>NW_026622985.1:90651930-91324930 GCF_023065955.2 Ursus arctos | reverse complement strand
AGGGTTTTCTATATGTGAGTTTTCTGAGTTTTAATTCTATACTGAAATTCTCCAGCCTTGCTTCTATAATTTTTTAACATATTGACTCAGTTATCTTAAAGTAAGTCCCTAAGAATGCAAATGTCCAAACCACCTGTGAGTCTGTTTCTATTATTTGTTGTTTCTTCTGAGTTCTTGGCAATGTAATCTGATTTTTTAGCCTCCCCCTAAATTTTTGATTGGGTGAAGGACATCATGAATGAAAAATTATAAAGTATGGTTGATGTTACTGTTTTTCAAAGAGGATTTTTTGGGGGGTGAGAAATGGATAAAGTACCAGAAGATTACTTTCATGCTATCAAAGGTTAGTTTTAATCTTTCTTAAAACTGGTGCATTTTAATTTTTTCCTTACCCAAGACCATAATCCTTACTCGAAAGGTGTCATTCTTTTGATATGCCATGGATTCTCTCACGTCTCAACTGAAAGCAGAATGTGGTGATAAGAGTGTATTGTTTTTGTGGGACTTGACCTCCACTTTATTCCTAGAACAGTACAGCTACTGAAATAACTGTCACCTGTTTAACATTTTAGCTGCTATTTTCAGCAAGTTTTGGTGGATTTTTTTGGAGGTGGTGGTTCTTCTCTGTGTGTGCAGTTTAAGAGTCAGCCAGTGACAAATTAAGGGGAATTTGTACATAGATTTTTTTTTTTTTATATTCACTTCTCAGAGATACCTTCTTGTCTGAAATTTTGTCCTCTGAGTTCAGTTGGTTTGAGAATCTTGAATCAGTAAGACTGACACTTTCTGCTTGGCCTCACTTTTTCTGCATTGTAAACTGGAAAATGCCCTAAACAGAAAATCCCCAGTGGATGTAGAACTCATGTCCTGTGTGTTTCTTCCCTTGGGATTATAGCTTCTCAAGTTCTCCTGGTGTTGTTTGCTCTTCAGAGTCTTCCATTGTTTTCTATATTTTGTCCAACTTTTATTGATGTGAATTTTCAATGGAAGGGTTGTTCCAAATACGATATTCTCTCAATGCCAGATTTAGAAGTCTCTTACCATTTTGTCTTACATTTCAGATAATTTATCTAAGATTATTTTATTCCTTCTTGAGATATTCTTTAGAATTTCCTTAAAGATTCTTTGAAAATAAATTCTCAAATTTATCTGAAAATAACATTTTTAAGACACCTGTAATAGAAGATAGTGCCAGGGCAGCAGTAGGGGTAAGAAAGAAGGGAGGGTAGTATTGGGTAGCATCTAGTTTTAGATTATTATGGATGGTGCTGCCTTGAACATTCTAGCACATGTCTTTTGGTGACACATATATATATTTCTCTTGGGTGTATACCTAAGAGTGGTATTACTAAATAGTCCTTTTTTTCCCCCAAAATTATGTTTGCAACATTTTAAAAATACAAAATGTCTAAAGAAAAAATTATTGGTCAACCTGCTCCACTTCCTAAGATAGCCAAATATGTCCTTATTTTTCCTGCTTAGATAAACAAACACACATTAGGAGCATTACAATTTTTTTGCTGAAAATATATATTGAGAGCATTCCTCAAGGTATGACTTAATCTTATCCTTTTTAAGAACTGCGTAATATTTTATAGTACGGATTTTTAATAAATTGTTCATTCCAATTTAGCTGAGTATTTACAGAATGTAATATTTCAAAAGTTATTTCATTATGTTCAGAATTTCATGGCAGTCCCAAGGTAGAAACTGGAAAGAAAAACAGAAACTCTAGAAGGATATAGGATTTAAAACTGAGCTAGTGATGTGAAGTCTGAAACAGAGAGAGAGGCTACAAATAGCTGAAATTTTCACAGATATAAGGAAGAAAACAAAAGGCTCATGGGAGAAGATGAAAAGAAAAGAATATGAAGAAGAGGAAAAAACTCACAACATAGGAAAGCTGTGATTTGATTGGTTTTCACTGTTAAGCAGGTCTTTGTCTTGTGGAGGAGTATGCCAAGATTACCTTCTTCACCCCACAGTCACGTATCTTGTCCAGCCATCCATCAAATGGACATTACCAAGCACCTGTTTGGGGCCACATGAAGTGGAGAATCTAAAGAAGAATAAAACACAGTTCTTGACTTATGTTTACTCCAGTTTGGGGAGTTGTAATGAAACCCCGAAATGATACAGGATGTAGTAATCTATCCGCTTACCACTGAATCCACATTCCTGTGGAAGGTCCAGCCTGGACACTGTTTTGTGGTAGGGGAGAAAGCTTTTTAATGGTCACTTCTTGAGAATAGTTTGGTCAGGGACACCTTCTCCTTCTCCTTAGGCACCCAGAGAATAGGGGCCAGTGCAGTGATGGGTGAGGAGTGAGGAAACAGCAGAATGTACAGAGGCCACACAAAGCTTTCAGGCCTTTGGAAGCAGCCATAAAAGGGACAAGTGGTTTTCCCCCAGCTTCTAAAGTTGAGCTCACCGAGCTAAATGAGTAGACATGGGTTCTAGGTGGGACAATATAGTCAGGTTATGGCTCAAAAGTCAACTGTTAATATCCTGCTCTTACTTGACTAACATGAGACAGGACTAGGGACAAAGTTCAAGAATCCCCCATACAGAGAGAAATCATATTTACAGATGTGTCACTACCAGCTATTTGAGCAAGGATATTTTATCTATTCTAGTTCATTAAATTTATAAATTTTTATCACAAAATAATATATATTTCTACTGAAATGTTAATGAGGTATATGAAGAAAACATACTTAAAAATAATCTACTCTTAACTGTCTGAAGTAACTGATTCTAATAGTTTGATTTATGTTTGCCATATAATTTCTGTGTTTATATAAGCATATATAAATATTTTAAAAGCTTTTCCTACAAAAAATGCAAGCTATTTTTATATCATGTTAAATGTTCATTAAAAATGTGAATATAGACACAGCCTAACCCCTGGCACATAAATATATAAATATCCTTGTAAATAGTTATGTATCATTTTATATACAAATCTTTATCTATCAACCCCTCCCTTGTTGGTAAATAGTCTTAAGGATTTGTTTTTTTTAACAAATCGCCCTGGCGCACTCCCGGAGCCGTTCCAGTACTCCATCCAGGATTTGGGGCTGCATCCTGTCGCAGAAACCAACACAAAGCCGGGCCTCTGAGATCTGGGGGCGGCCGGCCAGGCTCCGCCCCCCCCCCCCCCCCCGCACGCCGCAGCCGCCAATCAGCTCCCCGGTTGTCCCACCCCCACCCCCAGCCCCTCTCTGCACTGCGGCCCATCTCCCCCTGGACGCCTCCCGCCGCCACCTCCACCAATTACCGAGTCCGCAGGCTGACTGCCGGGTCTCCTTGTCACGTCTCTGCAGAGCAGTCCCTTCCCCCTCCAGAGTAGCCCTGTGGGAAAATTGCTGGATAACGGGTGAGTATCGTCCAAAGATCGTTCTGGAACCGGAGCAGGCCCCGGCGCACGAACCAAGCCCGCGCAGCCAGGGTGGGAGAAGGAACACCCGGCCGGGTCCTGGGGAGCGTGGGGGAGAGGGCGCCTGCCGGGCTGCGAAGGTAGTCTGGGTTTGGGCCTGAGACCGCTTCGGCCTAAGGAGGCAGATGTCTTCCAAAGAGGATTCCCTGCAGTCTCTCCATCTCTGTGTCTGGTTCTGTTTTTTCTACCACTCTGGCTCTTATTTCTTTCGTGCTTCATTCTTCTTCTCCAGGAATTTCTGCTCTTTTACAGCACTTCTCATGATGAAATGTTTCGAAGCTGCAGATACATACAGGAAATAATATAATTATCAGATGCGGGCATTTTATTACCTTCGCTTCAGCGCACTTGCTCTCCCCGCCCCCCCACCCGTGGGTGTGTGTGTGTCTCCCCCCACCCCCCGCGCCTATGTGTATATGTTGTACGTGTCTTCTCCTTTCTAAGAAACAAAACCTGATAGTTAAAATCTTTTCCCCATCAAATCTCATGACCATCCTCAGATACTAAGTTAGGGTCTATCCTTCTCATGTATATTTTTGTCCTTTTATTATTTATTTTTACATAAGCAATAGGTGCATTTTTGTTTTGCATTTTAAAATTTTCCACGCAACTCCGTTTTGGGGGGTTTTGCCTTGCGGTGCTATTTGTCTTGTCATTTCAGACTGGAAAGGGACTTAGCAAGCAAGTCTCCTGCCCTCCTTCTTTATTAGCTTAGAACCCTAAGCCCTGTCGGGACATAAGGGAGATAAAGGACGCGCTCACTGTCGCTCAGGTGGTCCTTCACTGGGCAGGATCCTGAATTGAGGTTCTCTTGATTTCTATTCCTGGTGTTCCCTCTATGTTTTATGCCACTGAGCTCACCTACCCACATCTCCTATTGGCTATTAATTATATGATTCAAGTTGGGGAAAGATTTAAAGAAGAAAGGAAAGAGGAAAGGAGGCTGAAGGGGGCTGGAGAAAGGAAATATGACTTGGATTTGGACCAACACTCTAGTCAGTATTCAAAGGCATGCATCTTCCTGGAATACGAAGTACTGAATCTTAGGACAGCCTGAATATTTATTTTATTTCACTGATACAGCCTTACTGTATGCCCATCATTGATCTAAGAACTTTACAAGTATTCACTTACCTAATTTAAGCCTTACAATAAATCTGTAATATAGGCACTAATTTTATCATTCCCATTGTACAGGTAAAACTGAGGGGCAGAGGAATTAAGCAACTTGCCAGAAGTCACTCCGCCTCTAGATTGTAGCCCTGAGATCTGAATGCAGGACATCTGGTGACAGTCTGAGTTTTTACCTGCTCTCCTAGCCTGCATTTCCCACGCTAGACCTAGCACCTGAGGACGGTGAAGTCACCAAAGTAGAACTCACAATTCACAGAAGGGAGGAGCAACTGTCAACTGCTGATGGGAAAAGACTTCAAGAAAGAAATAGGAACTGAAATATACACAGAAGCTAGCTATCTATTGTCTGTTTCAAATATAATACATTCTTAACTTAAAAAGTCACATATGTAACAATGCAAAACAATGCAGAGCTATATAAAAGTTGCCCTGCACTCCTCCTCAGGTCAAACAATATTAACAGGTAGAGATGTAGCCTTCCCTTCTCCCATCATAGTACAAATACGTAAAGGGCTATCTTTAATTATAAAAATGAAAGCATAGCTAACAGTTTTCTACAATTTGTATTCCGCCCCCCCGCCCCCGCAGTATGTCAGGTACATCGCTCCCAACCAAATGGACATCTAAGGTCTTCCTAAGAACTGAATAATATCGCACGGAAGGTGTCCTGTCATTTATTCAGTCTTTCCCTTGGTAATGAATAGTCAGAGCAGTTTACATCTCTACTAGAACGGCCGTCCACTCTGCCAGGATGGGGGCCGCCGCAATGCCGAGCCAGCAGGGCCGGCGACACAAAGAAGCGCTGTCCCCTGCCAAGCGCCGCCCCTCGGGCTCGCGCCCGGGAGGAAGTGGGAAGGAGGAGACTCCTCGGGAACCCCTCCTACCCACCCACCCCTCATCCCGGCTACGCCTCCTCCCCGCTACCAGCTCGCTCGCCCACCCGCCGCCGGGGCGCTGCCTGCAGGGAAGCCCCTTCCCCGCCGCACTGTGCGTCCCCTCTGCACCTAGCCCTGCCCCCTCCAGCGGCCGCCGCGACCCGGTGAGTGGCCCTCGGTGGAAGCCCCGCAGGCCGGAGAAGGGGCGGCTGGTGAGGAACTCGGCCTGGCTCTGGGGGAGGGCGGTGCCGGAGGCTGAGGGGGCGCGAGGGGGGAGCGGGCGGACCTGCGGGACCTGCGGGAGGGGCGTGCAGCGGGCTGGGGGCGCCGGGATCTGGGATGGGTCCCTCGCTGATTGTGTCCTAGCCCCTGTTGCTGACTGGGCTCCGCGTCGCCGCCGCCGCATTGCTACCCCTCTCCGGGTTCTGACATCTGACGTTTGTGTTTGCATGCTTTGTGTGGTCGAGATACGCATGGGCCCGACCGGGAGAGCAGCATCTCCTCCGCAGCTTCGTGGGATGCGAATGCCGCAGCCCAGGGAGGAGGCAGGGCTTGCTCAGGGTCACACAGGTGGCTGGGGACAGAGCATCACTTCTGTCCTACTGCCCTTTGATCTTTGCAAACACCGGCTCTGGGACTGAGTTCCCTTACCCACTCTCACTAGCCGCCGGGAGATGTGTGTGTGTGTGTGTGTGTGTGTGTGTGTGCGCGCGTGTGTGTGTGTGTGTGTGTGTGCGCGCGCGCGCACGCAAGAGGCGCCAGTGGTCTGTGTACCCCTACCTCACCCAAACCGTGCCAACGGGTCTGGAGCATTCCCTGGCAGGCAGAGCTTTTCCGCTTCGCTCCCCGCCTCTCCCTACTGCCCCCACCCCCAGCCCCTCTCCATTCCTCCTCTGACGTCACGGACAAGCTCTTTGCGGACTGGCTCTGGGCCTGTGTAGGAAAGTCTGGCTGGGGTGAGGGCCTGGAGAGGAACCGAGAGGATCCCGCACCAGAACTCAGTATGGACAGGCCCTCGAATTTAAGAACGACCTGTGTCACACGTTGTCCATTTCCTAGAACGCTGTGATTTGGGATGGGAGGCAGGCTCGTCAACACTCCGGGGCTTGTCTGTTGGTGATACTCTTCTCCTGGGAGTTTCCTGGCGAGACAAATGAGCAAACATGAGTGAGAGAAAGACAGCCCCTGGGGGACTCAAGAATTGAGAAGGGAGTGTAGTAAGATAGGAATAGGGGAATGGAAAAGCAGCATTTTAAAATTGTGCTTACTTTTTTGGGGAGGTATTGGAGAGATCACAAGAAGGCCTTCAAAAATATCGGTAATGGTCTGTTTTTTAAGCTGGGTAGTAGGTACATAGGAATCTGTTAAATTTTTTACATTAATGTTCTTCCACGTATATTTCATATTCTTTTTAAATATATTAATTAAACCATTTTTCAATGAAAAATAAATAACAGATCTGGGAATATTTAGGACAGAATGCAAAAGAAGGGTGAACCCACCCCAGTTCTAGCTTAGTAGAAGTTGACGGACATGGGACAGGGTATTGGATGTATAAGGAAAAAAGAAACAAGGGGGTCATGGAAGAAAATGGCAGGAAGAAGAGAAGACCTATAGGACTGGATGTCTGTGCTATTAATGATTTGTCAAGGCCAGGGTAGCTGTTTGCTGAAAAAGTGATCCTAGGTCTGCCCTTGACCTCCACATCCATCACTCAGTTAGTCACCCACAGAGCACTTCTTCATTCTCCTTGAGAATCCAAAGAACCACGCATACCCCTGATCTCAGACCCTTACCCTACTTGGATTTGAAATCAAACTATAATGCAGGATGTGGTGCAGTATTCAAGACAGGCCTGCTACCCTCCTGCCCTTCCAAATACATCTCTTAAAGGGAAACCCCTTGCTAATGGGGCCTCTT
Organism: Ursus arctos; assembly: GCF_023065955.2. Classification (NCBI taxonomy): domain Eukaryota; kingdom Metazoa; phylum Chordata; class Mammalia; order Carnivora; family Ursidae; genus Ursus; species Ursus arctos. The sequence goes on along the minus strand of NW_026622985.1, from coordinate 91,317,562 downwards.
CGTGATAGGAGTAGGAGGTTTGTAAAGCTCTCTGCCTGAGTTACAAGGTAGGCCTGGAGGTAACTTCTGCGTTAGAGGTGCCTTGGGTTCCAGCAAGCTGAAAGAGGCCAGAGTTGACCCAGAGGAGAGAAAGCAGAAGCCATGGAAGGAGCACCGAGGATGAAGAACTTAGGGAGAGAAAGAGAAAGGATTCCCCTCCCCGCCCCGCCCCCGCCCCCCGGCTTGTCCCTCTGCATTCCCCAAGCTAGCAGAGCAAACAGGGATTCAGGCATAAACAGGAAGCACTTGGTTTAAAAGTTAAGTGTTGGAGTCACGGGTATAGCTGGTTAAAGTGGGAACAGAACCAGCTGCAAAGTTCAAAGAATCGCACAGAAGAGGAAATCAAAAGTTTTAGTGGGTAAAAGCTCAGCCGATTGGGAGATGAAAAAAATATGTTTTAGGTGAGATTGAGCAATCCAGTAATACATATACTCAATCATTTAATGTGTGTTTACTTGCTTGTTTGAAGTTATATTACCTATGTTATTTTTAACTGTAACTGTAATATATACAATTCAAAGGATGCAGATTTGTAAAAAGAGAAAGAATACTGTTCACCTCTTCCCTTCCTAATGCAGTTAATGTCAGCATGTTGAAATGGGGCCTCCATGGATTTTTCTCTGTGTATAAAATCCTGATCCTTAACAGGCTTATATATTTGTGGTACTTAAGAATGTAGACTCAGTACAAGATTCCCTGCGTTGAATCCTGGATCCACCACTCACTCCTATGTGACTTGAGCAAGTAACACCTTCTCTGGCCATCACTTTTTTTGTTTTGTTTGTTTTTGCCCACCTATAAAACCACCTACATACCTCACAGGCTTGTTGTCAGGATTAAATACTTTAGGAAAAAAACTTATAATAATTCCTGGTACCTGGAAAGCAGCGTATTGTTATTACTCCTACTAAAATTACTAGTACTACTGTTTCTATCTTCATCCCTACAAAAATGGGTTTGTGTCCTATATATTACGGTGATTTGAGGTTTCCACTTAAAGTATATATAGGGTTTTCTATGTAGATGCAAAACAGATTTAATTCATTCTTTGTAATAGTGACATGATATTCTGTAATATAGATTATCATCCTTTATCCAAACATTCTCCCTCTCAGACATTGGCTTGCCACACACGCAGCATTGGTATCAGACTGAGGCTGCGTCGCTCGCCCACTGGTAGTGCAGGACAGGGAAACTGACCGAGGCGGGAGAGCTTGAGTGTTTCCTACCAAACCCCTGCAGGTAGAAGGAGGCAACTAGTGAGACAGAAATGTGAGTTCTCTGCTCTGAGTGTTTCTGGAGTACCAGCCCTGGCAGCGACAAGGGCCCAGAGGGGAGGGCTCTGATGGGCAGTTCTTTAGGGGGTGCGTGGCTGGCTGGGGGCTACGCCCCAGGGTCTTAGCAAGTTGTAACAACAGGCTGTGGGGTGGGGTAGTATGCGAAGTGGGATAGGTATGGCTTTGGGATAGAGAGCTGCACCCACAGAAGTCATAGATGGTTATGGAAAACACTCCTTGTCGTTTATCTATCTCCATTTCTAGGTTTGCACTTATCTGTCTCCATTTGTAGTTTCGTGTGGCAGTGAGCATTCTTTAATACTGCTGCTATTGTTTCTGTAAGAAAGGTAATCAGAAGAGGGACTGCTGCTCACCTCTGAAATGAAGCTGCCACTGTCAGACAGCTAGCTCTCAGCTTCTCGGCCCTTCCAGCAAATGGTGGTTGTGTTCCTCCTAGCCTTTTGGACATTGGGCATTATTATCTGCCTTCATTTTCTTCACCTTCTCCTCCTTCGCCTTCTTCCTTTTTGACCATCTTGTGGGCAACATCATGCATTCTATTTTCAATTGCCTGACTAGTGAGATTAAGCATATTTTCATAGACTAATTGAGCGTTTAAATTTCCTCTTCTGTGAGTATCTTCTCTTAGAAGGGTAGGATTTCAACAGATAGAAAGAGATGGGAAAGGGAACAGAATGGAAAGGGACTCTAAAATGAAAGCAGGGCATGTCCAGGGATGTCAAGTGTTCTGGAAGCTGCAGAGAGGTTAGGTGGCCGGAGACATGGCTGGAAAATATAAGCAGCAGCCAGCTCTGGAGACCTTAAACCCCGGATGAAGGTGTCAGATTTAACCCTGTGGGAAAAAGTAAAGCTCTGGGAGGGGGTTCTCTTTTGGGAAATAATGCTATCAGTGGCTTAAGAAGAATAGAGGCAAGAACAGACCCTGGTGACTCAGAAACTGGGTCAGTTTAGTCGAGGAATGAAATACTGAGCGTCTGAACTAGGTTCCTGGCAGTGTGGTTGGAAACCGAGAACGATGACATTGACAGGACTGTGACCAGCTGGATATGGGACAGGAGGAAGAAGGGGCACAACTGTGACTCTGTGCGGTTTGCCGTCCTGGCTATTTGTGGACACCAGGAGGAGCAGGGAAAGGACAAGCTCTTGTGAACCAGCTGCCTGCTGATTCTATCATCTCAAAGCTTCTCTGAGGTAAATGTCACCCTCCTTAGCAGCTAGGGACATTGAGCTCATGTGACGTGCCGAAGAGGAGCTAGTTTGGAAGGGACAGACTGAATCTTAGACTTTAGTTTTAGAGACCACTGCAAATGGTAGAGTGTGCTCTTTCAGGAGCGATCTTGAGTTTATTCATTACCTCAGAACCAGGGCCTTTTCATCTGTGCCTGGGGAAGGCACAATGCCTGTGTGCAGGACTTTCTCAAGGGCCCAAGGAAACACTTGAGAGCTAAATGTAATAATAATTAATATTAGTGTTAGCATGGGCTCCAAAATGTGAAAACTATAAAATCAGAATCATTAAATGCTTAGTGCAGTATTTATAAAATCTGACATTAGGTTTGGTTTTTGTTCACTTTACAAGAATTCTCTATGGGGCTCCTGGGGGGCTCAGTTTGTTGAGCGTTTGACTCTTGGTTTCGGCTCTAGGTCATGATCTCATGGGTCATGGGATCGAGCCCCATGTTGGGCTTCACATTCAGCTGGGAGTCTGCTTGAAGATTCTCTCCCTCTGCCCCTCCCTCCACTCACTCACTCACTCTCTAAAATAAATCTTTTTTAAAAATAAGAATTTTCTATTATGCACATTTGCAAGTTAAATAGCTTACTCTTAACCAAATAATTATGAGTAAACATACATACATACATACGTACACTGATAAGTGTACATAATAAATAATTGAAAGACACTTAACCTGTTATTTCCTTTAGTCCCTGGGACAACCTTACGTGCTAGACACTCTCATCCCTACTGAATGAATGAGGAAATGAAGTCTGAGATGTGTTGCCCCATCTCACAGTTAGTGAGCAAACAGAGCTAAGATTCAGGCCCGGGCAGCCTAACTCCAGAGCCTGAGCTTGTAACTGCTTAGCCATGTTACCCTGACAGTGAGCATATTCTCTGACAAGGGAAATAGAAGGAAAGACGTGAAGCACCACAGATAAAAACTTAAGGAATATCTGCATTTTCAGAAGAGGTAAGGGAAGGGTAGAAAGTGAATGGGTCAGCAGGTTGAAGATGAAGAGGTTGGCTTTGGCCATAATGTCACTGGTGGTGATAGCCTCAGGGACCAGGAGAGCAGCACTGGCCGGTGCCACCGGGTGGTCAGTGAGAACCCCCGGATGTCCTGATTATGAAAACACATCTGCTCTTGGGGGAACTGCTTCAGTAAAGTGTGTATAGTGGAGGTCAGACGTCAAGCATCCTGAGCAGGGAGCCCATGGTGAAGAAGCATTTATGTGAGTATGCATCCACAGACATACACACCTTTCTCCACTGTCCAGGTACAAGTAAGAATCTGCCATAATTTCTGGCTGTCTGGGACCTGGGTTCAAGCCACAGAGGACTTATGTTTTCCTCTTCCGCAGCCTCTGACTGCGACCAAAGAATCTTCTCTGAGGACCCAGACTTTGCAGACTGAAATTCTGGGATCCCCAGACTGGGACTAATAAGATCAATGTGGGTGCTGAGTGGGGCGGGGACAGCATGTGGCACCACTCTATTAGTTTCCAGGGGCTGCTGTAACACATGACCACAACCTGGGTGACCAAAAACAGCAGAAATATGTTCTCTCACAGTCCTGGGGGCATAGAAGTTTGAAGTCCAGGTGTTAGCAAGGTGGTTCTTTCTGGAAGTTCTGAAGGAAAATCTCTCCTATGCCTCTTCCAGACCTTCTGGTGCTTACCAGCAACCTCTGGCCTCCCCTGGCATATAGATGCATTGCTCCAGTTTCTCTTAGCATTTCCCCTTGTGCGTCTGTGTCTACATCCAGATATTTCTTAGAAGATACGAGTCATTAGATTAGGGCTCACTCAAATCCACCATGACCTCATCTTAACTTGATTGTACTGGCAAGGACCCTATTTCCAAATAAGGTCACATTCACAGGTACTGGGAGTTAGGATTACAGTTAACTCTTTGGGGGCACAATTCTGCCCACATTCTCCACTTCTGTTTGTTTCCTTCTGAGATGGAAAAGTGTCACATTCTTTTAGTTTGGACACAAGAGTTTAGGAGGACCAGGAGGGATGTGAGGGGGTCTCCTGGGTTGGGCACCTTGACATCCCTGGTGAGTCCCTGAGTCAGTTCACAGAGTCAATCTCATCTGCGTCGTGGGAAGAATTGCCCCTGCTAGGGGAGGAGCGAACTGTTCGGCTCCTTTATTTATTTATCTATTCTTCACCAAACTGAGTCTTTGCTTTCTTCTCTACAGAAGTCAATCCAGCCATGGCGACTCCCTCTGCTGCCTTTGAGGCCCTTATGAATGGAGTGACAAGCTGGGATGTCCCCGAAGATGCCATCCCATGTGAACTGCTTCTAATTGGAGAGGCCTCCTTCCCAGTGATGGTGAATGACATGGGCCAGGTCCTCATTGCTGCCTCCTCCTATGGCCGAGGCCGCCTGGTGGTGGTGTCCCACGAGGACTACTTGGTAGAAGCCCAGCTCACTCCCTTTCTCCTCAATGCAGTGGGTTGGCTTTGTTCTTCCCCTGGGGCTCCCATTGGTGTACACCCATCCTTGGCACCCCTGGCCAAAATCCTTGAGGGTTCTGGGATGGAGGCGAAGATTGAGCCGGAAGTGAAAGACTCCCTGGGGGTTTACTGCATTGATGCCTACAACGAAACCATGACGGAAAAGTTGGTCAAGTTTATGAAACGTGGAGGGGGCTTGCTCATTGGAGGCCAGGCCTGGGACTGGGCCAACCAGGGTGATGATGAAAGGGTGCTTTTCACGTTCCCTGGCAACCTTGTGACCAGCGTGGCCGGCGTGTACTTCACTGACAACAAAGGAGACACAAGTTTCTTTAAAGTCTCCAAGAAGATGCCCAAGATTCCAGTCTTAGTTAGGTGAGTCCATTACCCCAGTGGAGATTTGGTCCCACGTTAAAAAATACACGGTTCTTGTCTTTAGGTTGCTCCTAGGCTAGCAGAAAAGAACTTGGCACTTAGGCATGGACTCACCCTAAATCAAGCAGATTTCCCCCTAAGTCAGCCAGATTACCATAAATCAATCAAGGTCCCCATTGCTGCTGCCTCCCCAGACTAGACCACTCAGCTCTTTGAGCAGAGAAACTTCTTAGTTCCCTGGTGTCTAGCTTAAAATATATTGCTAAATCCCAGAGCTGGCATTGCTAATCCAGGAAGGGTCACTGCAGAAGTTTGCTTTCAAATGAAATGTGAGGAAAAGGAAAACAGACATGAGGGACCCCATAAGACAAAGTCTAAAAAGCTGTGGGAAAGGCTTTGAAATGTCCAGCCAGATGGGATTGGGATAGAAATAAGAACTAGAGGATTCAGAAGGTGATACAGAAGAAAAGATAGCATGAGTTGTTTGTGCTAAATCTTGGAGTTAGGGGAGGATTTTATGTCTACAGGCAAAAGACCTGATGTTGGAGAACGAGGGAGACAGGCGACAGGTACAGAGACAGGCTACATGGAAGTTCTTTAAAAGCATTGCCCAGTCTGTTCTGTTCACACTGTGCTCCAGCATCTCATACAATGCTGAATGTAGGGCAGGTGAGGAGGTGCTCAGGAAACATTTGTTGGCTGGTGATTGGATGGAGGAATGAGGGAGATTAGAGGCTGGAGTAGTCCCAGGAGTATAAGAAGTGTACCAGGCTATGCCCTGTTGTACATTAAAACTTGCAGCATCCTTGGAGCAGAGAGCACTGGAATTTCTGACTGGCAGGAGCAGAGTAAAGTAGGATTGGGTGAGGAAGGCATACCAGGGTTAGTATAGACACATAGGGAATGGGCTCTGGCCTCTTCTTGCCATGGAACTTTTGACACAAAACCCCACATGTGCAATGAGGAAAGACACAGTTTTCTGAGGCATAGTGATTGACCAAATTGATCAACTTTTCAGCTTACCAATGATCTTCATCCTAAGGAATAGGGAGGTAAGACTTGACAATAATTCTATTTCTAAACAACCTAATCCCCCTTACTTGCCTTCACAGATGTTTTTTTCTACCAAAACCATACCTCTTTTTTCTTTGGTTATGCCTAAATCCTCTCTTATCATCAATGATTCTCAGCTTGGGGGGTTGGGGGTGTTAGGCTGTACGTGTGTGTGTACGTGTACTCATGTATATGTGTGCACACATGTAAAATCAACTTGAAGACTAATGCTTGAGAAAAATCAGATTTAATAAGGGAAGTATGCAGACTCTGTTGTGGAGATTGTGGGTTATTAGTATTGGTTATTTACTAGGTAAGATTGCATCACAACTCTTGACTGTCTTTGCTTATACAGGTAGGTATAGCATAGCATTGCTCCTATGTTAGGTGGGTCATTTTTTGACTTGTGTATGGATTGAAGATGGCAGTAGTGATTTTCCTGGGCTGACTGGCTGACTTGAAGTATGGAGGAGAAAGTAAAAGGCACAAGAGGGTGTGCGTGTGTGTGTGTGTGTGTGTGTGTGTGTGTGTGTGAAAGAGAAAGAGATGTGAAATACTGATTAAATGCATGGGTTGAGATTAGTATGGAAAAAGAGAAAGCAAAAAACCCTCTTCTCCTCACCCCATAGTTTTCTTAATATTCACTCTCACGGGGGCCCCTGGGTGGCTCAGGTCATGATCCCAGGATCCTGGGATCGAGCCCTGCACCGGCTGGCTCCTTGCTCAGCAGGGAGCCTGCTTCTCCCACTCCCTCTGCCCTTCCCCCCAGCTTGTACTCTTTCTATCTCTCTCTCAAATGAATAAATAAAATCTTAAAAAAAAAAATTTACTCTCACATAGCAAATACCGAAAGGTAGACATTGAGCGATCTTTCTCCCACCTGATGTTGTTGCAGTTGCCAAACTGTATATCAAAATCCATTAATTATAAATCTAAATCAAGTGAATTTTACTTTATGTGAATTAGGCCTTAATAGACCTTTAATACGTCTTTTAATAGGACTTTAAAAAAGAATCAGATAGGGGCGCCTGGGTGGCACAGCGGTTAAGCGTCTGCCTTCGGCTCAGGGCGTGATCCCGGCGATATGGGATCGAGCCCCACATCAGGCTCTTCTGCTATGAGCCTGCTTCCTCTCCCACTCCCCCTGCTTGTGTTCCCTCTCTCGCTGGCTGTCTCTATCTCTGTCAAATAAATAAAATCTTAAAAAAAAAAAAAAAGAATCAGATATAATCAGATTCATGTACAAGGATATGCAATTCAGCATTATTTGTAATAGGGAAGAGTAGTATGGCTAAAAAATTATAGATTTATTAAACAACCATTAAAACTATGCTTTCAAGAATAATGAAGGGCATGGAGAAAATCTTTTAGGAGGTATTATTAAATGAAATAAAGTAGGATGCTAACCTGTTGTTTAATATGTTCCCACTTTTGTTAAAAAATAGAGCTATGTGTAGAAAATATTATAGAAGGAAAATGTCAAAATATCAGTAATGGGTAGAACTCTGGGTCATGGAATAATGGTAGATGATTTTTACTTTTAAACTTTTATTTTCCAAACTTTCTACCAAATTTTATTAATAAGGTATATATTTCATTACCTCACTTCACACGTAAGAACATTAAAAGACAAGAAAAATAATTCACAAGTCACATTAAAGACCTTCCACATCTGTCAATGCATAAATACTTTTTATGACATAAACAGAAAATGTAAAACCAAATTTGACTCTCCAAATGATTCACTTTTTTCTCATTCACCTTTTTAACATCTCTGATATACATAAAATATGTCTATGTGTGTGTATTACCAATTGCCAATACTTTTGAATTATGATTCTTCTTCACGGGGTACTCTTTTACACCACTTTTTCAATATTTTTCAATATCTCCTATTTTTTTAAATGTTCATTTTAAAAAGCAATAGGTCATAAACGCACAACTCTTTTCATTTTTGCATATTATTTTCCCCATTCATCCATAATTTCACATTGTTATCATCTTAGTATACATACTATTTTGAATCCCAGTCACAAGTATTTTTTATTCTATATAATCTTCAGAGTTATATTTGATTCACTTCATGAGAATGCCTCATTCATTTAATCATTTGCCTGCATGTGGATCTTTCTCCACTCTTGTTGGAATAGGTGGTTCTATACAGAATATCTGCAGAACGTTTGAGAAACATTAGACAATGCAAGACACCAGGATGCTTCTATTAGAATTCAAGAAGGAAGATGATTTCCATCACATGCTTAGCGAAGTTCAGATTGAAAACCCCTATGGATTTAGTCACTCTGTCAAAGGATCTTATTTATTTTTAAACCCTCACTTACACATGAGAGTCTGAATTAAGATAACTTTATTAGCTAGATAATCTTATTACTTGCATATTTCTTACTAAATTCTAAATAAGATCTTGGAATCCTCTCACCCTTCTAAGAGTAAACTGGCAGGTCTTATCAAGATGAATCAAATTTTTATTAAAGGAAGTCTCCTTTATGATCAGAAAAACAAATCCCTAAGTAATAAAACCAGATGATCTACTTTTAGCCTGGTGAGAATACCTACAGGTGCCAGGACATGAGCCTCCTAGTCACTGCCCTCACTTCCTGCCTGGACAGCGTCATCATCTGCATTTAGAACGCTAGCCTCCATGCCCTCTGAGACCACGCCACCTGTAGTCTGTTCCCTGAGCGATTTCTACTCTCCTATCAGCCTCATCCTCAGTGTCTCTACTGGGCCTCCAGCTCGGAGGCCAATGGCATTGTACTTTATGTGCAAAAGGGGACTCACCTTCTATGAAGTATGTCATTGACGAAACACGGGGTCCGTTGTCGTAAACTACTCCCAGTCTCACTGCAGGACCCAGGATTCATATAACCTGGAAGAAGCACAGATTTTTGAGAAGGAAGACTTCAGTAAGTTGCCACGCTCTGTCCAGTGTGTGCTCTATAACCTGGTGTCATAGTTGCCCTCTCTAAGCCTCATCTCTGAAGTGGGATGAATAATGGCTACCTTTCAGGCTGGTTGTGAGGATTCAGTGAATTAAGAAACACACTCAAATACCTAAAACACTTGGATTATTTTCACATCCAGCCTCCACACTATGGTATATAAGAGTGTGACGTCATGAATATCATTCCCAACCATTGAAACTTACCTCGCATCCATCATTATGGTGCCTTACTTCAGATCATGTATGTTGTCCCAGTTGTGTAAAGTGTTGGCATTTCAGCTCATGTTTTTACATGAGGCAGCATCATCATGATCAGCTGCCACATTTTACCCTCTTTATACATTTAATAAAACAGGCACCAGAGACCGAATGGGTTCCACCAATAAGAGATGTGATGCACATAAAATGCATCATTAGATGATCAATCTTAGGGAGGTTTTAGGAGAATCAACCAGAATAGTTTGTCTAGTCCCTCTTTTGCATAGAAGTCCCTTGTCTCATTTTTACACAAATTTCAGGCTTCAACTCTGTTGTTCATTCATCCATTTATATAGCCAGCATTTACTGAGTATGTTCTATATCCCAGACATTATGTCTTATGTCAAGAAAATGATTTCCGAAGACCTGAGAATTAAAAGCACATAAACATCTCCAGTAACCAGACCTGGAAGGAATTACAAAAACCGAACAACTGTTGTAGGAAGAGGGCTGTGATATTGAGTTTCACTGGAACCTGGAAACCCAGGATCTTACTGCCAGTAAATGCAGCGTGACCTTGGCATATCCTTCCACCTCTTTTTCCCTCTAAATGGAAAGCACTGGCATAGAACATCCTTGTCCTTCTTTTGGCTATACACCATTGAAACTGTGGTTTTCTGTCTACAGTGATCTCTATATATACTCAAAGTCATCAGAGATGCATAGAAAAGAATGTTGTACAAATGGTCATGCCCTGAAATGCCTGCGTGCTCCAAATTCCTTGGCTTGAAAACACCCCTGTGAAACCTGAATTGACAAACATCACACATTGATAACAATTTATATTCCCTTCATCTTGAAAGATCATGAAAGGATATTACACACAATAAAGTCTTAGAATTACAGATCATTAAAATTTCAGAATTTGAAAATTGAGTAATCTACTTGAAATTAAGTAAATCTACTTGCAAATGAAGCAAGGAAACTGTCAGTTTATGGAAGATAATCATGAATATGACTTCCCAAGTGGTTTGGAAAACATTAATTAATAAGCTTATTTATAACAAGGATCCACAAATCGATGGAGGTCACTGCTTGTTACATGTTAGGAATTTTCAGAATGCTAACTACAGAATTTTATGTCAGGATCATGACCAGGCATGGTGGGGGTAAATATAATGACCTAACTCCTACTCCACCCTTCTCACTGCATGCTTAGTTCTGTAGACTAAAATTGCATCAACTGGTTCTCAAAAAATAAACAAGAAGTTGTAGAGAATGAATCCAAGTGGGAAGACAGGGCACTTTAGAAGAGTAATTGCTCAATCACAATTCAGATCTCTTTCCCTTTTTATGAACATTTTCCTTTCTTTAGTTTCAAAATTCATGCTTGTTGAAAAATAACTGAAATAATCCAGAAATACGCAAAGGAAAAAGTAAAAGATCTTCATTTCCACCTCCCTCTCTGTCCCTGCTAATTTGTTCTTTTCCCCAGTGTTTGCACTCTATCTTTTACTCTTCTGTGTGTGTGTGTGTGTGTGTGTGTGTGTGTGTGTGTGTACGGGGTGGGGGGGGTAGAACTGGGAAAGGAGAAGGAGAAACAGATCTGCAACTTGATTTTTCACTTAATGTATCTTGAACATTTTTCCATGTGCACCTAATAAATGTACATCATCCTTCAAAACAGCTATATAGCATTTCACAGTTACTTAAGTTACTTAACCATTCACCTATTAGTACATAATAAAGTTATTTTCTAATTTTCCTCCTATAAATAATGAATATCCTGTCACTAAAACCCACACAGGCTAGATGTATACCTATTCATTTTAACACTTGTCAGTTTCCTTTTAGAAACTTATTTTGGAAATCTTCAAACATATACAGAAATAGAAATTAGAACAGTGAACAAACATGTACCCGTTACCCAGGTGCCACAATTATCAACTCATGCTAACTGGTCTCAACTCATCACCTACCCTTCCCTCCCTCTTCCGGTTTGTTTTGAGCAAGTCCCTGAGATTGTATCATTCCATCCATAAAATAGTGTATCTCTAAAAGATAAGGTAGATCTCTAAATATAACCACAATACTGTTACCACGTATTTTCAATAGCATTATTTTTTCTGACCTGGCAAAATATCAATAACAGTATTGTTTTTTTTTTAAGAGCATTTGTAAATTCTCTATTATGTACCTATGTCTAAACTTACTGCTTAGATCAACTGGATTATTCATATTTTCCATAAATTACTTAATTTTTATATATTTGATCTAAAAGAGATTTCTGAAACAATTGTTCCGCACTCCCACTGTGATTTTAGAATTGAATTTGGCTTTTACTTTCCAAATATCAAAGCTATATTTTGGTATCCTAAAAACTCATGAACTTTTTCTTGGTGTGTATGTTTTGTCAGTCTAAACGTATCCTTCTTTCCTGCAACTAGTATTTTTCACCTTGAACTCTATTTTGTCTAATATGGTAATTGCTATTCCTATTTTTTTGTTGTTTTGTTTCTTTGTTGATCCTTTCACTCTTTCTGTATCTTTTTCAAAAGATTTGTCCCTTAGTATAAATCTGATTTTTTAACCAATCAGAGAGCCTCTGCCATTGTTTACAAGGGAAATCGTCCATTTATATAATCGAGAAAATTGATGCTCCGGTTGCTATCATCTTGCTCAACATTTTCTGTTATACTTTCTTATTGCTTCTTTTAAAATTTTTCCCTTTACGCCTTTTGCTCCATTGGTTGAGTTATTTATCTTTTTTCACTGTTTAGAAATTACACACGATTTTTCTATTCTTCCTGTAGTCCTCTTTCATTTTTTCCCCCCAGATCTTTATTTAAAATTTTTCACACTTATGGGAGCATTGCAAGAATAATGTAAAGATTACCACCCCCTTCACCTACATACATCAGTGCTTAGATTTTGTCACATATACTATATAAACATACAGGAATAATTATTTTGCTAACCATTTGAGAGTAAGCGATAGACAAAGTAACACTTCACATCTAAATACTTCAGCATGCATCTCCTAAAGACAAGGGTATTTTCCAATATAACCATAATACAATGATCTCAAAAAATGTGCCATTGATACAACACTATTATTTAATGTCCATGTTCAGATGTCTGCAATTGTCCCAACAATGTCTTTTTTAGATTTTTTTTTAAATATAGGAAGGATCCCACCAAAACATTTGCCATTTTTTCTTGTTTTTCAGGACATTAGTGTTTTTGAAGCATCTGGCCCAGTTGTTTTATGGAATGCCCCTCAGTTTGGATTTGTCTAATTGTTTTTTCATGATTGTATTCAGTCCAAACATTTTTGGCAAGAAAACTATATAGGTGAAATTGTGCTCATTACAATATATCAAATCAGGAGGCATGTGTCATCAGTTCTACTGTTACTGGTGATGATAGAGTTGGCCCATTTAGTTAAATTGGAGTTAGCCAGATTTTCCTATTGTAACAGTGCCTTTCACCCTTTTTTAACTAGTTTAATCTATGGTGTGATAATTTGAGAGTATTAATGTCCTGTTCACCAACAACCTTCCACCCACTGGTTTTACCATTTGTTGATGATCTGTGCCTGAGTCGATATTTACGAAAGTGGTTACTTCTATTGCACTTGGGTAGCTCCTGCTCCTTTCTTAAAAGATTCATGTGACATGTCACCTCCTCCAGCCGCTCCCATTCTGATATGGATGCCTCTCTTCCATGCACCTATAGCCACCTGACATTCTACCTAAGTGCAGCTCTGCTTGTAGGTTTCTCCCAGAATTGGCTGAGATCCTTCTTTCAAGAAGAGCTTTCCTTCCCCACCCCCCACAACATTTGTTGTTGATTTTGTGGTGGTTTTAAATTTTTGTTTTAGTATCACTCTGTACTCATGTCATGGACCCTTTAAAAAAAAATCAAATGTGTTATAATTTATTTATAGTCAGTGTTTTTTGAAGGTCATATTGTCTCAAATTTGGCAAGTGGAAGCCCTGTTAAGCTGACTGCTAAATCATTTGACATGACCCATCATTTTTCAGTGTTTACTCAATGTCTGGTACAATAAGATGTTGCAAGTTTATCTTGTTCTTTTCTAGTCCAAAACCTGGATCTGGCCATTTCTTCCAGGAGTCCTAGCTCCTTTTAGTGGTGAATGGTATTTAGAAACGAGGATCACCTCAGTGTGCTCATTGCTATTGGACTGTCATCATTCCTGGGCTCCTCAGAAGACAGCCAGCAAATATTTATCTTTTAATAAGTTCAGACTGATACCCCCAGTTTACCCCAAAACCACAGGCTTTCTTCTTCTTCCCTCATTCCTGATTTGTATCTTCCATCTCCCATAATGAGAATACTGGTTTCCACTACTTTAGTATTCACTCATTTGCTCAGTCCTACACTGCACACAAAATAATTTCATGACTACTGTCCCCATACTATTACCAACAGCACAAATAATAAGTTTTAAAGATTTATTTGTATTTAGTTTTGTCCTCAGAATATACTGCACTGAACGTAGTCTGAGTACTATGTTCAAAAGGTACTTGGATTGTTTGGTGTTTTTTTTATCATTTGGTCCTACTTTCATTTAATGTGGATTTTTGCCCATATTGTCTATTTAACTTTATTTTTTGAATGTGTAAACTATTAGCATGGTTACAATAGCAGAGTACACATTCTTTTTAAGTGTACATGAAACATTCATGAAGATAGACCATATGCTGAGCCATAAAATGTCTCAACAAGATTAAAAGGATTGAAATCATATATAGTATGTTCTGATCACAGTGGTATTACACTAGAAATCAGTAGCATAAACATATCTGGAATCTCTAAGTATTTGTAAGTTAAAAAAATACGTAAATACCCTATAAGTCAAAAAAGAAATTACAAAAAAAATTAGAAAATATTTTGACCTGAATAAAAATGAAAACACATGTCAAAATTTGTGTAATGCAATTAAAGTAGTGCTTAGAGAGAAAGGTATGCCTTTAAGTGCTTTTATTAGAAAAGATTAGTTTAAATTCAGTGACCTAAGTTTTCCACATCAGGAAGCTAAACAAAAAATGAAAACCTTACCCAAAATATGTGGAAAGAATAAGAAGATAATAAAGGTGAGAGCTGAATTCAATGAAACAGGAAACAGAAAAAGAAAAACAATAGGGAAAATCAATAAAATCAAAAGCTGCTTAGTTGAAAAAAAAATCAATTAAAGTGGTAAATCTCTCTCTATATTGATCATAAAAACAAGAGTGATAATACAAATGATAAATTCTAGGAATGGAATATGGATGATTAATACAGATCCTACAGATATTAAAAGGATAATAAGGGAATATTACAACTGTATGCCAATGAATTTGACAACTTAAATGAAACGGACAAATTTCCAGAGAGAGACGAACTACTAAAATTGACACAAGAAGAAACAGAAAATATGTGTTAAATGAGTTGGAATTGTAATTTAAAACATCCCAACACTAAATACAATGTGGTTTCCTGGATTGGATCCTAGAAAATGGTGGGAAAACTGATGAAATTTGTATAAAGTCTGGAGTTAATAGCATTTTACCAGTTTTAACTTCTTAGTTTTGGCAAATGTACCATGATTGTTAACATGTTAACATTAGGAAAACTGGGTGAGGGACTTATAGAACTTGGTACTACATTTGCAATTTTTATGGTTTTTTTATTTTAAAATAAAAATTTTATTTAAAATCAACAATGCAAAAAAAAAAATCCCAATAAGGAAAACTTAAGATCCAGATAGCTTCACTGATGAATTATATCTAACATTCAAAGAAAAAATAATACTAACCCTACATAAACCCTTAAAGAAAATAGGAGAGGAGGAAAATTTTTGCAACTTGATTTATTAAACCAGTATTTCTCTGATACCAAAGCCAGAGAAAGACACTACAAAAAAACTACAGAACAATATCCCTCATGAACAAAGATGCAAAAATTCTCAATAAAATATTGTAAAAAGAATAAAAGTGATATATAGAAAGGATACTACATCATGACCAAGTATAGCTTATCCTAGAAATGCATGGCTGTTTAAACATTCTAACGTGGAAGTAATTCGCCAAATTAACAGAATGAATGAGAAAACCATATAATTCATTACACACACACACACACACACACACACACACACAAGCATTTGAGAGAATTCAATACCAAATCATGATAATATCTTATTTAGAAATAAAAAGGAACTTCTACCATATAATTAGCTATCTTTGAAAAAGCTATGGCTAAGAATATGCTTAATGGTGAAATACCCTAAGACTGAAAACAAGACAAGGAAGGATACCTGCACTCACTGCTGTTATTCAACATTGTACTGACGGTTCCAGGCAGTGCAATAAGGCAGGCAAAAAATGGCACAGATATGAAAAATTAAGAAGTAAACCTATGTTTATTTGCAGAAAACATGATCATCTATGTAAAAAATTCTTTAAAATTACAAAAAAAACCTGCTATAATGAATTTAGCGAGGTTGCAGGATACAAGGTCAATATACAAAAATCAATTACATTTTTAAAATATTTTATTTATTTTTTTGACAGAGAGAGAGCATGTGCACAAGCAGGGGGAGCAGGAGAGGGAGAAGCAGGCTCCCCGCTGAGCAGGGAGCCCAATGCAGGGCTTGATTTCAGGACCCAGTGATCATGACCTGAGCCAAAGGCAGACGCTTAACTGACTGAGCCACTCAGGTGCTCCAATTACATTTTTATATATTAGCAGCCAAAAATTGGTAATTGAAATTAAAAATACAATTATCAGTTAAAACAGAACACAAAATTGTGAAATACTAATGAATAAAGTTAATAAAATATATTACAAGACCTATACCCTGAAAACTATAAAATATCACTGACAGAAATTAAGACCTAAAGAAATGGAGAAATACACCACATTGATGAATCAGAACACTCAGTATTTTTAAGATGTCAGTTTTCCCCCAAATGACGTATAGATTCAATGCAATCCCAACCAAAGTTCAAGTGGACTTTAAAATTAATGCAAATGAAAGGAACTAACAACCTAATTTCAATACTTATTAGAAAGCTGAAGTAATCAAAATACTGTGGTTTTGGCAGGATAGGCATACAGATCAATGAAACAGACTACAAAGTTCAGAAATAGACTCATAGATCCATGCTCAGTTATTTTTTTGGCAAAGGTGCCAAGGTAATTCAATGAGGAAAAGAGAAACTTTTCAACATCTGATTCTGGAATAAATGGACACCCTTAGGGAGAAAAAGTGAATCCTGACACTCATCCCACTCCACATTAAACAAATAATTTAAAAAATCTGGACCTAAATGCAGAGGCTAAAATTCAAAATCTTCTATATTTTTTGTTTGTTTGTTAAAGACTTCTAAATGAATGCACAGGAGAGATTATCTGTGACCTTAGCATAGGCAGAGATGGCTTAGATAGGACACAAAAAGTACATGAGCCATAAGAGGAAAAGATTGATAAACTGAGCTTCATCAAAAAAAATTTTAATAACTTCTGCAGTTCAATAGACAGTATTAAAAAAACAAAAAGGCAAGCTACAGACTGGAAAAATTATTTGCAGTACTTACATCTGACAATGGACTTGCATTCAGCATACACAGAGAACTCTTACATCTCAATGAGATAAACAACCCAGTAAAAAATAAAACAAAATAAAAGGAAAAAATATTTTAACATACTTCATAGAAGATAAAAGATGAAAGGCCAATAAGCCCATGAAAAGATTCTCAACATCGTTAGTCATCAGAGAAATGCAAATTAAAATCACAATTAGATACCACATACCCCCCACTAGAACTGTTCCTAAAAAGGCTCACAAAGTGTTGGCAAGAATGTGGAGCAACTGGAACTCTCCTACATTACTGTTGGGAATGTACAATGATATGACTATGTTGGAAAACAGTTTAGCAATTTCTTATAAATTGAAACCTACTTTCACTATACCGCTCAGCCATCTCATTCCTAAGTATTTACCCAGAATAAAGGAAAACATGTCCACACAATAATTTTGTGTGTGAGTGTTCATGGCAGCAAGCCCCAAACGTTCATTAACAGATGAATGGATGAACAAAATGTGGGATATCTACCCAGTGGCATACTACTCAGCAATAAAAAGGAATGGATTACTGATAGGCTCAATAACATGGATAGCTCTCAAAAATGTATTCTGAGTAGAAGCCAAACACGAGAGTATGTACTTTGTGATTCCATGTATATGAAACTTTAGAAAAGGCAGATCTCATCTATGCTGAAAGCAAGCACGTCGGTGGTTGCCTGGAGACTGGATTGACTGAAATGGGGCAAAGGTATATTTCTGTAGGTGATGAAAATGTTATATATATATTTTTAAAGATTTTATTTATTTATTTGACAGAGATAGAGACAGCCAGCGAGAGAGGGAACACAAGCAGGGGGAGTGGGAGAGGAAGAAGCAGGCTCATAGCGGAGGAGCCTGATGTGGGGCTCGATCCCGTAATGCCGGGATCACGCCCTGAGCTGAAGGCAGACGCTTAACCGCTGTGCCACCCAGGCGCCCCGAAAATGTTATATATTTTTATTGTGATTATACAAGCATATAAATGTAACAAAATCTCATAAAGATGTACACTTTAAATGAATTTTACCACATGTCAGTGGGAAGTTGATTTTTCAAAATTGGCGTGTTGAACGCAATATTAAAGGAGAACAAAGTTGGAGGACTGACATTATCTAAGACTCACTATACAGCTATAGTAATCAAGAGCGGTATTTGTGAAAGAACAGACCAGTTGAACAGAATAGAGAGCCCAGAAATCAACCCACGTAAATATGGTTATCTGATCTTTGACAAAGGAGGAAAGGCCATACAATGGAGTAAAGAAAGTCTTCAAAAATGATGATGGAACTGGACATCCACAAGCCAAAAAGTGAATCTAGGCACAGACCTTATAGCTTTCATAAAATAACTCAAAACAGATCGCAGATCTAAATGTAAAACAGAACTATAAAACTCCCAGTAGATAACAGGAAATAAGCCTTGATGACCTTGAATATGGCTATGTCTTTTTAGAAATAATACCAAAGATCCATGGAAGAGATAATTGATAGGCTGGGCTCCATTAAAATTAAAAACTTCTGCTCTGCAAAAGACAAAGTCAAGAGAATAAGAAGGCAAGCCACAGACTGGGAGGAAATATTTGCAAAAGACACATCTGATAAAAGATTATTATCCAAAATATACAAAGAAGTCCCCTTAAAATAACAATAAGAAAACAATCCAATTAAAAAAAAATGGTCCAAACACCTTAATAGACATCTTACCAACAAGATGTACAAATGTCAGATAATCATATGAAAAGACACTTCACACCATGTGTCATCAGGGACATGCAAAGTAAAACAATGAGATGTCACTAAACTGAAAATCCAAAACAGACACCACCAAATGCTGATGAGGCACATCCTCAGCATCAGGAACTCTTTATTCATTGCTGATGGGAATGCAAAAACGGTACAGCCACTTTGGAAGACAGTTTAGCAGTCTCTTACAGTCTCTTACAAAACTAAACTGCTCTTACTACAGGATCCAGCAATCACACTCCCTGCTATTTATGCAAAGGAGTTATATCCACACAAAAACCTGCAGACAGATATTTGTAGCAGCTTTGTTCATAATTGCAAAAACATGGAAGCAAGCAAGATGTCCTTCAGGAGGTGAACAGGTAAGTAAATTGTGGTACGTTCAGACAATGGACTATTATTCAGTGCTAAAAAGAAATGAGCTAATGAGCCATGAACAGACATGGAGGAACCTTAAATGCATGATTAATGTATGATTCCAACTAAATGACATCTGGAAAAGGCAAAAGTACAGAGACAGTAAAAAGATCAGTGGTTGCTAGGGGTGGGATGAGAGGATGAATAGGCAGAACACAAAGTATTTTTAGGGCAGTGAAAATACTGTGTGATACCATTATTATGGATGCATGTCATTATACCTTTGTCCAGACCCACAGGATGTACAACAGGAGTGAACCCTAATGTAAACCATGGACTTTAGGCGATAATGTTTTCTTGTAGTTTTGAGTGTAACAGATGTACCAGTCTGGTGGGGATGTTGGTAACAAGAGAGGCTATGGATGTGTGGGGGCGGAAGGTATTTGGGAAATCTGTGTACCTTCCCCCTCAATTTTGCTGTGAATGTAAAAGTGCTCTAGGGGCCCCTGGCTGGTTCAGTCAGTACAGCATGCAACTCTTGATCTCAGGGTCATAAGTCTGCACCCCATAAGGAGCATGAAGACTAGTTTAAAAAAAAAAAAGTGCTCTAAAAGAATAAAGCCTAATTTTTTAATTGAAAACATGTTTAAATCCAGGAAAAAAAAAAAACCCTCTCATTCCCTTTCCCTCTGTGTGTAATCTGTTCCCACCCCTGTATGATAACCAATTTAATTAGTTTATTGATTATTTCTTCTGTGTTTCTTTTTGCAACAGTGTATGTGTGTGGATACATATCATTCCCAGTATTTTACAAATTAAAG
This sequence comes from Ursus arctos, assembly GCF_023065955.2. Taxonomy (NCBI): domain Eukaryota; kingdom Metazoa; phylum Chordata; class Mammalia; order Carnivora; family Ursidae; genus Ursus; species Ursus arctos. The sequence goes on along the minus strand of NW_026622985.1, from coordinate 91,297,394 downwards.
GTAGCATACTATGAAAACTCTTTCGCATCCTGCTTTTTTCAATTAATATATCTTTATAATTATTCTTTGACAATATTTAGAACCCTCTGTTATTTTTTTTTCCCATGGTGGCATTCTGTTCCTCTCTGCAAGTATACCATAGTTTATTCAACCAATCTCAGATGTATGGGCATTCATGTTGCATTCCATTTTTTTGCTATCATAAAGTTGCAATGGGTAACTCTGTGTTGCATGTTTTCATTTTATTGGAGTTGTGCCTTTTGGCTAATTTTCTAGAGTAGAATTGCTAGGTCAAAGAATAAATATATGTATACTTTTGTTAGAAATTGTCAAATTCATCTCCATAGTGGGTTGTACCATTTAGCCTTCTCACCAGCAATGGAAAGAGAATGCCGACTTCCCCACACAGTTCCAACGGAACAGTTATCAGACTTCTGAATTTTTGTTAGTCTGATAACTGGGAAATGGTATTCCAATGTAGTTGTAATTTGCATTATTTTTTCTCTAAGTAAAACAGTGTGTGCAAGAGTCATTTGTGGTTTTTTGTGGTTGCCAACTGTCTTTTCACATGTTCTGCCCATTTTCTGATGTGTTTTTGGTATTCCCACTTTAAGAGTTCTTCGCTGATTAGAAATTTCATCTTTTACCTGTGATTTATAATGTGTTTGCCTTTTGAATGTGCTTAGTATTTTTGCCAATCAAAAATGTTTATGTAGCTAATTTTATCAATCTTTTCTATTATTACATCTGATTGGAGTCATAGTTAGAAAGCCTTTCCTCAAACCCGGATTATGAAATTTCACTCTTGGTTTCTTCTAGTATTTGTGTGGTTTCCTTTTCAAAATTTACCTCCTGATGCATTTGGAATCTTGTCTGGTGTGTTACATGATGTCAGGTATCCAGTTTATCTTTTTTGAAATCCCTATCCAGTCATCCCAACAACAGTTGTGAAAGTATCTGTCTATTCACAGTAAGATGCCACCTTTATTATACACTAATAGCCATATTTATTGTGATGCCTTTATTTATTTTTTTTATTTTTTTAATAAGCTTATAGTTTTAGATCTGAGTTGAGAATTAACTAGTTTTTATAATCTCCATCTCCAATTCAAATTAAGAACTTCATTTGTCTCTTTCTTGCACTTTCCATGCTCACCCCCTACCTTCCATGTTTTGTTGAAATCATCTGGTATTTTGGTTCCAGTTTGGTTTTGCCCGAGTTTCGTTCCTCTGTGTTAATATCATGGCTCTGCTAGCTTGGAATTATTTCTCAGCAACTGGTGCAAGTGTCACTCGACCTTTATCAGCAGTTTCTCAGCATTAGCTATAAATGATACTGGTATCCTTGCCCGCCACTGCTTCATGACGCCAATTTGTTCCTCTGCTGTATTTATTTTCCTTTCTCTAGACCTACAGGGAAACCTCAAGTAACTTTTTGGGAAAACTTTCATGAGTGGTGCATTTTCTAAGCCCTTGATTGCATTCAGTATTTCCTTGTTCCAACACAGAATCTTAGGTGGCTAATTGTCATACAGTGTCTTCACTGCTCTCATATCCTTTGTTTTTAGGACACTTGTGTCTTTGTGGGTAAATTGTTCTCTTTTGCTTTGTTTTCTTTCCGGGGGGCCTTCAAGGCTTTTTCTTTATGTTTGAAGTTCATTAGCGTATTAGTCATCAGCTAGATCCTGCACTTCATCTCATTTTCCCTGCTTTGCCTTCAGGGAGTCCTATCACTTTAAGAACGAAAATCTGTTTTTCAGTCCAAGGAAGTTGAATGTAATTGTAGGTTTGTTGCTGCTTTTTTCTCTTTCTTCTTTCCTTTTTAAACTCCTACTTGCTAGATCTCCTTTGTCCTTCCTTCTCTCTTAACTTTTGTCTGCTAATGTTTATCTTTTTGCCTTTTAACACTGCTCTCTGGAATTATCACTTGACTCAGTTTTCCCATTGACTTATTCATAGTGTTTATCTCCATCAAGATTTGCTTTCTGTCCATGTATTAAATTGAGATGATCTGCTTGGCGATTATATTGTTATTCTAAAGAGTAACTATTTATAGCAGGAATTTATTTTTTTTTTTTCCTTTTGAAGAGAGAGATAATATGTAATCTCAAAACTCTCCAATGATATACAATATTTATTTAGGACTTTCTTCTCCATTTATCACTGTTACTTCCTTGGGTGTTGGTTTTCTCTGGTTAGTTTGGTGCTTCTCTTTCAAATATTTGGCAATTCTTGTTTATTTAAATGTTAAATGGCATTGAAATTCTATATTGATCATTATCGGTTACTGAAGTGTATTTTCTCAGGACAAATGATAATCCTATTCTTTTTTCTTGATCTTTTTCTTTCACATATATGCAGTTACAGATTCTTCTGTGCTCATGGGTTTCTGACCAGTCTGATTCCATTTGATTTATATTTTCGATAAATTTCTCACTAGCCCAGTTTACTGATTGTGCTCTTTTCAAAACCCAGTGCAATCATGGATTTATTCTGATTTTAAAACTTTTGTTTCATTTCAGAAGAGAATGGGAAAGAAAAATAAAAATCCAGTTCATATTATTTTTTCAGTTTATGAAACAAAAATTTATCTCCTCCTGTTCATAAGTCATAGCTCTTAGAAATAACAGATGTCTCGGCTAAGCATTAGCAGGACCTCACCTAGGGTCATTGTCTAGACGATATGCTAGTGATTCAGTGTCTGGGCCTCAAGTTCGCACATTCAGTATCGCCCATCTTATCATAATAGGCTAGTGTATAAACCTTGATGCCAGTGTATTAATCTAAACACAGTAGCTTACCTTTTCACTGACTTCACTTGTCAAACAATTAATTGCGTGAAATTTATAAACAGAACTCCTTATTATGAGAATTAAAATATATTTTCCATTTAATTTTGTATACAGGTATAAAGTAATAAAAACTTGTAACAATTAATATTTTTAATTTTAGAATCACCAAATTAAAGATAGACTGTGCAAGATATTGCTTGAGAAATAGATATGTCACGGAACTAGAACATTCTGCCTGGCCTGGCCCCTGACTTCTTTGTGTAGGCAGATGATCATCGGAAGCAAGATTATCATCACAAGGTGGTTTGGTAAACTTGGAATCAGAGCAAGAAGAGCTAGTTGAATGATTTCCGTGGTTAGTTCTTCGAGGAGCTGGAGAGTCACTAGTAAGGTGATAACCTTTGTCTTCAGAAAAGGATCGTACCTACGAAGAGCACCACAGTCTCCCATCAGTTAACTGGAGTTCTTGCAGCTGCAGAGAGCACAACACAGACACGCTGTCTACCTGACTCCCAGTTTTTCAGTGTGTGCGTGCATTGCCTTCTGACCATATAGTCGCCAATCTTTACTTAACAAAGGTGGCATTACCAGCTCTGGGATCTCCAGCTTCTAGAGGTCACTCTACCTCCCCCTGCTAATGATCCCCCTAGGTACCCAGGGCCACATCTCCCATTTGGAGGATATGGGTGTCCTGAGGTCTTACAGGGGTTTGATGCCCACAGACATGTCCAGATGGTGCTGAGAAACACCTTATAGCATGGATATGTGCCTCCTGGAAGCCAGCAAGAAATGGGTGGAGTGTTGGACGTAGACAGTCAATCCTTTTGGGTTCAGGTAACAAGAGGGTCTCTACTAGAGTTGAAGCTGGCCAGCTCCCCTGCCCCACCTTTTGAGATAATAGTGATTCTTCAGTGGTGCCACCAGCCCAGTCCTCCCTTGACTTTACTTGAAAATTGGCAGCATGAAATTTATAAATAAGACTCTTTATAAGAATGAAAACATGATTGCCCATTCAGTTATCTATATAATGCCCAAAAGGCTGAAATAAACACTTAAATCTAGAATAGTTAAGACATGGTATTGGGTAAACACACAGGGCTTCCTTTGAGATTTCCTTTGGAGACTTTGCATTCCAAGAATGAGCAGACCAGAATGAATGTCCCTCTGTCTTCCCTCGGACCAGCCTGCCCACCCAGTGAGGTCAGATATGTCTACTTTGTTCTCCCGGCTCTTCCGCGAGAGCTAAACACGATCATATTAGTCAAGCTGACTCTTGCTGTATGGAGGGTGCTGTTTTGAGCTTTCTGTGGCCACTCCTTTAATAGAGAACACCTGTGTCTTTTGCAGCTGTGAAGATGATCTCTCCGAGGACAGAGAGGAGCTCCTGCACGGGATTTCAGAGCTGGACATCAGCAACTCGGATTGCTTCCCGTCTCAGCTGCTCGTGCACGGGGCTCTAGCCTTTCCCCTGGGGTTAGATTCCTACCATGGCTGTGTCATAGCGGCTGCCCGCTATGGCCGGGGCCGGGTGGTCGTGACTGGCCACAAGGTATTATTCACTGTGGGCAAACTGGGCCCCTTTCTGCTCAATGCCGTGCGTTGGTTGGACGGGGGCCGCCGAGGCAAGATCGTGGTGCAGACGGAACTGAGGACACTGAGTGGCCTGCTTGCGGTGGGAGGCATAGACACCAGCATTGAGCCCCACCTGACCAGTGATGCCAGTGTCTACTGCTTTGAACCCGTGAGTGATGTGGGGGTCAAAGAGCTGCAGGAGTTTGTAGCCGAGGGCGGGGGACTATTTGTTGGAGCCCAAGCCTGGTGGTGGGCCTTCAAGAACCCTGGAGTGTCCCCTTTGGCTCGGTTCCCAGGAAACCTCCTCCTCAACCCCTTTGGCATCAGCATCACAAGCCAAAGCCTCAATCCAGGGCCCTTCCGTACGCCTAAAGCAGGGATAAGGACCTATCACTTCCGCTCCACTCTGGCCGAATTCCAGGTCATAATGGGCAGGAAGAGAGGGAACGTGGAAAAGGGCTGGTTGGCCAAGCTGGGGCCGGATGGGGCAGCTTTCCTCCAGATCCCCGCAGAGGAGATTCCTGCCTACATGTCTGTGCATCGGCTCCTGAGGAAGTTACTCAGTCGGTACCGGCTCCCCGTCGCAACCCGAGAGAACCCCGTTATCAATGACTGCTGCAGGGGTGCTATGCTTTCCCTGGCCACGGGTCTGGCCCACTCTGGAAGTGACCTCTCTCTGTTAGTGCCGGAAATCGAAGACATGTACAGCAGCCCCTATCTGCGGCCCTCGGAGTCTCCCATCACCGTTGAGGTCAACTGCAACAATCCAGGTACGGAACAGGGGCGCAGCACTCAGCGTGGGGGCTGCAGGAACAGGGTGGAGGGCTTCAGAAGGCCGTCTCCACCCTTGGCCGTGCCCTTGCAAGGAGATGAGCATGAGGGGTTTGGGTAACGTTTGCAAGGGTTGAGTCAGGGCAGCATGAAGGGAGAGAGGTGTGCCCAGCTCCCGAAGGGGCTATGGATACGCCGCACGGAGATGGCGTTGGGGAGGAGGGATAAAGCCCGCCCTTCTGTGCTTTGGCAGGCACCCGGTACTGCTGGGTGAGCACTGGGCTCTACATTCCCGGGAGGCAGATTATCGAGGTCTCACTGCCTGAAGCTGCTGCCTCCGCTGATCTGAAGGTAAGGCCGTACCCCATCTCCTCGTGGCACAGAACCCAAATGTTCTTGCTATCACGGTCGCCATCTTATTTGATCCTCATAAAAAACCCTACTGGCAACGTGGGGCATGTACTTTCACCCCATTTTAAGGATGAAGCAACAGAGCTGCAGATGCAAGTGGATTGAAAATACCGATCTAGTACACCTGAAACTAATGTAACATTGTGTGTCCACCATACTCCGATCAATCAGCCCCTAGATCTGATACATTTCAGAGCCCAGGACTCAAACCTACCCAGCTCCTGGCTCTTAAGTTTTCTGCTTTTCGCTTCGGTCCTAGAGTGGGGAGTAAGAAAGGCACCAAACACGGGCGCCTGGCTGGCTCAGTTTGGTAGAGCATGCGACTCTTAATCTCAGGGTCGTGAGTTCAAGCCCATGTTGGGTGTGGAGTCTACTTTAAAAAAATAATAATAAAAATTTTTCTTAAAACTAAAAAAACAAAAGGCACCAAATGGAGGGCGCCCTGGCATGCAGAAGTGTTCAATCTCCATTCCCTTTCTGTGCCCATCCAATATCCCACTGGAGCGCAAGGTCTTAATGCCTCTGTCCTGTGACACCGAAGACTGTTCCTTGCTCCCCTTGGTCCCCCTCCGGCTCTGTCACTTTCACACACACACTCTCTGTTTGAAAATTAAGTAGCCATTCTGCTCTGTCCCCCTGAAGAGTCGTTGTGACAGGTAGGGCCTGTTCTGTGCCCTTGTTCTGGAACTTATTTAGCATAAACCTGGGAGAACGATCCCAGGACTCCACCCAGTACAGGAGCCGCTCCATCTGCCCAGTAGGGGACCCCTGGAGAACAGGAGGGACTGAATCCACCTTCCAGTTCATGAGCCGGTCCCACTGCCTCCCCCTGGGCCTCCTCTCCAGTCAGCAAAAGGCCAAAGTCAGCAAGGTCCCCTCTGCCCCATTTCCAAGGCCAGAGTCACCACCATGATATAGGCAACCCAGGATTCTGTGGGTTCCAGAGACACCCAGGGGCCCTTTGTGGGAGTCAGCCCTCCTCAGCATTAGCCTATGGGCTACACCTGGTGCGCATCACTTCAGCTTCTCAACGTGACCCTGTGTGAAGCTGACTCCCCTGGGAGGACATTTACACACGATTCGGTCCACATAGCCCCGAGGAATGATGGAATGGCGTGGGCTTGCATGGTCAAGGCTCAGTGACCTTTCCTGTCCCTAGCTCCTGGGAGCCCTCCCTTTCTACCTGCACACACCCCAAGGTGACTGGGGGGGGGTGGGGGGATCTCTCTGCTCCAGATACAGATCGGCTGCCACACGGATGACCTGACCAGAGCCAGCAAGCTGTTCCGAGGCCCGCTCGTGATTAACCGGTGCTGCTTGGACAAACCTACCAAGTCAATCACCTGCCTCTGGGGCGGCCTGCTCTATATCATCGTGCCTCAGAGCAGCAAACTGGGCTCTGTGCCCATCACTGTGAAGGGGGCCGTGCATGCCCCGTACTACAAGCTGGGTGAGTGGGAGCCATGGGGTGAACCCCAGGGGAGTGTGAGAACTGGGTCAGGAGATCATCTGGACTGTTTGGTATAGGAAGAGAGAAACTCTGGGTTGGTAGAGGGAAGGAAGCTAAGTTTCCTTCGATTCAGCACTGGGCTAAAGAGATGTAGACCAAACCACATTCTTGGAGACTTCCTAGAAGAAGGATAAAGGGGGGGATATGGTCACTCATGACCTCGGTGTTCTCCTTCTGGGGTTCAAGTGGAATGTTTCAACATAAGGGATTTAGGAAAGTGAGTTTCAAGCCCCATGGACTCTCTTCCCAGGGGAGACCTCCCAGGAGGAGTGGAAGAGGCGCATCCAGGAGAATCCAGGTCCCTGGGGAGAGCTGGCTACGGACAACATCATCCTGACAGTGCCAACTGCCAATCTCCGCACGCTGGAGAACCCCGAGCCGCTGCTTCGCCTCTGGGACGAGGTGATGCAGGCTGTGGCGCGGCTGGGGGCCGAGCCCTTCCCTCTGCGCCTGCCTCAGAGGATCGTGGCTGACGTGCAGATCTCAGTTGGTAGGTGCTCTGTGCATGCTGCCCTGACGGCCTTCCTTTTTTTCCACAGCCATGCAGTGGGCAGCCAGCATGGTAAAAACGTTTTTCTAGCAGACTAGAAGATATAAGTCTTGCTATTTAAACGAAAGGGGGGAAATATGTATTTTAAAAAAATAGACTCAGCCATATCCCCCAAGAAAAAATTGGAAACTACCTAAGTGTCCAGTAGTATGGAATGGTTAAGTAATATATCAACGGACACTGAGGAAAACTTCTAAAGTGATATTTTGATGGCATAAGGAAATACGATGGGATTATGGGACACGAGAAAAGTAGGCTGTGGAACTGTATGTGAAATTATGAACAGTTTAAGTCAGCATGTCCAGAATTGTCTTCCAACAGCCAGAACAGTGCAGGAACCAAGTGCTAGGCTTTCACAGGGGTCCCATCGGGGGCTTCAGGGAGAAAGTTAAAAGTGGTGTGGGGTATCCCCCCAGGTCACAGTTGTTGGGAGAAAGAATTTAACAATGTTGAGAAGACACTGAATGAAGAGATCTCTGCCAGTGGGTCAAGAGCCTAACAAGTCAGGGGGTGTGTGGAAATGAAAGAATGATGGAAATTTATTTTCTTACCTTATAGAGATCACTATAAAGTAGTGTCAATGTGGGCAACACCGTATCTAAATAATGAGAAGGGGAACCACCATCCAAGAGTTCTCCATTTTGAGAAAAGAGTATAATGAGACAGGTTCACACGACAGGGCAGTCTCACAAAAGTGAAAAGCTGAAGAGTAACATGAAGGGCTATTTGTCACGTGCGTTAGTCCCATTACTGTCGGGCCAGAGTGAGGGTGGAGGCGGAGTTACAGAAAGAAGATGGGGGAGAGCCTCGTGGGTCTCATGTGGATTGCCCTTCTGAGCGTTACGGGGTTCTGGAAGTCCTGGTAAAGATGGGTGGGGAGCGTTCTAACCCCTCTTCCTCCCTCCTGTGTTCCCAGGCTGGATGCATGCAGGGTACCCCATCATGTGCCATCTGGAATCTGTGCAGGAGCTCATCAATGAGAAGCTCATCAGAACCAAGGGGCTGTGGGGCCCTGTCCACGAGCTTGGCCGTAACCAGCAGCGGCAGGAGTGGGAGTTCCCCCCGCACACCACCGAGGCCACCTGCAATCTGTGGTGTGTTTACGTGCATGAAACGGTCTTGGGCATCCCTCGAGGCCGTGCCAACATTGCTCTGTGGCCTCCAGTTCGGGAGAAGAGAGTCCGAATCTACCTGGGCAAGGGTCCCAATGTGAAAAACTGGAATGCATGGACTGCCCTAGAAACATATCTACAGGTACTGGGCAAGAAGGGAGGGGGAGGGGAACCCCCACTGCGGGGACCGCCAGCGCAACCTCGTTAGGGGACACTCTAGTGACTCCAAAGTGAACTTAATTGCCTCAGCCGCACCCTCACACCATGATTTTGAGAAGACTCAGGAGAGTAGATAGAAAGCACCAAGGCAGAGGCGAAGGCAGTACTCTACAGTCACCATGGCTGGCTTTAAACCCAGACGTGCCTGAGACAGAAGCCAAACCATGTCATGACATAGCTACCTTAACACCAAACACCCTGCCCCCCCACACACACACACACGTTATGGGATGGGACTCATGGTTTTCCTTAGAAACTGCCTCAGTTTTTCCCTCAGAGGCAATCCAAGATGCCTCACTGGTCTGCACACGAGGTTGCCTCTGCCTTTGAACAACTGTCCAGCACCCCAGTTCCCTCCCCTGAGTCCCTAGAGCAGCTCCCAGGCCACCGTGCAGTCTTACCTCCTAGGATTCTGGAACTCAGTCTCCAGCTAGGTTCTTCCACCTGCCCGAATTCCTCTCTGTGGTACTCACTGCCCCAAGAGCAATAGCAAAACTGCCCAGAGGCTCTAACCTCATCGCTGGGGCCATTTCACTCCAGGGACAAAAGTTGTTCACCTGTGAAATCCAGCTGAGGTTGTCTCAGAGAACTGCCAATGTCCGTCCTAACCTTAAAGCACCATAACCCGGCCTCACACGGGCTATTTCCCGTGGCCTCGGGACAGCTGCCTTTTCCTAAAATTATGCCTTACTTAACTTCATTCCAACCACCTTCCATCTTCTGTTTCTACCGGACTCACTTTTATTCCTAAAGGCCATGTTAGTAGCCTTGCAGATTGCCACAGACCTGACCGATGCAGGTTATGTCAGGGTTAGGGGAGGAATTCCCCAGTTCTTGGGGCTCAGCTTTGCAGCTGTGAAAAATACAAGGATTTTTTCACATCAGCTGGCTTTAAATCCTTGTGTGATAGCCTGTTGACACCTTCACGATGGAGAGAGCTACATGAATGACATTGGTAGGAAATACTGATAATATTCATGACCGTGATTACCACAGTCATCCGTTATCGAGTGTCTGCTCTGCACTGAGCACCGCAATAGCTCACAGGCCCTTGTCAAGAGAAGACAGAGTAGCCCATGAGGCCAGCAGCTAGAACGGGAGAGAGGGCCAGTGACAGAAATGAAACTAATGTTTTAGGGGTTAAATACATTACATAAATTTATTATAGCTTTTGTTGGATCTCCTTTCTGTGATTAAATGTCTCCTCCTGCTGCCGCTTTCTCTCCCAGCTACAGGAGGCCTTTGGTTGGGAGCCGTTCATCCGTCTCTTCACTGAGTATAGGAACCAGACCAACTTGCCCACAGACAATGTTGACAAAATGAATCTGTGGGTGAAGATGTTCTCCCACCAAGTGCAGAAGAATCTGGCTCCGTTCTTTGAGGCCTGGGCCTGGCCTATCCAGAAGGAAGTGGCTACCAGCCTGGCCTATCTGCCTGAATGGAAGGAAAATATTATGAAATTATACCTCCTCACACAGATGTAAGGAGTGCCCAGCGAGGTGGCAGGTAGAGAGGTTTGGGGAGGTAGGCAGAGATGGGGATTCACTCCTCGACCTCTGTCTCTTAGGGTTCTAGCCTTGTGCTCTTGCCTCATTACCCCCATATCTTAATACCTAGTAGTTCCATCTCTAGAAAGTGGGTTAAGAAAACAGCAAAAAGGGGAATCAGGATTTCTTAGGAGCAGGGCCTTCTGTTTAGGGGTCTCGTTCCTCTGCTCTCAGCTATCACATTCCCTCCTGGCCTTATACTGGCCTGGTTCTGAGAGCTTTGGCATCTGCTTCTATGCCAGCCTTTGGTTCACCATTATGGGCCATGGCCCTTGGGGGTGGTTCTCACCCTGACATCTTGAGGACTCTCTGGGCTTTTGTTTTTCACCGGTTGTTCCAAAAACCTGAGCACAGAATCCACTGAAACACAAATTTACCAGGATAACCAGACAGTTCCCTGATATTCTGTCTTAGGTGGTTTTCAAAGAGCTTGAAAAGCAATCTGGTGTAGTAGAAAGAGCCCGTAGCTAGTGTTAGCTCTTGGGAAAGTCACTGTATCTCTGCTCACATTTCTTTGTGTGTGAGATGAGGACAGAAATCCCTGCCTCACAGGGATGTCGTGAAGACTCAAACGGATAGCTCTGAAGAGGTTAGCGAATGCAGCGCTTGCACATCTAAGCGATTCTTCCATGTTCCACTGGTCCACAGAGTAGTGAGCTGAGTACTCCCCTTCTCTTGCCGTAGCCTGGAGGTTAAGACTGTCATCTCTCACAGCAGACTCCCTGCATCCAAAGCCTGGTTCTTTCACCTGTTAGTCATATGACTCTGGGCAAATTCCTTATAAAATGGTATCTATTTCATAGAACGATTGTGAGGATTAAATTCTAGTCCCTCTAAAAGGAATTAGAACAGTGCCTGGCAGTTGGAAGGTATTGAGAAAATGCCAGCTGCCATTATTTCTAATGAATATGTATTGATCATTTCAGAGCTAGACTACCCTGTAGACGGCATTTACAGAGGCGGTGTGACCCACCCCGTCCCATCCTACACTTCAGACACCAGCCTCTCAAAGGACTGGGGTCCACTGCCTTATGAGCTACAGGGGCTACAGAATCCGTGGGCTCTAAATTCATAGTGGGGGTCTTAACAGCTACCTGGGGTTTGGGCTCTTTATTCAGTTCCATCTTTCAGGTAAAATTCCTTCTTTGATTAAATCAAGAGTGTAAGTCACTTGAAAAATCAGAACAAACCCATGAGGGCGTTTTGTCTTTAGCTAACAGTGGGCATCCGGCTTAGAGATGGTGTTTATGTTTCTGTAGTGACACAGATCCCTATCACTGCCCAGAGTTCCTTACCAGTTTGGCAGGTAAAGTCCACACACAGAGAGAAATCTTGACTTCAGAACCAGATAACTGGATACGACTGACAAAAAATTTTATTTAATTACAATGCAAAGGTTTTCATAACTTTTCTTCTAATCTTACTCAAAACCTCCCATTTCTGTGTAATTTTAACTAGAGTTGAGGTTCTGGGAATAATGCGTACATCCAGCCAGTTTCCTTTTAGACCACTTCTATTTATTTAGTTGTTTTAATACACTATTCTGTTTGCCTTATTAAGAATTGGCTGGATGCAGAGACAACAAGATTTGACCTAGAGAGTGTTTTTCTGTGGATTCCTTTATTTTGTCATTTCTTAATCCTAGAATTCTTTTCCCTTATTTCATGAATGTGTATCATCTAGATGCTTTAAATATAGATGATATTGGACATGCATTCAACATTTGAAAAAATTCTATCAATTAGATAGAATTCTATCAATTAGATAGCATGTGCCAAATACTATACTTGTTCTTTTATATAGATTTAATCTTCACAATAATCTTATGAGATGGAAATTTATCATTCCCATTTTAGGAATAAGTGAACTGAATTTTATGGAGATCAAGTAAACTGCCTAAGTCTACCCTGTTCTACTACTAATAAATGGTAGACCTGGGATTTGAACCCAGGCACTCTGATTACAGAATGGGTGTTAGTAACTACAGTGCTTTGAATACTCAAATAAATAAGAAAATGAAGAAGTCAGCCAGCAAACAGAAGGACCTCTATGTCCCTACTTGCCAGCTCTTTGCCTGCTTGTACTCACCCCTCATCCAATTTTATCAGAACAGAAAGTCCCTTTGTTTCTCCCAAATCCAGTTCAAAGGAAGAACGTGAGGTAGGCTCCTAAGGTACATCCCAAAGACAGTGAGTCCTTTAGCATCATCCAGGTCTTTTAGATTCCAGTCTATTCAGGTTTCATTTATCATCTCTAGGGCACCATGAAAGCATTCTAGTAGTGTACTGGGTTTTGAATGGTGGGTTATTTTGGTAAAGTGCCTGACTCCCAAAAGTCCCAGACATTGCATGTTCTCAGCAAGGAAATCGGATTCTTGGTCCTTTGCAATAATATTTGTATCCATCCTGGCCCTCTTTAGTTCATTTTTAGCATTATAGCCCCGGGGACCTTCTTAAAATAGGAAGCTATTCATGTCACTCCCCTGTCTGAAAGCTTCCAGTGGGACTTTGAATATAAGATGATGAACTGAGCATATAAGTTTACCTCCCCTCCCTCCCCAGGCCCCACTGAAATTGAAGTCAAGAAATGCAAAAGAGAATTGACACATCTCAGCAAAGAAAAATGAACAGATTTGATTTTCACTGAAGAAGATCTCAACACATGTCTGGAAGAGAGAAAGTGGATGAAGCACGAGAATGAATGAAAGAGTGAAGGTATCTTTCAGACAGAATAGAAGCTGATCTGAACAACATAATCCCAAAGAAACATGAGCACCTGAAAAATCTGTAAAGAGTTATACCAGTTGTAAAATTGAACCCTATCCTATTCTGCCCCAACCATTGTGCATAGAATACAGGCAGTCTATAATTGGTATCCATTAAGAATTGATTGTTCTTGTTGTTTGTATAGAAATGGAATAAACTGCCTGGGGAGAGGTGGGAGTTGGTGCCCCAGAATAAAATTTCTCTTTTTGTGGAAATAAGTGACCCTGTAGCTTACCAGGTAGTTCTCTGACTGTTGAAACTCCTCCTCAAGTAACCCAAGTGCATCTAGTCCTAGAAGAGGCTTATTGGAGAATCAGAACCAACCATACACTGGCAGAGGACAACCACACCAATTCCTATAAAAGTTAACGGTTACATTGATTCTTAAATGCAAACAGTCAGCTAGGAATCCCCAGTCTTTGGGCATCGGGGGGTGGAGGGGGAGCACCAGGGGAGGAGCATGTAAGAAAATAACCAGCTAGAATTAGGAGACTTGAAAAATACAACAAACTCTAGAGGAAACAAAGTGAACATGGAAAGAATAACTTTAAGATCTGTATCTTCAGAGAGATTTGAGGTGTATTTGTAAGATGAGTACAGAATGCTACAAAGAAAGGAAAAACTGAGAATAAAAAGAGCCCTTAAAAGTGAAATTAAACTGCCCAAAATGTTCAGCAGACAAGCTGGAAAATAAAGTTGAGGGAAACTCCTTAGATATAGAACAAAAAGAAATAACGGGAAGAAAAAAAAAAAGGAAAAGATCTAGACAATCAATATCTAAGCATTAGGACTTTCTGGAAAAGAGAACATAAAAAAATACAGGTGAAGAAGTAAAAAGGACAAAAAATGAAGAACATAAAGAACCAAGTCTCCAGATTGAGGGGCTCCCAATACAACCTATATCTAGACACAATCTTGTGAAATTTTGGATTAAGGATAGAGGGAAGATACTATAAGTGCCCAAAGAGAAAATAAAGTCAATTCATCATAATTAGCTCGACTAAAACAGGAGTAAGAAATAGACTGGCAGCAGATTCTTCATTAGCAACACTGAATGCTAGAAGCCAGTGGGACAATTTCTTCACTTTGGAAAATCTTCGTACTCAGAATAACATAGCAAGCCAAACTGTCAAGAGTAGTGTCAAAATAAAGACATTTTCTGACATGCAAGTTTTCAGAAAGTCTACCTACTTTGCACCCTTTCTGAGAAAGTACCTCAAGGAAGTTCTCCAGCAAAATGAGGAGGAAAACTGGGGAAGAGGAAAAAAATAGAATCCAGGAAACAGTGGATCCCACCCAGGATGTGTCACTCTACCAGACCCATTTCAGATAAGAGTACACAGTCTCAGGCTCTTTGGGGAAAGTATGCATTCTGTTCCATAGATAATTTCATTGAGAAGCTGGGGTGTTTGAATATATGGAGGACACACATTCTTTAGTCAGCAAAAAGAAAACAGAAATATATCAAGACATTCAGGTCCAATTGTGAAACAACAACAAAAACTCATGGGATGTAAGAAGTGACTCAATGGACATTGGCGGTAGGTACCTCTCCTTAGAAGTGGCACAGGCTTCATGAACACTGGATATGTATGGGAGAAAATGGCCTAGCTTCTACTCAGCTCTCAGTAAACAGGATTTACTTAGCCAAAGTAATGTGGATGCTGTTTGTTGGTATTCAGTGTTCTGACCAGCCTAGAGACAAAACATGAAAGGCTTACTGTTTTATTCAGAACTGAAACTGAAAATAATTAATCCTGACAAGTTAAGAAACGAGAGCAGAAAGAGGTTGAGAATTGGTTGGGGGAAGAGATGTAGCAGGAAGAGTGGGGCTACTTAGATATTCACGATGGGAATGAGAAGATAAAGTTTGCAGTTAATGGAACAAGAACTGAAGGATAGGATACTGTCCAAAGTTATAAATTAAATCAATAGAAGTCTTAAAAATGGCATATCTATCAAAAATTTGGGAAAGGATAGGCAAAGGAAAGGTGGGGATAGTGTAAGTTAAATCCTTATCTTTTATAATGGGGAATTATTAAAGATTGTCTAAAGTTAATAAGTCAAAAATTATTGTTCAGACATATTATTTAATGTTAGCAAGTTAGTCAACAGAAGATCTAAAAATAGAAACTGTTAAATGCATTGCCTCTAGGGAATGGGTCTAGGGTTAAAGGGGGTGGGGTGGGAAACTGTGTTTTTCATTTCAAGTCCTTCTGTACTATTTAATTTTTTACCTTGTGCATGTATTTGAAAAATTTTTAATAAACTCAAATAAAAATTCTCCAGTGACCTCATATTGACTAAGATATGCTCCAACCAAAATCCTTAAAATGGCTTATGATGCCTTCCAATATTTGCATCTACCTGATGTGTCCCGGTTCATCGTATAGCCCCATTACTCTCTGGTTCTAGCCATACTAAATACCTTCCAGCTATTCACACTTCACCTTCTCATTTCTACGAGTGTTCCACAAAAAGCAAAGCCTGCCCTGATCTCACCATGTATCTGAGATTTAGCCTACTCTCGGGCAGATTTTCAATGTTTGTTGAGTGAAGGAACACTCAACAGGTGTTGCATGAAGATGGCCAACCAGTGTTCTTTCCCAAAAAGGCGTATGATATTTGTTCCTATTCATTTGACAATTTTAGAAAGTTTTAGTCCTATATGAGACCAGATGGAGTCAGAGGATTTCTGTCAGTCTCCTTGTTATGTTCTTTGCCTGAACATCATAATCTGCTTTCTGCTGTTTATCCCTCTCCTCTCCTACATTATTTTGGAGAAGCAGTCAGCTATCTAGGGAAGATCTTCAGGCTCCCAGATTTCTTGTGTCATGCTATTCCTACTCTCAGTGGCTCTTCCTTTTCTGTTAGTTTACTTTCTTCTATTGTCTAACTCCCAAGGCCAGATAGAGCTCCCTAAGGATATTGGCCTTACATCCTTACATATTGGCTTTACGGATCAGTCTGATGTATTTAGTCCCTAAACCAATGTCCCCACTTGATGTCCCAACCTCACCTAATGTATATGCCTAGCAAGCCAACAGGTAACCAGATACGGCCTTAGATGTTGACTATTTTTGCTGACAAAACACATGCTATCCTTTCTTTCAAGACTGTATCATATCTATGTTCTTTATTCCTTCAAAGCTTTTGGTCCCCTGCTCAGCTTCCATTTTGAAAAGGATTTCTTTCTTTGACCCTAATCACTGAAGTCAATCTTCCAAGTGTGGTAGAGATGGAGTGGTGGGTGATCCTCTACTTTTCAGACATCTTCTAACTACACACACACATTCCACATCTAATTCAAGAGAGCTATAGGAATGCTATTTATGCATTTGGATTCTTGTACATTTGAACACTATAAAGAAGAAGCACTTCTTTGTGAGGAAAGATTGTAAAGATTAAGTTATTATCAATGTTCTATCTGCATGTTGGATGGTTTTATAGGTATTCAGTATATTAGGAAAAAATAGAATAAATGAATGAGTAAATTAAAAACAAACCATGCATTGACCAGTGATGACAGTACCAGGAGCCAAGGATTATGTTAATACAAATATGTGTACATGAGGGCCATTAAAATGTTACTTCCGTTCATCTGAACTATAAAGGAACTCAAATATACATAATTAAGGAATACATACATATAGGTTCTAAAAATTTCTTTGCATGAACCGCCAAAATTTTGTCATAAAATTCACTTTCACAGACTGCCAAAATTATTTAGTATAATTTGAGATCTGAAATAGTGCAGGTGGGAGAGAGACAGTAAGGGTGGGAGCCAGGAGGGCAAAATGATCAAATGTACAACATAAAAACAATGAAATCACGCGGTCCAGAAGAGTCCCCACAGACACAGAAGACATCTCTCCGTTCCTCAACACAACCTGTAATCCAGGGCCCAAATATATGTAAAACAGGCTCTACCTATGCCTGGTCCTGTTATCTACAAAGCTGTTATCTACAAAGCGTCTGTGCTTTAAATAAGAGCCAGGTACCTGAAAGAGTTCATAAACTCTTCCCACAGCGTCCATCAAGATAAAGAGAGAGGCAACTCCAACTTTTTGTTTTGTTTTTTGACATCAAGTTTCTCCTTTTTTTTCTTACCGTCAGAGCAGCCTTGAGACCAAACTGTTACCAAGGACACAAAAATAAGCCTCAAATAAGGCTTTTGACAGTTATTCACAAGATCTGCGGCACTGTGAGCTTGTCCATTGGTAACAAACAGTCAAAACCTAGAGCAGACTTAAATCTCAATCCTCATAGGAAACTGAGATTAAACTATAAAAAGGCAAACAGCTGACTCGTGTCAGTAGTGTTGGAGTGACCTTTGGATAAGGCCTAGTGGATCTCTGGTACAGATAAAGAGTCTAATGGGATGGGGAGGAGAGAATATCCTCAGGGAAAGCAGATGATGGTATTAGTGCCCTCCAGCCAAAGACCACTAGCAATACACCTGTAGTTGAACAAGTTGGATTGCAGTGACAGTAAAACACTGCAGGAAACCGGGCACCTCAGGAAAAGGGTGTTAAAAGAAACTACCAGAGAATTTGGGCTTTTTGAGGATAATTTTGGTGACGGTCTAAAGAAGCAAAGGCAATTCTATGATCGTCTCAGTAAATCTCATCTATTGGTGGGGATGACTGAAGTGACCATAAACCCATAATTGGTTTCTGAAAAAGCAGGCCCTCATTATAGACAAAAAAGAGGAATTTTTGGTATTTCGTGGTTGTCCAGGGATCTCGTCCTTGTCTTGTTTGATGTGGATGTTCTATGAGATTGTTTACGTACAAAGGGGAGAAACAGTGGCAGCTGCAAGTGCGTCAGACAAGCTCCTGCATGCCAAGACCTGCTTTTGTTTTCCTTCTCAACCCAGAAGAATGGATAAAGAGCTTTTGTTGCTCCTACACAATATTAAAACATGCACTCCTCTTGACTGAACATAGGGATAGACTGGGGCAAAATTAGTATCACAAGGTACCCAAGAATGACCCCTGGAAAGGATGACTCCCTAATGCTTCCCTAGACAGGATGGAAGTCTTGGTTGTAATTCAAAATGAAGCTGGGACCACAAGTCAATACTAACAGGTCACTTACTTATTGTCTGAAACATCCCCGCTTCTGAAATGTAGGTTCCCTGAGCCCTTCCCAGGAGGAACAGAAAGTAGGCATTAGGGCAGCAGTTTGTTTTTACCTCGCAGGAATAATGCAACAATAATATACCTTCACAATCTGTGTAAATGCATTTGCTAATTGAGCCACACAGAAAAAAACTGGAATTTAAAACAGAAACTAAAGATGCCTTTACATTAGATATATAATGTTTTGATAAAAGGAGTAGCGGAAACTATTTTCTCCAGCGCTCAAACTCCCCCTTTTGAATTTATGGTCTCTGTGAGACGGAGAGTAAGGTAGTAAAGATCTGTGGACTCACTGAATTTTAAATATTTTTAAGCATAAAACTAGATGAAGTCACTAGAAAAATACTTTACTACGTTAAATTAAAATCCTTCATGTTTTATCTGCCCTCTTTTAAGAAATGCTCATGGAAAAGTTTCCTAAACATTCATAAAATCATTATAAAATTTTTATAAAATCTGTAAAATGCATGTTCCACATTTGGGCATCCCCTTCCAATCGGGTCATTGGGTCACCTATAAATTCATTCAATAAACATTTATTGAACACTTACTACAATGCTAGTTCCTGTTATAGGGCTGGAAATACACAATAAACATAATAAAGCACCTGCCCTCAAAGTGCTTATGTTCCAGTTTGAACATTAAAATGAATAAATAGCGGAGCCTGGGTAGCCCAGTTGGTTAAGCATTTGGCTCAGGTCATGATCTCAGGGCATGAGACTGAGCCCTGTGTTGGACTCTGTGCTGGGCATGGAGCCTGCTTAAGATTTTCTCCCTCTGCTCCTCCCTCTTCCACTCCGATGCACACACATGCACTTGCTCTCTCTCTCAAAAAAATTTTTTTTAATTAAAAAAAATAAAACACCATTTATTGCAAAAATAGATAAAATAAAATGAGCAAATAAACATATATCAAGTATGATAAGCACTATGAAGGAATATAAAACAAAGTAAAGTTAGGGAAGTGAGTGTTCTGGGCGGTGGGGGGACTGGACAAAGGGTATGTTTGGCATTTTATGTAGTGAGGTCCTAGAAAGCCTCTTTGGTAAGGGGACATTTGGCAAATCCTTGAAGGAAATGATGGAGCAAACCAAGCAGACAACTCAAGGCAAAGAGAGGTAAAACTATAGTTGGCATGTTGACAGCAGCAAGACAGACAAGAGCTTCATCCCTATAGGAGCCAATAGTTACTCTCTCAGAGATAAGTGTTGATTTCTGACCTTAACCTTATGATAGGATCTACTGACCTAATAGAAACTCACAACTTTTGACTATCTCTCCTCAAATTTCAAAGTCAAGGTGCACTTCACAGGAGCTTGTCCCTCTGAAATTTAGGAGAAGAGGGGCTCATCTCAGTAGTTGCTGTGACCTCTACCAAAGGTACTGTGTGAAGACATGCCTCTAAGTTCTGGGCCCCTGTTGATGGCCTGATAGACCCAGTAACAAGTAGAATTTGGAACCTTGTTTATAGGGAGAAAATTGATTTGGAAAAAATTGACTAAATTTGCACAGCAATGAAAGTTTCTGACTTACACGTCCATCAGGACAAACCTGCAGGGAGTCACGGGAAACAGCCTCAGGTATCCTTGGCTTCTTACTCCATTTTCCCTCTTCCCCTACTAAAATACATAGTATCTATTCGACCTCAATTAAAATTAAAAGATGCTTGGATCACAGGTCTCAACATAAAATGAAAAGCCTTGAGAAGGAAGACCTTGATGTTACATAGCTCTGGAATAATCAATTTGGAAATAATTGTGTACATTTGTAGAGAAACATAAAAAATAATGTTGCTGGTCCCATAGGACTAGGAGTTTTGATACTCTTTGTAGGAATTTTGTTGTAGAGAGATCGGCCTTTACTCACTCCCAATTCCCATACACTAGCCCCTCTGACATCCTGACAACATTTGTAAATTTGTGTGTGAAGACATATAAACCACGCTGGTATGGGTGCAATTATAGAAACAGGATCTGTGGTGTGTCTACCCAATGGGTCTGATATTTTAGAGCCAGAGGAAAAACACCCACACTCAGCCTTGGACTAAGCTCCCCTGGCTCCCAGACAACTGAACTCTTCAGTACAAAACCAAATTAACGTCTGACCTGGAGATGGGCCAAGTTTGGAAACTAAGACTCCTTGCTTGTTCCTCACTGCAATATCACCCACTCCTACAGTATGTGTTCCATGTACTTATGATCCAAAAAGAAACCAGAGTTCCAGATTAATTTCATAAATACACCAAAGGAGAATACGAAAGCTTTTCTAACTCTGATTAAGCACTGGCCACCTGTCAGGAGTGGCAGCAAACTCCAGCTTCATTGCTTTAAATAAACAGGCAGGCAGGAACTTGCCCTAGAGAAAGACCATGCTATAATTTGAACAAAGGTTGTCAAAAATGTACTAAAGAATGAAAAATGTAGTGAGTGAGTCTTTCCTAAATGCTCTCAAGTGAATGACTTTGCTCTTGACTTCCATTATAACACAAATTTAATAAATGCACAGAGTATTTGAACTTGAGGAGACATAATTGTAAGATTGTGTTAGCCTGGATCCTCCAAGAAGCAGAAGCCAAGATGAGATCAGATGTGCAAGAGATTTATTAAGGAAAACATCTGTAAGAGAAAACAGAGAGGGACCAGAGGAGGCTGGGGGCGCCAACAGACCTCGAGGTCGGTGTAACCCTCATGAAAGAGAGAGCAAAGGAAGAAAGGCTTACATTGCAGGGCAGGTCTCAGAAAATCTCTTCAAGGCCAGTGGGAGTCCTTGAGCCACAGTCGCCCACCAGAAGAGTCCCATGTCTCCCAGGAATGGGCCTGCCTTAGTCCCCTTAATCACCAGTCAGGGAAGCCAGGAGAATCGCAGCATGGCCCAGTACCAGAATTCCAGAGGCACCAGCTGGGGCTGTCTGTCAAGTGCATAGCCGCTCCCTGCAGTCGGAGATCTGAGCGGAGCATTTCCATGGCCACCACAGTACTTAGTCTTAAAACAGCTGTAGACACCTGCTCTGGATCATCTTAAATAGTGACTGAGTAAACCTCGCCAGTGACTCATACCAGTAAATGCACATAGGTAGATTCAACCATCCCTAGTCCTAAATTAGACCATGGCTAATCCTTTCCAGATTCTTGAGGCCCTTCAGGGAAAGAAAAATGGGACCACATTAAGTTTAACTCATAACTAAAAATAATTGAAGAAGGAAGTCAGTGGCTATTAATGCTAGCCCATAATTAGAAAGCTTACGTATGAAGTAACCCCTGTATTTGGTTTAGTGAGAAAGTGGAATTACTGCAAGGATTTTCCTGTTTGACAAAAATGGGCTGATGTACCACTGATAACAGTAACAGTTGTGATTTGTGTATGCCTCTTGCATAGGCCGGACAATTGAGTATCATATTGTTCATGAATATTTATTATGTATAACCCAGAAAGAGCCAATCATTGCAGCACGAAGGACAGGGATTTGCATGCTTGGCTTCAGCTAATATACACCTACCCTTGGAACTGGATCTCGTAAGGGAAAGATTATCTGAACAAAATTGGGATCTGCTTAGAAAGGACAGTAGAAGTGGGGTAGGGAATAGATGCTGGGGAGGGAATCTCAGTGATTACTACCTGGAGTTTCTTAAAAACCTTCCTCCAGGCTACAGACTCCAATTCAAACTCCTTGGATGCCATCCAAATTCGCTCCCGCAAGTCCTGTTAACAAGTTTCGGTCACGGTGAACATTTTCATGTCTTTCTCAAATCAAGCTTTCACACTGACATCTCCACACTGTGGACCATGATGTGGCCTCATGGTGTGATGCCCTCTACTCTTCTCTGCCTACGAACAACATTTACGTTTTTTCAAAGCTAAGTTTTAGTGTTCCCTTCCCTGTAAGTTCCTCTCTGATGACTAGAACCCATTCCTTTCTTCCCTGGTACTTATTTTACAGCATAAATCCTGATGGTATTATGGTTCTTTCACGTCTACTGTCTTCTTAGATTTATTGACTGAGTATCTTTTCCATCTCCCAGGCCCAGTTCCCTAACTTGATTTCCCTAGACAGCTTCGAATCTCCGCCCGCATGGGGCGCACAGGCGGATGCTGACCACCAGGGGGCAGCCCTGCAACGCAGGAGGCGCGGTCTCCGGAGCTGCACCCCACGACCGGAGGGGAGGGGCGCATTTCCACGCGACGAACTCTCGGCCACGGGTTACGTTGCGGTTGAGCGTTATTCATCCCGAATCTGGGGACTTGGCGTTTGCTTTTCGCATCAAGTATAACAGCAACTTTGCAAAGCTCCCGCTCATATTCCGGAACCCTCGGAAGGCCTGAGAGAATCGCTTTCGGCCCCGACCCCTGCAGACTGAGGAACCCCGCCTCCTGGGAGGACTAGCCACGCAACCCGAAGGAGCCCCGCAAGGCGCGACACCGCCCCAAGTGCGTCCGATCGAGAGGTGCCTAGCGGAGGCGACTCCGGGGAATAGCGCCCCGCCCCTGAACCGCCCCACCAGCGCCGCGCCCCGCCCCGCCCGCCTCTGGACCTCCCGCCGCGCTCCGCCCCCCCCCCCCCCCAGGCCCCGGACTACCGCCGCACCCTGTCTACCCGGCCCCCCAGACCTCCCGCTGCGCCCCGCCAGCTCCACCTCTAGACTGCGCGCCCTCGCGCGCCCTGCCCCACGCGCCCCCTGCACCCGGCACCCGGACGTCCCCAACTGCGCCCCGCCCCACCCCTTCACCCAGCCCCCAGACCGCCCGCTGCGCCACTGCAAAAGTCCACCGCGCCCGGAGCCAACGCTGTACAAGCCGACTACTGATCGTGAGTTTGCCAATCCGAGAGCCTTGCGGCTGGGGCGGGGACCGAGGACCTGGGCACAGTGGCGCGCCCGGAGGTGCCAGAAGCCTGCGGAAGGACGTGTCCTTAGCGTATTTCTCTCTTCTTAGGTCCAGGGTTTCGTTTTGTTTACCCGGTCTGGTGGTATTTGCTATTTGTCTCAAAACACATTTCTTTGCCTCTTTGAACTTGTTAGTCAGGAATCTGATGGATGTGTGCGTGTCTGCGCGCACGCGCTCACCTACTTCTAGAGAACGGAAGTCAGAGTTCAGAGGAATTATTACTCATCTCCTGGGGGGGGGGGTGTCTGTTTTCCTGTTCAACTATAGAGGACCAGATTAGTGAAAGACTTCTCTATCAAAGCTAGTTAACATGATCTTGACCTCGCTGGGTTTTTTTCCCACTGCTACACCAGAAAGCTGAGATCACCCACATGCCCCATGATGCTCCATGTGAGTATTGGTTCTCTTGGGAATTCACTTTCCTGGGAGCATTGCTGAGAAACGAGTGGTTAGATGGGGAGGGAAGTTAGGAGATGGAAAGGAGCTGGCCTTGTACAGAAAATACAGGGCATGCTCAGGGATGCCAAGCTTGCTAGAGGTTTGTGGGGAACTTAGCAGGAAAAAAGTCTGGAAAACAGGGGAGAGCCCAGACCCCAGAGGCCTTAAGATTAGGGCGAGGCACTCAGCTTTTACCTTATTGAGAGTGGATGAAATTGGAGGGTTTTTATTACAAAGAAAAGTGGGTAGGGTGGCTGAGGAAGATTGTGGGTGAAAATCCATCCTGGGACTAAAGACAAACTCATTTAGTCTAGATGTGAATACAGGCTGAAGGCAATGATGTTTGAGAGACCCCGATGACAGATGATGAACAAAGTGAGGCAGGTGGCTGCTGTGTATGGAAACAGGAGAGAGGGAGAAAAGAGGCAAAGATAGAAGAGAGCTTTGGTGTCTTAGTTTAGTTTCTTCTCCAAAGTAAAGTCTGCTACAAGAACTTGAGTCTGGTACTTTGTTTGGGAAATGAGCCCAGAATGCCAGATTGAGGATGTGGGGAGGGAGAGACCAGGAAGGAGAGGAGGCATTAAAGGGCACATGGCTGAGCTGTTTACCACTGTGGGCAGCTGGAGCTCAGCTCCTCCTGTGAGGAACTCCAGAACGCACCTGAGGTCCACCACCGTGGCATGTGTCCCTGACGCCCCCCACTCCCCATTGTCAGCTCTCTGCCACTTCGGAGCTGCCCCTGTGCACCTGCCCAAGTGAGAAGGCATCTGAGTGCTCAGGAAATTCCTCCATGGCAGCTGCTGAAGTCAGAGGTGGGCCGAGGGGAGTCAACAGGGGACCCAGGGCATGGCCCTTGTCATGGGGGAGCTAGAAAGGTCAGCATAGGGGCAGACCCTCGTGTTTCCTCAGTGCTCACTGTGTACTCACAACAGGGTGTGTTTATACACATTCTCTTAATCTTCAAAAACTATCCTCCAAGAGGTGTATTACTCTCTTTTTATAAATGGGGAAACTGAGGCTTAAGTCATTTATCCAAAAGGAGCTGCTTTAAGGGAATAATAAGCTCAATTTTAGGCACACTGAATTTTAAAAGACCTCTGGAAACCACAGAAAGCTACCCACATACAGGTCAGGACAGACATGATAAATTGGGAGGGGTTTCAACTCATTTTGTCAAAACTGTCCCCAAAAATGCAGTTTCTGAAAGGTCACCTGACCTTTTTGTCCACAGAGCTGCAGCACAATACGAAGTCAACTCCTACACACCACTTCTCACCTCTGACCGGCCCTGCAGGACCCAGCCCCTCCCTTGGCCGCTCAGGGCCTGCTCCGCCCGGCCCGGTGCTCTCTGGCTGCCCTGCCGGGCGCTCGCCGGCCGCCCTGCCCGGTGCTTCTTTGGGCTGGGTGTGCTCTTCTCCTGCAGCATTTCGGATCTCAGTTGAAATGTCAGTTCCATCTTCGCGGTCATGTCCTCATCTAGGCCTTTCCTGTCATCTAATCCAAATTCTCCAGTTGCTTGATAACACATCACTGGTTTATTTTCATAAGTTATTAATTACTGCATTTCATTTAACTGTTTCCCTATTATTGTCCTTTCCCTTCTGAAATATCAGATTCATGAAAGTGGGGCCCTTGTCTGCTGTGTTCCTTGCAGCACCCCCAGTGGTTGGCGCACAGTGGGGAACCCAGTAAATGGGTTTTGTTCGCATGCATTTAGTTGCTGTGCTTTCACTCAGCCCTTCATCAGTTCTGACCAACCTGAGTCTTTGATTTTCTCTACAGCAGCTAGTTGAACCATGGCGACAACTCCTGCCAGTGCTTTCGAGGCCCTCATGGACGGAATGACCAGCTGGAATGTCCCCAAAGGCCCCATCCCATGTGAACTGCTTCTTACTGGAGAGGCTGCCTTCCCAGTGATGGTGAATGACAAGGGCCAGGTCCTCATTGCTGCCTCCACCTATGGCCGAGGCCGCCTTGTGGTGGTGTCCCATGAGGGCTACCTGCTGGATGCTGGCTTGGCTCCATTTCTTCGTAATGCAGTGGGTTGGCTCTGTCCCTCACCTGGGGCTCCCACCGGAGTGCACCCATGCCTGGCATCACTAGTAAGCATCCTGCAGGGCTGTGGGGTTCAGGCACAAGTTCAGCCAGAACTGGGGGCCTCCCTCGGGGTTTACTGCATCAATGCCTACAATGATACAATGACTGCAGAGCTGATCCAGTTTGTGAAGTGTGGAGGCGGCTTGCTCATCGGAGGCCAAGCCTGGTATTGGGCCAGTCAGCACGGTCATGACAACGTGCTGTCCAGGTTTCCTGGGAACCAGGTGACGAGTGTGGCTGGAGTGTACTTCACCGACATCTGTGGGGACACAGCCCGGTTCAAGATCTCTAAGAAGATACCCAAGATCCCACTCCATGTCAGGTGAGTGGTATTTCCCAACAGGGAGTCTGACATTTGTTAACAATTGATTCCATCTCCCTCTTCAATGAGCTTCCTCTTTTTGTTTTTTTTTTTAAAGTAGGCTTCATGCCTAGCGTGGATCCCAATATGGGGCTTAACTCACAACCCTGAGATCAAGCCCTGAGCTGAGATCAAGAGTCGGACACTCAGGGGTGCTTGGGTGGCTCAGTCGGTTGAGCGTCCA
This sequence comes from Ursus arctos, assembly GCF_023065955.2. Classification (NCBI taxonomy): domain Eukaryota; kingdom Metazoa; phylum Chordata; class Mammalia; order Carnivora; family Ursidae; genus Ursus; species Ursus arctos. The sequence goes on along the minus strand of NW_026622985.1, from coordinate 91,271,040 downwards.
ACTCTTGGTTTCAGCTAGGTCATGATCTCAGGGTTGTGGGATCAAGCCCAGTGTTGGGCTCTGCACTCCGCATGGAGTCTGCTTGGTTCTCTCAATTGTACTTCCATTTTAATACGCGTGATTCCCCACTCTACTTTGGAAGCACCACAAACCAAAAACAGGATAATTAAAATGCACCGAGGCCCAAAGGCAGCTGGGTTCTCAGTAGTACTCTGTCCTGGGCCAAATAGAAAAGCTTATCTTACTCACGTCTCTGTCTCCGGTGTCTATGCCGGGGTCGGCGAGAGTGTTTATTGGTGTCTCTCAAACAGATGAAAGAACATTGGTTTCTTTGTGAGCCCGGCTGTGTGCCAGGCCCCATTCAGCAGACCGAGCCCTGCTACCTGCTCATTTGTATCCAGTGAGAATTAGGCAATTGAGGACACCAATAAATAGAAACTCTAGCAGGTGTTGATATGAGCTATAGGGAAAGAAAAGCAGGAAAAGTGACCAGAGTGACAGGGAAGGGAGTGGAGGGTATTTAGGGTCATCCGGGAAGGCTTATCAGTGAGGCCCAGTCAGGACTGGCTGGTGTTCCAAACAGAGACACTTAACACAAGGAACTGACCAGGCAGGTGGTGCAAGGGCTGAAAACCTGTAGGAGAGACAGCAGGGTAACCGAGGCCTTAGCAATAGCCCGACCAGCAGAGGGAGGTCAGAGTGTCCCTGGAGCCCAGGTGCTGAGTCACCTGCTGGATGCAGGTGCCAAGCTAGGCCTGTCTAGCAGGAGCTGGGACCCCCGATGGAGGGCCTGTCTGTGGGACCTGGGGTCGCAGAGGAGGCACAGTGATTGTCAGAAACACAGCCTGAAGAGAGAGACAAAGACCCTGGCTCCTTCTCTTGCCTGCCTGCCTTCAGGCTTCTCCCCCCCGAAATTAAATAATTTTAAAAATCTTACGTCTGTCTCCTTTTTTCCCCATGATGCAAAAGCCCAGCTCTGAAAGGAAGCACCTTCATGACTCATTGGCTTTATGCCACAACACACACGTAACAGTTGCAAAATAACAGTACTACCAGCACAAAGGTTATTTTCAGTTCCTTTCATCCTTATGATATGTTTTATGAGGTATATAAAGTCAAACTACCACCCTTGAACGACACTTAGGCTAGCGCCCCTCTTATGGCTACTCCACTGAGTGGACACACATGTAGATTCATTTGGATATCTTACTTCCGCTTTTGGGAGTTGCTTTTGTGAATCAATATTATTTTATAATTATGTAACATAGCTATGTGGATCTAAAGTAAAATCCTAAGAAGCCAATATTCTATCCCTATTCCCTTTATATAATTTTCTTCTCTCCCTTTTTTAAAAAAATTATCTTTACTCCACTGTTAGTTCGTATATAAACACACACACACACACACACACACACACACACACACTTGAAAAAGATAATAGTATACTATACATACTTTCTCCACCGTACTTTTTTACTTAACATTACTTTCTGGGGGCGCCTGGGTGGCTCAGTAGTTAAGCGTCTGCCTTCAGCTCAGGTCATGATCCCAGGGTCCTGGGATCGAGTCCTGCATCAGGCTCCCTGCTCAGCGAGGAATCTGCTTCTCACTCTCTTCTACCTCTCCTGCCCCTCCCCCCAGCTCATGCTCTCTCTTTCTCTGTCTTTCTGCCTCTCAAATAAATAAATAAAATCTTTTTAAAAAGCCCACATTGTTTTCTGGATATGGCTGCATACCAGCCCATAGATACGCACTACAGAGTTTATTTCACTGAAATGTACAGATGCAGTGTAGTCTATCCAGTTAGTTTTTTACTGACAGACATTCAAGTTTCTAGTATTTAAAATGTTTTTCCAAAATTCTTACTATTACATCTGTACTACAAAAATGCTTATGTGCATAGGTCTTCATATTTTTGCATATCGCTGGAAATGGGATTGGTGAGTCAAAGGAGAAATGCAAATGTAATTTCTGCTAAACATTACCAAATTCCCCAGAATTGGGTTCCCCAGGAACCCAACTCAAAGACCGACACAGTGTACAGGACGTTTACTAGGAGGGACTCTCCAAATCAACACCTGTGGGGGAAGGGAAGACGGAAGGGTTGGATGGGAGAGATTGGGCCATGAGGCAGATATTTAGTAGCAAATATTTTTAATGGTATTTTCACTATTAAGTAAAACACTGGGAAAACTCTAAGTGTCTAATAAATGGAACACTGCTTTAATTATTATGGTATATCTTACTCTTCAGCTCCTTAAAGACTCATTACTTAAAGAAATAAGAAAATACTCATAATACAATAGACAAAAGTAAGATATAAAACTATATTTAAATGATGCCAAATTTGTTAAAACATGTTACGTATATAAGTAGAAAAAACACTAGAAGAAAATAAAATGAACTATTAATAGTGTATCTCTAGGGACAGGTTTATAGTTGATTATCATTTTCATCTTTAAACATTTCTGTAATCTCCAAATTATCTATAATTATAACCTGAAAAAAACTTCTTTACATTACTTTTTTGCCTTTTTATAAAATCTTAAACAATGGAAAAAATTTCCTCAGGTTACACTAAGATGTCTTTCTTTAACCTCACATCTTCTATTGTTTTATTAATTTGGCAATGAAATGGATAAAGAAGTAAATTTCCTTAACATATCAATTTTCCTTCCCTCTTTCTAGTACCTATCCATTCCTTCATTCATCTAAAATGTATTCTGGGGCTTCTGGCTGGCTCTGACTCTTGATTTCAGCTCAGGTCATGATCTCAGGGTCATGAAATCGAGCCCCACAACAGACTCTTGCTGGACATGGAGCCTGCTTAAGATTCTCTCTCCCTCTCTCCCTCTGCCCCTACTGCCACACACGCACACACTCTCTCTCAAAATAAATAAAAATTAGATAGATAGATTAGATAGATAGATAGATAGATAGATAGATAGAACTTTAAGTTCTAGACACTATTTTGGGCCCTGGGGGTTTACGGTACTGTTTAACTATATATAGTTTATTATAGTAGTGTTTAGTCCAAACTTGAATGACCAACAGAATTGCTGCAGATAGGGGCACCTGGATGGCACAGTGGTTGAGCGTCTGCCTTCGGCTCAGGGTGTGATCCTGGCGTTATGGGATCGAGTCCCTCATCGGGCTCCTCCGCTGGGAGCCTGCTTCTTCCTCTCCCACTCCCCTGCTTGTGTTCCCTCTCTCGCTGGCTGTCTCTCTCTCTCTCTCAAATAAATAAATAAAATCTTAAAAAAAAAAAAAAGAAGAAGAAGAAGAAGACACCACATCCCTAAGATCCCTATAAAACAAGGGCGCACGGCCTGGGTCTCAGTCAATAATTTGGGCTCTGGACAACCCCGTAACCTCTCCTCATCAGAATGACGAGAAGGAGAAGTCCCCCCCAGCAAAGAAAAGACAATGAGTCTGTGGCCTCTGCCACAGAACTAATGGATATGGATATAACCAAATAATCAGAAATGGAATTCAGAGTAACAATGGTCAAGATGATGTGTAGACTTGGAAAAAGTATTAATGAAAATGTTAATGAGAATATAGAATCTCTAAGGGCGGAAATGAGAGCGAATCTGGCAGAAATTAAAAATTCTATGAGCCAAATGCAGTCAAAACTAGAGACTCTCACGGCCAGGGTGAAAGGCAGAGGAACAAATCAGCGAATTGGAGGATGGGTTAGTAGAAGAGAAAACTAAAATAGAATCTGGACTCAAAAAAATCCACGCACAGGAATGTAGGTTACGGGAGATTACTGACTCAATGAAACGTTCCAATATCAGAAACATCAGCATACCCGAGGGGGTGGAGAAAAACAGAGGTCTAGAAGAGATATTTGAACAAATTGTAGCTGAAAACTTCCCTAATCTAGCAAGGGAAACAAACATTCATGTCCAAGAGGCAGAGAGGACCCCTCCCAAGCTGAACCATGACAAACCTACGCCATGTCACGTCATAGTGCATTTCGCAAATATTAGATCCAAGGATACAGTATTGAAAGCGGCAAGGGCAAAGAAATTTCTCACGTACCAAGGCAAAGGTATCAGAATTACATCAGACCTGTCTACACAGACCTGGAATGAGAGAAAGGGTTGGGGGGGGGGCATTTTTAAAGCTCTTTCAGAGAAAAACATGCAGCCAAGGATCCTTTATCCAGCAAGGCTGTCATTCAGAATTGATGGAGAAATAAAGACCTTCCAGAATTGCCAGTCATTGACCAATTTCGTAACCACGAAACCAGCCCTACAGGAGATACTAAAGGGGGTTCTATAAAAGTAAAAAGGCCCCAAGAGTGATACAGAACAGAAAGTCACAATCTATAGAAACAAAGACTTTACTGGCAACATGGCATCATTAAAATCATATCTCTCAATAATCAGTCTCAATGTAAATGGCCTAAATGGTCCCATAAACGCCACAGGGTTGCAGATTGGATAAAAAGACATGACCCATCCATTTGCTCTCTACAAGAGACTCATTTTGAACCTAAAGATACATTCAGACTGAAAGTAAAGGGATGAAATACAGTCTTTCATGCCAATGGACCTCAAAAGAAAGCTGGGGTAGCAATACTCATATCAGACAGATTGGATTTTAAACTAAAGACTACAGTTAGAGACACAGAAGGACACTATATTATTCTTAAAGGATGTATCCAACAAGTGGATATGACATTTATAAATATATATGCCCCCAACAGGGGAGCAGCAAGATACACAAGCCAACTCTTAACCAGAATAAAGAGACATATAGATAAAAATACGTTAATAGTAGGGGACCTCAACACTCCACTATCAGCAAGACAGAGCACCGGAGCAGAAAACCAACATAGAAACAAGAGCTTTGAATGCCATACTCAACAAGGTGGACCTCATAGATATATATAGAACACTACACCCCAGAACCAAAGAATACTCATTCTATTCTAATGCCCATGGAACATTCTCAAGAATAGACCATGTTCTGGGACACAAAACAGGTCTCAACCGATACCAAAAGACTGAAATTATTCCCTGCATATTCTCAGACCACAATGCTCTGAAATTGGAACTCAACCACAAGGAAAAATTTGGAAGAAACTCAAACACTTGGAGACTAAGAACCATCCTGCTCAGGAATGACTCGATAAATCAGGAAATCAAAAATCAATTTAAAGAATTTATGGAGACCAACGAGAATGAAAACACAACGGTCCAAAACCTATGGGATACTGCAAAGGCAGTCCTAAGGGGGAAATACATAGCCATCCAAGCCTCACTCAAAAGAACAGAAAAATCTAAAATACAGTTTTTATATTCTCACCTCAAGAAGCTGGAACAGCAACAGAGGGACAGGCCTAATACACTCACGAGGAAGCAGTTGACCAAGATTAGAGCAGAAATCAATGAATTAGAAACCAGAAGTACAGTAGAGCAGATCAACAGGACTAGAAGCTGGTTCTTTGAGAGAATCAATAAAATTAACAAAACGCTGGCAAGACTTATCCAAAAGAATAGAGAAGGGACCCAAATTAATAAAATTATGAATGAAAAAGGAGAGGTCACGACCAACACCAATGAAATTGGAAGGATTATTAGAAACTTTAACAACGGCTATATGCCAATAAATTAAGCAATCTGGAAGAGATGGAGGCCTTCCTGGAAACCTATAAACTACCAAGACTGAAACAGGAAGAAATTGATTTTTTAAACAGGCCAATTAATTATGAAGAGATTGAGTCAGTGATAAACAACCTTCCAAATAACAAAACTCCAGGCCCGGATGGTTTTCCTGGGGAATTCTACCAAACATTCAAAGAAGAAATAATACCTATTCTCCTAAAGCTATTTCAAAAAATAGAAACAGAAGGAAAGCTACCAAACTCATTCTATGAGGCCAATATTACCTTGATCCCCAAACAAGGCAAAGACCCCAACAAAAAGGAGAATTACAGACCAATTTCCCTAATGAATATGGACGCCAAAATCCTCAACAAGATCCTGGCTAATAGAATCCAACAGTACATTAAAAGGATTATCCATCATGACCAAGTGGGATTCATCCCTGGGATGCATGGGTGGTTCAACATTCGCAAATCGATCACCATGATACATCATATGAACAAGAAAAGACTCAGGAACCATATGATCCTCTCAATTGATGCAGAAAAAGTGTTTGACAAAATACAGCATCCTTTCCTGATTAAAACCCTTCAGAGTGTAGGAAGAGAGGGTACATTTCTCAATCTCATAAAAGCCATCTATGAAAATCCTACAGTAAATATTATTCTCAATGGGGAAAAGCTGGAAGCCTTTCCCTTTAAGATCAGGAACACGACAAGGATGCCCACTGTCGCCACTATTATTCAACATAGTACTAGAAGTCCTTGAAACAGCAATCAGACAACAAAAAGGGATAAAAGGTATCCAAATCGGCACAGAAGAAGTCAACATGTCTCTCTTCACAGATGACGTGATACTCTATATGGAAAACCCAAAAGAATCCACTCCCAACCTATTAGAAGTTATAGAGCAATTCAGTAATGTGGCGGGATACAAAATAAATGCTCAGAAATCAGTTGCATTTCTATACACGAATAATGAGACTGAAGAAAGAGAAATTAGGGAATCCATCCCATTTACAATAGCACCAAAAACCATACGTTACCTTGGAATTAACTTAACCAGAGATGTAAAGGGTCTATATTCTAGAAACTACAAATCACTCTTGAAAGACATTGAGGAAGACACAAAAAGATGGAAAAATATTCTATGCTCATGGATCGAAAGAATTAACATAGTTAAAATGTCCATGCTACCCAGAGCAATCTACACTTTCAATGCTATCCCGATCAAAATACTGATGACATTTTTCAAAGAACTGGAACAAATAGACCTTAAATTTGTGTGGAACCAGAAAAGGCCCCAAATCTCCAAGGAACTTTTGAAAAGGAAAAACAAAGCTGGGGGCATCACATTGCCGGATTTCGAGCTGTACTACAAAGCTGTATTCACAAAGACAGCATGGTACTGGCACAAAAACAGACACACAGACCAGTGAAACAGAATAGAGAACCCAGAAATGGACCCTCGGCTCTTTGGGCAACTAATCTTTGATAAAGCAGGAAAACACATCCGGTGGAAAAAAGACAGTCTCTTCAATAAATGATTCTGGGAAAATTGGACAGCTACATGCAAAAGAATGAAACTTGACCACTCTCTCACACCATACACAAAAATAAACTCCAAATGGATGAAAGACCTCGATGTGAGATAGGAATCCATCAAAATCCTAGAGGGGAACATAGGCAGCAACCTATACGACATCGGCCAAAGCAACCTTTTTCATGACACATCTCCAAAGGCAAGAGAAACAAAAGAAAAAATGAACTTGTGGGACTTCAAGATAAAAAGCTTCTGCACAGCCAAGGAAACAGTCAAAAAAACTAAGAGGCAGCCCACGGAATGGGAGAAGATATTTGCAAATGACACTACAGATAAAAGACTGGTATCCAAGATCTACAAAGAACTTCTCAAACTCAATACACGAGAAACAAATAAACAAATCAAAAAATGGGCAGAAGATATGAACAGACACTTTTCCAATGAAGACATACAAATGGCTAACAGACACATGAAAAAATGTTCAAAATCATTAGCCATCAGGGAAATTCAAATCAAAACCACACTGAGATACCACCTTACGCCAGTTAGATTGGCAAAAATAGACAAGGCAAGAAACAACAAGTGTTGGAGAGGATGTGGAGAAAGGGGATCCCTCTTACATTGTTGGTGGGAATGCAAGTTGGTACAGCCACTCTGGGAAACAGTGTGGAGGTCCCTTAAAAAGTTAAAAATTGAGCTACCCTATGACCCAGCCATTGCACTACTGGGTATTTACCCCAAAGATACAGACGTAGTGAAGAGAAGGGCCATATGCACCCCAATGTTCATAGCAGCATGTCCACATAGCCAAAGTGTGGAAGGAACCAAGATGCCCTTCAACAGATGACTGGATTAAGAAGTTGTGGTCCATATATACAATGGAATATTACTCAGCTATCAGAAAGAACGATTTCTCAACATTTGCTGCAACATGGACGGCACTGGAGGAGATAATGCTAAGTGAAATAAGTCAAGCAGAGAAAGACAACTATCATATGATTTCTCTCATCTATGGAACATAAAAACTAGGAAGATCGGTAGGGGAAGAAAGGGATAAAGAAAGGGGGGGTAATCAGAAGGGGGATGAAGCATGAGAGACTATGGACTATGAGAAACAAACTGAGGGCCTCAGAGGGGAGGGGGTTGGGGGAATGGGATAGACCGGTGATGGGTAGTAAGGAGAGCACGTATTGCATGGTGCACTGGGTGTTATACGCAACTAATGAATCATCGAACTTTACATCAGAAACCAGGGATGTACTGTATGGTGACTAACATAATTAAAAAACATTTAAAAAATAATAAAAAAATAAAATATTTTAGAAATCCCCCCAAATTCAAAGACCACAAGTGTAACCTTAGGCTTCTTGTCTTATAAAATTCTAAGAGTTTTGCAAATCCAGTGACTCAGAAAAATAACACTGGCAGTTTGATGGCAAAGTTATTTTCAAACCCTGGTTTGCAAATTTCTTTTCCTACTTTGGATCTTCCCTCAGCTTTTGAAAAGCCAATTTATTCTCCTTATTCAGACTTCTCGGAGGAGTCTTCCCTGATGACCCTATTGAATCTAGGACTGACGTTCCGGTGTCACTGTTCCCCCATTTATAGCCTAACCATCAGTGACCACAATCTGTACATTATATCCCACCTGTGCATTTGCTAAGGCCTGTCCAGCCAGCCAGACTTTAAAGCTGCAGGAATGCCTTGATCTTGCCTGTCCTGTTTGCCGCTTTATTCTCAGTGCCTGCTGTGTGAAATGTAGTAGAGATCAAGAGATAATTTGTACATCGTATAAGTTAATGAATACATAAGTGAATACATATCCAAAACCATAAAAAAGAAAGGGTGGCCTCTTATACTAGTGTTAACCCCACGGTTAACTTCACGTTAAGGAATGTTCCGCCAGGAGAACTCAGCCAAAAACTGAGCTGAAGCTGGCTGACCAGGTCAGCTGTAAAGTCTAAGAAGGCCCGCTTACTTTAAGCCTAGGCCCTCAGCTCAGATTTGTTCCTTCTTCACCTGGCATTCCCTTAGAGGTTTTTAGGGAACTTTCCTGCCAACAAATCTTGGTCAAATGCTCCTGGACTGACCCAGCAGGTTTGCTAACTTCAAATTCCTGCTGGAGGCAGGAAATACTCTGTCTGCCAAGGGGAGGGGCATTCTATGAAGCACACCTATGCTTCTGTGCTTAAGAGGACACTGCACTTGCTTTAACATGCAAAGTCAGATCCAAAGGCGCTCACTGCTTTTATATCAAGACACAGAAGAATCTAGCGAAAACATTTCTCCCAGAACAACAGCTCAATACATTTACACATGCTGTCACCTCTAAGGTCTAGAATATATTAGGAACGGCTCACGTGAAAGTAAACATATGCTAGCAGCTTATGCATTTCTTGAAGATTTCATGTTCAGTCATGTGATCCTCACCACAATCCCAGAGAGTTTCCAGGTTGTGTGAAATGAGACTAGATCCTGGAGCTGCCCTCTCCACCAATCTGACCAGATGAATGAAAAATGCTAAGTAAAGAGCTGAATGTGGAGGTTTTGAGGCTGACAGGTGACACATGTGGCAGGCACGTGGCATCGCCTGACCCCACTCCCACCCCAGATGCAAGAAAACAGTGGACACCACAAATCCAAGAACTATCATTAATGCCTTTGCATGTTTTAGAAGAATGAACACATTGGGTGAGATTAAACACAAGTACGAAAGCAGCAAAGCTACTTCAGTGTTTGAGGGAGGCAGAAAAGGATGCTGGAGTGGCCATCTTCCCTGCACAGTGGTGGGTGGAACCCCTCCGGTGTGTTCCACCCCTGGAGGGTGGAGTGGGCTTAGCCTCAGCTCCCCGACTAGCTCCCAGCAAGGACAGCAGGAGGCCCAGGTGACCTTTGCCCTTCAGTTCAGGCTACGAACCTCAAGCGACAAAGTGGAAAGCAGAAATACATCAACCTCCATATATCTGGGAAGATGGATGGATGTGGGGTGTGTGTACAAACAAACAGGTAAGTTAGAAAGCACAGGAAGGAGAATTGACCAGAACTATTGCAGAACATGGAAAAGATCTGCGGACCCTAACTGGGAAGAAATCCATATAATAACTATAAAAACACTAATAAATTTGAAAGGGAAGTATAAGAGAGACAGAAATTTAGTATGGAAAGACAACAGAATCAGTCATGCCTGGAAGAAACATGTGACCCAGTGAACAGAAGCAGATTCCTTAGAACGGTTCAAGCCATGACAGTTTTATTTAAAAATATATGTTAAATAAAACAAGCAACAGAATGAGATGAAAAGGAGGATTTCAGAGCAAAGAAAACCAATTAAGAACCAAACACCTCAGGAAAAATAAGCCAATTAGGCACCACAAGGAATAGAATAGGCGAGGCCAGGGTATGGTGACGGGACAGTGGCTCACTTCCCACTGAGTCATGGCTGTCATGACTGGGAGGGCTCTTTAAGCTGTTTTTAGAAAGTCATTCCCCGAGTCTCCTGCTGCTCAGACGTGATCTATGATGAAGGAGCAGAAGGCATGCTGAGGACAAAGCTCAAGCTGACACCCCACCACCCCCCTCCCCACTCCCAGGTGGGATCTGTGTGACATTCCTCAGGCACTCCTGCCTGCCCTAAAACTAAGGTAAGGGAAAAACAAATGGTTAACGAATAGAGATCTCAGTCCAACAGGACAAGAGTCTCCCTCAATTTACAAATGTCTTAGTGATTTACAAGAAAAAAGCATTCTTGTCAATAACGTAACTTCCGCAAGGAAATTCCCAACTGTCTTAATGTTACTGCTTTACTAGAGGGAAAAATAACCTTAACTTGACAATGGCAAGGCCTCTGGTATCTGGTAGGTCTTCTTGAGCTTATGAAAGTTCTTTTGAAACCCTCCCTTTTCCCTTATCTCCCCTAACTCCAAGTATATAATCAATTGGTTCTCACAACCCCAGTGCAGCTCTTTCTGCCCACCGATCTTGTCCCCATGCTTTAATAAAACCAACTTTTTGCACCAAAAACATCTCAAGAATTCTTTCTTGGCCGTGGGCTTCGAACCCTAACGTTTTTCCTACATCAATAATCTGGTGTCTTTCCTGAACACCAGCCCCTCATGCTGCCCTTCTTCCTCAGTGCCTCCTGCACTCTGAAGAGACACATGTGTTTCCTTTTTCATAAGTGCTGTATTATTAGCACCTTCACATCTATCTATCTATCTATCTATCTATCTATCTATCTATCTATCTATCTATCATCTATTTTAAGGATTTATTTATTTATGGGGCAGAGGGAAAGAATCCCAAGCAGGCTCCCTGCTCAGCCTGGAGCCCAACGTGGGACTTGATCCCAGGACCCTGAGATCATGACCTGAGCTGAAATCCAGAGCCAGATGCACAACTGACTGAGCCACCCAGGCTCCCCAACCTTCACATCTATTTAAAGGCTCCTTTGCACAACCTATATGTGTTGCTTGCCATATACCCACTTGTGGCTTAATCCAAAGACTCAATAATTGAAGGAAAGTTTCTGCTGTGTGGACAACATTGGCCTTAGAAGCAAACCACCCTGGATTTGCTTCCCATTCCCACCAGTTATTAGCTAAGAACCATGGAGCAAGCTGCCTAACTTTTCTAAGCCTCATTTGTAAAGCAAGAATAATATAGTTCAGGTTTATCATAATGATTAAAAGACATAATCCATATGTGTAAATACCTAGCATATATTAAGTCTCATTAAGTAATAGCTACTTTCATTATTTTTCAGGCTTCAATACTGTAAATAGATAGTATACAAGATTTTAAATATTGGTAAATAGATATCGGAGATCATTAATATTGCCCTTAAAACATTGTCCATCTGTTGAGAATTACTTGGTGTCCCATCTGCTGTGATCTACTATGCTTCCACTTCCTTCCTTCATTTTTCTTTTGAGAAACATCCCATCTTTTTACAAAAATATTTCTAAAGGAATTAAAGCTTACCATGAAAACATACAGACAACAGAGAAATATACAGAGGAGAAAGGCCAGTTGTGCTCCATCCCATACCACTGTCCCCAGTCTCACTCCTCTGGACTAAGGAAGCTACCACTCTGAGAAGCCTGATACAGATCATCTAATTTGCTCATCTGTGCATGTGTGTGAGTTGAAAACTGGTATTTTAGTTAATGTATCCTGTTTGAGAAAGTCTGCTTTTTCTGTATATTTACGCCACAAACTAGTGGAATATGGCATCCAGGCTCTCTGTTGTCCTCAGAGTCTGGGAGAATATTGCTCCATTGTCCTCTGATTCTAATCAAGTGTGTTTTTCTTTCTGTTCAAATCATCTCTTCTTCTTTTTTTTTTTTTTAAATGTCACTGATCCACTGGATGCTGACAGAGCCATTACCATCCCACATGCAATTATGGGCTCATCAAATTTTAATTTGCTTTGTAGCAGTTTTTGCTTTTGGTGCTTTGTTCTTAGGACCCTAAAAACCAATGATGATTATATCTTTGGTAAAGTGTAACTTTTACCCATGGAAAAAAATACCCTTTTATCTTTGTGTATTTTAATTCTCTCCTCTTTGAATTCAGTTGCATCTCATATTAATACTGGTACTTCTGCTTTCTTTTTGCTGTGTTTTTCAGACACAGCTTTGATGATATATAGATTTCCTCATTTTCAGTGCTTCTGTGTGAGTTTCAAGTCTGTCTTTTACAAGCAGCTTATGCCTAGATGTTCTTAGCTCAATTCAAGAGCCTCTGTCTTTTTATATAGAAGTTTAACCCATTTATATATAGTGATAATTTCAGTGTATCTCTTCCTGTTGCCTTTTTTCTTTTGTTTTTATGCTTTGTTTCTTTCTACATTCTTTCTTGACAAAGTTTTCTCTATTCTTAAATTCCCCAACACATTTGTAGATTATACATTTTATTTCTATTTTTCCAGCCGTTACCTTAACATTTTAAATTTCATTTTTAATTTTTAATTACCTGAGAAATTACATTCGTACATTCTCCCTGTTTGAAAAAAAAAATACCAGTGAGGCTAAAGTTCTTTTGACCATCTCTTTCAATACTCTTTCAATGTCTCTCTATTCCACAATCCAAAAGTTTACTGTGGTTTCACCCTGACTTTTTGACATTTACATTGACATATACTAACTTTTATTTTTGTCTTACATAAACTGCATCACCAAGTTATGCTATTTTAGACATTTTTTTGCTCAGCAGAATGTTCTGGACACCTGTCCACATTAATTCACATGCATCTACCTGTTGTTTTTAATCGATAAACACCAAGCCATGGTATGATTAATGCCAATTTTTTATTTGCTCCTCCTTTATGCTGAAGAGAAATTAAGGAGAAACTGTACAAGAGGTACTTTTTTCAATAATGTTTTGTTACTTGAATAAACTATTTTTTAACAACATTTGCTTTTTAGTATGAGACAGTTTTATAAAGCTACTTAAAATTGGGTATAATCACACTAGCCAAGATGGTCACTGAAGACATTTTGATAAGTATTCTTTAGATTCTGCTTCTATGTCTGGTTTTGTGTTTTCTGTTTGTTTTGGGTTTTGTTTTTGATGGTTCATTTCACAAAATTTGGTTTATTTAGAGTACAGTATCTTGGAATCTGATTTTGAAATTTTTTCCATTAAGCATTTTCCAATATTATCTAATAATTATTTTAATTACTATATAGTATGCCATCTATAGTTAACTGTAACTTATTTAACCAATTTCCCATTGTTTGACATTTAGAGTACCTACAAATTGGTTAAAAAAATCTTGATGGGTGCCCGGGTGGCTCAGTTGGTTAAGCGTCTGCCTTTGGCTCAGGTCATGATCCCGGGGTCCTTGGATCAAGTCCTGCATCAGGTTCCCTGCTCAGTGGGGAGTCTGCTTCTCCCTCTCCTTCTGCCCCTTCCCCTGCTTGTTCTCTCTCATAAATAAGTAAAATCTTTTTTAAAAATCTTGAAATACAAACTTTTTCTGAATTTATTACGCTTAGACCATTTCTTAATAAAAGTGGTAAATATTCTCATCAGATTTAAGTGAGAATTTTAAAAGAGTATGTGTTTGCATAAATCTTTAAGTGCAGTATTAAACAATTTACTTGTGTTTCTACCTCAGAGCTAGCAATTTGATGTTTTCACAGCTCCTTTTTTTTTTTGGCAGAAAATTAGCTCTGAGACATGTAGACGTAGGACTAATTTCTATAGGAATGGACTATTTTTTCCTAACTTGTTTATATGTGTAATTACTTAAAAAAGACATGAAAGTCAAGCCAGAATATCCACCACTCAGTTGACTAGCATGGGAAGAACTCCTGGAAGGGTTCACGTGGAGAACATGGGCTTTAAGATGTGCGCGTAAGGCCGCTACCACACTCCTCGGTATCTCATCAAGTCTGTGACCACGTCGGTTATAAGAAGCACCATTACCTTGTGTGTCACGAAGTAAGAGCAAACACTGCCAATGAGACAATGATATCCCATCGCTTAGCTGTGGAAAGGTGAAAAAACCTGCCTCAGACTCAATAAAGTCAATGGCATCACATACTCCAGCCCTAGCAGTTATTAGTGAGAGCGCGGAGATGGGCATGAACGAGGTCGTCTTTGCACCCCGCACAGATTTCCCCAGCCAGCGAGCTTCTTTCAGTGCTGCTTTGACTGACCAGAACCCCTATGTCCCCCTGTCACTTTGCAGCTGTGTGGAGGATCTCAGGCAGGACCAGCAGCAGCTCCTGGAAGGGATCTCAGAGCTGGACATCAAGACGGGCGGAGTGCCCTCACAGCTGCTGGTGCACGGGGCCCTGGCCTTCCCTCTGGGGTTGGACGCCTCACTCCGCTGCTTCCTGGCAGCCGCCCGCTGTGGCCGGGGCCGGGTGGTCCTGGCTGCCCACGAGAGCATGCTCTGTGCTCCCAAGCTGGGGCCCTTTTTGCTCAATGCTGTGCGCTGGCTGGCCAAAGGCCAGACGGGCAAATTTGGGGTGAACACAGGTCTAAAAAACCTGTGTGCCCTCCTGTCAGAGCACGGCCTGGAGTGCAGTCTGCAGCCCCATCTGACGCCTGACGTCCGTGTCTACTGCTGTGGGGCTTACAGTGACAAGGAGGCCAAGCAGCTGCAGGAGTTTGTGGCCGAGGGCGGGGGCTTGCTGATCGGGGGCCAGGCCTGGTGGTGGGCCTCCCAGAACCCAGGTCGCTCTGCTTTGGCTAGTTTCCCCGGTAATGTCATCCTCAATGGCTTCGGCCTCAGCATCCTAGCTCAGACTCTGGATGCGGGCTGTTTCCCCGTCCCTACCCCCGAGATGCAGAGCTACCACTTCCGCAAGGCACTCTCTGAATTCCAATCTGCACTGAATCACGGGGCTGGCAACTTGGAAAAGCACTGGCTGGCGAAGCTGGGAGCCGATGGCGCAGGCTTCCTACAGATCCCTGCAGAGGGGGTCCCTGCTTACATATCCTTGCACCGACTCCTGAGAAAGATGCTGCGTGTGTCGGGCCTTCCAGCTGTGAGCCGGGAGTACCCTGTGCCTGGTGACTCCTTTGAGGCTGCAGCGCTCTGCCTGGCCACGGAGCTGGCACGCTCTGGGACCGACTGCTCCCAGCTGGTGCAGGAGCTCGGAACCTGGAGCTGCAGCTCCGGACAGCCCATCACTGTGGAGATCGATGGGAGCAACCCAGGTACGGAGTGAGGAGTGTAGCCAAAGCATCAGAACCCGGGGGACGGTGGGGTTCCCGGGCTCACAGGACAGTGCAGGTACTACAGCTCACGTGGGCCCGCTTCAGTCTCTGTCACGTACTTTTGGGAAGACGGAGTTGGGGCCCTGCTGAGGGTTGTGGAGGGGTGCACGCCTGAAGCAGGGATGAGCTGAGGTAGGCAGGGCAGGGGCTGTGCCTGTGGGGGGGCGCTGTGAGGCTCCAGGTGCAGCAGAGGCAGGTGGGTGAAGAACTCAGCCTTTCCTCTGGCTTTTGTCAGGCCCCTGTGATGCGTGGGTGAGCACCAGGCTCTACCTCCCACGTGGACAGAGTGCAGAGGTCTCGCTGTCTGACGCTGCGGCCTGTGCCGGCCTGAAGGTAAGGCCAGAACCGCCCCTGCTGACACCCCAACCCACAGAGCCACTTTCTCTTCCTCAGCTCTCAGCAGTGCCACCAGGGGGCCAGGAAGGGATGATTCTGCCCATTTCACAGATTTCATAGACAAAGCAGCTCAATTTCAGGGAGCCTAAAGGAGGGACTGAGATGCCAGAGCTAATATCAGGTACTCGAACCTAAGCCCCTGGATATCCACATATGGTGATTTTACGTCCCCACGGGCATGTGAGGGGGGCCAGGAGAACCTGCCGCATCGCCAACAGCACACGGCCTTTCTGCGGTGTACGTCATTACCTTCACACCTGAAGGGTGTGCTTCATCTGACCACAAAAATAGGCCCTAGAGGCAGAATTAAAATTGTCCTGCGTCAGCTCTGAGGGTCACTTCCTGTCACAGGGTGTCTTCTGTGTCAACTTCCTTTCTGGAGCTCCTTTACATTAAACCTAAGAAAAGTAACCCCAGGACTCCGGACAAAACAGCCCTCAACCCACCTGACCAGGAAGGGGAGCCCTCGACAAAGGGGGAAGCAAGAATCAGTCCTCCCCGCTCAGGCCAGATCCTGCTGCCTCTGGATGGGTGGCCTCCTATCTGCGCACAGAGGGTGACCAGGATCCCCTCTGGCTGATCCTGGCTTTGGAATCACCACATTGGCGTAGGCCCTGCCACGAGAGTCCAGATTCCACCCAGTACAGAGGCTCCGCGGGGCCCTAGTCAGTTTCGGCCTCAGGGTTAACCTGTCTGGTCTGTCTGGTGACAATCCACTGTGGAGCTGTTTAAATCCCTGGAAGAATGGTTCCACATACCTTTCAGTCCCGATGACTTTTGGAGTACTAAAATTTCATAGGTTTCCATGCATAGCTCATCAAAGGAAGAGGCTGGTGTTTTTCTAGTACCTGCCATTCACCCAGAACAGCACAGACCCCTGTCCCCCCTCCACACACACACACTAAGGGGACCTAGTTCCTCCTACACATGGTGGAATCACCTCCCCAGGTACAGATTGGCTGCCACACCGATAACTTGACCAAGGCCAGCAAGCTGTCTCGAGCCCCTGTGGTGACGCATCAGTGCTGTATGGACAGGGCCATACGATCCGTCTCCTGCCTCTGGGGTGGCCTTCTCTATGTCATCGTGCCAACGGGCAGCAAACTGGGCCCCATATCTATCACCATCAAGGGGGCTGTGCCTGCCCCATACTACAAGTTGGGTGAGTGAACCGAATGCTGAGGGAAGAGGGGGCGCCGGGGATGCCACCATAGTTATGGGCCGGTTGCTAAGGAAGGGTAGGGTAGGGATTGGCAGAGAGAAGAGTGAAGAACTGTTCAAGATGTAATTGGAGGCGGGAGCTATGAAATACCATGTCCATGGAGACTTCTGGGCAGAACTGAAGGGAGGGTCTAGAGGCCTGTCCTTCACTTCATACCAGGTAGACCCACATGTTAATAGTTCATTATTTCAGTGTCCTCCTCCTGGAGTTCAAGGTAAGTTGGGGAAATGGGTGACAGGCCCACGATATTTATTCCCAGGTAAGACATCTCTGGAGGAGTGGAGGAACTGTATCCAGGAGAGCCAGGCTCCCTGGGGAGAGCTGGCAACAGACAATATCATCTTGACGGTGCCGAGTGCAAACCTGAAAGACCTGGAGGACCCCGAGCCTGCACTCCGCCTCTGGGATGAGATGATGGGCGCTATAGCCCAGCTAGCAGCCCGGCCTTTCCCTTTCTGCCGTCCCGAGAGGATCGTTGCTGATGTGCAGATCTCAGCTGGTGGGTGCTCCTAGTCAGTGGACACCATTATTCATTATTTTGTGGTTTTTTAATGCCCTATGTGTGAAAGGCATAATCTCACCAGTAAAGGAAAAAAGACATAACAGACATAGACCTTGATGGGGGTGCAAAGATGTTCCCATATGAAAAGGTGAATCATTTACATATACAAGGTGAGATTTCACAGGATGGTGGAACAATCTCAAAAAAAAAAAAATGCTACTAGGAGTTCACAGACAGCAATGAGCCATCTCTTCATTGTTTTAAGGAGAAACAAAAATATTCCTTCAAACAGAAGTCAGAGTTGGCAATGGAAGGAAGGAGTAAGGAAAGAAGTTTATGTTAAGTATTGAGTGGTTTACATGAAAGAAAAATAAGGAAACATGGTTCTGACATAGAGAACATTCCTTTGGAGCTCAGAGTTCTTCTCCTTAAAAAAGAAGATTATCTCTGCTAAAGAGCATAAATCTCTACAACAGGGGCTTACATTGCAGAAGAACTGACATCGCTCTAGCCTCAGGGATCCCAAATCCAGACACAGGACATAGTGTCAGAGACTCACACAATAGGAAACTCACACAAAACGAAGCACTAAACTGTAGCGAGAATGCTTATGTCAAGTGTATTTGTCTTGTTCAGGGCCAGAGTGGGGAGGAGGGCATAACCTGGCATGAAAGGCTGGGAAGGGGGCTGGGGATTGTTCAGTTTCTGACCAAGCAGAAAAGCCATCTACTTTCCAACCAGCATGGAGATTCTGGCATTACTGGGGGCAACCAGGATGGTGAAGGAAAGTTACCTAGCAGAGAGGGATGAAGGGAGATAGTTTGGGTGCCCCCAGCCTCCACCATGCCTCATCTCTTCCTTCTGCATTCCCAGGCTGGATGCACTCAGGATACCCCATCATGTGCCACCTGGAGTCGGTGCAAGAGCTCATCAATGAGGCAGGCATAAGGAGCACGGGTCTGTGGGGCCCCATCCACGAGCTGGGTCACAACCAGCAGCGACAAGAGTGGGAGTTCCCGCCACACACCACTGAGGCCACCTGCAACCTCTGGTCTGTCTACGTGCATGAAACGGTCCTGGGCATCCCCAGGGCTCGGGCCCACCCTGCTCTGAGCCCTCCAGAACGAGAGAAGAGAATCAAAACGCACCTGGGAAAGGGAGCCCCCCTGCATGACTGGAATGTGTGGACAGCTCTGGAAACATATCTACAGGTACAAAGCAGAAAAGCGGGGAGGTAAGGGCCAGCAGACCCCTCCATCATGTAGCATCCTGGACCCCCTTCACCACCCCCTCCGGCCTGGGCACAGGGGACCTGACTGCATAATGGGACTTTTCTAAGATGGAGGAAATAACACCTGTCCCACTGGCTCCCTATACTTCGTGATGTTAAGTAAGAGGAAATGAAAAGTATCTGGAAACCAAGTATTTCAGCTTACTGGTCTACCGGTCATAAGCAGAAGTTCTGAGTTAGTCATTCCTGAGATTGGAGCCCAGCACTTCCACTCACCAGTCTTGACCATGGTCTCCTAATAAGTGCTCCAGAAATGGGTATTGTTTTGTTGTGCTTTGTTTCTCTTCACCTTAGTTCTGTGGATCAAGTGAGTGTTGCATTCCTTCGTCCCTTCATGATAACAGTGGTGTGTCTCCAGGACAACTACAAGAGGCTTTTTAGGAGATAACTGTTGTCAAGGTTCTCTGCCTTCAGTCACCCTACTTGAACCTGAAATGTTTTAGAATGAATAAATGACTAACCAACCAATCCAATGGGAGAACACCAAAGTCCTGAAGCAGGTGGGCTTCCCGAGAAATACACACGAAGCCCTGCCCCCCTCCCAAACTGCTCCGAACATTAACGTTTCCGAGTTGTCAAAGCTGTTCCCCAGATGTCATCTGTCATTAGGATTTACACTCCAGAGTCAGAATTCTCCACAAAAGGGCGAGAGGTCTGGGACATGCCAGGATCCCTGCTCATTCTACACCTCTATTATCTTAGCTGACAAGGGCCTCCTGCCCATGGCTTTCAGGTGGGCTGCCCCTCCGTGTACATGAGTCACTCTCCTTTTGAACCCCTTGTGATGTGCCTGCTTCTTCCTTGTTTTGCCCCAAAGGGAGTGTTCCACAGAGCAAAATAGTAGCCTTGAAAATAGTTACAGATCTGAGATGGCTGTACAAAACCAGGGATTTTATTATGTCTGGAAAGTGTTGGAAGTTCCCAGCCTTTAGAGCCCCAAAGGCCAAACACGTGAGATATGAGGGTTTCCCATCTCAATCAGGCTTAGACCTGTCTGATGCCTAGAAAAACACTTGGGACCTGGGCATATAATTTTTTTAAATTAGAGATAATTATAATAACTGTCATTTATTGAGTATTTATGTCTTTTGAGATATTCGCTTCCCTGTGAAGTGCCCTACTAAACTCAAGGGGTATAGGTTCTGTGGCCAAGAGGTGGAATGAGCCAACAGGATTGTATTTATGTGCAGGGATAGGGTGGGCACACAGGGGCAAATCATAGGAGGGAAGCTCATGAATGATCAAGGGGAAAGAATCACTGTAACTGAAATACACTTTGAACGTGCATCTGGCAGGTACTTCCACAAACTGGTTCCTCATCCTGTCCCTTCTTTCTCTTCTCAGCTCCAGGAGGCCTTTGGGTGGGAGCCATTCACCCAGCTCTTTGCTGAGTACCAGACGCTCTCTGGCATCCCCAAAGACAAGGATGGCAAGATGAACCTATGGGTGAAGAAGTTCTCTGAAAAGGTGCAGAGGAATCTGGCTCCATTCTTTGAGGCCTGGGGCTGGCCTGTCCAGAAGGAAGTGGCGAACAGCCTGGCCTGTCTGCCTGAGTGGCAGGAAAACCCCATGCGGGTGCACACGCATCCTCAGGAGTAAATGATGTGCAGCAAGGTGGTGGGGGGAGAGGCAGTTAAGTCATAAGACAAAATGACACCAACTTCCTCAGGAAAATGCCCTTGTTTCTGTTCCCCTGTTTATACTGTTGCTCTCACCGACTTGCTTCATCCAAATCCTCCAGCGGAGAATCTTACGTCTGTGCATCCTAAAGTCCTGCAAGCTCTCAGCTTCTACTTTTGACCAACAGTTCTTTCTTTTCTTTAAGATTTTATTTATTTAAGAGAGAGAGAGAGAGAGCACAAGAGAGTGAGCACAAGCAGGGGTGAAGGGCAGAAGGAGAGGTGGAGAGAGAAGCAGACTCCCCACTGAGCAGAGAGCCTGATGTGGGACTCGATCCCAGGACCGTGAGATCATGACCTGAGCAGAAGGCAGACATTTAACTGACTGAGCCACCCAGGCGCCCCCTGACCAACAGTTCTAAAGACTATGGGTAGCCAAAATAGTCTGATATCACTCCCTCACCCCTGCCAGCCCTGAACACGGCTGTCAATTTCTTATGCTTTGGGAAGTTTTCTAATAGCAAGAGACAGGCTGGTAGAGAGAGCCCTGAACTTGCTTTGGTTCTATGGAAAATCTCTTAAGGTCTCTGTGTTTCTGTATTGTCATCCCTGACATGGGGATAAAAGTCTACTGTTTGAGAATGGTAAACGTGTTCATCCCCTGCAATATGCATACATATGCAAGGGTATTCTTTAGCTTTTGCCAGGGCCCATGGTGGCCTGTCTGGGTGGACGACCTGTGTGGACACCCTGAAAACTGAATCCCACTTCAGAGTTGGCCACCTTGGGGTGGGCATGAAGTCTCTAAGAGTATTTAATGCATTATCAGTGTTGTTCCAGACATGATAACGCTGATAGTTATTGAGATCCTAGCCTGTCTTCTGTCCCTTCTCCCCCCTCTAGCAGGATTCTTGGGTATGACCTAACCCAAAGAATGGTGTAAACTCAAAACAGATGGTATGAAGATACCTGGGTGGCTCAATTGGTTAAGTGTCCAACTCTTGATTTCGACTTAGGTCGTGATTTCAGGGTCGTGAGATCGAGCCCCGCGTCAGGCTCAACGCTCAGCATGGAGTCTGCTTCTCCCTCTCCCTCTGCTCCTCCCCCTGCTTACTCACTCTTTCTCTCTCTCTCCAAAATAAATAAAATCTTAAAAAAGAGAGAGAGAGAGAGAGATGGTATAAACTCAAACTGGATGTTACAAAGCACTTAGTCTTCTTGGTTAGTTCCATCTTCTAGTACTTTTGTTTCAACCAAAAGTAAGTGTCACAGTAGCAATGCCTACCAAGTCCACCAGCCTATTTGTTCTTTGCACAGAATAGGTGACTGACCCCTCTGGTCACCACAGAATCAAGGCAGTGTCTGGTCTTAACAGCAGCCATGACGAGAAGTCCGCCTGCATGACAGGTTTCACTGGGGATCAGGATCATACTGGGTACAGCAGACCAAATTAACCCACAATGCAGCCTCCCTGAGCTTTCACATAATCCATTCCGACCCATCCCAATTCTTTGGCTAGGTGGAGTTCTCATTAGAGCTCAGTCTCCAGGATTAATGATGGGGTGTGACCATTTTTCTCTAGCTTGCTTTTAAACCATATTTTTGTTGTGTTGAATATCATTCCATGAGCTGTGTTCAGAGCAGAGTGACTCCCCAGAAAGAGAAGTGACTTAGGGAATGTCTTTCTCTGAATCCCATCCTCCTTCTCCTAATTCTACGATAATTTCCTTTTATTCCACTATTATCCTTTGCCAGGTGCTTTTCACATGAAAGGCACTCAATAAACATTTGTGAATGGAAAGAACAGTAATGACACCTAGCACACAATGACAGTCACTCTGTCCCAGGCTTTGTGTGGGGTGTTTTCTGTGAGTTATGCCATGGAATCCTCGCAACAGACCTTTGAAGTAGGTACTATTATTATCCCCAAATCATAGTTGAGGAGACGGATGTTGAGGGATATTAAATAACTTCTGAAGTAACCAAGCTAAGAAGAGGGAGAGCCAGGGCTTGAGTGAAACCCCCAGCAATGAAAAAAATCCTCCATGAAGATTTAGAATTTAAACAAAAATTCACCTAGAAAATGGAAGCTCACCAAACTTCTGATTTATCTCATGTTAACTACTGAAATTTTATTAAATATCAAATTTAACCTCCAAAAAGATATTGGTACCTGATTTTCTGGTTGTCTCAGCATATGATTACCCTCCTTATAGGTAGAGGAAGGATTTGAACCCAGGAAATTCAACTTCAGAAGTGGTGTTCTTAAGCATGATGTTAAGGAGGAGAACATGGATGGGTAATACTGGGTTTAAAAGGTTGCCACAGAGACAAAGACAAAACCTGACTCTTCCCCACACTCTCTGTAAGTGGAAACTGGAGGCTTCCCCTTCTTACAAGTGGCTCTGCTGCTTGTTTCTAAGTCCACAGTTAGTTGTAACTGTGACTGTCTCAGGGCATTCTGTAGTCCAGGTGTATTTGCTCACAAGGATGTGAATGTAGCATGGTGAATCATCAATAAATGCTGTTTGCCAAAAAATAAAAATAAAAAACAAAACAAAAAAGTAAAATAAATGCTGTTTGCCAGGAACTGTTATAAGTGCTTTTATTTATTTATGCTCATAACAGTCCTACAGAATAAGTATTATTACTGTCTCCACTTTGCAGAGAAGGAAGCAGAGATACAAAGGTAAGTGGTGAAGCCACGTTTCCAACGCTGTTTGTTGGGACTCCAGAACCCACACTTTGAGCCAACACACTACAGACACTTACCAGGTCTGCTGCAACCTGCGGCTCTATTTACACGTACATGGCTACTGACCACAAATGGCCAACTTGATCCAAACTGCTAAAAACCCAACATGTTACTTCTAGTTACTCAAAAGAAATTTCTTAACGATAAGGGTCATTCATCCAAGGCACACATCCTTTAATACCACAACCCTGCCCTACCTAGTCTGGAGGATTTTAAGATCCGATGTTTCAAAATAACAGCTTGGCGGAGTCCTAGAAGCTTGTCTTAAACACAGGACTTGTATCCAAGTGTCCTTTGCTCATTCTGAGGGATACCCAAACTTCCATCTTCATGTCTCAGAGTGTGGGACAAGGAACCACATATGTTCTTATAGGCTATAAGATCCAGTATCTGAAATACCCACATTCCTAGAAAATTGGACAAATTTCAAAGGAAAGACATCACCCTAGAGTAATTTAGGGAAATAGTAATGGCTGCCTTACAGTTTTAAAGGCAGTAAGAAGAACTCTACCTACATCTCCCCTCAGCACTATATAGCCACTGACTTATTAGAAGAATAGGAAATTAATTTCAAAACCATTAAAGCTCTAGTGGTTTGTCACACTGAATGGAACCATAAAACCTCTTACTTCTGGCAAATATTTTTAAAATGAAATAACAAAGCCCGCTAAAGGGAATTAAATTAATTTCCCTCTTGTCATGGATTCTGGGGTCACCTATATTGTTCTTTGTCTCCTCCTTGTGGTTACGCCGAAACATTACAACTCCTGACTATTAACAGTACTGTTCCCATAGTGGCAAACTCAGTCCCTGCCCTAGTTTTTGTTTACAAGAGCTATCCATGCTACTCTTCCCATAAAACAACTGACAGTCAATATGCTCTTCACTTTTTAAAAAATATTCTAAGTGAACTTTTTAAAGCGAAGAAATATAACTTTTAGAAGAGGACAAATACACAAATTCCCTGAAGGGGTAATTTAAACCTACTATCCAAAACTTTAACGTCTTTGAGAGTTTGCCTTTATCATGAAGGCAAATATCTCAGCAAAAGACCCCATGGCTTTTGATCTTTGGATACAGATACACAAGGGAGGCCAAGTTTCACTTGTACTATCCATGAAAAATCTCCCAAATCAATTTGCTCTTACACAAATAGAAACAAATTCATTCTACTGTTTCGCTCATAATATTGTTAGAATGGATTTAGATTCTTGACATTAAACAGAGTCACTGCCTTTATCAATCACACATATGAAATTTTAATTAATACCTCTTATTAAATCTATGACTTTCATAAAATAGCTGATCATTAAAACAAGCCCAAGAACCTTCCCAAAAGATACCCTTTTGGCCATAGAGATATCTAGACCACTGAGAAATATCCTCCCAAAGTAAACATTACCTTTCACTCACTTAAAACCCCCCTTCTAAGAAAGAAGCTCAGAGATGAGTACTCTTTTTAACTGATGGAGTCAAGCCACTCAATATATGGGCAGGCTTCTTCAGCCGAATCACTGGGGACATACATGAACTAGTGACCACCCACCGGGGAAAAGAGGCAATAAGATCTCTTTGGATCCTTGTACAGACTCTGCCTTTCCACTTGACACATACCACACAGAGAAGGAAACATGGCCACTTGGTTAAAAAAAAAAAAGTCTACTCACAGAAGAATATCAAGTGCTACAAACTACTTATCAAAAATTGAATAATGATAGGATAGTCAGTCACAAGATAGTTAAGACTAAGAAGAGCTCCCCCCCAAAAAAAAATGTAAAAAGGATACTAGGAAATAAAACTCAATTTACCAGGCATTTCACCCATACTGGGGTCAAAATCACGTCACCAGATGGGGGCCACAATCGGGGAATTCTGACTGTACCTTGAAGACCAGAGTCTTGGACCTCATGGATCTTTACTTCTTTTGAATCTCTGTTCTCAAACATCCTGTCAAGGACTCTGAGCCTGCTGTAGGACTAAATGAGGGCTCTTAAAGGCAGCAACTATGTCAGGCCTGAAGGTCTTGAAAGGTTCCAGAATAAAATACTTAAGTACACAATTCCTGAACCACTTCCAATAACTTGGCTGGGGTCAAGCACTCGGCCATGGGAACTGGTATACTGGATCCAAAGTAACAGAGCAAATCAATCTGAAAAGTGTTGGCCAAATATATAAAGTAAAATGTTAGTCTCACATATAGATGCCAACCAAATGTGTGTGTGTGTGTGTGTGTGTGTGTGTGTGTGTGTACATGAGTATTAAAGACTCTAAGCAGAATTATGCAGTGGATGCCTTAATTAGAGCTGATGTTCCGCTGGGAGCTCTAGCTACTCCTATAATGGCAGGAAATTGGTGTATGAATGTGGATAGGTGGTTGCCCTTAAAAGGATTTGAGCCAGTATATCTCTTTAATTATATTCAAATCCTATGTTCAGCTAGAAGAAAACAAAAGAAAAACAGTGTTGAGGGAGATTCTCATCCTACTTTTCTTTGCCTTTACTTGAAGCAAGATTACTTGGTGTGACTCCAGTTCTGAGTCACAAGTAATAAGTGATTTAAATTAACGTGACTAGGATATTATGATTTTCTATCAAAAAGATTTCATCCTCTTGGACCCTTTCCAGAGATAATGAGATCTTGGGGTAGGAGTTGGGACACTGGCTTACGGCTTTTAAAGATCAAATTAAAAGGAAACATGGAAGTTGTTTGAATCTCTGCTAAAGCCAATTTGAAGGAAGAAGCAATAAGTTACAACTCAGAAGCAGGCAGAACTTTGAACTTTACTTGCCATAATCCATTTGTTATAATATCGACTTTAAAACTGAAAAAAGGAAGTATTTTTAGGACCACTGTCATGTTATAATCTACACAGGTTATAATGTGCTCTAATAACTGAAGTGGGGCCTTTTAGAGACAGAAGATGTAACCCAACAATATTCTTGCTATTTTGGAATATGTCATGTTCAGAAAAAACGTACACAAAAGATATGTACAATGTAAGTAATAATTGTAAAGTGAACCCTCAGACCAGCACCAGGCTAAGAAATAGAATATCACCAGTAATTGAAGCCCCTCACGCGTCCTTCCAAGAACATAGCCCCTCCCTTGCCTCAGGATGGAACACTAACCTGACCTTTGCGATCATCCTTTGCCTTCCTTTACAGTTTTCCTGCCCTTTATGCACAACCGTAAACTAGATAGTTTATTGGAGCCTAAGTGGCTCCCTCCGTTAAGTGTCTAACTCTTACTTTCAGCTCAGGTCATTATCTCAAGGTCGTGAGATCAAGCCTGCGTCGGGTTTGTGCTCAGCATAGAGACTGCTTAAGATTCTCTTTCTCTCTGCCCTTCCCCCAGCCTACTCCTCCCCCCACCTC
The DNA here is from genome assembly GCF_023065955.2 of Ursus arctos. Taxonomy (NCBI): domain Eukaryota; kingdom Metazoa; phylum Chordata; class Mammalia; order Carnivora; family Ursidae; genus Ursus; species Ursus arctos. Next base: position 91,243,988 of record NW_026622985.1, on the reverse strand, counting down.
CATCTGAGAGAGAGAGAGAGAGGGAGAGAGGGAGTTTAGTTTTAGTTGATTTTGAACTTTATGTAAATATAATAAGATTGTATTTTATGTAATATTTTATGGATTCTCTCTTTCGTACAATATTTGTGAAATTCATCTGCATTGATATCTACAGCTATAGTTTATTTTTATTTCTGCCTAATAGTCCACTGTACGAATATAGTATACGAAACATAATCTACTTTGCTGTTGATAGATATTTGATTGTTTTTATTTGGAGTCCATTTGCTACCATGAACTTCTTTCTATGGGTCTCTGTACACACATGTGAAAGGGTCTCTCTTGGTATACCCTGAGAATGGAACTGCCACGCCATAAACACGCACAGCTTCAACTGTACCAGACGAAAACAACTTACAAACAATAGCGAGTTCAAGTTGTAGCACTTTGAATATATGAGAAGCTACCATTGTTCTCGATCCTGTGGACACTTAATAGAAGTGCCCCCCCCTTTCTGCCAAAATGATGGGTGCATAATAGCATATTATAGTGGTTTTAATTGATGCTGTCCTGGTTACTGAGGTTAGGCAGCTTTGCATAGATTAACTTGACATTTAGATTTTGTTTTTTCCTCTTATGCATTTTTCTGTTGGATTTTCTGCATGTCCTGATATTCTGTTTATATAACCGTGGTCAGTTACGTGTGTGCCGACAGCTTCTCCACTCTGGGTTGCCCCTTCTTTCTTCTTCTGGTATCATCTGATAAAGATTACTTTTTCTGATAAACATTATAAGTCAAAGTTATTAATCTCTTCCTTATGGTTAATGCCACTTGTATCTTGATTAAAAATCATTCTGTTTATCCAAATTCCATGAAGATACTTTTCTATATTATCTTCCAAGAGTTTTGCAATTTTCCTTTCAAGTTCAGATGTTTTCTGGGTCACGTGACATAGGAACACAACTTCAGTGTCTAAAAATATGGATTCCCAGTTACCATAGCACTGTTCGCTGAAGTCTACTCTTTTCCTCTCATCTGCTGGGTCAAGTGTCTGTATACTGTGGGTTTTTGGAGACTCTCTGTTTTTTTCTATTGATTTTTCTATCTCTGTGTCAATGCTACAATACTGTAATATTTTTTACATTCTTATTTTTCTTCTAGAACACTCAACCATTCTTGGCTCTTTGTTGCTTCCATTTAAATTTTAAAATCAGCTCACTGTGTTCCACCAAAACAAATAAGCAAACAACTACTACTATAATAAACCCTGCTGTGATTTGATTCTAAGAAATTTTTTAAAAAATATAGATCAATTTGTGGGGAACTGACATCTTTTAAGAAATTAATTTTTCAGTCTATGACCATGTTTTATCTCTGCATCTCCTTAGGTATTCCTAGTGATTCTCTGTATACTTTTCCAATTTTTCCCATAAGCTGTAGAACATTTTCTAGATACTTTACTTCATTCTTGAATCCTTCATAATCTTTTTAAAGATTTTATTGATTTACTTACTTCACTGAGAGAGACAGTGAGAGAGGGAACACAAGCAAGGGGAGTGGGAGAGGGAGACGCAGGCTCCCCACTGAGCAGGGAGCCCCACATAGGCTCGAACCCAGGACTCCGGTATCATGACCTGAGCGAAGGCAGGTGCTTAATGACTGAGCCACACAGGTGCTCCTTGAATAATTTTTAATATAAGTGGATTTTTCCATTATTCCAAGTGAATAAAGTATTCATTTCACAACTGGAATATTGGTTGTATATAGGAATGCAGTTAATATTTATATATTAACTCCAGCAATATCACAAAATATTAATATTTGTGTTAACTCCAGCAACACTGCTGAACTCCATAGCTTTCAAACTTTGAGAATTTCTAAATATTTTCTGTATACACACTCATATCACCTGTAAGTTCTTAAAGTTTTATAAATTTATTTCCAGTCCTTATAACACTTGTCTCTTTATTATTTGTTTGTTTATGTATTTTACCTTAGTGTTCTGTGCTGGCTAGGACCTTCAATGTTGAATAAAAATGGTACCAGTGTATATCCTTCTCTTACTCTGATCCTAAAGGGAAATGTTTGAATATTTCCTCATGTAAGCAATGTCTAACAATAGGGTTTGATGATCAGTTTAGGAAAGTTTGTCTTTCCTTATTGTCTAAGAGAAAATACTGAATGCACTTTGAGTTTAACAAAAAGCATTTGTTCAACTGCTAAAATGACTGTGTACTTCTTCTTCTTTTATCTGTTAACATAGGTGGGTTCATAAATTGAATTTCTAATGTTAAACCAATATGGCATCCTGGTATCAACCTAACTAGTCACGTGCATTATATTATTTATAAGTTTAATATTGTTTTTAGGATTCTCACATCTATATTTACAGACTAGATTGAGCTACAATTCTCCTTCTTTAGTGTCCCTGACATGTTTTCTTCTCAAAGTTACATCCTTCCTCACAAAATAAGTTACTGAACATTCCCTCTTTCTCTTTCTTTGGAAAGGTTTCATAAAATTAAAATTATTTGTTCCTTGAATGTCTGAAAGAACTCACCAGACATTGTGCCTGGAATTTTCTTTATAAGAAGTTTTTATAAAATTTCCTTGATGGTTACAGAATTATTAACTTCCCTCTCAATTCAGTTTTGAAACTCTGCTTTTCAACAATTTGTGTATGTAACTTTTCCAGTGTGTTGGCTTCAAGGTGTTTATAACATCCTTATGTGATTGCTTAATCTCCACATCATCTGTCCCTTTGTTGCCCTTTTCATTCCTGACATTATTATTTGTGCTTCACTCACCTCTTTTATCTTTGATCAGTCTCACCACAGACTCATCTTTTCAGACTTTCAAGTTTGGTTATTTCCGCTTTCTTTCTATTTAAGTAATGTCTACTCTTAGTTTCATTATTTCCTTTCTTCTGCTTCTCAGGGGAGGCATTATTTTACTACCACTTTCTAAGTTCTTAAGTTGATGTTTAGTTCAATTTATTTTCAGTCTTTCTTCTCTTATATTAACATTGAAGAATGTGCATTTGTTAATGATCACTTTTCACTCCATCTTTCCCAAGCAGAGTTCATTCTCTCTGCCCTGTCTCCCTCCATGTACAGTAGCGAGGCTTTGGCAAAAAAGGACAAATGAAAATTTTTTCAGATGCTGTCATAAACTAAAATAAAAACTAACCAAACCTTAAACTAGACAGATTTCTTCATAAGCCATTAAAACCCATCCCCATCTGATACAAAGTGCTACACATTATGCAAATAGTTACAAGGAACAAATAAATTCACCAAACTCATCACTCACCACCCTGGCTTCCAGTGAAACATTAGCTCTTGGTGAATCAGCTTTCAGCTCTATGGCTCTTCCCAAATCAGCAGCACTAAGCCCAGGTATCTTGTGAGGCCTCATAGCTGACTGCACCTGCATCAGGACGTATTGCCTTGCCTCTCACCAGAAGGAACCTGCCCAACACAGAATGTCCAGTCTGGCCCCATATGGTCAGTAGTGGCATTCCAATTTCCTAACCCAGAATCAAAGAACAAAGATGAAGACTCAAGTCTCCAAGGAAACTCTCTAATGGGACATGCCATGAGCAGTTGCTGACCTCATTTTGTTTTCCTCAGCCAGTCACCATTTCCTGTCATTTTGGGTCATTCAGGTTTCTCACTGGAAGTGACGGAAGTTTTACAGAGACCCCCCCTGCTCACGACAGGGAAATACTATCAGGCAGAGCATGATGGTGACATGCGGAGAACACTTGACTAGGAAGGTCTCAGCCTAAATCACTTCCGTCCAAGTTACAGACCCAGACTCAACAAGCACTACTTGAGTGTTACTCAGGTGTTCGGGGGAAGTTGTCCAGCCAAGCACCACTTTCCCAAAAGGAAGCAGGAAGAAGGATATTCCAAAAGATAATCATACCTCTTCCCTGTGTATAGCATCTCCAGACCATCCACTTACTACTTCTACACAGATGACTCTTCTCCCTCATACTAGACCTGAGCTATAGTCACAAGATGACCAGGTGAACTTCTCTGGCTGTTTCTGGAATGTGAATGCCCCAGGCATGGAGGAGGGAGGTGTTACTGAGATTCCTTCCTTGTGTATTGGAACTGGGATTGTGTGCCTAGAGCTTATGGTAACACTGAGAGGATGTAGCTATTGGATGCTTGCACTGATCAAGGACATAAACGTGTGTGTTTGAACTGGAGCCTCCAGGTACCCAAAGTGCATGAGAGAAGTTTCCTTTTTGTTGGTCTGTTTTCTGTTTCTGACTCCTTTACTCTGATTCTCTTTCTTTTGTGTACTTTTCAGAGTCAAGTGGGGGTGAGAGTATCAAACTCTAAGCAACTTGGAAGGAGACCAGTTAGATTGCAAGTAAACTTGGGCAGGGAGATAAAGTCAAATGCTTCTCTGATTAATCTGGAATTACTCAAAATGTTTAAGGTCTTCTGGGCTGGTGGGGGAGATATACTCTACAAAGAATAATGCACATCACATCATCTCTTCTTTCCTATCGTTTTCTTCAGGTTGGTTGCATTCAGGATATCCTATCATGTGCCATGTGCAGTCAGTGCCTGTGTTCCCTGATGAAGGGATCATAAGGTCAGAAGGCATTTGGGTTCCTTTCCACAAGCTGGACCACAACCAGCAGTGACTGGATGGGATATCTGTCCCCACATCACTGAGGCCATGTGCAACCTCTGGCCAGTCTATATGCATGAGATGGTCCTGGTCATCCCCAGCTCAGGCTAACTCTGCTCTGAGGTCTAAGTGGGGAGCCAAGGATTAAAATCCACATGGACAAGGGAGACCCTGCATGAATGGAACATGTGGACAGCTCTAGAAATATACATTCAGGTATTGAGTAAAAATGGAGGGATGGGGACCACCAGACCCCCCCCACACACAAGGTATAAAACATCCTGGTGACCCCAGGAGCCCCACAACTCCTGCATCACCCACACCAGCCATGGGTACACCACCTCCCCATGGCCTCAGTGGTGTGGGGACAGATATCCCATCCAGTCACTGCTGGTTGTGGTCCAGCTTGTGGAAGGGAACCCAAATGCCTTCTGACCTTATGATCCCTTCATCAGGGATGCTATGGTGGTGTCTCTCTGTGGCCCAGGTTTTAAGTGTCTAAAATGGAAAATGATAATGTGTCCTGGTCCTCTCCTCTACCTCCAAACTTTGTGGAAATAAATGAAAATGGGTGGAGTTATTGAAAATATACAATAATACAGCTCTGGCCAGACAACCTTGAGGTAGACTCTCAGTTTTGCCAAATACAAGATCAGTGGTTTCTCCTGAGTTATCTTTACAGCTCAGAAGATGATGACTTCACCTCACTAGCACAATGCATTACAAGGGCATATTTTGGGAAGAGGGGCCTGGTAGCAAGTTTCTCAAAATGGTACCTTTCTACTCAAATCCAAAACTCTGGTTTCACTATACAATAAATAATATGTACACAATGTTTTACAGCATTTTGAAATCTTCCCTTCCATTTTTCAATGCAATCTTTGCCAGGTGTGGAAAATACAATCCTCATTTTACAGGAGCAGGAACCGAAGGTTAAGAGCATAAGCAGTTTGTCATCAACCTTTCAGCTAACCAGAAAGAGACAGACCTAGAACTCAAGTTCAGTGTTCTGACTCCTGATCCCCTGCTTTTTGTCTTACAGCAAACTGTCTCTGGATTTTCACTGCCTTCACAATTCCAGAGTCTGATATTACTTCAGACAGCAAGGTAGCTTTGGGCTATACCATTTCCCCTGGCAGTAAAGAATCTGAGCGTCAGCAGGAAAGAGTCCCAGTCCCAGCCAGAAGCTTGATGGGCAAGTTCACTTTAAAGCCCCTGGGGGTAGACGTCCTTGACTGCTCTCTACCTAGACTTCCATCCCTCCAGGCTTCACTGGGCTCCCTACCTGTAGGCATGATCCCAGCTGACATGTCTTCCAAACTGCTGCCAAATAAAGCACACACTCCAGCTAAAGGCCCTCACTGACCCCCTGCTGCCTTCAGGTAGAACGCCAGAATCTTCAGTTTCTGGCTCTAGTTTATCTTCCTACCTCAAGTTCCAGATCCCACCCTCTCATTTGCCAGCAAATCCAAATTGTTCCTAATCTTCACAACACCATGGTTCACATTTCTGTATATTTACAGATACTGCTCTTTCTCTCTGAAATAGTTTTGCCTTCTTTATACACCAGGAAAACTCCCATTCATCTTTCAAGATGAGCTCATTTTTTGCCTTCTCCAAGAAGCCTTCCCTGAATGTGTTCCTTTGAGATATTATTTACTTGCTCCCCGATGTCACTTTTGCGTCCTAATGACACCACATTATTAGTTGTTTGTTTAAGCAGTGGTGTCTCTTATCAGGCAATATAACAGTGTCTTCTCCTTTTCCATCTCTGTGACCCCGGTGTTCAGCACTGCACGTGGTGCCCTGTACATGGCCAATGAATGCTTGGTTATAATTAGTATGAGATATCTCCTAATGACACAGACTGATCACAGCTGAGCAATAATGAAGAACGACAGTGGTGCCGGTTGAGACACTCTACTTTCACTTGTCATAAGGCTGTGATTCTTCAGGGTCCCTAGGGATATTGCTCCAGACTCTATGGCCAGTAGTCTACGTAAACTCCCATGCTTTTTTGTTTCCTAAACCAGTAAGTTGCTTCCTTTTGCTTCTACCAGTTTGAGTTGAGTTCCCATCACCTGTCCTCATAAAAGTCCAACTGAAATATTTTCTCTTTCCTCCAGTTTGCTGATAGAGCAGTGTGACTCCCATCTTTTCTCACCAAGGATTTGCTCTGGTGTCACATCTCTTTCCTCTACTCACAGTGGATGGATGCCACCACAACCTGAGTCAGGACAGTGAAAACACAAGCTGGTTTTCGACTGATGGTAAAGATAGTCAATGATGAACACAGATTCTACCTCTAGAATTCCATGATTCTGAAACCATACACTCTTGATTTTAAAGGTAGCCTTGGTTAGAAAGAATCTTCAGACAGGCAAAGAATTTGTTTTTTTCCTGCTTTGGAGATACAGGAGTCTGGTTAGTAAAGCTAACCAATGGTTCTGTCTCCTCTTGTAGGTCTCAATTTAAAAACCACCTCTTAGAGCAAAGTCTACACCCAGCTGTGTCCTGGCTATGGGCACTGTTACCTACAGTCATACCCCCTGATTCCTTTCCTACTTCTCATCACATTTGCAGCATTGTTTGTTTGATGTTCTCTTCCCTAACTGGCCTGTACATTTCATGAAGGTGGGGTTGATGTCTGCATTTCTCAGAGCTTTACCCCCAACTCCTAGCACAGGGCCTGGCACACCAAAAGGTATTTGTTGACTGGATGAAGCTAAACAAGACTGAGTTTCCCAACTCCCGCCTCCACTGAATATCCTATACAAGCCGATGGTATTTAATAAAATTCAAAGGCATTCTTCCATTCCTCTAGAAGGGAAGCTGCAATATGACTTTAGTATTTCTTCTTTTTTTTTACCTCATTCCTTTCTACATAAGTGTTGGTCATATTGGTGGTCAGATTAAATGAGAAGTTAACTTTCCACTGGTTTCCTCCCCCACCCCTTCTATATATTCAAGATTCAGTACTGACAAAAATGTTTTCAGCAAAAATTTTGTGGGGGATGATGATGGAAACTTTCAAGGGAAATAATCCGTTTTTAAAAAAAGATTTTATTTATTTATTTTACAGAGAGGGAGTGTGTGTGTGCGCACAAGAGCAGGGGGAGGGGTAGAGGGAGAGAGAGTATCCCAAGCAGACTCTGAGCCCAGTGCAGAGACCCACATGAGGCTCGATCTCATGATCCCGAGATCACCATCTGAACAGAAACCAAGAGTCAGATGTTTAGCCAACTGAGTCACTCAGGTGCCCCAAAATAATCAGCTTTTAATTAAATTCCTTAGGCCTTGACATTTTTATGGTCTTTCATTCTTCCCACACCTGTTTCTCCTCACTTGAACTTCAACATTAATTTTGGAGAGGCTTTTCTTTTTTCTGAATTGTCACCTTCCCTGGTCCTGCTGTAGGTCATTAAATTCTGGATCAAAGGCATTCCTTTAAATCAGAATGATTCCCAAATCTCTTTACAGCATCAACCAAAATAACTCCAGTCCTTCCCTGTCTGTCCTCAAGATGGCACATGAAGCACAGCCTCCAGCCTCTCGGAAACCCTGGCTCTAAATTACTAGAAAGACAAGATCATTTCTAAAACTCCAACACATTGCTGGAAAGCCAGAGGATGGCTCACCCTAAAAGACCCAGGAAGGTGGTATCACATGGTAAAAGGTAACCGAGAACCTGCTCAGCGCAAAGTGCTTTATACAGGAGCGGCCGTGGGAATTCTCCAAGTCTAGAGGAAGTAGATTGGGGGAACAGATAAATCTCAAGAATGCAGAATGACACAATTCTAGAACAACTAGTGTGTTCACTGACTTCACAGATTATAAGAGAAAACTTCATGATCTTGACAGAAAATAACTTGAAAACTCCAAGACCCACTCAGGATTAAACATTTGCAGTACAGGATAGTAGTAAGAAACTTCTTATAACAAATAATGTACCTACCAGAAACCTCTGGCAAAGCATTATATTCATTAGTGGAAAGTTAGAAGAATTCACATTAAATTCAAGAACATGAGAAGAATGTTCACTCTTGGTACTACCTTTAGCATATCCCTGGAGGTCCTTACTAATGCATGAAGATAAGAAAAAAAAGACAAACTGGAAAGAAAGAAATAAAATAATCATTATTTTCGGAAAATACAACCCTCTATATTTTGGGGGTGGACCTAACAGAGTTGGCTGATGAATCATATGTGGCGGGGACAGGTAAGAGAGATCAAGCATGATACCTGGGCTCCTGGCTGGAGCCCTCAGTGTTTTTCATATCTTTAACTGAGATAGTGGGAAACGAGAATATAGGATTAAGAGAAAATATCAACTAGGCAGTTTGATAGAAGAGAAGAGGTCAGGTCTGAAATATAAATTTAGAACTCATCAGAATATAGATGGTATTCAAAATTTTAGACCACACTGAATTCCCTATGAAAAACATCGAGAATGCTACCAGCCTACATTTTGAGACAAGTGAATGAGATTAGGAAGGACTAGCCTGGTAAGATAAAAGCCCAAACTTCTTATAGTATCACAGAACTACAAGAAAGATTTTTTTTTTTTTAAAGTGGAGGAAGAGGGAGATATCCACAGTCATAGGTTGTTGACTGCTCATGAAAAAGTTGTGTAAAAGGAGGGTGGAGATGTGACTTTGGGATCAGTCCTTGTGGAGATGATCTTGTCAAGGGAGGCAGTGGCTGAGTCAGAAACCCAAGTGGGGTAGGTTGAAGGAGTGGGAGGTGAAGAATTTGAGACACCCATATTCAAAATGCTCTTGATAAATTTTTCTTGATAAGGAAACAAAGAAAGAGGTGATTAAGGGAAGAGTTGTTTTGTTTTGTTTCATTTTTTAGTATGGTTGACACACAATGTTATATTAGTTTCAGGTGTACAACATAGTGATTTAACTTCTATCTTATGCTATGCTCACCATGAGTGTAGCCACCATCTGTCACCATAAACAGAATTACAGTACCACTGGCTGTATTCCTTATGCTGTGTCTTTTACTCTAGTGATTTATGCATTCCAGAACTGGAAGCCTCTACCTCCCATTCCCTTTCACCCATTTCACCCCATCACCCCTTTGCCCATTCCCCAAACCCCTTCCCTCTGGCAACCATCAGTTTGTTCTCTGTATTTATAAGTCTGATTCTGCTTTTTGTTTGTTTATTTATTTGTTTGGATTTTTGGATTCCACATATGAGTAAAAGCATATGGTATTTGTTTTTCTTAGTCTGATTTATTTACTTAGCATAATGTTCCGTAGGTCCATCCATGTTGTTGCAAATGGCAAGATCTCATCCTTTTTATGGCTGAGTAATATTTCACTATATATAATAATATATATCACATCTTCCTAATTCATTCGTCTGTCAATATAACACTTATCTTGGCTATTGTAAATAATGCTGCAATAAACACAGGGGTGCATAGATCTTTTCAAATTAGTATTTCTGTTTTCTTTGGGTAAACACCCAGTAGTAAAATTACTGGATCATATGATATTTCCATTTTTTATTTTTTTGAGGAAAACTCCATTCTGTTTTCTACAGTGGCTGCCCCCAATTTACGTTCCCACCAAGAGTGCACGAGGATTTCTTTTTCTCCACATCCTCACCAACATTTGTTATTTCTCATCTTTTTTTATTTTAGCCATTTTGACAAGTATAAGGTGACATCTCATTGTGGTTTTGACTTGCATTTCCCTGATGATTAGTGATGTGGAACATCTTTTCATGTGTCTAAAGAGTTTGTTTTTTTAAGATAGTGAAATACGAGAGAATATTTGTGATGAAGATGTGACTAATCCAGTATGGAGGGAGAAATTCTGTGTATAAAATTATGTGTTTGAAAGGAGTGGGGAAGTAAATTCATTTAGTTTTATATGAAATTATAGAGTAGTTTTCAAATAAAGGGAAAGAGATTAGACAGAACATGATCCACAGCTCAGCCAAACTGATTTTCATCTTGACTGGACTTAAAATTTGTTATATGCTTGACATTTAAGAGACTAATGTATAAAAGATATTTTTTCTCTCAAAGACATATAAGTAGCTCAGATTTATTTCAAGACAATAAAATGCTAATATAAGTACCTTACTTCTCAGTATATCTTTGGGTTTCTAGGATGAAGCTATATTGACAAAAGACTTACTAATTCCTTCTACAGATGAAAAAGTGGAAATCCGACCAGATTCATACAGATTGCCTATTTATTCTCAACTCATTTAGTTCTGTTTAATTTTAAACAGACACAGGGGATTTTTAGTTGTTTGGGGGGGTTGGTTTTGTTTTGACTACTCAGCATTCCGATCCTGGTCCTGTTTGGGGTCCCCCTCAAATAGTATGAGTCTGAGTGGAAGACAAGGTCCTCCTTCACAGGACACTAGGTTAAAAAAGCCAAATATATATATATATATATATATATTTCTTCCTCTAGCTGAAGCTAGAGGAGTCAGTCACATCCACTGGGACACTGAATACCAAGCAGATGACGCCAGGGGAGGATAAAAGTACGGAATTAACTGTTGGTAGCATCCGGTGGCTAGTGGCCACAGCAGCTGCACCCTAACAAACTTCCTGAGGTATAAATTGTGCTGCCTTTCTAAACATCTAGCTCCTGGCTCTCCATACACACCATTAATTATGAGAGCTGTCCAAATTACTTCCTGTAAATCCCTTTCCTCCAGGAATTAGCCAAGGCTTTCTTTTCTATTGCTTTCCAACCAAGATCCCTGAGTGCTGCACTAGGTATACTCCCAACTGTAGCATCCTCTAGACAACCTGACAGCCTCTTCCTCCAAGAATTCATCCAATGCTTGGAATCTTTGCAAGCCCAAATCATACACATAGTTTCTCCTATGCATTAGGTCTCGTTTGGCTCACAAGGACCTAAATCTTGGACACCTAAGGTTGGTCTTAGAGTCAGACAGAGGAAAAAGACTGAATAAGTGAATATAAGAATACTTACATCCTGAGCATACATCTCAAGAAAATAGAATTCATTTTCGTTTCACCTTTGTGTGCCGTTTTCTTCAATGGCTAACCAGTGCATTGCACATCGGTTTTCAGTAAGTAATTGTCAAATAAGTAAATCCAGGGAAAAAATTATAAAACAGTACAGAAGCATGAAGAGAAAGCTGAAATACGGTCAGGAAATAAAGCATTCTCTTCCTTTCTCTATGACCTTGAGGTCCTCTCTGGCATCATTTTCCTTATTTGTAAAATGAAGAGACAAAGTAGATGAGTACCTTTTAGCTCAGGAACTCTTTGATTTGGGAATAAATATACTTAAGATTGGGTATTAGGACTCAGAATTCCGTTGTGCAAGTTTCAAAAAAATTTCTCTCTTTAGTGAGAAAAAATGGGGTTTTATCTCATTTATTTTTCCCAGCACTCAGCAGTATAAATATAGGTTTTATTAATTAGTAACACGGTAAATGCCAGTGCGTTCGTGTTTGCTCACAGAGGCATGAGTTCCCACAGGAAGGTGCTGAGAACCTGCCAGGAGCTGTACATCTATTGAAATGTTACCTCCATGGGGCCCAGCACACCCATATTCCCACAGCACTTCCCAAGGCTAACCTGTCCTTCTCAGGGTTAAGCTCACTGCTGCAAATTGCCCAGAGGGGTTTTAATTAAAGCTCTGCTCCCACTTCCCCCAGAGTTTTTCTGTCATATATCCTCTCCCCTCCTTCTCCCTTAGTTACCTCTCCCCTTTCCCTTAACTCCCTCCACATAGGCCCAGGGTGAAGAGAGCTGACAATAATGAGGCCCCAGGAACTGGTTCAAAGACTGCTGTAAAACTTTTTAAATTAAACCCTCGAGATTTTAAGAGTCATAATTAGAATGCATGATTTGAAGTGAACTAACATGAAGCTGGCATAATCCTGTGCCCGCAGGTCTGCAGGGCTCTGGGTGCTGAAGCCCAGGCAAAGAGCTATTTTCTACCATTGGCCATCCTGCCCCCAAAGTGGGCAGAGTCTTCCTTGAACCTTTTAGGAAGGGTCCCAAATTCTCCTCTTGTTGAACAGTTAGCATGTGTTTAATTTTCTACTATTAGAATCAGTTGCTTTGATGACTGTCTATGGAGATAAGTCTTTGCGTTTGTGAACATTTCCTCAAAACAGATTCCTAGAAGTGGAATTAGAGAGTGGACGGGCAGAAATATATTAAGGATTCAATATAGAGGCCAAATTCCTTTCTTCTTACTCATTCATAGAAGCAAATATTTATTGAGCATCTGTATTTGCCAGGCACTCTTCCACATGCTGGAGTATGGCTCTGAACAAGATAGTGAAGTCTCTGATCTTATGGAGTGTCTGCTCTAGTAGTTAAGGAAGATAATAAACAAGTAAGAAAAAAATACATAATACAATTATAAATGGTAGCAAGTGCCATAAATATACAAAAAATGTGATGATGGAGAGTGAGGGTGGGGTTCTTCCCTTCTTTTATACCCTCATACAATTATCAGCAGATTTGGTCAGTTTTATCTTCTAGAAAAACAATTCAGTCTCTCTCACCACCTTCTTGCTACCTCCCTAATGCCAGTCATCACCGCCTTTTTTTTTTTTAAGATTTTATTTATTTATTTATTTATTTATTTATTTATTTGACAGAGAGAGAGACAGCCAGCGAGAGAGGTAACACAAGCAGGGGGAGTGGGAGAGGAAGAAGCAGGCTCCCAGCGGAGAAGCCTGATGTGGGGCTCGATCCCAGAACGCTGGGATCACGCCCTGAGCCGAAGGCAGACGCTTAACGACTGCACCACCCAGGCTCCCCATCACCACCTTTTGCCTGGACTTTCCCAATATCTTCCTTTGCCTCATCTTACCCCTCTATGTTCTATTCTCCCCACAGCATCTGATTGAGATAAGTCAGATCTTATAACTCAGCTGCAAAAATTACTTCAAATAGCTTCCCTTTTCTCAGAGTAAAATTGAGTCATTGTCATGTCTTGTAAAGCAAGCCCCAGCCTGGACACTGCTACCTCTGCTCATCTCCCCACTGCCCTCGTTTCATGTGCTCCTCTCCAGTTCCAGGTGTGATTGTGCCCCAGGGCATTTGCACTTGCTTTTTCCTCTGTTTGGAATGCTCCTTCCCCAGCTATTTCTCATTTCTTCAGTTATTTGTTCAAATATTCTCCTTTAGGAAAAATAATCACTGGCCATCTAAAATAATCACATGGCTTCCCCGTGTCTTTCTTCTGTGTCTTGTTTTTGTGTTTATGATTGTGCTTATCATCACTTGACAAACTTAGCTGTACATATATTGACTATTTTCACTCACTAAAATGGCAATTTCATAGGTAAAGGACTTTATTTGCTTTATTCACTGCTGCATCCACCGTGCCTAAATTGATACCTGGGTTCAGTATTTGTTGAATGAATGAACAAACCACCACATCCAAAGTCTGCTCATTAATGGCTCTTTTTCAACCTAGCAAGAGATTTTTAGGGATATGCCAAGCAGGGGGAGTGGGAGGGGAAGAAGCAGGCTCCGAGTGGAGAAGACACATTCCAATAATGTGTCTTTTCTTGTTTTTCATTTTTATCACTGACACAGATCAAGAAATAATAAAGGGTTTCACAAAATGGTGTAAAAAAACGACCTATTATCAGAAGTATCTGTAGCAATGTTTAACTGCACATCACTAACCACTAGTGGGCAATAAATACAGTTTAGCAGGTTGTGAACAGCTTTTTAACAATGAGAATATAACCAGGCTGGAACAGAATGGAATTCAATTGGGGGAAAAAACAAAACATATCACATGTAATACAGATAAATGTTATTTTGTGAAAGTTTAATTATATGTATTAGGGCTTTCGTGCACATAGGGGGACATGATGTAAAATGTATTTATGATAAGTCATAACTTTTCTTAAATTTAAAACATAATGACCTAGAGTGTTGATTCTTGGAAATTGATCCAGAATTCCCAGGATATAGTAAAAATAACAGCAGGAAAAAATAAGATGGAAAAGCAGTAAAAGAGAAAGAAAGAATCAATAAAATAAAGAGCTAGTCCTTTTGAAAATATCAATAAATTAATACCTGACCAGCTATACTGGCCATGATAAGAAGAGAAAAGACATAAATTACCAATTTTAGTAATGAAGGAGGGGACATCATTGCAGAGCCTAAAGATATTTATAATCATTAAGATTAAACAGACAAGTTCTTTGAAAGAAATACTAGCAAAACTCACTGAAGAAGAAATAGACTTCTTAAAGAATCTATATTCTTTTTAAAAAATTGAATTTGTGGTTAAAAACCTTCCAAGAAAAAAACCCTCCAGGCTCAGATGGCTGCAATGGCAAGTTTTCTCAAGCATGTCAGAAGAATAACGCCAATTCTATATGAATTTTTCCAAAAAATAAGAGGAGGGAATGTTACATTTTATGAGACCAGCATTACCTTATATTAAAAACAAAGACATTGAAATAAAACTACAGATCAAATATCCCTCATGAGCAGAGATATAAAAATCGTTAATAAAATAGTAGCAACTGCAATCCAACGATATGTAAAAATGATAATACGTCATGACTAAGTAAGGTTTATCTTGGCATGCAAGGGTGGTTAAACGTTCAAAAGCTAATCAAAATAATTCACCACATTAGTAGACAAAAGCAGAAAAACCCATATGCTTATCCCTAGAGATGCAGAAAATCATTTAACAAAATCCAGCATCTATTCATAACAAAAATTCTCAAGAAGTTAATAATGGAAGGGCACTGCCTCAAACTGAGGAATAGCATCTACAAAATGGCCTGCTAACATCACAGTTAATGGCGAAAGGAATGTTTTACCTCTAAGATCAGGAACACAGCTAGGAGGGCCACTCTCACCATTCTTACGTGACATCACACTGGAAGTTCTATTCATTGGAGCAAGAGAAGACAGAAAAGAAAGACATAATGACATACTAATTGGAATGAAAGAAATAAAAATGTTTCTCTTCACAGATGACATGATTACATATTTAGAAAATTCCAGGGGCACCTGGGTGGCTCAGTCGTTAAGCATCTGCCTTCGGCTCAGGGCATGATCCTGGCACTATGGAACATTATGGGATCGAGCCCTGCATCAGGCTTCTCCACTGGGAGCCTGCTTCTTCCTCTCCCACTCCCCCTGCTTGTGTTCCCTCTCTCTCTGGCTGTCTCTCTCTCTCTGTAAAAAAAAAAAAAAAAGAAAGAAAGAAAGAAAAGAAAAAAAAGAAAAAAGAAAATTTCAACCTATGAGAATTGTATTACAACTAAAAAGTAATTTTAACAATGGATAGAAGGCAAATATAAGTTCAGTTTCCAAAATCAATTGTGTTTCTGTACATATTGTTTATATTACCAATGCAAATTGAGAAATTCCAAGTAGTATCACTACAATAGAACCAAAAATACAAAATATTTTGGTGTATTTTAGCACCAAAATTTTAACAAAATGTGTTTATGATCTGTGTACTGAAAACTCCAAAACACTGATGAAAGAAGTCAAAGACCTCAACAAATTTAAGATATATCTTGTTCGTGAGTTGAAAGTCTCAGTGTTGCTATGATGTCAACTCTCCCTCAACTGTTCTATATATTCAATGCAATCTTAATATCATAGCAGGAATTTTTGTAGAAATTGAGAAGCTGTTTCCAAACTCTCTAAGGAAAAATGAAAGGAACTGCAAGAGCTGAAACAATTTTGAAAAAGACAAACTTGGGGGGACTTGAGCGACCTCATTTCAAGACTTACCATAAAGCTACATTAATGAAGAGAGGATAGTATTGGTGAAAGAACAGACATATAAATCAATGTAAAAGAGTAGAATCCAGATATAGACTCATGCATAAATATCAGTATCAATAGATTTTTCATAAATATGTAAAGGGAATTCAATGGAGAAAGAATAATCTTGTCATATGACATTGAGATTTATGGTTGTTTGTTACACAGCAATAGCCGACTAGAACACAAATTTGTGCAGAAATGTAGGGTACTGCCATTACCATAGCAATCACTTGAAATATACAATATTGGCTTTGGGCTTCAAGAGGACTGCTAGCAGAAGCTGGAAAAAACTTCTGGCATTATTATATAGAGGCAAAACATTTAGCATAAGTGTTGCCTGTGATAACTTGTAAGGCAGAAACTGTAGCTAATGAAATTATTGCATTTGGCAAAGAGGTTTTGAAGAAGAATGTTGAAAGATGAGCTGACTGCTACTAACTACATTATTAAGGTACTGCCTGAAAGAGCTGAACTGAGGAGAGAACTAATCACTTTACAAGAATTTAGAGGGAACTTAGTTGTGAATGTGCAGAGTTGAATAATGAAATAATTTCTCACCATATCAAAGGTATGACAACTATTACACTATCTCAAACTAAACACCAAATCAAGAGTGAAATTGAGTGAAATATTATCAGAAGCTAATAGAATTGAATGGAAGCCCATAGAATCAGATTTGAAATCAACAGGAGTGAAGGTAGTTTCTGGAGTCTAGAAGGCAAGAAAATCAGGAATTGTTTAATAGATGAAGGAATCTAGTTAGGACGCCATGGGTGGTATGAATGAATACCAATTATCTTCGGACTTGTTTTACATCTTCTGAAGATTTGAATCCTGAGGAGGAAGAATCAAACTACTTCAGCATGGGTCACATGCCCATCCCTTGAGTAGGAGAGTGCAGGACCTGTGGTTAGTTTCATCTACTAAAACCAAATCTGGCCATTGTCAGGAAGTAAAATATACGAAAAGAAGAAAAAAAACTATCTTCCATACTTGGTAACTTCTGCCTTGCAGAAGATGGTAAAGAAGTGCCTCTCAAGAATACTCCATTTACCACATGAGTTCACTTCTGCCTCCTCTCAAACCCCTCTAAAATGACAAGTAAGGGACTTAAAAGGTATAAATCATCAAGAATCAAGAAAACAGGGATGGCGATGACAGTAACAAAATTTTAGCCTGCAAAACGAACAGATTAGGGTAACCAATTTAGCAGACCGAGGAAACAGAAACCTAAGCTGGAAATATAGTAGCCCTGAAGCTTAGATTTATACTGCAGATTATTAGGACATCTCTGGAATTAGGAAGAGTTGAAGTTTGAGGGCTGGCTTAAAAGTCTGCACAGAAGCAGTTAGGTCCTTATAGTCAACGAGCTACCCCTACACTACCCAAGGGGCAGAAGGAGATAGGTGAGGTTGAACTGGCAGAGCTCTGTACTCAAGGACACCATACGTATCCCAGAACAGGGGTGGTATGCTGAAAGCAGGCACTGAGTGAGGTTTCTTTCCCATCTCACCCTCAGATCACCTTCCCCATCAGATTCATAGGATGCTGGCAGCCAGGTTTATACCCTACTGGCTAGAGATTAGGGAATTCCTTTCTGAATACTGACAAGTCAGCAGAATAGACTTACAGATTCTGACATTTAAAGGTGCCCATAGAAGAAACTAAGGCCTCACTTCATTGCTGACTCCCAATGAATAAGCTTTGTCTGTACATACTGTGATTCCAGATAGTTCTTACTGACAACAAAAAGTTAGGAAGCGCCTGTCATTTTTAAAAAAAACCTCTACTACTAGGGAAAACATACAGACAAAAGAAATCTCAGGAGAAAACAAATATTACCCCCCAAAAAGATATTATAAAATATACATAACAGATACTATAAAATATATATTTCCTCAGAGAAATTAGAAAAGATATTACATCTATCAAATAAGAACAAACAGAACATAATATCACAGACAAAAAAATAAAAAAGGAACACCAGAGAATACGATATTCTTTAAAATCAGAAATTTGGGGTGCCTGGGTGGCTCAGTCATTAAGCATCTGCCTTTGGCTCAGGGCGTGATCCTGGCATTCTGGGATCGAGCCCCACATCAGGCTCCTCCCCTGGGAGCCTGCTTCTTCCTCTCCCACTCCCCCTGCTTGTGTTACCTCTCTCGCTGCTGTCTCTATCTCTGTCAAATAAATAAATAAAATCTTTAAAAAAATAAAATAAAATCAGAAATTTGACAGTAGAAATGAAAAATTCAATGAAAGAATTGGAAGATAGTCAAGAAAATCTCCCACACATAAAGCAAAAAGAGAGGGAAAACTAGAAAAAACTCTTTTTAAAAAAAGAGAACGAGAGAGCAGTCCAGAAGGTTCAGTACCTGAATGCTAGTTCCAAAGAGAAAGAACAAAGAAAATGGAATGACAGTATCCAAAACATAATGAATAAATACTTCCCTGAATGAAGACCAGGAGTTTCAAGGTTAAAAGGACCCACCAAAGTGCTCATGATCCATTTTACAAACAGCCCACCCCACGCCACAGTGTCATGATAGTTCAGGTTACTCTGGACAAAGAGAAGATACCAAATGTTTTCAGAAAGCAAAAGAAAAATAGTTTATGTGAAAAGGACTCACAATCAAAATAACATCATACTTTTCCAAAGCAACACTGGCAGCCAGTAACAATGGAATGAACTTTCACAATTCTAAGGAATAAGGTTTTTCAGCACAAAATTTTATACCCACCCCAAATAGCAATCCATTGTTTGGACAGATAAAGAAATTAACAGACATTAAAGGCTTCAGTGACTTTTGAAAGTAAGTTTCTAGGGGAATATTTGCTAACCAATAAGAGAGTAAAGGAGGGAGGGAGAGAAAGGTCCAGCATCCAGGCAACAGGGATCCAATAGAAAATGAAAGTAACGTTCAGCATGGTGCTAAAGAAAGATGCCAGGAAGACAGCTGTGAAGTGAGCAAAGACCAACAAGTTCATGTTGGAGCAGGAGTTTTGAGCTCCCGGAGAGATATCTCCATAACATGTGATGAACTGACACATTGCTGATATGCTCGAATGCACTCCATGATTCACACTATTGGCTCCATGTTCCAGGGAGAAGTATGATAGCTACATAGAAAGCTAAGCAAACAAAAAGATGATGTAATTATTGACTCGGGGGCGGGGGGGAACGGGGACAAAAGTTTTACAAGAAAGGAAATATAATTGGTGATAATAGTATAATCTATGGCTCATCCATGAATAATATTAACATAATTACGATAATGTACACAGTGAATATTATCTTATACCAAAACCATGATGTAACTATTATACAGGGAAAGGAAGTACTTGTGCTTATCTCCTCTGTATTTGTACTGGGGAGGAGTATAAGAGAGCCGAGTTCCCATCTTCCACAGTGGAAAGGTGAAATAATATGTGAAATTGAAAAAAAATAAAACAACAATAGATTAAGATTGTTTTTTAAGTACACTGCCAGAAGAAATAATTAAAAGAGTTGACATTGAGGAGAAGTCAGAGGTAGGTGGGGGTAGGATAGGGGATGGATACTTTTTTCAGTCTTACATAATTATTTTTCAACTGATCAAAACAAAACATCAACTCTCAAAGAAGAGTATTTTCCTGCCAGGAGCTTAAGGATGAAGTAGGGTGTGTGGTAAGATTTGTGGCACAGACTTACAAGGAATCATACAGCCAACAGCCAGGAGAAGTGTCTGACTTGCTCGTCATGCACAGGGAAGCCTCCAGAGCCAGGAGAAGCGTCTGACTTGCTCGTCATGCACAGGGAAGCCTCCGGAGCCAGGCCCTGTCCAGCTTCTGCTGGGGAATAAGACTGCCTCCTGAGAAGCCTTCACAGAGCTGCAAAGGGCAGCAAGACCCTCCAGATGACACTACAGACAGAAGTGGGAAGATACTGTCCTGCAGCCAGTAGCTCTAAGACAAAAATTTCTCTCAGCATCTGGGAGTCTGTAACGAGAGTGAAATTTATGTATTTTTTAAGGATTCTATTTATTTGTCAGAGAGAAAGAGAGAGAATGGCAGGGAGAGGGAGAAGCAGACTCCCTGATGAGCAGGGAGCCCAATGCAGGATTCAATCCCAGGATCCCGAGATCATGACCTGAGCCGAAAGCAGATGCCCAACCGACTCAGCCACCCAGGCATCCTGAGAGTAATTTTAGATTCAAACCTACATAAAGGCCTTCTAAATTTAAGAGGCACACTCCTGAGTAAGCCCAGAGGGTCAGTCCTCAAGGGAAAGAATGTGGGCTGGGGACTGCTGTCGCCCTGTGGTAAATGCCTTAGATGAGTAAGAAAAGAATTCGAATACATGAAATCTAGTGAGGATTTATCTGTGCTATGCCCGGTACTCACCACTGCACAGAACTATTCCTTTGTGCCTTTGCTACGACACTATACACTGGCACAGAGAGAACCCTGGCTGCGAACTCGCCACGTCACACACATCATGCTCAATTCCATTCAATCCTCAGAACAGCTCTCTGGTCGACGTGCAGTTGCTATTTTGCCCATTTTATGGATGGGGAAACTGAGAAACAGAAAAGTTCATCCTTTCCCCAATGGCACACAGCTAATAAAAGTCCACCAGGATTCCAAGGATGTGATTCCCAAGCCCGTACAGAGAATGATGTGTGTGTGCTGGCCTATAGCAATGCTGGCCTAGAGCAACACATGACTAACTGGGGCTTAGACAGCCCTGTCAGCCAAGGGCTCACAGCAGCCACTGAGGAGGGGGGGCCAGCCCTCAAATCCAGCCTTCACTGAACCCAAGGCCCACCTGGCATCGCTATGTCATGCTGCCTCCGTGATACGGAATCCAATAGAATAAGGAAAGCAAGCCACTTTCTGTCCTAGGATTAACACTCGCAGTGATCACGGACACACTGACCAGCCTCAGTATAAAGCAAATGGAGAGTTCAGACATATACAGCATGGAGGTCAGCAGTGAGAATCCTCAAAGCCTGAGAGTGGGTGGTAGACTGGGTCACCTGCCCTCTAGTGGAATGGGTTGCTTACCCTTTGCCTGCCTCCCGTCCCTTCTAACACTAGCAGTTGTGGCACACGGGTAAAGAGGTGAGACTCTGACACCAGTCACACTGCCCACAAATTCTGGCTCTGCTTCTTACAGGCTGTTTGAACAGGGGCAAGTCGCTTCACTCCTCTGGGCTTCAGTTTCTTTATCTGCAAAATGCTAATAACAACAGTGTTGTTTGAGAATTCGGTGTTTCAATCAGTTAAGTGCTTATGATAGTGCCCGGAACACAGTAAGTGTTTGAGTGTCGAATATCATTGTTTCTTAAGGACTTCCTCAAGTACGCTCTGCTTCCAGCTCTGAGATAAGTCTTGCTGTTGGTTGATGGGGATTGCCAAGCTTGCTTTTGTTTCTGCTCTGCTCTTTGCATTCCCTGGTTCAGGAGTTGGTGTCCTTATCTTCCACCCCAGGCCTGCTGATTTGGATTTCTTACCTCATACGAAGTACCCTGTGGCCCGCCCCTCATGCCCCACATTCCCAGTGAGTCAATCTCTACTAATTGCTACCAGAACTCCTTGCAGCAAAATACTTGCCCACTCTTATGCTACCTGACTTCCTCCATCCTAGCTCAACTCCCCAGATCCTGGCCTTTGTGTTGACACGATCTACAGTGGTCTTAACTACTATGCATTTACTCTGGGACTGATCTCTGGACCTGAGATTGATAGTGCAGGTTCCTCTCTCCATAGACCTATCAGTCATAGTAGCAACTAAAATTGGTACAGCCCATTACAGATTATGCACAAATATTATCTAACTCAACTTCCACAAACAATCCTTTGAGATAGGCACTTTTATTGCATATGTACATATTCATGCAAGATAAATAATTTGGCCTTGGCACAAGGCCTTAAGCATCATAATTGTTTGACGTCCAGGGGTCCTAGCAGACTCAGTAGTGGTACAAGAGCGGCGATAAGAGCAGCAAACACTGAGGGTTTACCACGTCCAGGAGCTCTTCCAAGCTCTGCAGTAGTGGCGGAAATGGAAGGAACAGGAGAAGCAATAATCAACAAGGAATATCTTTTTAAGAATAAAATAAGCAGAAATAAGCTTAAGAAAAACAGAAGGTTAGTTGGCAGAGATACTATGGAGGTTTCTTCAGCAAATGAGCAAGCTATTATGAGGCATCTGTAGGAACTCACTGGAAGTTTAGCCAGGCACTGGTATTGGGAAGGGTTGGTAGTGTCTGGTCAGAAAGGAAGCTAGAGGAATGGATGGAATCGAAATAAGTAGGCAGTCCTACTACACAAAGGTACAAGCAGTTAAAAGGTCAATGTTATCTTACAGAAGGGTTGGTGATACTTAAAGCATCTCCTTGCTACTACTCAAGCAAAAGGGAAATAGTCAAGGATGAGAAGTGTGGTTAGCATATTAGTACAAACAAGAAAATCAGCAACAAGGCTCTGCAGTATCGCTTCATTTAAGGAACTAATTATGTGACTGCAAGGAGGTTGAAAATATGGCCCCCATCCCCGCATTGCTAAGTCTTTATTATGAGAAATCATCAAAGATGGTAAAAAGCAATATATGCAAGTAATGAATCATGGAACATTACATCAAAAACTAGGGATGTACTGTATGGTGACTAACATAACATAATAAAAAATTATTATTAAAAAAAAAGAAATTTAACAATAGTGACAAGCATTTCTGGCATGAACTGGTGATAACCATAGACCTTACATGAGAAGACAGGATAATAAGGGAAGCATCAGTCATTATTTCATGCTAGTTAGCTACAACCAATTATATTCTTTCCTATTCCCACCAATTTTTGGAGAGAAAGAAAAGAACTAAGTCTCAGGGGGAGGGGCAAAAAACTAACATGACCATAATCACTTTGTGGCACAAAAGCATTCATCAGTCATGCACAGTTCCTCTTCCCATGTTCTTATGTATAATAATAGTATTAATATTACATTGAAGTACTCATTCTTGTGTGTTTAACATACTGCCATTATGTTACATTCATTTTTCTTTTACTCGCCATTATATTTTGAGATTTGTTCATGCAGACCTATTTAAATCTAGTTCTTACTTCTAACCCCCTGCATGGTATTCTGTGATTTGCATGTAACACATTTTCCTATTCCTTTCTCTACTGTTGGACATTCAAGTTATTTCCAACACTGCTGGTTTACATTATGCTACACTGAACTGAACACATGTATTTCTGTATCTCCAGGAGAGGGTCTGTGGGGTATACACTTCACAGTGAAACCACGAGGACGCAGAACATGAACATGGTGCCGTCTCACTAATACTATGAACTTGTTCCAGAACGACCACATTAATTTATATTGCCACACACAGTACAAGACAGCTCACATTTCTCCCCAACCTCACCAGTCCTTCATATTACCTGGCGTTTTAATTTTTGCCAGCCTCATGGTTATAAATGCGTTTCTTTTATTCTTGCTTCTTTTTCTTCATTTAATAGTTGGCTGAGCATCTAGTGTGGGGTGTGATGCTCAGTGTGTTTCCATCTGGGTGAGGTCAGCAGGTGCAGCCTCAAAGTCACATTTGGGAAGTATGTTTGTTTCATGTACTAAGGTATAACAATACTTCCAAAGTGGTCCCATGTATTTATTGCTGCACTTCAGAAAACAAGAGGAAGAAAGTTGAATGGGTTATGTTTTCCAACAAATTGCGATTAGCTCCTGTGAAAGACACTTGTTTCAGAGCGGCATGATAAGGAACGTGGAATCAAGGCAAGAGAAACATGCGAGCCCTGCTTTTTCTCCAATGGCTTTTCTTAGAGTCGCACCTGCTCTGATTAATGACACTTATTTAAATCCCTTGAGAAATTGGGGTGTCTGGGTGGCTCAGTCGGTTAAGTGTCTACTTTCGGCTCAGGTCATGGTCCCAGGTCCTGCATCAAGCCCTGTATCAGAGTCCCTGTTCAGCGGGGAGTGTGCCTCTCCACCTCCCTCTGTCCCTCCCTCCCCAGCTCATGCACGTGTACCTGTGTTCTTGCTCTCTAGCAAATAAATACATTTTTTAAACAACTTTTTATCAGGATGGCATTGAATGTGTACATTGCTCTGGGTAGCATAGACATTTTAACTATGCTAATTCTTCTGATCCATGAGCACTGGAATATTTTTCCATCTTTTTGTGTCTTCTTCAATGTCTTTCAAGAGTGATTTGTAGTTTCTAGAATATAGACCCTTTACGTCTCCGGTTAATTCCGAGATAACATGATTTTTGGTGCTATTGTAAATGGAATGGATTCCCTAATTTCTCTTTCTTCAGTCTCATTGTTCGTGTATAGAAATGCAACTGATTTCTGAGCATTGATTTTATATCCCGCCACATTACTGAATTGCTCTATAACTTCTAATACTTTGGGGGTGGATTCTTTTGGGTTTTCCATATAGAGTACCATGTCATCTGCGAAGAGAGACAATTTGACTTCTTCTTTGCCGATTTGGATACCTTTTATCCCTTTTTGTTGTCTGATTGCTGTTACAAGGACTTCTAGTACTATGCTGAATAATAATGGCGAGAGTGGGCATCCTTGTCGTGTTCCTGATCTTAAGAGAAAGGCTTTCAGCTTTTCCCCATAGAGAATGATATTTGCTGTAGGTTTTTCATAGATGGTTTTACCAATGACATTTTTCAAAGAACTGGAACAAACAGCCCTTAAATGTGTGTGGAACCAGAAAAGGCCCCAAAACGCCAAGGAATTGCTTAAAAGGAAAAACAAAGCTGGGGGCATCACATTGCTGGATTTCAAGCTATACTACAAAGCTGTGATCACAAAGACAGCATGGTACTGGCACAAAAACAGACACATAGACCAATGGAACAGAATAGAGAACCCAGAAATGGACCCTCGGCTCTTTGGGCAACTAATCTTTGATAAAGCAGGAAAAAACATCAGGTGGAAAAAATACAGTCTCTTCAATAAATGGTGCTGGGAAAATTGGACAGCTACATGCAAAAGAATGAAATTTGACCATTCTTTCATACCATACACAAAGATAAACTCCAAATGGATGAAAGACCTCGATGTGAGACAGGAATCCATCAAAATCCTAGAGGGGAACATAGGCAGCAACCTCTCTGACATCGGCCACAGCAACTTTTTTCATGACACATCTCCAAAGGCAAAAGAAACAAAAGAAAAAATGAACTTGTGGGACTTCATCAGGATAAAAAGCTTCTGCACAGCCAAGGAAACAGTCAAAGAAACTAAGAGGCAGCCCACAGAATGGGAGAAGATATTTGCAGATGACACTACAGATAAAAGACTGGTATCCAAGATCCACAAAGAACTTCTCAAACTCAATACACGAGAAACAAATAAACAAATCAAAAAATAGGCAGAAGATATGAACAGACACTTTTCCAATGAAGACATACAAATGGCCAACAGACACATGAAAATATGTTCAAAATCATTAGCGATCAGGGAAATTCAAATCAAAACCACACTGAGATACCACCTTACTCCAGTTAGAATGGCAAAAATTGACAAGGCAGGAAACAACAATTGTTGGAGAGGATGTGGAGAAAGGGGATCCCTCTTACACTGTTGGTGGGAATGCAAGTCGGTACAGCCACTCTGGAAAACAGTGTGGAGGTCCCTTAAAAAGTTAAAAATTGAGCTACCCTATGACCCAGCCATTGCACTACTGGGTATTTACCCCAAAGATACAGACACTGTGAAGAGAAGGGCCATATGCACCCCAACGTTCATAGCAGCATTGTCCACAATAGCTAAATTGTGGAAGGAGCCGAGATGCCCTTCAACAGATGACTGGATTAAGAAGATGTGGTCCGTATATACAATGGAATATTACTCAGCCATCAAAAAGAACAATTTCTCAACATTTTTTGCAATATGGACGGCACTGGAGGAGATAATGCTAAGCGAAATAAGTCAAGCAGAGAAAGACAATTATCATATGGCTTCACTCATTTATGGAACATAAGAAGTAGGAAGATTGGTAGGAGAAGAAAGGGAAGAAGAAAGGGGGGGTTAAACAGAAGGGGGAATGAACCATGAGAGACTATGGACTCTGGGAAACAGAGGGCTTCAGAGGGGAGGGGGGTGGGGGAATGGGATAGGCTGGTGATAAGTATTAAGGAGGGCACGTATTGCATGGTGCACTGGGTGTTATATGCAAGTCGTGAATCATGGAACTTTACATCAAAAACTAGGGATGTACTGTATGGTAACTAACATAATAAAAAATATATTATTTAAAAAAATAATAAATAAATAAATAAAACAACTTTTTAGGGGCGCCTGGGTGGCTTAGCCATTAAGCATCTGCCTTCGGCTCAGGTCATGATCCCAGGGTCCTGGGATCGAGCCTTGCATCAGGCTCCCTGCTTGGTGGGAAGCCTGCTTCTCTCTCTACCACTCCCCTTGCTTGTGTTCCCTGTCTCTCTTGGTCAAATAAATAAATAAAATCTTTTTTAAAAAAAGACCTTTTTAAAACAACTTTTTAAAAAATTCCTTGAGAAATAGGAAATTTTGCTTTCATTTTTTGGCAAAAAAGATAGCTTGATCCTGAAAGGCTAGTGTGAAGACAAGATTAAAATGTAGGGCAAGGATCCACATCGTCGCAGTGACCACAGAGAAAGAAAAAAGACAGATTACATGGTTGTTTAAATGTTCTTATCTGTGACAAAAATGATGCTGAGAATCTCTTCAATGACTTGTCATCCATTCAAATTCCTCCTTTCAAACGGCCTAATCACATCCTTTTTCTATTTTTGTCTATTGTTTTTAAAATTAATTAAAATTAATTAGTGCTATTTCCCTATAGAATTATAACTTTTTGATATTTGTGATGCAAGTATCAATTCCTGGACTAATATTTCTACCTATATTGTCCTTTGTTAACCAAAATGTTTATTTTTATTTTTTATTTTTTTTTTAAGATTTTATTTATTTATTCAACAGAGATAGAGACAGCCAGCGAGAGAGGGAACACAAACAGGGGGAGTGGGAGAGGAAGAAGCAGGCTCACAGCGGAGGAGCCTGATGTGGGGCTCGATTCCATAACGCTGGGATCACGCCCTGATCCTAAGGCAGACGCTTAACCGCTGTGCCACCCAGGTGCCCCCAAAATATTTATTTTTAATGTGGTCAAATCCATCAATTTTTCTCTTAAAGGATTGTGTATTTTACATCTTTTTGGTATGTCTGGAGTATGTACTTGATTTTCCTTCATATAATAAACCTACTTCTCTGAAACATTTATTTTAAAATTAAAGCATTTTCCACTGACTTATGATGCATTACCTTCATTTACTGAGTTCACATAAAAAATACATGTTTTTGGACTGTCAGTCTGTACTGTATATCTATTATTGTTATACAAATACTAATTATAGCTTTGCAGCATATTTTAATATCAGGAGAGTTATTCATCCATTCTCCTCTCCACCTTAGTTCAAAATTTAAATTTTTTTAAGTGGGGAGGGGCAGAGGGAGAGGGAGAGAGAAAATCCCAAGCAGGCTCGCTGCCCAGTGTGCCGCCCGAGGCAGGGCTCAATCTCACCACCCTGAGATCATGACCTGAGCTGAACCCAAGAGTCAGCTGCTCAACCGAATGAGCCAACCAAGTGCCCTTCTTTCTTATTCTTATACATCATTATACATGATTTGATGGTGTGTGAATTTTTTAATTTAAATTCATTTTAATTAACATACAGTGTATTGTTAGTTGCAAAGGTAGAATTTAGTGATTCATCAGTTGCATATAATACCCAGTGCTCATTACATCAAGTGCCCTCCTTAATGCCCATCACCCAGTTACCTCATCCCCCCACCCACCCCCCTTCCAGCAACCCTCAGTTTGTTTCTTACAGTTAAGAGTCTCTTATGGTTTGTCTCCCTCTCTGTTTTCATCTTATTTTTCGTCCCTTCCCCTATATTCTTTTGTTTCTTAAATTCCACATATGAGAGAAATCATATGGTATTTGTCTTTCTCTTACTTATTTCACTTAGCATAAAACCCTCTAGTTCCATCCACATCATTGCAAATAGCAAAATTTCATTCTTTTTGATGTCTGAGTAATATTCCATTTATATACACCACCTCTTCTTTACCCATTCATCTGTTGGTGGACATCTGGGCTCTTTCCATAGTTTCGCTATTGTGGACATTGCTGCTATAAATATTGGGGTGCAGGTGCCCCTTCAGATCACTACATTTGTATCTTGGGGTAAATACCCACTAGTGCAATTGCTGTGTAGCTCTATTTTTACCTTCTTGAGGAACGTCCGTACGGTTTTCCAGAGTGGCTGTACCAGTTTGCATTCCTACCAACAGTGTAAGAGGGATTCCCTTTCTCCACATCCTCGCCAGCATCTATCATTTCCTGAGTTGTTCATTTTAGCCATTCTGACAGGTGTGAGGTGGTATCTCATTGTGGTTTTGATTTGTATTTCCCTGATGCCAAGTGATGTCAAGCATTTTTTCATGTGTCTGTTGGCCATTTGTACGTCTTCTTTGGAGAAATGTCTGTTCATGTCTTCTGCCCATTTCTTGACTGGATGTTTTATTTTTTGGCTGTTGAGTTTGAGAAATTCTTTATAGATTTTGGATCCTAGCCCTTTATCTGTTAAGACATTTGCAATATCTTCTCATATTATGTAGGCTGCCTTTTAGTTTTGTTGACTATTTCATTTGCTATGCAAAAGCTTTTTATCCTGATGAGTCCCAATAGTTCATTTTTGCTTTTGTTTCTCTTGTTTCTGGCAATGTATCTAGTGAGAAGTTGCTACAGCCAAGGTCAAAGAGGTTGCTGCCTCTGTTCTCCTCTAGGATTTTGATGGATTCCTGTCCCACATTTAGGTCTTTCATCCATTTTGAGCTTATTTTTGTGTATGATGTAAGAAAGTGGTCCAGCTTCATTCTTCTACACGTGGCTGTCCAATTTTCCCAACACCATTTGTTGAAGAGATTGTCTTTTTTCCACTGGATATTTTTTCCTGCTTTGTCAAAGATTGGTTGGCCATAGAGTTGAGGGTCCATTTCTGGGTTCTCTATTCTGTTCCACTGATCTATGTGTCTGTTTTTGTGCCAGTACCAGACTGTCTTGATTATTACAGCTGTGTAATACAACCTGAAGTCCAGAATTGTGATGCCTCCAGTTTTGGTTTTCTTTTTCAACACTACTTTGGCTATTTGGGGTCTTTTGTGGTTCCATACAAATTTTAGAATTGTTTGTTCTAGCTCTGTGAAAAAGATGGTATTTTGATAGGGACTGCACTGAATGTGTAGATTGCTTTGAGTAGCATAAATATTTTAACACTATTTGTTCTTCTTATCCCTAAGCATGGAATGTCTTTCCATTTCTTTATGTGTTCCTCAATTTCTTTCATGAATGTTCTATAGTTTTCAGAATACAGATCCTTTACCTCCTTGGTTAGGTTTATTCTTAAGTATCTTATGGTTCTTGGTGCAATTGTAAATGGGATTGATTCCTTGATTTCTCTTTCTTCTGCCTTATTGTTATTGTATAGAAATGCAACTGACATCTGTGTATTGATTTTATATCCTGCGACTTTGCTGAATTCCTATATCAGTTCTAGCAATTTTTTGCTGGAATCTTTTGGGTTTTCTACATAGAGCATCATGCTGTCTGCGAAGAGTGAAAGTTTGACTTCTTGTTCACTGATTTGGATACTTTTATTTCTTTTTGTCGTCTGATTGCTGAGGCTAGGAATTCTAGTACTATGTTGCACAACCGTGGTGAGAGTAGACATTCCTGTCATGTGCCTGACCTTAGGAGACAAGCTCTCAGTTTTTCCCTGTTGAGGATGATATTTGCTGTGGGTCTTCGTACATGGCTTTTATGATATTGAAGTGTGTTCCCTCTATCCCTACACTCCAGAGAGTTTTTATCAAGAAAGGATGCTGTATTTTGTCAAGTGCTTTTTCTGCATCTATTGAGAGGATCTTTTATTGATGTGGTGTATCACGTTGTTTGATTTGTGGATGTTGAACCACCCTTGCAGCCCAGGAATAAATCCCACTTGGTCATGGTGAATAATCCTTTTGATGTACTGTTGGATCCTATTAGCTAGTATCTTAGTGAGAATTTTTGCATCCATACTCATCAGGGATATCGGTCTGTAATTCTCCTTTTTGGTGGGGTCTTTGTCTGGTTTTGGCATCAAGGCAATTCTGGCCTGGGGGCACCTCGTAGGGTCAGTCAGTTAAGTATCTGCTTTCAGCTCAGGTCATGATCCTGGAGTCCCAGGATTGAGCCCCTCGTCGGGCTTCCTGCTCAGTGGGGAGTCTGCTTCCCCCTCTGCCCCTCACCCTGCTCATGCTCTCGCTCTCTCTCTCTCAAATAAATCTTTTAAAAAAAAAAAAGGGTAGTGCTGGCCTCATAGAAAGAGTTGGAAGTTTTCCTTCCATTTCTATCTTTTAAAACAGCTTCAGAAGAATAAGTATTAATTCTCCTTTCAATGTGTGGTAGAATTCTGCTGGGAAGCTATCCAGTCCTAGACTTGTTTCTTGGGAGCTTTTGATTACTGATTCAATTTCTTTGCTGGGTATGGGTCTGTTTAAGTTTTCTCTTTCTTCCTCTTTCAGTTTTGGTAGTTTATACATTTCTAGGAATGCATCCATTTCTCCCAGATTGCCTAATTCATTGGCACATAGTTGCTCAAAATATGTTCTTATAAATGTATTTCTTTGGTGTTGGTTGTGATCTCTCCTCTTTCGTTCATGATTTTATTTGTTTGAGTCCTTTCTCTTTTCTTTTCAATATCAATCTTTTTAATTATTTCAAAGAACCAGCTCCTAGTTTTGTTGATCTGTTCTACTATACTTTTGGTTTCTATTTCGTTGTTTTCTGCTCTTATTATTTCTCGTCACCTGCTGGATTTAGGCTTTATTTGCTGTTCTTTCTTCAGCTCCCTTAGGTATAAGGTTAGGTTGTATATTTGAGACCTTTCTTGCTTCTTGAGAAAGGCTTATAGTGCTATATACTTCTCTCTTAGGACTGCCTTTGCTGCATCCCAAAGGTTTTGAACAGTTGTGTTTTCATTTTCATTTGTTTCCATGAATTTTAAAATTCTTTAATTTCCTAGTTGACCCATTCATTCTTTAGTAGGATGCCCTTTAGCCTCGATGTATTTGAGTGCTTTCCAAATTTCCTCTTGTGATTGAGTTCAAGTTTGAAAGCATTGTGGTCTGAAAATATGCAGGGAATGATCCCAATCTTTTGGTACCGGTTGAGACCTGATTTGTGACCCAATATGTGATCTATTCTGGAGTTTGTTCCATGTGCACTCGAGAAGAGTGTGTATTCTGTTGCTTTAGGATGAAATGTTATGAATGCATCTGTGAAGTCCATCTGGTCCAGTGTGTCATTCAAAGCCCTTGTTTCCTTGTTGATCTGCTTAGATGATCTGTCCATTGCTATAAGTGGGGGGTTAAAGTTCCCTACTATTATTATACTATCAATGTGTTTCTTTAATTTTGTTATCAATTGGTTTATATATTTGGCTGCTCCCAAGTTAGGGGCATAAATATTTACAATTGTTAGATCTTCTTGTTGGATAGACCTTTTTATTTTGATATAGCATCCTCTTCATCTCTTATTATAGTCTTTGGTTTAAAATTCAGTTTGTCTGATATAAGGATTGCTACCCCAGCTTTCTTTTGATGAATATCAGCATGATAAATTGTTTTCCACCTACTCACTTCCAACCTGGAGGTGTCTTTGGATCTAAACTGAGTCTCTTGTAGACAGCATATCGATGGGTCTTATTTTTTTTATCCAGTCTGATACCCTATGTCTTTTGACTGGAGGTTTAGTCCATTTACATTCAGAGTAATTATTGAAAGAAATGAATTTAGTGTCATTGTATTAACTGTAAAGTCACTACGTCTGTAGATTGTCTCTGTTCCTTTCTAGTCTTTGTTACTTTGGGGCTCTCTGTCTCTTCACTCAGACGATCCCCTTTAATACTTCTTTCAGGGCTCACTTAGTGTTTACAAATTCCTTTAGTTTTTGTTTGTCTTGGAAACTTAAGATTCCTGCTTCTAACTTCTAAGAACTTTGATCATTTTTCTTTTCATGTGTACTTAGATGACTCTCTTTTCCTTTGGCCAACCATTATGACAGTGAATCATAAATTTTCTGAAACTGAATCATCCCTGTATTCCTGAGGAAACTGTCACTGGGTAAAAATATGTTTTTTAAAAATATTCGATTTCCTCAGATAATGTTAAAAAATATTTTCATCTAAAAAATTAGTGTATACTTTTCATAAATATGAGGATGTTTTTAGTCTAGGTTATGCAAACCTTATAAAATGAGTTGAGCAGTTTTTCTTTTTGTTTCATTTTCTGGAAAAACATTAATATATGGGGATCATGTGTCCATTGAAAGTTTGATAAAATCCATCTTTAAAATTATTTTCCATGGGAGTAATGAGAAGGGCAAAGAGGTTATCTCTTTAATAGCAATTCAATGTCAATGATTATAAGTCTTTCCAAGTTTTTTTTCTTCTTAAGCCAATTGAGCTTTTATTTTCATATGTGTGTCCATTGTGCCTATAGATACTTCTTAATAATATCCTCTTATTATCTTTAATCTCTACTTCATCTATTTTAATTTCTACCTTTGTATTTTTTAAATTCATATGTATCTTTTCTCATTTTTCATTGGTGAGAATCCTAAAAATTTATCCATCTTGAAATTTTTAGTGAATCCACTCAAGGTTTGGGTTATATTCTATTTGTTTCTTGTCTATGTCTTTGACTTTCATATGTATCATTATAGTTTATTTTTGATACTCTAGGTTTACTCTACTGCTCTTTTTCTATCATCAGTATTTCTGTAAATTTACAAAAAGAAAAAATGCAAAGTCCCAAAAGAAATTAACTTTTTTCCCTTAGAGCCATAGATATTCATCAAACTCAATAATTTAACTAACTTCTTTTCCACTGGCATCTCACCAGTTGATTTGCAATCAGATGACAAATGGTTGAGGAATGTGGAGATGATGTAACTATTTCCAGTCTCTGTTTAAACACAGATCCCACATGGTTCCAAGTCTGAGAAAACTCCCAGCAACCCTCTGAGAGGGGACAGAGGTACCACCACCCTTAAGAATCCTTAGGCCCAAGTAGAGAATTCCCTATGTTGACACAACTCTTCAAATAAAGCCAGACTCCAGCCAAAGAAAACATTGTGTATAAAACCCCAAACTTCTTGTCTTTGGTAACCTTTGCTTTAGCGCAGAGTTTACACATCCTGAAAATTATGTCCAAGTTCCTCTTGGCACTGTTTCCAAGACTCTGAACCATGACCACACTGCTGTTTGTGAATGACATCATCACATCTGTGAGTCCCGATCACTGAGGCCTGTTCAGACAGAGTCCCTTCCCATTAGCCTCTCACCTTACTGGGAAACTATGCACATAAAAAGAACGGGAAATGGGAGTGCACTCTACATTCTGAAAGCTCAGTGCCAGGGAAGTGGCGGTAGAGTTCTATGTTGGACAATATATTGATCATAGCTCTTCAATGTAATAATAATTGTAAGTAGCACTTACGCAGTACTTTAGAACTTACAAAATGTTTTCAAAGATCTCATGTAAAATCTCACATAAAATCTTTTTTATGTGTCGACCATACCTCAGTAAAGTAGTTTTTAAAGAGAGAGTAAGAGGTGAGGAAACAAGGACAGACAACTCTTTAGGAATTTTTCTGACCACATAAAAATGAGAGTTAGATGAAAAAATGAGATCAAGAGAGATTTTCTTTAAGATGGAGAAATATCAGTTTGTTAAGGGGTGCTTGGCTGGCTCAGTCAGTAGAGTGTGAGGCACTTGATCTCGGGGTCATGAGTTGTAGAGTTTACTAAAATAAAATTTAAAAAATAAAAATAAAAAAGAAGAGAAATATGAATTTGTTTAAATCTACTTACAGGAGGAATCTGAAACAGTCAAACTCACAGAAGAAGAGAAATCAATAGTGGTTGCCAGGGGCTGGAGGGTGGGGGGGATTGGGGAGTTGTTATTCAAAGGGCACAAAGTTTCAGTTATGCAAGGTGAGTAATTTCTAGCGATCTGGTGTACAACACTGTGCCTATAGTTAACAATAGTGTACTGTGCACTTCAAAATTTGTTAAGAGGGTGGATCTCATGTTAAGCGTTCTTACCGCAAAAACAAAGGAAAACAGGAAACTCTGGGAAGTGTCAGATATGTCTGTTCCCTTAACTATGGTGATGTATCATGGGTGTTTGCATCTGTCCAAACACCAAATTGTATACTTTAAATGTGTGCAGTTCTTTCTATTCAACTACAGCCCATAGAGCTGTTAAAGATTAAATGAAATCTTAAGACAATCGGCTAATTAGACACAGATTATAGTATTATTCTTATATTCAGTCATGTGAACTAACGCTTGGACAAAGTAAATCACTTCCTAAAGTATACATAGCAAACAAACAAACAAAGGTAAATTTGGGATAAGAACCTAGAATTTTAGACCCCAGAATTTTGTTTCCAATGTTGTTTTGTTTTTAGATTTTATTTTTAAGTAATCTCTACACCTGAACTGGGGCTCGAACTCACAAACCTGAGATCAAGAGTCCCATGTTCTACTGACTGAGCCAACCAGGAGCCCCTGTTTCCAATTCTTTCCTTCTTCGTGGGGTTTGGATTCTGTCCTCACTTCCAGCCTGTGGTATAGCTCCTTACACTTTATGAAGAAGGGGAAATGGAAGGAAAAAGACCCTTTGCTTCCCATCCAACTACACACCGTTAACATAAGATGTAGGGATTGAGATAATTGTTTATTGTCAATAGGGGACGTCATTTTACTCTATCATGGAATCATTTTCTATGTAAATATTCTATATGATGGAGATGTGCACACTGGGAAGTAGTTAGAAGACAAGTAGATTATTTCTGGGGCTGAAAAATGGAGGCCATAGGACCCTACCTCCCTGCAGGCCCCCTTTCTGGCTTCTCATCTTCTTAAACTCCTAACACTGGAATACCCCAAGGCTCAGTTAGGGGACTCTTTCTTTCTTTCTTTCTTTTTAATATTTTTTTATTATATTATGTTAGTCACCATACAGTACATCCCTGGTTTCTGATGTAAAGTTCGATGATTCATTAGTTGAGTATAACACCCAGTGCACCATGCAATACGTGCCCTCCTTACTACCCATCACCAGCCTATCCCATTCCCCCAACCCCCTCCCCACTGAAGCCCTCAGTTTGTTTCTCACTATACTCATTCCCTAACTAATCTCACCCAGTTTTGTGATTTTAAATACCATCTGTAACTGACGGCTTCAAAAAAAAATTTTTTTTGAGAGAGAGAGCAAAAGCAGAGGTGGGGGAGAGGGTGGGGCAGAGGGAGAGACAGACAGAGAATCCCACACAGGCTTTCCACACTCAGCATGGAGCCCAACGCATGGTTTGATCTCACCACCCAGAGATTATAACCTGAGCTGAAATCAAGAGTCAGACACTTAACCAACTGAGACACCCAGGCACCCCTGACAACTTCAGATTTATACATCTAAGTGGCACCTCTCCCATGAACCCCCATGAACTAGACAAATCCATGTGGATGTCCAGTAGGTATCTCAAACTTAACATACCCCACACTGAATTTCTGATCATGCCTTCCTCCACCAAACCACTCCACCTAAGGCCTTCTTCACCTCACACCTTGATGCTTCCTGTCACTCAGGCAGAAAAATAAGGCATTCTGATCACTCTCTTTCACACCCCATATCCAATCCATCAGGAAATACTGCTGGCTCTACACTTAAAGTATATTCATATTCAGAATCCACCACATCTCACTACTTCTACTGCTCATTTAATCCAAGTCATATTTTCCCTCACCTGGATCACTGTAATGCTGATCTCTTTGCTCCCACCCCGCTCCCTTACAGTCTATTCTCAACAAAGCAGCCAGAGGGATCCTTTTATAGCATTACAGTCCTGGAAGCCTCCACTGACTCTCCATTTCACACAGAACAAAAGCCAAGTTCTCACAACCGCCTATAAGGCACCACCTCCTGACCACCCACTGATTTTCTGACCTCATCTGCCACTACTCTGTCCTCATGGACTCCACCCCAGCCACATGGGCCTCCTCGCTGCACTTCAAACATGTCATGTCTGCATCCTCCTTGGGACCTCTGTCTAGTTAATTCTTCTGCCTGGAATGTTCTTCCCCCAGATAGCCACATGATTCACTTCTTAACCTCCTTCAAGTTTTGCAACAAATGGCACCTACTCACTAAAGCCTTCCTCAAATATCCCATTTAAAATTTCATGTCTTCCCTCACATTTTCTATCCTCCTTTACTTTTCTCCATTAGACTTAACACTTTTGAATATGTTATATAATTTTACGTAATTTGGTTATTGTCTATCTCCTCCCTAGAATGTAGCTCCAATAGGATAGGAATTTTTGTCATTTTTGCTTCCTGATCTATACCCCAGTACCTAAATCAAAGCTTGGCATAGTAGGTACTCCGTAAACGTGTTGAGTTGTTGAATTAATGAATAAACTCATGAGTAAATGAATGAGAAAAGATAACCTCTAGAGTCCTATAATGGCAGTACACATAGACGTGCAGGATAATAACCAAAAAATCAAGAGCGATTCCTCCGCTCCCAAACACAGAGGGACCTGACAGAGTTGCCTAATTCATACTCCAGGGGCAGGTGTACCCCTTGGTGGAGGCTTCCTAGTGCAGTTTCCTGTGTCCTTGCACATGTGTGAGAGTTAAGAAAGGAGATTCATTCATGCATCTCAACAGCCAGTTCCCTTGCCCTAGCCATTGGACAAATTAAGACATCTGAGACCTATCAGGCACCTGACACTTCACGACATGTTCTGGAGCTGCCACCTGGTCCAGCATGCAAAGATGGGAATTGCCATGACAAGAGAGGGGCAAGGCACACTCTAGGGAAAGTGCTGGGTACCAATGGGACAGACAGCACTCTGGGCAGGTAAGCCACGTGAGATAGGAAGAGTTGTTTCTCTTGGACAGTATAGGAGGGATTGTGGTGAGTGGATTAATCACAGGACGCTCTATTTCTTGCCCTCCCTCTGGAAGGGACTAGTATACTCCTCTCCTCCCTATTGCTCCCACCTCTCCAGGGATATAAGGCAAGCCAAAGTTCTAGTACCCACCAGACACAGCTGATCAGAAACTACTGTGGAAAACCCTTCCAGGTTCCTTGTATAGCCTCTCCGTCACTCCTCCTCCTTCCAAGCCCCTCTTCTCCTGTACAAATGCCTACTGCAACTCTGTAGCCTCCTGTTTTTCATTGTGCCCGTGATCTCCCTAACCTCCAGCCACCACAAGCTGAGTCTCCTCTTCCGTCTCCAGGTACTCACTCTCCTGAGCCCAGGTAAGGAGAAGCCCAGCATTTGCAAGGTAGGTGTGCAGAGGAAGAGAAGGCAACACCAAGAGAAGAGTATGGAGGGGTGCCTGGCTGGCTCAGTTCCTGAAGCATGCAACTCTTGATCTTGGGGTTGTAAATTCAAGCCCCACGTTGGGTATAGAGATTACTTAAAGGTAAAATCTTTATTAAAAAAGTAGTATAGAAATAAGGAAATCAGCATACTTCACTAAGTTTGCCCAAAAGAGAGACCACTGTTAAAGCAGAATTTCTTGCCATACTACCACCCTCCTTAGGTCAGATCCAGTGCCCCACATCACTAAGTCACAGGGCACACGATGTTCAAAGCAGTCTTAACTGTGCAACCCTTTGGTCTTGGAGGCACTGGAGTGGGGTCAGGTGTGAGGAACATCAGGCAGCTGCAGATACCAGGACTGTATGTGGGAGAGTCCTGTCTTCTCGAGTGAACATAGGTTCTCATGGCAAGAGGCATCCAGTGATATGTTGTTTCCATAGGGTAATATGTAAGAATAAAACTAAGGAAAAAAATTTATTTTCTCAGAGGCAGAATAGAGAGTATTCAAGAAGATAATATCCATAATGATTATTTGGCTCCATGTGACATGAAAACCCCACCATGTATTGTCAATGGCTCTGTGTAATTCTCCCTACCTGGCCAAAGAACTAATTCCCCAGGCTTCAGACCACACCAGCCACAGGGACTGTCTCCTCCTTGAAGAAGACCTGGGTCATCATCATGGCCCACCCTTGAGCTGGCTAAATCCTGTGCATTCTAGCTCACTTCATCTAATCTTTGTTGTCTTTCTCAGCAACCACAGGCGTCTATTCTAGAAACTGAGAGGCAGGCAGTAGGATGGTGGGAAGTGTGTCCCATTGGAAAGAGCTCCTGAAGCCAAAATTATGCACACAACTCTTGCAGGTGATGGGTTTTCTGAGGGACTCGTGGCTTTCTGAGGCAGTGTTCTGATAATATTAACAGGGTTCTCTTCTGGAAGGTGGCTGGTCCAGGAGAGGAACATTTTTTTTCTCACCAGTATTTGTTTTCTTGTTATTTGTTTTTTTCATTTTAATGAATCATGAAACTACCCTGGCAAAGCTGAGGTTGCCTTGACTTCCTCATCCAAGCAGCTGCCGTGCCCTGTCACTGAGCTCTACCTCTCAGGCTGTGACCAACAAGAACCAAAACAGCAGTTTTCACAAGGAGGGTCTTCTGGGTTTTTGAGGGAGCCCTCCTGCTATTTTATAGCACAAGATGCAGTTCAGAAATTAAAAGCATTTTTAAACCTACTAAAACTGGCTCCATGGAAAATGACAGCTGACTTAAAAAAAAATTTTTTTTTGAAAACAAACTAATTTACCCCTACAGCAAAGATGCAACATTTTTTTCCAGTAGATAAGGTAACTGGTGGTCAGACCTAGAATACTTTCCAAATGGTAACGGTACAATGACCATGCAGTTATGTGTGATAACGTTGACCTTTACAGTGCCAGCGCTGGGACAGTCTCCTCGCCAGACAATTTTGATGTTAAACATGAAAGTGCTTGTTTCTGAAGCACAGCCCACTTCCTCTGGCGGAAGCCTGGATCAGAGATTGACTTTAAATGGAGGCTGCTTCGTTCAAGCAAGAATTTCTTTCAAAGCATTAAAGGCAGAGAGCTGGCTCTAAAATCAGTGGGATTCCTAGATTTGTATGGTTCAAAGCTCCTCTCCAGATGAAAATGAAAGAGAGCAGGAAGCCTGAAATGATATTTTACTCAAAGCCCTAATCCCACAATTGATTTTTTGGGGAAAAAAAGAACTAACAGTGGCAACTATTCAGGGAGCTCTAAACATAAGTGCACACAGTTTGTGATTCTGAATTCCTAGGAAACCTGAGGAGAAAATGATGGCCAAAATGCAAAACCCAAGGTAACACATTAAGCCAGAGCTCAAGAACTTAAAGACTGCACAGAACCATCATTTTGAGAAAAGCCCCAGAGCAGACATAGAAAATAGCAACAGCATCTCATTTTTATAACATGTAGAATCACTAAACACTTCAGAAAACACATCAATGGTGAAAAGCAAGAATGTCTGCGTAAGGAAAATATGCTCTATTAAATCTAGTTAAATGCTTTTAGGGGATAAACATGCTGACAAGAAACCAACAAAGGATTTCTTTTATTTAGACTTTCAAAAGCCTTTGACAAGCTATCTTACCAAAGGTAGTCATCAAGGAATCAGTAGATGCTTTATCGTGTATAAGGAACTGGCTACAAGACAGAAGTCCTGCTGCAGAAGAGACACATATCCCAGGGGTCAAGCCTTAGATTGTGAATGGTTGCAGAAGGAAGCATCTCTACATCCAGAGATGATATTCAGCTCCTCTGAGTAAAGAAGTTGCCAAACTGATGAGAGAAAAAAAACACTAAAAGATACATGTTTGTGTGATAGAATAAGAAAATGGTAAATGTATTTTAATTCAGGGGATTTTTATTCCAGAAAACAAATCTAAACTTAAAATATATAGCAATGCAAATATATGTAAATTCACGAGTTTCAAGTTAGTTGTCCTAAACCAAGGACAAGCCTTGTGCCATAGGAAAAGGAGTCCTTACAATAATCAGAGCTGCTGGATGCAGACAGAGCCCGAAGGCTGACATGAGACGGTAAAAGTTGGTTTATAATAATGACATGATAAGAACCACCTCTTGCTGCCCATTCAGTGCCGGGCACTGTGTTGTGGGCTTCCTTTGCAGTGGGCCTGTTTCTCACTACCACCTTATGAATTAGACATCATCGTCTCCATTTGGATGCAAAGAGACTAAGGACCAGGGAGACAGAGGTAATGTGGCTAGTGAGTGGCTACAGCAGAGGCTGAACCTGCAGACGTCTTCTTCTATAGTCTGTACAGTTTTAGAAAAGCAATAGGAAACCTAACAGAAAAAAAAAGTAGGAGAGAGGGAGAGTGATGATGATGATGGTGATAGATTAATACGTATCTAGACAGGCAGAAAGACGTATCTATATCTATGTCTACTTATTTCCCCACGAGTTTCCTAAATCCAGAACGCTATGTACACCCTGCTTCTAGGACCCGAGAAAAACAGAGAAGGCATGAAGTAGGAAAGCACCTGAAAGGACACAATCAAGAGGTGAGGAGATCTGCTTGGTGGAAAGATGAGTATCCAGAGGAAATATGACCTAAGCCCATCAATCATGTAGAAGAGAGAAGAGAAGAATGCTTTCCAGGCTTCTTATGCACCAGGTTCTGCGCTAGTATCTCACAGAATCTGCACAACACCTCTCCTTCATTAACCCCAGCTGACAGCGAGGAGGCAAGGCTTTCAAAGTGTGAAGTGACCGTCCCCACCCCAAATCAAACTCAGCAAATAACACAGCAAAAATTTACACTGGGGGGACTCTTCCAGTGTAATCCTCACAGAGGATTTTAAAAAGGAAACAACAACAGCAGCAACAAAAACCTTTTGAATGTATAGTATGTATTTTTCCTAAAAGGAAGCACTGGAAGAAAACAGATTCCAGAACAATTTGTATCAATTCATAGACCAGAGGCCCATGATAGATTATTAAGTCAAGTTAGGGAAATTCATGCATATTTATAATCTTCTATATTTAAGTCCCTGGGAGACAATGATCTAATTTTTCTGTGACCTCTCTTTTGGTGCTTTTGTAAACAGTAGTGCTAGATCAGTGAGCTCGGTCTACTCTGAAAGACAATTCTGGCAGAAATAGAACCATCAACCAGGATTTCTGAGACCTGGGCTCTGGTCCTGCTCTGCTGCCAACAGACAGGCTGGTTATGTGACCTCTCTGG
Source organism: Ursus arctos (assembly GCF_023065955.2). Classification (NCBI taxonomy): domain Eukaryota; kingdom Metazoa; phylum Chordata; class Mammalia; order Carnivora; family Ursidae; genus Ursus; species Ursus arctos. Next base: position 91,202,292 of record NW_026622985.1, on the reverse strand, counting down.
GCCTTACCCGCTCTAAAGGAGGATCTGGACTTTTGACCTCTAAGCTCCATTCCAGTTCCACATTTTATGGAATCCTCACAACGCAGAGGGGCCTGACCTATCTGCCTCTCATGTCTCTCACTGTACAACCTCTTTTTAGAAGTGCTTTGATTGACTATTAAAATGACTTTTCAAAACAGCATTATTACAGATCATTTACATGATTCTGCACAGCAAAAATCAAATCCCAGATCTGTAACCCCAGCCCAGTGAGGCTTCCAGCCACATCCAGATGTCCTGGGCCACCAGCCAGCCACGACTCTGTGGGTGCTCCATGGAGATTTAGACAATTAGGAAAGCAGATCTGCCAGGACAGTAACAATAACAGCAATAGATGTCAAAGCTAAGGAGAAATTATTTTTAGATTTGCTATCTGAGGTTATCTGTATTACTGCTCACATCTACATGTCCTCAAGAGAGATGTCAGCAAAGGGAAATCTGAGGACAGAAATGCCTAGGAGAGTATAGGCAATTTCTGGGCAAGGGACGGTGGGAGATATGGGGGAAGGGGTAGGGTGTGTCTTACGTGGAGAGGATTTTTTAGGAGAGGTGTAATACGGAAGACCGTGTAGTGGGTAAGACCATGAACTATGACAGGTTAGGTTGCTTAAGTATATAACCGGCCATTAGCACTAACCAGCCACATGACATTTAATTCCTTTAGTCCTCAATTTCCTCGTTGGTAAGATGGGAATATTAGGAGTCTACCTACCTCATCATGAGTATACTAAGAGTCACTAGGATTAAGTGAGTTACATGTGTAAAGTCCTTCTGAGTACAGACCTACGAGTCTCTTATGTGTAGCTGTTACTGCCGGTGTTATTAATCACCTGGAAATGAGAATATCTGCCCTTCTGCCCCTGGGGAGAAAGGTGGCGCAGGTAGGCCTTGTAGTGTTTTCCCTCTGCAGCTTCTACTAGGGTGGAGCTGGATTTTCAATCAAATCACTGAAGGTTGAAGAGTGTCTCTTCCCCACCCCCCATCCTGCCCGCCCCCTAGTAAAAGACATCTCTAATATACATTCCTAGGGTTTATGATAAATGCTCTTAAATACACTAAACTAAGTAGAAACACTCCTCAGTCTACATTTCATTGGATCGATCTCCCTGGCTTGCTTTCCACAGCCTTATTTGTAAAACATGACGCACCTTGAGCTTGTAGTTACTGGTGTCCCCGCCCAAACCTTGTCATTTCTGTGCAGTGCAAACACGAAGGAAAAAGAACTGGATTGTTTCTGTCTCTCTGCCCCCCTCTCTGCTTCTTTAAGGAGATGAAAAGAAAGAAGTAGAGAAAGGGCAAGCCGAGGCAGAGTGAAGAAGGCCGCGGTGGGTACTTCTGCAGTTTCACCCTGCCTGAGTCTCCAGGACAGCCAGGCTTCTCCCTCTTGTCCCCACCTACAGCTGCGACACTCGACACTCAACAGTCAGCAAGGAAGAGGCACTCAACACAGGTTTGTCAAATTGGCTCCTCAGATAAATACCAGCCAAAACAAACAAACAAACAAATAACAACAACAAATGTAAGGGTGCTAAAACAGATGGGAAGTGACTCCCCTCTTCCCACCCAATGCCAAACCCCACCCCATTTCTCCTCCATAAGACCCCAAACTTGTGTTTGAAGGTGCTCTCCTCAGATGACAAGAAAGAGCATGAAGTGATACTGATAAATATAAACCACCAGAATTCTCTCAAAAACCAGCATTAGATAGCAAAAATCAAGGTCTTCCCACTCCTTCCAGTTCTTCCACTCATTTACCTGTTGTGTTTAACCTGGCTTTAGTGCTAGTGTGTTCTATGGTATAACAACCATGCACAAATTCCACTGCCAACATCAGTCATCAACAGTGACTCAGAGGCACTAAGAGGTCTTAGTTGAGCTACAATTAAAGTTAATAAAAAAGAGATAAGGAAATAAAGAGATGTCATTAATAACTACTGGAAAATCAAACACCCTCCTCCAGTTTGCCTCAAAGTCCTTATCACCTCATGTTCCCTGCAAAGACTTACAACAATTTCAGCCAACCTACATGCTATCAAAGTTTTCCAAATGTTGCCTACAAATGAGTCATGAGTCACCAGGTAATGCTGAGAAAGAAATTGTGTTCAGTCGGCAAATTTGGAATGTACTACTAACTCTGAAAGGCGAGTTAGAACAGATACACATCACTTTTTCTCATGTTGACGGAGTATTACTAAAAATGTTAGGGACATTTTGTTCCTGATGCACCCAGAGAGGCCTTCTTTCCACTACTCACTCCCTGCTGCCTAAGTGTCTGCCTCAGCACCTGGAACAGACCTAGGTCTCTATTTAAGGCAAAATCAATAAGGATTGGCCAACAGATCCCAGTGACCCTTTCTTATGACTACTATGGGATCATGGGAAGTTCTGGATTCAGCCTCAGGAATGCAGATTCTGTTCCTAGCTTTCTGTGAGTGGTTAAGCCTCCCCTACACACATCCCACCAGCTTTATTTTCCTTTTTAAAATTATGAGATTATCACTAAGGTCTTCATCTGTATCTTGTTTTTGTGACTCTGTAACACACCACAAAAAGCAACTCAACGTGACAGAGTAGGCCAGGGAGGAGCAAATAGAAGCAGGGCCTCGCAAATAGAAGCAATTCCCTGCCTTGAGGAGCTAAGGCTGAGAGTAGCATAACACTCCTGGCCATAGAGAACCCACCAAATAATAACTGGGGTCTGAAGGCAGGGAATCCTTTGTACGTAGAGGTAAGGAGGGATCGGTTGTGAGGAAAGGGCCTAAAATTAAGGCTTCTTTGGAAAAAGCACGTTGAGAAGACTAGTCCAGGAAGCAGGCAAAACTACACAAGTTAATAGAACACCAATATGGGGCAGGGGAGGCCAGTAATGCACCTGGGAACCCTACCCTCCCTCTTTGCAGCCACTACTCCCTCCCACCTTCTAAATTTCATCTAGCCCTTCCTCAACCAGTGGGGCAAGGAGCTATACCCACAAGCTCTCCCTTTCCCCATTTCTTTCCTACAGGTGCCTCTTGGCAGGCCAGTGCATGGACAGCTCGGGCAATGCCACCATGCCCTGTGGCTTTCTCCTTCAGGGCTTCTCTGAGTTCCCACACCTGAGGCCAGCGCTCTTCTTGCTGCTGCTGGCTGTGCACCTGGCCACCCTGGGCGGGAACCTGCTCATCCTGGTGGCTGTGGCCTCGGTGCCCAGCCGGCCGCCCATGCTGCTCTTCCTATGCCAGCTGTCAGCCATCGAGCTCTGTTACACACTGGTGGTGGTGCCCCGATCCCTGGCCGACCTGGCCACGCCAGGCCTTAGCAGGGGCAGCCCCATCTCCTTTCTGGGTTGCGCCATTCAGATGCAGATGTTTGTGGCACTGGGTGGGGCTGAGTGCTTCCTGCTGGCCACCATGGCCTACGATCGCTACGTGGCCATCTGCCACCCGCTGCGCTACACTGCAGTAGTGACCCCAGGGCTGTGCGCAAGACTGGCCCTGGCCTGCTGCGTTGGGGCACTGGCGGTGTCCGTGGGGCTCACGGTGGCCGTCTTTCACCTGCCGTTCTGCGGCTCTCGCCTGCTGGTGCATTTCTTCTGTGACATCACGGCGCTATTGGACCTGGCTTGCACGCGGAGCTACGCCGACGAGCTTCCCCTGCTGGGGGCCTGCCTGGTGCTGCTGCTGCTGCCCTCGCTGCTCATCCTGTCCTCCTACGGCGCCATCGCCACCGCCCTGCACCGCCTGCGCTCCCCTGGGGGCCGGCGCAAGGCCGCCTCCACCTGCGCCTCGCACCTGGTCGTCACCTTCCTGCACTACGGTTGTGCCACCTTCATGTATGTGCGGCCCAAGTCCAGCTACTCCCCACGGCGGGACCGCACGCTGGCACTGGTCTACACCAACGTCACACCGCTGCTGTACCCGCTTATCTACAGCCTGCGCAACCGTGAGATCACTGCGGCCATCCGCAGGGTCCTGGGATGGGGGCGGCAGGGACATGGTCTGTGTGAGCCCTGACAGCAGGCAGGGATCAGGCCAGACGGGAAGCTCTGCTCCCTAAAGCTCTGTCAGGAGGTGTCTGTGTCAGGAACGCCACCAGGGGGGACTCAAGGACTGGATTCGGGAACGAGAACCTAGAAAAGTGTCCATAAAAGAAAAGTCTCTCAGCAGGTGCTCCATCCTCCACCCCTCCTTTGAGCAATGGCCAAAGACAGCAGGGTATAGACCCTAGACCCCCAGATAGTGGCCCCATCAGCACTTGCTGGTTCTCCCCATGCACTGGGGCCTGCACAGGGTGAGGGGCTCATGGTGATGGGCTCACAGTGATGAAGGAGGCACAACTGGTGGCCACAGGGGCTCACAGACGGGAGCAAGACAAATGTGAGGGGTGAAGAGGCCAAGGATGGAGTGGCTCCTGAGAAGGAGTTTCTGTGCTAGACTTTTTGAGAGGAGAGGGGAGTCAGGGAAAACTTGGAAAACAAAGATGGCTAAGTGGAGAACTGTAGGTTGAGTAGAGGTCACTTAGAGGAGGGTGAAGAATGGTCCAAGCAGCAAGGGTCCAACAGGGGCTGGGACGCTGGGAGAAGGACCCTGTAAACAGCGGAAGGAGTGATCTGATGACTTGCTGTTTCTGTGTGGTCACTCCGCCCACAGGGTGGAGAAGGATCCAAGCACGTGGAGGCCTGTCTGGGGAGCTGCTGCCCGATTCGAAGAGAAAGGTGATGGAGTCTGGACAAGGTGATGGAGTCTGGACAAGGTGATGGAGTCTGGACCAGAGCATTGGACACAGGAGATTAGGGACACGGAGTTAAGAGATATGCAGGAAGTGGAAACTATAGAACCTTGACTGGATATGGAGGCTGAAAGAAAGGAGAGTCAAGGAGCATTTTCATTTCTAATCTGGGTCACTGGGTGCATGGTGGTGCCATTTGCTGGAAAAGAGAACATAGGAGCAAGTTGGGAGGCTGGTGATGGAGGCTTCTGTGTTGAACCTGTGGAGCTGAAATGCTGCTAGGACAACCCAGGGAAGGTGCCGATGGAGGCAGATCCAGTAATACAGAACACAGGCTCAAGAGCAGGGCAGACTTGGGCTTACAGACAGCCACTGAGACCAGGAAGTGGGTGATGTCACTCACCAAAATGTTCATAATTTCTATGTGATGAGATTCTGGGTGATTTATATTTTCTTGATTGTATAGCTTCCAGATTTCTCCTGATAATTTTCAATGGATGTTACTTTTATACAGAAATAATCATTACTTTAAGAACAAACATTTTGGAGGCTTGCTCAGTGAATCATAGAGACTTCTTACCCTCCATCGCCAAGATAAAGGCCTGAACCTGCTTGGCTAAAAACTGTCTTCTCACCAATAGCTCAAGAGTAAAGAAGTACTAGAGTGAGCTTTGCAGGGGCAGGACCAGTGTATGGCTGTGTGGTATAAGAGTAGAAATGCACCAAGGAACTTTAATCCACAAGTAGCTTGGAGGAAATATTGCTGTCAAAGAAACAGGGAGGAGACATTGAAAGGGAGAATTACTAATCACTAATTTAGTACTAATTACTAAAGAATTACTAATCCCCATTGTCACATAAAACCGACAGAGAAGATAAAGCCCTTGATGTGACTGTTTCTAAAGAATATTACGTTCATATATCCTGGCATATTAAAGGGGACAAACTGGCATAAAACCTTAAGTACAAATGTTCGGCTACACTGGGAAAATCCCAGAAGTTATTCATTCTTCCATATGTGCAATAAATAGCTGTTTATTGAGTAATGGTTCTGTGCCAAGAACTTGATAGTTAAGGATTCAACTGTGATGAAAATGCCACAGTATTTCTATCACCTCAACCCAAATTATTGAAGGAATGAAGATGAAGTTCATGTATCATTTGAAATCTACTAGGGGACTCGGGCAAATAAATAGGCATTGCATTATTATGTGACAGGTACCATGATGGGAAAAATACAAGACCCTGTGGGAAGCAATTAGTGTAGAGTTGGGGTGGTAGGAGCATCAGGAAAAGTTGATGAAGTGATGTGCTAGGACCTAAGTGCAAGAGGGAGAGCTAAGCCAAACAAAGACAGCTGTGAAAGGAGCATCCAGGCAGAGGAAAAGCATGCACAAATGCACCAAGTCAGCAGAGACAATCATACATTCCAGGAGCTTGTTGATGGCACTGACTCTAATTGGTGGGGATGGGTGGTTGGAGGGCTGTGTATTTCGAGTATTAAGAGATTATGCTAGAGGTATGAATAGGGACCAGGGCACACAAGACTTGCAAGCCATATTAAAGAGTTTGGGCTTCACCCTAAAGAAGAAAGAGGAGAAAAGAGAAGGGGGGTGGTGGTTGGCAGGAAGGAGGAAAAGAAAAAGCCATTATTCATGCGGGGGATGATACGATCCAATCTGGACATTAACTACTGTGTTAAGAAGGAACTGGGGAAGGACATGGTATTTGCTAGGAAGCCTGTGTAGAAATACAACTTAGAGATAATGTTGGTCCGTTTTAGGCAAGTGGTACTGGAAATGGAGGGAAGCGAACAGGGTGGAGAAATATTTAGAAGGTAGATATAACAGAACTTAGTGCAAATTGCTTAGGGAAAAAAGAGAAAGATGATTCAGGGATGACACAGATTACCTGGAAAAGAGGACAGACCAGGCCCCCTGAGATGGAGCGCACAGGAAGCGTAACCAGGTTGAGGGCAGGACAAGGTGGAGGTGATGAGTTCAGTATGGGATAATGTTGACAGGGGGTGTGGAACTGTATGGTTGGGAAGTGGGTATAAGGGAGAATTTGGGCTAAAGAAACATATTTAGAATTCACCAGCTTATCAGTGGCAACTGACACGGCTGCAAAGAACAGAGGAAGAGGCAGAGGAGGAACAGAGCAGTTCTAACAACGGGACCGCGAGGAACAGCAGCACTGAAGGACGGACTAAGTATGATGCAAAACACATAACTTGTTAATTGGATGTAAAACAGCTTGATTCGTGGGACACTACCTTAAACAAAATAAAACAAGAAGAGACGGACCTCCATATCTAACGTATGAAAGAGGCCCATTTCATTAATGCATAAGGAATTCTTGCCAATCAATAAGAAAAAAATGAATAATCACAAAAGAAATGGGCAGAGGGTATGGATAGACTGGTCAGAGAAAAGGAGATGCAAATGGCTTTTACTCATAGGAAAACAGTTTCAACCTCACTCATGAGACGTGAAAATAAAATTTCAAAATGCTATTTGGAGCATTTACTTGGATGAAACTCGAAAGGGCAAACACACAATTTAAGGGTGAAACAAGGACTCCCATACCTTCTTGCTGGAAGTACACTTGTTCAACTCTATGGAAGGCAATTGGCCATATCAATTAAATATCAATTAGAATTAAAGGCACATAGCATTTGTTCTAATCATTCTACTTCCTGGGTATGTCCTTACCAATGTAGTTATCTTGTGGGCAAATATGTATGTTCAAAAATATTCATGTCAAAAGTGCTTGACTCAGCAAAAAATTAGAAATTATTTAAATAATAATATGTGACTTGTTAAGTACATTATGGTTTATCCCTCTAATGGAATCCTACGCAGTTACCAAAAAGGAAAAGCAGCTTTATCTGTGACAGACATGGAACCATCTCTTGTAAGTGTTGTTAAGTGAAAAAGCAAGGAGCGTAATAGTATCAGAGCAGTCATCCTTGATTCTGGTCTTTTCACTTGTGATTTCCACTCCAGTGCTCTTCCCGCCATCTTCACAGGCTGGCTCCTTGTCATTCAGATGCTGTCTGGACTCAAATATTAACTCCTCGTAGAGGGCTTCATTGATCACGCCACATAACACTTCCTCTCTGCCTTCCGTCACGTTATCATCCTTTAATTTCTAATCATCTCTCATTATTTGAAATGCTGTTTCTTTCTTTTTAATGTTTTAATTGCCTGTCCCTCCCAGAATATAAACTCTATAAAAATGGTCTATTCACCACAGTATTTCTTGTTGCTAAACAGTGTCTGGCATGTTTAGCTGCCAGTACATCGTTGAATGAAAGAGTGAAGAAGTCAGTGTTATGGTATAATAGCATTTATATATAAAAACACCTAGAATGTGTGTATGTATATATCATGTGTGTCTGTATATGTCCTGTATGTTTTACACACACATACACATTTGTAACTAAATTAAAAGTCTGGAGAACTGGAGCACAGGGTGGGACACACCTTTACTCTCCACTGAATACCCCTCTTGCATACCTATATATGCTACTTAATCAATAAATGCTTTCAAAGTAGTAATAAAAGCTAGGCAGAGAAGGAGGAATGCACAGAGTTTTTTTAAAAGAGCAATCAGGAAAGTAGAAGAAAATCAAAGATAGTGGGGTGTCTTGGAAGCCAAGGAAAGAGCATTTTAAGGATGGAGCAGTTAACAGTGCGGAATGATACTACTATTTCTAGAATAACATGGTACTAGAGCCAGAGATGACTTTAGGGCTGTCTAATCCAGCCCCAAGAGCACCAAATTCACCTGTACAAACCTCAGCAAAGGCCTCAGCATGTGCAAAGTCCTGGCAGACAAACAACAAACCCCACATCTAGAAATGCCATCTACCCAGAGATCATGCAATGCCTCCCAGGCCCCAACCAACACTGAAAAAATACGGAGAACCAACTCAAATAATGTTTAATCACCTGCTGGAATGGGAAGTAACATTGGATTTCATTTCAAATGCTGCAATCTTTAACACTGTTTCAAGATTTGCACCTGGGATTTGTTTTAATCAGATATGATAAGGTAACAGAGAGATAACGGCCCTTGATGGAAGGAGTTTATTAGTTACAGCTCACAAGTGAAGGGGCACATCACACCATGAAGGGCCACATGAGGAAGCCCTGGGTCAGTCAGGAGGCAGAAAGAGAGGGGGAAAGCATGGCCCTGAGCCTTTCTTGTGATTACTGTGGAAAGGAATGCACAAGGCAAGGTAGGAAAGCTTCAGTAAGTTTAGGATGGGATAGTTTGAATAACTTCAGGGGGCTCTGGGATATCAGAGTGGTCTCTAGCTGTCTGGTTTAGCTGACCTGGCCCTGGGGTTACAGGGCAGGCAACTTGCTGGTTTGGTACAGGAAGAGGCAGATGAAGGGGGTGGTTGGGGATATGGGCTTGGGGTTGGTCAGTTTGCATGTGAAAGGCACAGTCACAGGAAGTTGGTTGGCTATCTGTAGGAATTAGCTTGCTCTGGGAGGGGCAGCCTATCCTCAACCAGCAAGGCCCCCAAGACATCAAAACATCATTGAGTACAGAAAATAAAAAACATGATTGATACAAACACAGACCGTAAGACAGCATGTGTAACTTCCCAAATACAGATCTGTGAGCACTTAGAACTGCAGCAGAAGATCTCACAGCTCTTCACAACTGTGCCACTGGAATTTTAACAGATTCAGACTCAGCCAGAAATTATCCTCTGTCCACAATACATTGATTTCAGTGGGTCCCTCACTTGGCTGCACACTGAAATCACCTGAATTCCTTTAAAAATACTGATGTCTGGACCCAAATACTAGGGATTCTGACTCACTTGGTTTTGGTGAAGGTCGGGCATTGGAATTTTTAAAAGTTGCCCCTTAGGTAACCGTGAGGTGCAGCAACAATTGAAAACCTCTGCCCCTTGGTGTCAGTGACTCCAGCCCTTCAGAGAGGCTGCCCCCCTCCCGCTTAAATGTAATCCTTCTGCCTGAGTTCCAGGTCCCATTTCAACCACTCACACATTTCTTACTGCTACTCTCTGCCATGGCTTCAACTGGAGCATATAAACATCTTTAAGATAGGAAAGTTCCCATTTCTCTGATTGCACAGGCTCTTGTCCTTGAAGCAGCCCCTTCTAAGTGGGGGGAGGTGGCTAGATTACTAAGAATCCAGTTTCCCATCAGTGAATACTTCCCCAAGCTAGGCAGGTACAAGGACAAGCAGGTTAGAAGGGACAGAGGGGAGAGAACTAGAACGTGGCTATCCAGACTGGATAAATGAAGGTGACGTAAACATGGAAGATGCTGATTCACTTTAAATGAAATTCCTCTGTATATGAAACTGTTTCCCACATCTCGTCTAAGGCCCCCTTACAGAAGTAATATTTGTGTAGCCCTGTGGGGGCCACAAGTCTTCAAGAAATTTGCGATGTAGATAACAGTTTAGCCTTCCTATTAATGACTTAAATCTTCACGTAGAGCTTCTGACATTCCAATCCCACATGGTAGAGAATTAAGATGTCTATGATCCTCCCGACAATGGGTAAATGTATCTTCTTCATATCCTAATGAGAGGAGATGGCCTCATAACCATATAATCTTCCTTAATCATCAGGCGTTCACATCCCCTATAGGGTCTGTTTCCTCCCCTGGCTGTTCCTGGTGTGTTCGTCTTAGGGCCTTATCACAGAGGTCCATGTTGTCTCCCAACTTCAGCTGCTCCCTAAAGGAGTCACTACCCTTGTGGGAAGCATCAAAAGAATGAATTTAATCCATTCTATCATCACAACTAAACACACATCCTTGAATAGGGAAGTAAAGCTCTTCAACAGAACGTGCCTGGAACATGGCAGCTCTACAGGCAAGGTGGGCCCTCTTGGAGAAAAGTGGCAATGACCATCATTGCAGCATTGAGCCAGGCTACCTAGGTCTGAATTCTGGGCCCTTGAATCCCTAACTGTGACCTTGGACAAGTTACTCTAACCTCTCTGGACCTGTGAGTCTTCACTGGATAATCTGGAATTGATATTAGTACCTGTCTCACATCACCTGATGTAATAATTAAAGTTAATATAGGAAACGTGCTAGAACAGTGTCCAGCATTAAACCATCACTAATGGGGGATATTTTCTGGTGGGCAGGATTGGACACTGAAGTCCCAAAGCTGTTCTAGGCGAAGAACATCTGCAGCCTTATACCTCAAGCCCTACACGGGCCTCCCTTGGAAGAAAGAGGGTATATATGTAGTAGAGCACGGGAAAGGGGGCTGTTGGTTGGGATTACAGGAAAAGGAGAAAGCAGATTGCATTCTACCCTTTTCACCTCTACTTGGGTTTATCTTGGGTGGGTCTATCTTCCATAGGTCTGTCTCTAAGCTCCTGTATCTTTGCTCTTGTTTTTTTGTCTTTGTTTTTCATGGATGAATTGAAGGTCCCAATGTGGCTGTAGTTTTTGTTTTGCTGGACTGCTTTCTGCCTCTCTTTCTTTGTGTAATAAGGGAGTTCTGACGTGAGAAGCCTAGTAAAGTGAAATGCCTGAAAAGACTGAGAACTGGCTGAAGGATTAAGGTTGAGGTCAACAGGGTAGATCAGTCAGCATTTTAGTTATAGTAAAATAAATAACAATCCACTCTAGTAATTTAAGCAATTAAAGCAGAAAAAAAATCATTTGTAAGGGCTACTAAAAGACCTGTAGAATCTCCAGGAGGGCTGTAAAATTGGGTGTGTACTCAGCGAAGCCAGGAGCCTAGCCACACCACACAGCAGGACTGCTCTGGTGAAGATCCCATGCCTCTGCTGCTAGGACAGACTATGTATCATGCTGGGCACTGGATACCAGAACCTTCTGCCCTGAGAACCTGGATCCTTCCATCATCTCCTTCTCTACATGGGATGCCTGCTTCTTCACACTGCTCTTTCCAGAAACAAACTCATGCATAGGCATCTGGCTGAGGAAGCCCAGGCTATGCGGAAAGAGGCAGAAAAAATGGGGAAAGAGATTTCAAGGAAAGATCAAAGACATTTAGGGTGAGTTTTAGGAAGGCTTGCTGTGTGACATATGAGGTAGGCCTCCCTCCCTCAATCTATCACACTCCACAGTGAAATCAATCACCTGTCAGTGCACTGGGATTTATGGTTCATGTGGAGGATGCAATCCTTAGAGAAGGAAGTCTAAGGAGGTTCAGTTATGGTATGGTTATGTTTGCAAAATATGGGTTTATTTCGGCTTTGTCCAATGTCACTTCTAAACCTGAAAATCGTTTCTCATTGATAAAATGTTGTACTGCATGAGTAGTTGAAATTAAAAGCTTCAGCAGAAGAAATTCACTTTTAAATATTTAAAAAACTATTTTACCTATGATATGCCTGGTAATTTACATCTTCAGGTGACATATCATGCTATAAATTGTATTTTCCTAAAAGAACAGTATTATCAGCAGATAATTTTTTTTTTTTTAGGATTTTATTTATTTATTTGAGAGAGGGAGAGGGAGAAACAAACTTCCTGCTGAGCAGGAAGCCTGATGTGGGACTCGATCCCAAGACTCTGAGGTCATGACCCGAGCCGAAGGCAGACATTTAACTGAGTGAGCCACCCAGGCATCCCTCAGCAGATAATTCTCTAACCAAAATTGTCACTAAATCAGTCCTCTACATGGCCAAAAATGGATCATAAATAAAAATACTATAGGGGCGCCTGGGTGGCACAGCGGTTAAGCATCTGCCTTCGTCGAGCCTTACATCAGAAACCGGGGATGTACTGTATGGTGACTAACATAATATAATAAAAATATCATTAAAATAAAAAAATAAAAAATAAAAAAAAGCATCTGCCTTCGGCTCAGGGCGTGATCCCGGTGTTCTGGGATCGAGCCCCACATCAGGCTCCTCCACTATGAGCCTGCTTCTTCCTCTCCCACTCCCCCTGCTTGTGTTCCCTCTCTCCCTGGCTGTCTCTATCTCTGTCAAATAAATAAATAAATAAATATCTTTAATAAATAAATAAATAAATAAATAAATAAATAAATAAATAAATAAAAATACTATAAGCTTTCTAAACAATTTGATGTGGTAAAATAAATAAATACTTACTAAATGGGTATAAACAGTCCCTATATTGAATGCACGGCTCCCAACCATAAAAGGCACATATAGATAATAATAAAAAAATAATAATAACCTATATGATATACTTGATTTTTAAAAATAATATGCTAGCTTTAATATCTTTAATAAACAGTTTTGTTGTTTTTCTTAGAAAGAACTTTAGAGTAAATATTTGGAAAATCTAGGTATCTTAAAATTGCTTTTCAAGGATGTTTGAAATAGGTATCTTCTTTTTCTTTAAATGAGTATCTTTTTCATAAGCAGAAGCCTTCAAAATCATGCCACTGATCTTACTGTTACCTCAAACTGGTAGTGTAGGATTTTAAACATGTTTGATGATGTGGTGTTAATGATTATAGCACTGCTCCCACTAGACTCTTGAACCAACCTACGTCCATCAATAAATGGTTGGATAAAGAAGATATGAGATAGATATAATGGAATGTTACTCAGCCATAAAAAAGAATGAAAAGAAAAAAGAATGAGATCTTGACATTTGAGACAATATGGGTAGACTTAGAGGGTATTATGCTAAGTGAAATAAGTCAGAGAAAGGCAAATACCATATGATTTCACCTATATGTGGAATCTAAAAAAACAAATGAACAAATAAACAAAAAAGCAGAAACAGACCCATAAATACAGAGAGCAAACTGATGATTGCCAGAGGGGAGGGGGATGGGGGGATGGGCAAAAATGGGTGGAGTGGGAGGAACAGGCTTTAAGTTATGGAATGAGTACATCATGGGGATGAGAGGTACAGCATAGGGAACATAGTCAGTCCTATTGTAATAGCATTGTATGGTGACAGAGGGTGGCCACACTTGGGGTGAGCAAAGCATAACGTACAGAGCTGTGAAATCACAATGTTGCATAGCTGAAATATATAACGGGTGCGTCAACTATACTTCAATTTAAAAAGAAAAGAACAGACTTTGCCTAGATGGTTGATTTGGCCACTAATAAATGTTTTAAAGCAAACAAACAAATAAAGAGCCAATCTAATACAAGCTGGAGTCAGAACCACAGGAAATACTTGACCTTGGCAAAATTTATGTAGCCCAACGCAGCCTCGATTTCTCCTTCCTCAAATGACATAGTGTTGATGAAATTCCTGGAAAGTAATTAAACACAATGCAAACAGAAGGTTTTTTTCCTTTTTTAGGATAAGAAGAAGTGGAACCCCCATCTGTAAGATCAGAGTGGGAAAATCAGGTGACTTTCTTATGGCAGCTGAGGGAATTCCTTTGGATTTTTTTTTTTTTTTTTTTTGGTCCATTGGACTTGGAGATAAATGGAAAGAGAGAACAAGTCTATAAGGCAGTTTCCAGGACAGACCCTTCTATCTCCACTCTTTCTTTATGACATCAGCAGTAAGTTCACTGTTAATAGAAGCAGAGGCAAGATGAGAAGGGGTTCTTGTCCGTGTGAATATCTTCTGGACCCTATTTGCTCTTGGATAATCATTCCCAGCCCCTATACTCACTTTCCTTTCTGACTTCCCTGCTGGCTTCAGTGTCCCCATACCCACCTCACCTGGCTGGAAGAAGGCTTCCTGAGCTGGAATCTAGCCTCTGCTTGGGGGTTAGCTCCAGCTGCCCTCCACAGCTCCATGGGCCAGGAGCTCTGAAGCCTTCTACACTTAATGCAAAGCCCGAGGGGCAACAAAACCATGGAAGCCATGGAAGCTTCTAAAAAGATACTTCCAAAATGTCTCTCACAAAATCCCAAAAGCAGCATAAAACACTTTGGTTCTGATGCAGAGAACTGTTGGAACAGCTTGTATTTTGCAAAAGGGAAAATTAGAAAAAATTGAGTTTACAAGGCTCAACAGGATAGAAGTAAATGTGTGAAGGAAAAAATTTAGTTTCTATTTGTAGCACTAGTTTGACTAGCACCTTTCTCCTAAAGTGTTGGCAGTTATTTTTCACAGAGCTAGAACAAACAATCCTAAAATTTGTATGGAACCACAAAAGACCCCAAATAGCCAAAGCAATCCTGAAAATGAAAAGCAAAGCTCGAGGCATCACAATTCTGGACTTCATGCTATATTACAAAGCTGTAGTCACCAAGACAGTATGGTACTGGCATAAAAACCAACACATGGAGCAATGGAACACAACAGAAAACCCAGAAACGGACCCACAACTATATGGTTAACTAATCTTTGACAAAGCAGGAAAAAATATCCAATGGAAAAAAGAGTCTCTTCAACAAATGGTGTTGGGAAAACTTAACAACAGAAGAATGAAACTGGACCACTTTCTTACACCATACACAAAAATAAATTAAAAATGGATGAAAGACCCAAATGTGAGACAGGAATCCATCAAAGTCCTAGAGAAGAACACAGGCTGCAACCTCTCTGAGAACCTCGGCTGTAGCAACTTCTCACTAGATACATTGCCAGAAATAAGAGAAAACAAAAGCAAAAATGAACTATTGGGACTTCATTGAATAAAAAGCTTCCAGGGGCACCTGGGTGGCTCAGTCAGTTAAGCGCCTGCCTTTGGCTCAGGTCATTATCTCAGGGTTCTGGGATGGAGCCCCACATTGGGCTCCCTGTTCAACGGGGAGTCCGCTTCTCCCTCTCCCATTGTCCCTTCCCCCATCTCATGCTCTCTCTCTCTCTCTCTCTCTCAAATAAAAAGATAAAAAGCTTCTGGGCAGTGAAGGAAACAATCAACAAAACTAAAAGGCAGCCTACAGAATGGGACAAGATATTTCCAAATGTCTTATCAGATAAAGGGCTAGTATCCAAAATCTGTAAATAACGTATCAAATTCATAATCTAGTCAAGAAATGGGCAGAAGACACGAATAGACACTTTTCCGAAGGAGACATCCAGATGGCTAACGGACACATGAAAAGATGTTCAACATCACTCGGCATTAGGGAAATACAAATCAAAACCACAATGAGATACCACCTCACACCTGTTAGAATGGCTAAAATTAAAAACACAGGAAACAACAGATGTTGGTGAGGATGCAGAGAAAGGGGAACCTTCTTACACTGTTGCTGGTAATGCAAACTGGTACAGTCACTCTGGAAAACAGTATCGAGGTTCCTCAAAAAGTTAAAAATAGAATTTTAACTACAGCAATTGCACCACAAGGTATTTACACAAAAGATATGAAAATACAGATTCAATGGGCTACATTGAATGCTATATAGCAGCATTATCAACAATAGCCAAACTATGGAAAGAGCCCAAGTGTCCACTGACTGATGGATGGATAAAGAAGATGTGATACACACACACACACACACACACACACAATGGAATCTTAGCCATCAAAAGAATGAAATCTTGCCATTTGCAGCGATGTGGATGGAGCTAGAGCACATTATGCTAAGCGAAATAAGTCAGTCAGAGAAAGACAAATACCACATGATTTCACTCATATGTGGAATTTTTGGAAACAAAACATATGAATGTATGGGAAGGGGGGAAAAAAGAGAGAGGGGGAAGCAAACCATAAAAGACTCTTAACTATAGAGAACAAACTGAGGGTGGAGGTGGGGGGATGGGCTACATGGGTGATGGGTATTAAGGAGGGCACTCATTAGGATGAGCACTGGCTGCTATATGTAAGTGATGTATCACTAAATTCTACTCCTGAAACCAATACTACGCTGTATGGTAACTAACAAAAATTTAAAGAAAAAATTGGAAGAAAAATTTTAAAATAGTGTTGGTAGTATTTCAAACATAAAAATACCTCACATTTGTGAGGTATTTGTAAAAATACCTCACATAGACTAGACACTGTGCTCGGTGCTTTACATGGACCATCTCATTTAATCCTCATGAAAGCCCCACAGTCATGCAATGGCTGCCAGGTCCTAGCCAATAGTGGAAAAAAAAATGTAGAGAACCAACTCAAATCATGTTTAATCACCTGCTGGAGTGGTAACACTGGCTTTCATTTTATCATTCTTTCCATTTGATATTTGAAGAAACTGAGGCAACAGAAACTTTAACTTGCCCAGTGTCATAAATGCACTGGAGCGGAGCCAAGACACAGATGCAGGCATTCAGAGTTCAAAACCTGCACCCTCAGCCACCAGGAATTGGTGCCTCAGCCAGGCCACGGTCTGCTAAATAGATAAAACAACCTCGGCTACACAGAGTCCATCCAAGCCTGAAACAGGTTTGAAAGTCTTGAGAAAAGGAATTCCAGGCTTCAAACACAAGATCTCAAGTCTATCATGTGCTGGAAACTAAAAACTGGTTCATTGAACATGCTGAATTCTCAGGGTATTAGCCAAAACTAATTTTATTCCTTCTGACCCCCATACTCTCAAACCTGCACCATGAGGATAGTCCTTCCCCCATTCCTGGACTAAATCCACAACAGGGAGCATAGATGCCCTGGATCCTCTTAGAAAGTAAAAAGTTTCCAGTTGCTTCCAGTCCCCCCAAATATTATCATTTCAGTATTAAAAGTAGCTGGTCCAACATAAAATAAAACTCTCTCATTCCAAGTTGACACTTCTTCTCACCCTTAACTCCAGAAGCCTATGTTAAGAGGGTTTGGTTCTTCCCTCTTCTCTAGGCTTCTTCCTCACCTCTGTCCCCTGCCTGGCCTCCACGAGACTGCTCCTGACTTTTCCTGGGTTGGAGCAGGGGAAAGATACAGGTAAGGGGCAGATATGTCTTTCTTGACCAGCAACGGTGCCCTTTGAGAGTAGATTCCCAAAGTTGGCTGTATTCAAAAGCACCTTCACAGTTTCCTCGGAGATTCTCCAGCTGGGCTCACTGCAGTTTCCTTGATGTCCACAAAACTTCTGCTCTGCCCAACAACAAACTCCCCCTTTCCCTCACCACCACCCCCACCTCTGGTGACTACATACAATTCAAGGGGCACAGATTAACTGGCATAAGACAGTGAATGGCCTCAGGTGGAAGGGAAACTCTCCATCCTTTATGCATGGAGGTGAGGGATGACAAACACTAACGAATACCAACTCTCTCCAAGAAATTCTTTTCTCCAAACTCTTCTCCCTCCTCTTCAATTTCAACCCTTTCATACTGGGTGGGGAGATGGGACAAGAGCCACCAACTGATTTTAGAAATCCTCTTTGAAAGCTCTGCAAAAGCAAGCAAGCACTTCACCTTGGAAGGTGTGGACATAAAACACTGATCTGGTTGTTCTCACACAGAGGCAAAACAGAGATGGAATCCATTTTACTGTCCTTTTACACAAGTGGCAAAGCCTCTGGAGAAACAGGAGGGGGCCATTGGGGTGAGAGTCCCCTGGTCTTCTTAAGTAGCAAAGATGGTGTAAAATACCCCTGGAACCCAGTAAGTCAGTAAGTCCTTGAGCTGCTGTGACTTGTGTCTGGAAACAACCCAGCTCAGGGGCAAGGGAGGCAAGGGAGGCAAGAAGCTGAGCACAGACACACCTGCACTCCATACTTACCACATGAGAGGCCCCTCTCAACTGAGCTGGCAAGAGGTGTTCCTCAACATGGAACTCAAAGCTGGCAGAGGAATCACCTGTTCGGAGGAAAGCAGAATTCCTCACTTGTACTATTTACTGGGGAAGAAGGTGATCAGAAAATTCCAAAAACAGAGTCCACAGTCTGAGGGACAGAGATGGAGAGGAAGAAGGTCAGATTCAAGAAGACAAGGTGCAAGGTATGAAGAACAAAGCAGAAACATTATTAATTGTGAATTAATGGCCGGGGAACCTGGGGATGAAGAGTAAGGGAAGAGATTAGAATCTGTATTAGATTCCTATTGTTGCTGTAACAAATTACCACAGATTTAGTGGTTTAAAACAACACAAATGTATTATCTTACAATTCTGGATGCCAGAAGTCCAAAACCAATTTTACTGGGCTCAGGTCAAGATGTTAGCAGGGCTTGTTCCTTCCAGAGATTTCAGAAGAGAACTCTTTCCTTGCCTTTTTTAGTTTTTAGTGGCCACCTGCCTTCCTTGACTTGTGACTCCTTTCTCACATCACTGCAAACTCTTGTTTCTATCAATACATCTTTTTCTGACTCTGATCTTCCTGCCTCCCTCCAATAAGATGCTAGTGACAATGTTGGGCACATCTGGGACCATCCAAGATAATCTCCCCATCTCAGAATTCTTAACTTAATCACATCCACAAAGTCCCTTCTGCCATAGAAGGTAAAATTGACAGGCTCCAGAGATTAGGATGCAGACATAAGTAGGGGGGCCATTATTTAGCCTACCCAGGATACACAATGTTAAGGCAAAATTGAGGCAAATGTTTAGGTCTAGAAGTGAGCCAGAAGACTCCAGAGAAGAAAAGCAAGTCAGCTTCCCTGTACAAAGTCCAGAAAGCAACCATATCTAAGAGTAGCAGGAAACTCCCAGTCAGAAAATTTTTCCCTGCTCTTTTTGAGTATTAAAAGATAATGTTTTGTTTAATTGCAGCATGGAAAAGATCCTGAAGCAGAAAGATACTGTCTGCCCTTCTGCTAATCTCTACGTAGAGAATTTCAGAATGTCAGAGCATCAAGTGACCTCCACGTTCTTCCATTTGCAACCACGTCATTTCAGAAAGGGAGGAATGGTGGACGCGGTATGGTCTAGTAAAAATAGCATAAGATTTGACATCAGATGTATATTGATTTCCATTTCCACTGGTTCTATACCAATTATTCAGCTCTGACCAGGTCTGTGCCTGCCTGAGTTTGACAGATTAATGTTTCCCTCTCTCATTCCCTAGGAAATGGCACATACCCAGTTCCTGAGTTAGGGCCAACCCCATATCAAGGTAGGGAAACTGAGAAGGGCTTCTCAAGAAAAATCAAGCAGGGTCTTTTAGCAAAATATTTCACATACCTTATTCTTAGTGATCACAATCTGATTGTCATGTTGCTGCTCAGTCCTGCAGTCAGACATGTTGTGGCTACATTCCTCCATCCCCTCTACCCACATGGTCCACAGTCCCAGTCAGCTGTAGCCACAGAAGAACAGAATGACTGGCAACCCAGGCCAAAGACCAAGAAGAAACTGAATACTAGATCACTGCCGGAATACATATGGACCACAAAGATTAAAAAAGCCCCTGGGGAGAGAAGCTAGGAGAATTTCCTCAGTGGAAACTCAAGGACTTGAAAATTAAGGTCCAACCTGTCCAGTGGGGGCAGGTGTGATGAGCTAAACAGAGGAGAGAAGAGATACCTGATTCCCTCTGAAAGATGGGCACTATGTGAAAAATAGTACGTATAACAAATACTTGGGGAATATTAAATTTTTTTAAAAGGGGCAGAGAAAGAGGGAGAGAGAATCTGAAGCAGACTCCATGCTTGGCATGGGCTCTGATGCCCGGCTCGATCTCACAACCCTGAGATCATGACCTGAGCCAAAATCAAGAGTCAGACGCTTAACCAACTGAGCCACCCAGGTACCCGGGAATACTAGATTAATATAGTTTTATCTTTATTAATTCCCCATTTCTTATTGCCCTGAAGCACCACAGTCTTTGGATTTGAACATTGAGATTTTGATAAACTAGGAGCACTGGGAATTCAGGATAGGATATAGGGGGAGTCCCTGCATTCCTTGGAGGACAAAAAACTTTCCTTTCTGAAACAGGTGTGGGGAGAAATAAAGGAAGAAAAAAGTAAGAGAAGCAGACAGTCAAATAAATGTGTCCTGACCATACCTCTGAGGGATGAGTTCCCCCCAAGGACGGAGAAGTGATAGGTGAAAAGAGGGCCAAGAGTGGAAATGCTTTCCTGATCCCCACTGGAGACCTGGCAAGACATGATTGTTCAAGATGGCTCAGAAACTCCAAGGAGGTCAAGGGATTTTCAGAGCAGCAGTGGAGGAACTTGCCATACAGGTCAATCTGAGACATGTTCCTGGCTCCTAGGACGCAGGATATGTGTTCCAACTTTCTGCATGCCTCCAGTGTGAGGTGCAGAACCAAACAACCTGCTAAGAGAGGATCAGCATTTTGGAGAGCCGGGGCAATGAGTGAAATTCCTCAGCCAGAGCCCCAAAAGGAACTGCAGTCAGTTCTTGGAGGGAACTTGGAGGTGTGTGTGTGTGTGTGTGTGTGTGTGTGTGTGTGTGTGTGTGTGTTTGGGGGAATCACATCAGAAAACCCTGACAGGGGACCATTTCAACAACAGGGTTGCTACTGAGCCCTGACAACGCCAAGACAACAAGTAGCCCATGAGTTCTTTAGCCACAGACTTCAACAGTGATGCCAAGGGCAAGATCTAGATTCTCAACAGAAAGACCATGTACATACGCACAGATGAGAGTGTCTGCCCAACTGTAGAGACCAGCACCAGTACGAGCATGAGACAGAATGACTCCACACCCCCACCCCAAGTCCCGCCACTTCCCATAGTATAGGTTTCTCTTCGACACAAAAGTCACCTCAAGAAAAGGAGAGAAAGAGGGGCTCCTGGGTGACTCAGTCATTAGGCGTCTGCCTTCGGCTCAGGGCGTGGTCCCAGGGTCCTGGGATCGAGCCCCGCATCAGGCTCCTCCGCTGGGAGCCTGCTTCTTCCTCTACCACTTCCCCTGCTTGTGTTCCCTCTCTCACTGGCTGTCCCTCTATGTCAAATAAATAAATAAAATCTTAAAAAAAAAAAAAAGAAAAGAAAAGAAGAGAAATAAACCATTCTGATTCAAGGTCGAATTTTGAATTAATGAAATATTTACTTGGAAAAATTATTTTAAGTCAAAAGAGACTGTTTGCACTGTAGGAAACTAAGATATTTTTAATTGGTGTGCTATATTGTTTGCTTTTTCCGCCTTTCCATACTACCCATCAGGATGTAGACTTAGAAAGACAAGATCATTATCGAAAACAAGGAAGGTACATTTTCACTGAACATCCAAGAAGAATGTAATTAAATTTGTTACCCCATCAATAGGCAAGTTTGTTTTTGTTCTTGTTTTTGCAAGTTCATCTTGGAGTAAAGGTTTTCTGGACTCCCTGTGTGCTGGCAATCTATTAAGGAAACACTTCTTTTCCAGAAAGGGGCTGTACTGTACCTGTCCAATCTCAGTACATAATAAGGAAATTACATAAAGTTTCAAGGAGATGCTTCCTATAAAGCGTTTAGTACTCATTAAATATTAGTTGGCAAATCTTTCTTTCTCATCATCCCACCTTCCACCATTTAAGTAGTTTCCCTCAAGTCACATACTTGCTTAGGCACAGAGAGAAGACCAAAGCACAGAAATACCATTTTTTTAACATTGTTATAATTTTTATTCGAATGTCAAATATAATTTAGAAAACTCAGGAGAAAGAAAGTCTATTGTATTTACCCTTACTTTTGTTCTTACCACATTCAGGATCCTTCTTTTATCATTACCTCCTTTATTTTTTCTTTTCTTTTCTGCTATATTATTTTTTTTTAACACTTCATTGGCTTTTAGTGTATTTACAAAGTTGCCGATCCATTACCACAATCAGTTCTCAAAAAGAAACCCCCTACCCTTTAGCTGTCATCCTTCCAAACCTTCCATCTCCCCCTGCCCTAGGCAACCAATAACCTACTTTCTGTTTCTACAGATTTGCTTATTCTGAATATTACATGTAAATGAAATCTTGCAATATGTGGTCCTCTGGGACTGGCTTCTGATTAGAGAACTTTTTTCAGTCATTCATCTAAGCTAAATTCGCGGGACTGTTGCAGCCCCACCCTCTCTCTCTATTCCTTCTGGCGCTCAGCCACCATGAATGTTATCAGTTGTCATAGCTTCCATGTTCCTGAGGCTCTGTTCATCTCCCCCCCCCCAATCTATTTTATCTCTGTTATTCAGATTGGATAGTTTCTATTGTTTTCATTATTGTTTTTTAACTGTTTTATCAGTGTATGATTGACATACAAAGAGTTGTACATAGTTAACGTAAAAGACAC
Organism: Ursus arctos; assembly: GCF_023065955.2. Taxonomy (NCBI): domain Eukaryota; kingdom Metazoa; phylum Chordata; class Mammalia; order Carnivora; family Ursidae; genus Ursus; species Ursus arctos. Next base: position 91,179,553 of record NW_026622985.1, on the reverse strand, counting down.
TAACACTGAGATGATATAGGTGTTGGAATTTTCTGATCAAGATTTAAAGTGGCCACCGAACTTCATTGGGCTTCATTGTTTTATTGAACAATTACAAACATACTTGAAACAAATGTAATAAATAGAAAGTCACAGAAATAACATTTAAAAATTTTTCCTGCTCAGTCAGTTAAGCGACCCACTTGTGATTCCAGCTTAGGCCATGATCTCCTGGGTCCTGGGATCAGGCCCCACCTCAGGCTCCATGCTCAGTGGGGAGTCTGCTTGGAGATCTTCTCCCTCTTCCTCTGCCCCTCCTCCCACTCACGTGCACAGGTTCTCTCTTTCTCTTTCTCTCTCAAATAAATCTTGAAATTTTTTTTTCCTAGTGTGCAGAGAGGTAGGAAGCAGAGCAGTATTCAGACTCTCCCATGACAGAGCTAATTAGTGATAAAGTCTATCCAAGACTATTAAAACTGCTGTCAAGTGTAGCAGTCATCAGCCTTCCTGTCAAGGTGCCTCTTGACATTTCATTGGGGAAAGATGGGGAAAAGCTAATTCTAGTAAAAAACAAACAAAACAAAACCCACAAAGTGGAAACAAATGAATGGGAAATGTGCATAACCAAGAACCAGATATGGTAGTTCAATGGACGTGAATAAACTATTCATAGCAACAGGAAAGTCTTGTGGCAAGGAGATATTGGGTGGAGAAGTAGGGGGTAGGGACGTGGGTGGGGGTAATGCAATTCCAAAAGAGTAAAGAGAAAGATCCGGCAAGCAGCAGGTCTGGGGCTACATAGATAATGCAAAAAGTGAATTACCTCCCAGGGCTCGGGTCCCAATAGTACATAAAATATAGACTGCCAATGAAACTCCTGGTGTGGATCAAACTCTAAGGAGACAATTACTCCTAGCTCCTCGAGACCACAGTCTGGAACCCACAATGGTCTGACTCCAGTCTCGGACCCCCATACCTAGGATAAAGTCCACACTAGTGAAGAGACTTCCAGAATTGCAGGATCCTTAGAGGTCTAATCCAGTCCCTGTTTCACAAACGATGAAACCTAGATCCAGGAAGCTTAAATGACATGCCCAAAGTCACAGAGCCATTTATACCAAAGCCAGAGCAAAAAACAATTGTCCTGTCCCTGGTCCAGAGTGTTTACCACCATAGGCTATTTATAGATCTACCTTACATGGTCTAAATAACATAAAACCTGCCATATACCTACTTTCCTGAGACAGAATTATAATGATACCTTCTTTCTTCCCTAATACTCACCCATATTACTCAAAGGCCATTCAGTACCACTAGACTTGAGCCAATGAATTGATTTCCCAGCATTCCTGTCTCAATAGGATACATCTATATCAATAATAATTTTTAAAATGTCACTGAGATTATTAGAAAAATAATACGTTTAGGGGCGCCTGGGTGGCATAGCGGTTAAGCGTCTGCCTTCGGCTCAGGGCGTGATCCCAGCGTTGTGGGATCGAGCCCCACATCAGGCTCCTCCACTGTGATCCTGCTTCTTCCTCTCCCACTCCCCCTGCTTGTGTTCCCTCTCTAGCTGGCTGTCTCTATCTCTGTCGAATAAATAAATAAAATCTTTAAAAAAAAAAAAGAAAAAAAGAAAAATAATACGTTTATTGTGGACATTTTTCAAAATACAGATGAACAAAAAGAAAATAAAAATAGCTGCAAACCTATTAGCAGAGATAACCTGTTGATATCTTCTATCATTCTTCCAGTTCTTCTTCTATGTTCCTATCTCTATATACATCCAACTGTATGTATATTACTTTATGCAATATAGGATCATACTGAACCTACAATTTTCTAACCTACTTTTTTCATCTGTGTTCAGAAAAGTAGGAAAGATTCATTTTTGTTTTGCCAGCAAGGAGATATTTTCATTAGATGATCCTACACTCTGTCATCTGGGGAAGTTCTTTTCCTTTCTACTGGGCTCACCTACATCAGACCATACTGAGTCTACCTTTGATGTGCATCACAAGGCCCACCTGGCAGGTGTCACTCTTTCTCTTCTCCCTCATGGTACCCTCAGACTTCTACCTCTGCCATCCTCCTCAACTTTTGGCTACCGCTCTCAGAAAGAAGGTCACATCAGTTTTTGCTTTCAATGGACTTCAAGGTTAGGACAGCTTCAGGTCCTTGGTGTCCCGAGCTTTGCTATGTGATGGAAGGAGCAGAGGTGAACCTGAGGGAAGAAGAAATAAAGCTACCATCCCCCAGTTCGTTGTCATTAGAGTGACACATCTTCAAGATATTTAAACCTTTATCTCGCTGATATTATCAATTATTATAGAAAAATTCTAATGAGTTACTTGCTAGTAACATCTCTGTTTTTTCTTCCTATCTTCTCAAAGACCTATGTTCTATTGCATAGAAATCAATGGGTAAATATTGGGAATAAAACCCCATCCTGGAAAAAAACAAAACAAAACCATCCTGACCCATTGTTTTCTCTGCTCCTTCTAAGTAATTCCAGTAAAGAGATTAAAACTTTGTGGAAGATGATCAAGAACCAGAAGATCAAGTTTTCAGTGAGAGCTAGGAAAACTTCTGGTGGTATGAAAATATGCAAAGGAAACACAACTCAACAGAAATGGGATATCGGAGACCACTAAGGAGTCTATGGAAATATTTTTATGACTGTGAACTTGGGACTTCTCAGTGTCTTCCAGGCCACGGACATGATGGTTTTACTGTGCAATCTTACTCACCACTCCCTGGTCACTAAAACTAGGTGTGTGGAAAGAGGGGAGAAAGTGCACTCGTCCTTTTCCCTTAGAAAGTAGATCAGGCTCTGAAATTTTAGCTCCTCTTCCCTGTCCCAATTAATCTCAATCCCTTTCCATCAACTCAGAGTAAATATTCCTGTCTCCTGACTCCTGCCAAAAGTCCCCAGCAATGCCATAGTCTTGAAGGGCAGTGAATGATCCAAAAGTCGAGAAGGAAGGGCTCATTAGTCTGGGAACTAGAAGAACAATTAAAAGTGGAGATAAAATGTTTTCAGAATGTTTATCCCCTAGGGAACTAAGAAGAGTTGGAGCTGTGGTTGCAAGGAAGTAGCTGGGGGCAGGGTTGAATAAAGGAACACACCAAGAACAAGTAATTGCCCTCTAGGGATTCTTACATCCTGAAAAGTTATCAGCTTAGACTGAGAAAGTAAAACCTCCATCCCCCAGAAGAGGATGGACTACTGCTTCAAGGCTTCCTGAGAAAAGTACTACCTCCTCATCCAAAAGGAATTATGTGCATGAGATGAGCACTGAACCTCGGTGAGTCCCCCACAGGGAAGGTTGAGAGGAGGTGGTGAGAGAGTAGAGCCCAAATTCCTGGGAGCAGCCATTATTGCCCTGGGATCCTCCCCTGTGTTTTTCTCACTATTCTAGTTGGAGGCTCTTTGATTCTTCACATGACCCAGAAAATGCAAGTCACTGTTTATGAGCTCCACAACGGATTCCCCAGTCTTAGTCAGTCACCCAATCAACAGTAATAAACTGAAGTGCTCAGTATACAGAGACACATTCAAAACACCGAAGAGTGGAGGTCAAAAGGGATAAGTTTCTTTTCTTAGCCTCAAGACATTTGCATTACATTGGAACTAAGAAGGAATGCAGAAGCGCTGAGCTTAATTACTGTAAGAACCAAACTTAGACATAAGCCTATCTTTTTTTGAAAAAGAGGAAGGTAAATATTCTCCGTCATTAAGAAACATAACCCTTAGGGGAATGAAGGTAGATTTGTTAGGGGTCATCCCACTCTAAAAATTCCCTGGGTCCAGCTTTGGAATGAAGCTTTGACCCAAGCGGTTCTCCCATCTCTACCTGTATGGCCCCTTCCCTATTTCCTGAACTTCTGGTTTTCAAGTCAACCTGATCCCATTCAGTGGCACCTCCCCAAATAGTTATGTGTGATATGAATGCTTCGATCCCCAAACCCAGTAACCTATAATATCTTAGTGCCCACAGCCTCACTAGCTATGCATTCTTCGAGTAATCAAAGATTGAAGGATTTCTTTTCCCTTCTTACACAGCTTTAAACTACAGCTTACATATATTCACTTTTTGCAGACCTTTAGAGCTGGAGAAATCTTGGAGTCTATCTTACTTGCACATTCTGCAGAGGAAGAAAATATGCCTCATAAAGGTAGTGCTCTACAATGATATTTAGATGGTTTGTTGATACAGGCTGAAACCCAGATCCCCTTACTACCAATCTACATGTGGCTTAAACCACATCTACTTTTTTGAAAAGCAAATGCGCCGGTTGTTTCTTTGTTTCAACTTTATTATTTCTACATTTCTGCCTAGTTATTTACATAGTCTGACTCTAAGTCTCCAGTTACCAGACTTGGTGCTTCCTTTGAAAACTCTAATAAGGTCATGATAACTCACCCTGTCTATCCTTCCGCCAGGCTGAATTCTTGGAGAGGGAGACCAGGCTGCATTGATCTTGTTACCCGGCACCTGCCACTGGGCCAGTCACTACTCAGTGCTCAGCAAATGTTCACTATGTCAAGCAGAGTGGAATGAAATTCTCTAATCCCAAAAAGCTGAGAACAAGACCATCTATTAATAAAAATCGTTCATCACCATCTAAAAACAGCATATTTCAAAATTTTATTGGGAAAAAAGGTATTGAGTCCATACCGCTTATAGAGCATAGTACTACCCACTGGGTATAGACAAACTCTCTACCTTAATGCTTTGCTTATTGAGGCAGGTTCTCTATAATTAAGTTATTTAGGCAATAGGAAGTATTGCAAAGGGGATTTATATTTATTTCTATTCTGTTAATTTTCTAGCCTCTATAGCACATATTCATACTGTTTCTTGCCTCCATATCACTGGGCAGAATTTACTTCAGTGAAATTGACTTGCAGAGTGTAACAATAGCCAGTTATGTTTACTTAGTACTTTACAAAGCACATTCGTGTTCATTTCTTCATCTAATCTTACTCAAAATATTGTGAGGTAGATATTATTATCATTCCCACATTTCAAATGAAGAAACCGAGGCTCAGGAGGTCAAGTAACTAGCCCAGGGGACCTAGCAGGCTAATGGGAGAGGCAAGTTAGAACTTGGATCCCTTGACTTCTCATTCAAAGCTTTTCCCACTCATTACACAGCATTTCTCTACAAAGCAAGATAGCTGTGCTGGGTCTCCAATCTAAGATTCCTCAGGTTCCTCCCATCCTAGTCCACATCCTTCCACAACTCCCCCCTACCCCTCCCTACTGGGCTCAGTGGGAGCTGAGAACGTGCTGTGCACACTCAAACTTGGTTCCAGCTTGGTTTCCAGGGAGATGTGACACCTGGGCCGACCACCTTACTCCTGTTCCTTGGTCTCCTCGTCTATACAGTGAAGTGGATGGAATACGTGATCTCTCTGGCTCCTTTCACCTCTCACATACTTGATTTTCTTATACAGTAACAGGGCTCTTCTGAAGGGAATCTGGATCCATGGCTGCAACCCTGAAGGGGAGAATTCTGGATGCTTGGACAGCCTACAGGTGATAGTAGATCAGAGTGGAGTTACTTCCTCTGGCTGATACAAGCACCCGGCTTGGGGGGCAGCCAAAGGCTCTCTGAGGCAGTGTTCAAAACCACCCACCAGTCACCATCCTCTGGCCCCAGAACAGGGTCTCCAACCCTGAGAATCTAAAGTCAGTTTCTATTTTTCGTTTCTGCAGTGACGCCCTCCGGCCACTGCAGGACCAGGGCTGAGGGAAGCCCAGAGACGCCTGCTCCACCCAGGTTCCCAGCTCTCTGGCAGGCCACTGTTGCCAGCCACAAGAAATCTCAAGCGGACTATGCTTTTCAGTTCTATCACATTTGATTCTGTGCCTCCACTCTGGTTTTCTTAACGCTGACATATGCCTTTTGTCCTCTGTTTGGCCGTCTCATTTGATTGTCACAGATTTTATTTTAAAGTTTCTTATTTGATTCTGTTGCGCTGGTTTTCTAAACACAAATTCCTAACATTGAGAGGTATTATATGCTAGAAGTCGGTTGAAAGCATAGTACCTCATATACTCAAATATTTTTAATAAATGAGTTAACTTATTAACTGTTTTAAGAACAGGAAATATGCCTTGAGATTATAGTTCTATTAAGAAAAACTGTGGCATTTAATTCTATTTTTATACTGGGCTGGTCAACATGCTGGAAGGGAAATAATCCAACACAATCCTAGCTGAGAAAGGAGTATTCATTCCCTCCGAAAGATTCAGTGGATTTCAGTCGGTTCATATTCAGTAATATGATCACTGGTTTCCAAAAGATCTCATTGCATTATTTTGTTAATCATTTATTTAAACATCTAAATAAATGTCTGTAACTTACTATGTAAATTGCACATTATTGAGAAGACATAACCAGTGGTAATTTAATTATAGCCACAAATTTAATTAAACAACTAGTAACCTTGTTCTTCTGCTTCAAAGCACTTAGCACAATTATACTTAATTTTTGTAATTATTAATTTAATCTTGGTGTCCCTGATTAAATTACAAGAACCAAGAAAGCAGGACTCACGCTTCCGTCTTTCTTATTCACAGGCAGGTGTCTGATGTCTAGCACAGGCCCCAGCACACACAGGGGCTAAACAGATGCTGGCTTAAAACTAGATCTGCCTTTCCTCCTTACCTTCCACTTCCCTCCTTTTCTGACTTCCAAACTTTCTTGCTTAGTTTTTCTGTGTTTTTTACTTTCTTTTTTGTCTTTCCTTCTTTCCTTTCTCCACCACTTTTTTTTTTTCTCTCTTTCCTTCTACAGTGAATGGTTACCTCCTCTGTAATCGTAACTGTGCTGGGTCCTAGCCACGAAAGGATGACCAGAACAGGGACTTTATCCTTGAGAATCTCAGTCTAGTTGAGAACCCAGCTGTCCTTCCCGTAGCACTTTCATTGCATTCTCCCTAAGCATCTAGGTTAAGGAAACTGAAGGTTGGTATCCCTATTGTAGCTCCAGGTCCAGCTCACGCCCTAATCCCCAACTCCTAAAGTGAGACCTTTCCTTACGTCTCTCTGCCTTTGCTCCTCTCCTGGCAGCCTGACCCACCTGCTCCATGAGGAGGAACAACCTGACCTGGGAAAGTGAGTTTGTCCTCCTGGGGCTCTCCAATGACAGGCAGACCCAGGCTGGACTCTTTGTGCTGTTTGGGACCGCCTATCTGCTGACCCTCCTGGGCAATGGGCTCATCATCCTCCTGATTGGACTGGACACACAACTACACCTGCCCATGTACTTCTTCCTCTGCAACCTCTCAGTGGTGGACATTTGCTACACCTCTAGCGGGGTCCCCCAGATGCTGGTGCACCTCCTGCTGGAGAAGAAAACCATCTCCTTCATCCGATGTGGGACCCAGCTCTTCTTCTCGCTGGCCCTGGGGGGTACCGAGTTCCTGCTGCTGGCTGCTATGGCCTATGACCGTTACGTGGCTGTCTGCGACCCCTTGCGCTACGTGGCAGTGATGAGACCAAGGTGCTGTGCTGGGCTGGCAGCTGTCTCTTGGCTTACAGGTCTGGTGAATTCTGTGGTGGAGACGGTGGTCACCATGCGCCTACCCACCTGTGGACACCACGTGCTGAACCATGTGGCCTGTGAGACACTGGCATTCATCCGCTTGGCCTGCGTTGACATCACCCTCAACCAGGTGGTCATATTGGCCTCCAGCGTGGTAGTGCTGCTGGTGCCCTGCTGCCTGGTCTCACTGTCCTATGCCTACATTGTGGCAGCCATTCTGCGGATCCACTCCACCAGGGGACGCCGCAAAGCCTTCGGGACCTGTGCCTCCCACCTTACTGTGGTCTCCATGTCTTACGGGATGGCGCTGGTTACCTACATGCAGCCCCGCTCCACAGCCTCGGCCGAGCAGGACAAGGTGGTGGTGCTCTTTTACACTGTGGTGACCCCCATGCTGAATCCACTCATCTACAGTCTGCGGAACAAGGAGATGAAGGCTGCTCTGAGTCGAGTTCTGATGAGCCGCTCTGAATCAAAACTTTAGTATACTGCGACTTTGTCATGAGAGGCCTCACTGTGAACACCGCGGACCTTGGAGTTTGTCCTCGGCATAATATACGCCTGTGTCTGTGCACGTGCCTATGCATGTGTGTACACGTGCATGGTGTAAGGGAGCAGGTAGGAGGACCACGATCTGCATCACTCACTATCTTTTGAGGTAACAGGGAAGTGGATTGTATCCCTGGGCTCTATTTTTGGCCCCCGACTTATTCGAAAAATGTGAATTACAATTTACAAATACATACATTAAATGAAAAAAAAAAGATATCCCAGCATATATGAATTAGAAAAGAAGATCAAATTAGAAATCAGGGCAGTGCACAAAACTTACGCCAGGAAAGTATATTTCCTTCTAAAATCTACAACTGTATGTCTAAGCTTTTCTGCAATCAGTGAGAAAAGGGAGGGGAGGAGGGAGCTATAATTTATAAAATTCACTGCACCCAAGGGATCAAACAGGCATTGGGCCAGAGATGCAAAGGTCACCCATGTGATTCACACACGGTCCAGCCCAGCTCAGCAGGGTGGGGAATTCACACAGCAACATGAAGCCAAAGTCATAGTAACAATCCGTACAACCCTGATGAGCAGGACTGGACCATGCGTGAGTCACGTGAACATCACTTGCATGCCTCCTTGCTCTCAGGCTTGCAGTGGTGGCAAATGGCTGGCCAAAAAGTCAAGCTTTCAGAATCTCAAACACACACTTTCTACAAAATCAGGTCTAAGGATATACTGTTCTGAAAAGAGAGATGTATTCGGAATTCACACTTGACTATCATGCCACCCAGCATCAGAGGTGAGCCAAGTGAGCTACTCAGCAAGGAATCTGTTTCCAAGTTTGCTTAGTCTGGTAACACACAATGAGTGACTGAGCACTAAACATTCTAACCCAGAAAGTGAAACAGCGATCATCTGTCCAGGAAAATATTTAGAACATTTAAAAATTAAAATAAAGCATCTCTTACCTAAATATTACAGATATCTGGTTTGTATTACCAATACAAAAACCATAAATTGAGGGGCGCCTGGGAGGCTCAGTCGGTTAAGCATCTGCTTTCGGCTCAAGTCATGATCCCAAGGTCCTGGGATTGAGCCCCATGTGTGGCAACCTACTCAGCAGGGAGCCTGCTTCTCCCTCTCCCTCTGCCCCTCATCCTTCCTGTGCTCTCTCTCTCACTCGGCTCTAAGAAATGAATAAAATCTTTTTTAAAAATTAAAAAAGAAAAACATAAATTGAGAACAATTCAAACTTCTAATCAATCTGCTGGGAAAAGGCCAAAAGTTTTTAGAGGAGGAAATGGAGTACGTTTTTATTTTTTTGTGATTTTTATTTTTTTTAAGTTGGCTCTGTGCCCAATATGGAGCCCAGTGTGGAGCCCAACAGGGGCCTAAAACTCATGACCCTGAGATCAACACCTGAGCTGAGATCAAAGTCAGACGCTTAACCCACTGGGCCACCCAGGTGCCCCTGGAGTACCTTTTTAAATTCTAGTAAAACTTTTTTTTTTAATTGAGATAAAAATTCACATAACATATGAGCCATGATTTTTACCATTTTAAAGTATACAATTCAGTGGCATTTAGTATATTCACCATGTTGTTCAACCTTATGTCCATCTCGTTTTCGTCACCCCAAAAGGGCACCTCATACCATTTAAGCTGTCCCTCTCCATTCCTGCCTCTACGCAGGCCCTGGCAACCCCAATCTGCTCTCTGCCTTTATGGGTTTGCTTACTCTAGATACTGAACAGAAATGGAATCATACAATACGTGACCTTTTGCGCCTCCTTGAGCTTCATGAGCTTCATGTTTTTGAAGCACGGGGCTTCCTTTGTCACGGCTGATCATATTCCTACCATATGGAAACAAACACATTTTCCTTACCCATTCATCAGGTAGGGGATGTCTGGGTTGCTTCTCACTATTGGCTTCTGTGAACAGTGCTGCTATAAACATTCATGTGCATGTTTTTGTTTGAAAACCTGTTTTCGATTCTTTGGGGTATATACCTTGGAGTGGAATTGCTGGATCATATGGTAATTCTGTTTAACTTTTGGAGGAACTGCCGAAGTGCTGTCCACCACAGTTGAACCACCCACCCCAAGGAGGGTTCGAACTTCACATCCTCCCAGCCCTTAGGTTTTGTTTCTTTGATTACAACCATCCCAGGAGGTAGGAAATGATAGCCCACTCTGGTTCTGATTTGCATGTCCCTAATGACTAATGATGCTAAGCCTCTTCCCAGGTCCTGGTTGGCCATTTGTCTATCTTCTTTGGAGAAATGTCCAGCAAAACTTCTTTTTTTCATTTTTTATTTAAGACCCTCTCTGCTTCCTTCCCCTTCCTCGAGTGTCAGCTTCTCTCACTCCCTCCCTGAACCCCTGTCTGCCTCCTTCTCCCCTACCACCACCAGCATCCTTCATCGGCCTTCCTCCCTCCCTGCTCCCACTCCCATGGGAGGCACTCAGCCTCATCTTGTGTCAAAATGTTTTAACTCATCATCATTTTTAGATCCTTCTGTAACTATTAAGTTCTCTCCCCAAATCAACAAATTATCTTTTCCTTTTTCCAGTGCCTCTGTGTTTAGGTGTTTGCCTGTTCTTTGCCCAGTGTCTGCATCTTGCACCACAAGGAAACCTCAGTTCTTTCTCTTTAGTTAGTGAGGAAGAACAAATCACAAGCTCTTATAATTTATTTTCTTTTGTCTTCATCATATACCTATGGAATATCTAGCATTGAGCAGTGTGATATCCTAGTACACCTTCTAACATAGCCAGGCTGCAAAATAAATGATCACCAAGATCACTGAATGAGCAAACTTTGTGTATGGGGGTTCTTTTTAATAAAACCAATTAAAACTTGGAAGGTGTCAACCAAACAAAATTGATATGGCTTCTTTACTGGTTGAGTTATAATCCTTCATTAAATTACAATATAGTGTGGACAATAATCTATTAAGCTATCTTTTAATTATTACAGTGAAAACATACCCTATGTATATAAAGTAATACTTATATTCTATTGTTCATGGAAGGAGGGCAAACATCTAGTTTATCCAAAGAAGACACTAATTCATTAAGTTACAAGATAGAAGAAGGGATGGTAGGTCCAAAATATTTTCCTACTTACCCTATTGTTTGACTATAAGAACTTAAAAAGAATTTTGGGGGGCACCTGGGTGGCTCAATCAGTTAAGCGTACGACTCTTGATTTTGCCTTAGGTCATGATCCCAGGGTCGTGAGATTGAGCCCTGTATCGGGTTCTGCGCTGGGCATAGAGCCTGCTTAGGACTCTTCCTCTCCTTCTGCCCCGGCACCCCCACCCCTGTTCACACATGTTCTCTCTCTCTAAAATGTAAAAAAAAAAAAAAAAAAAAAAGGAAAAAAAAAGAAAAAGAATTCTCGGCCCTTATCTCTTTAAAGAGAGATTCAGTGTATCTGAAGGACGCTTACTAATCAGGAGGAAAAAACTAGTCCCTCAAGAGACTCTTCTGAGTGGAGTCATTCTTGAGGTGTTATTACAGAGTGGACTCTCTGAAAACATCAATAAGAAGGTTCTATACTGAGCTCCTAGATGAGAGGATGAATTTTAAAGAAATCACTCCTTACTAGGATGTTCATTTGATCAGTCAGCCCATCAACTCTATGTTCAGTCTCTGCTGGAAATGAGAAAGGGGTACAACAAAAAGAGAAAACACCCTCTCTACCCTCCAAGCAGGTAGTTTGTTTAGAAGTCGTAAAAGGGAAGTGAAAAGGCAAGGCTTAGAGGAGGGTTTTTTCAATTCTACCCGCTGGCTGCAGAGAAAGTTGAGAGTCCAGATGTGTGGGCTCCCTACTCTCACTAAACTCTGGGGCAGATGTTTCCCTTTTACCAATGAAACGGAAGGAGGTCCACTGATCTAATGAACTGGGTCACCAGTCTGCTGGCCTTTCCAAACTGCATCACTTTGCGGCAGCTCAAAGTTCCCCAGGAGCAGCATCCCAAACACTGCACCTTTCCTGACACCCCCTCCATAGATCAAACCTGCCCCACACATCATTCTGTGAGGATGCTGCTCCCCACTACCTGCTGTGATACATTCTGAGCTCCAAGTGATAATACAATGTGATGTAGCAGGAAGAACATGAGAATATGGTCCTCTGATTCCAGACCCACTTCCAGCTCTGCTCCTAGCTGGTGGAACCACCTCACACAATCACTTCTGCTCTCTGAGCCTCAGTTTCCTTATTCTGTAAAATGACAAGGTGGAAATGATGATCCTAAAAGTTCCTTCCAGCTTTTTTTCACTTCTGTGTTCTCATTTTGCATTTTATTCTCTTCTGTGGTGAGAATTTCAGTTAATGCTATTCTGGGCACTCAGAACACATTTGGGGAGTAAAGTTTGTCCACTTACTGCAGTGATGACAGAAATAGGTTCACTGGGAAGCTGGGGCTCCATCCCAGGTGCGGATCTCAGAAAATCAGCTGCGTACCCTGCCAGAGCCAGTCTCTATTCTTAGCATTTTCTACAGTGACACCTTCTGGCCACAGAAGGACTGAAAGGAAGAAAAGTGTGGGTTCCAACTAGCTAGAGAGAGACGGTGTATCCAGAGGCTCTCCCTCTTCACCTCCATCCAGCCATGAGCCCGATCTTCAGGCCTGGTTAGAAAGACTTGGGTTGAATTGTTTTCATTTCCATTTCATTGGATTCTATGACCCATCTATCATATCTTTAATACAGATCCTTCTCATTTTAGATAATGCTCTGGAATTTATGAGGGCTTTCTCACACATTATCTCACTTGATATTTACTACTTCTCCCTGGGTCTAAGATATTCTGAAACATTGTTTTTGGACAAGACCTAAGAAAGTAAGACTAAGTAAGAGAAGACCCAACACACACAAAAAAGTCAAAATATCAAGGATCACTTTTTCACTGATTCAGTGGAATTTGAGGCAAATCATTTAAACTCTCTTGGCCTCAACTTTTTCAAACAAAGAATGAGAAGCTTAGCCCGAAAGATCTTTCCTCCACAAAAACTCTTCTCAGTTTATCTCAAAACATATTCCTCTCCCAAAAAGAAAATGTCTTGAGTCTTCAAAAATAGGATTAAAAGGTTCCATCTAAAGCAGTAGTTCTCAAACTTAGTTTCACATTTTAATTGTTTGGGAAATGTTAAAAGTTACAAATATACTAATATCTGTGTTTCACTCGCCTGAGATTGTGACTTAAGTGCTCTGGAGTATGGTCTGGGCTTCTGGGGTCTTTGAACCGTGCCAGGTGATTCTCCCGTGTAGCTACGGTAGCAGGCACTGCTCTGGTCCCACCATGGGTCGCGTGGGATTTTCAAAGGCAAGTCCTAGTATCTGGAGTTTTCCCTTCCATCTCAAGCTTCCCCAGGGAGCATCCAAATGGGCTTTTCCTGCAGTCAGACTCTTCTCCGTGCCCCTGCGGTCTCTCCTTATTCCTAAACTAGCCAAGAGCACTGTCTCCTCCCACCATGTTGCAGAGACACACAACGTAAATATGGCAATGGAGCTAGGGAGACTTGCTATTAATATACAGACAAGTAAAGACTATAAAATTGCTTAGTACTTTTGACCTAAGGGAGAATATGACATCTTATCCTTTGGTAGAGGCTGAAGACCAGCAAAGTAAACAGGGAGGTGTTCCAAGGGCAAACCTGTCTCTGCTATGACAGAAGGATTTACACATAACAAAGCTCAAAGGGTTTCAGAGGCACTCCCTTACTGACTTCATCTGTGGGCACCGTCAGGTTCCAAATGCTATCATTGCAGGTAAGTGATATATGCATTCGCCTTTTATAAATCACTTTACCATTCAAATAAATGCCAGCATTTCACCAAGGAAATAGCATAATCGCAAGAAGCTGGGACATAATTATAGTTAATATAATGTTCTACAATGAGGCCCTGATCTTATCAACCCAAGAATAAGCCTGATTAATCAGTACACTGAGAACCAAGTGAGTGATTTTCTCTGTCACTGACCCAGCCTGGCTTATGGGCGGAACAGGAAGAACCACAAGCTCCAGTGTGAGTAGAAATGACAAGGAGGAAATCCAGAACACAATCTTACATCTTAGGATCAGAGAATAATCCTCAAGGCCACTACTTTAAACTTTTTTTTTTAATTTGTATACTCAGCAAAAATTTTATTGTGAAACATTTATTAGGAATCTTTGCATACAAAGAAAAATCACAGGGGCGCCTGGGTGGCTCAGTCAGTTAAGCATCCAACCGTCGATTTTGACTCAGGTCATGATCTCAGGGTCCTGAGATTAAGCCCTGGGTGGGGCTCCGTGCTGGGTGTGGAGCCTGCTTAAGACGCTCTCTCTCTCCTTCTCCCTCTCCTTCTGCCCCTCCCCCACCCCGCATGTACTCTCTCTCTCTGAAAGAAAGAAAGAAAAGAAAAGAACGGAAAAAACACAAAAGATCCCTGATTTCAAGAAGCTCAGAGTCTAATGGAGAAAACATACAAGTTCTTGCTTGTTCAGGCCCAGACTGTGAATTCTGATTCTGGCCTCTCTAAGCTATCTCCTCCTGCCGGCACCTAGCCCACCTGCTCCATGAGGAGGGACAACCTGACCTGGAAAAGTGACCCAGGCTGGACTCTTTGTGCTGTTTGGGACCGCCTATCTGCTGACCCTCCTGGGCAACGGGCTCATCATCCTCCTGATTGAACTAGACACACGACTGCACCTGCCCATGTACTTCTTCCTCTGCAACCTCTCGGTGGTAGACATTTGCTATATCTCTATCGGGGTCCCCCAGATGCTGGTGCACTTCCTGCTGGAGAAGAAAACCATCTCCTTCACCCAATGTGGGACTCAGCTCTTCTTCTCTCTGGCCCTGAGGGGTACCGAGTTCCTGCTGCTGGCTGCTACGGCCCATGACCTACATGGCTGCCTGTGACCCCCTGCACTTCATGGCAGCTGTCTCTTGGATTATAAGCCTGGTGAATTCTGTAGTGTATACAGTGGTCACCATGCACCTGCTCAACTGTGGGCACATGTGCTGAACCATGTGGCCTGTGTGGATGTCACACAGATCAGGTTGTAATGATGGGCTCCAGTCATGGTGCTGCTGGGGCCCAGAGCTGAATGCTGAGTAGAAACTCAGTTGTGTTAACAGAGAAATACAGACAAACGGAAAAGTAGAAAGAGAAGGCTGCTACCTAAGAACAGTGAAGCTTGTACTAAGGGATTAAGTATTTGTGCAACTATGTACACGTGTGTGTGCGCGTGTGCGTGTGTGAAAAATGTACTCTTTGTTTTTGAAGGCATATATAAATAATGACAAGTTCTGAAATCTTCTTTGTAGCTCTGACCCATTCTCATCAAGATTCAAAAGCAGTTTAGGGGTGCCTGGGTGGCTCAGTTGGTTCAGCAGCTGCTTTCGGCTCAGGTCATGATCCCAGGGTCCTGGGGTCGAGCCCCACATCAGGCTCCCTACTCAGCAGGGAGTCTGTTTCTCCCTCTTTCTCTGCCTATCGCCTTCCCCTGCTTGTGCTCACTTTCTGCGTCAAATACATAAAATCTTTAAAACATAAAAACAAAAACAAAAGCAGTTCACACCAATCAGAAATGTTAAACATTTGTTGACTAGATGAACATCAGCATAATTCCCACGACCACTTTCACCATCGCCCTAAATGTCAACTTCACCTCTGCAGTAAATCACCAAATACCACATTTAATGAACACCTCTTCTGTGCCCAGCCTGAGCCCTTCCTCACCAGTTATCATCCCAACCCTCTCCTCCCAGGTGCTCAAAACATCATGGACCTGGGACACCATTCAGGTCTCTGAAAGAAATATCAATCAGTAAATAGATTTGTGTGAAATATACCATGCCAGGTGCTGCAAGACACACACAAAGTTTGATAGGAGATCCTTTCCCACAACCTGGAGACTATTTAGAAAGATAAAAGATAAGTGCCAAAAAAGAAAAAAGAAATTGCAACATAATCCAACAATGCAAAAATAAAATAAGGAAATATTTGGTCAATTACTAAATACAGGATAGAGATTAAAAACCCCCAGAGAATCCATGAAATTCTCCCATGAAGGGGAAAAATCTGGACGGTTTGCAAAGGGATTAAAGGAGGGGCGCTGGGTGACTCAGTCAGTGAAGCGTCTGCCTTCCACTCAGGTCATGATCTCGGAGCCCGGGAATCCCCGAGATGGAGCCCCACATCAGGCTCCCTGCCCAGCAGGGAGTCTGCTTCTCCCTCTGACCCTCCCCCCTCTCATGCTCTCTCTCTCTCAAATAAAATCTTTAAAAAAGCGGGGCGGGGGCGGGGCGGTTAAAGGAGAAGAAAAAAATGAATTGGGCCTTAGAAAATAGTCAGATTTGGACAGTTGAGGGAGTTGAGAGAGATACATCCATTCTTGGTGAATGGGGGAACAACACAAATGAAGTTAGGAGGTAGCAAAAACTGAGGTCTGTCTGGGAAAGACTGAGCAAACCAGTTTGGTTAGAGCAAAGGCTTCATTCTGAGGAGTTATGAGGCGGAAATAAGGATGGAAAGAGGGGGTGGACTTCCTAGGGCTCTGAAAACTAGGCCAAAGAATTTGCTTTAGAGGCCCTGGCAAGATAGCAGAGTTTTTAATATGGGGAATAACATATCTTACAGAGTATTCCAGAAGCTGTCCTCTACCTCTGAACCAGGCCTGTTAGACCAACTAGACAAAAACAAGTAGCACAGACTTTTTCTTCCTTTAATCCAACAAACTCTCTATTTCATGCTTAACTAGAGGGAGTAAGTGAAACAACTATTTATAATTCAACTTCCTCTAATTAGGGCAGACTTCGTAGAGCAGGTAGATAAGGTTTCAAAGACCAAAAGATTTGGGAAGAATGTAAACTATAAATTATTTAAGAACATAGGGAAATGTTAAAAGTGAACAGATCTTGAAGTTGAGATTGAACAGAGGGTGTAAGTGTAAAGTGCCTTCTACTTTCCTTTTAAAAAAAAAAAAAAAAAAATGAAAAGTTAGCCATTCCATCTGAACAACACTCTGAAGCCTGAGTAAAAATAGAGAGTTTACTTGGTGCTTTGTAAGTGGTGACAACCCTGTTTTTTCTGATCTCATGCCGTATCTCAAGAGGCAACCCTCTGGCTAGACAGGTCCCATACTGGTTAAGGATGGATTTAGAGTCTGCTTTTCTTATACTGATTCACAAAATGGGTCTGAATCTCACCAAAGGCACTAGTCTGGCAAAGCCTTCATACTTTTTTATCTTTTTTCATGAAGAAAAAAACAATGCATGAAGAACAGGAGAGAAAAACTCAAGTCTGAGGTGGGAACTATATCAGGATAGAGTATTTCTAGAGTCATACAGTGACAAAGAAGGGAGTAAATGGGCATGAGGGAACATGGTTCCATGGCCATTCTGAACAGACCTGGGAATTTCATGGTAGAGAATCCCTGATGGCAAGACCTCTCTGCTCTGTCAGGAAAGCACAAATCCAGTCTCTTCCATCCAGAACAAAAAGCCTCCCCCACCCCACCCCACAGCACTCTTTGCTTCACAAAATCACACAACCAAGACATCACTAGAGAGCAGGGTTCTCAGCCTGGAATTCACGGACGGGTTTTCAGGTCTACAGGCACCTGGAATTGTGTGTTTCAACGTCATCTCATCCACAATGTTATCACCTGCTGAGAGATTTGTAATGATATGCTCATTCGTACGAGTAGACACTTTGCCCAGCTCCCAAGAGACTGTAAACACCATGGGAGTAGAAACGACGTCTGTAAGGCCCATACTTTATCCTCAGCACAGGGCGTGTCTACAGGTGCTCACTGAATACATTCTCACCGAATACATTCTCAAACAATCTGCGGCCCTCCACAACGTTAACACATCCTGACTTATATACTGTTTTGCATTACGTTTTTAAATTTTACAAAATTTCTTCTATGAAAGCTTTGGCAGTGAGCTGTGGTATTTGCCACAGGTCAATAAGACAGGGGTTTTAGCTAAGCTTTCCTGACACCACAGAACTGGGTTTGCCATTAGGAAGCACTACCAGAAGAGGGCTGTGCAACGTCCAGCACGCGGTCCAAAGTCCACCAATCAATCTGATCTCCCGCTGGTTTAATCTCCAATACATTTTCTCAGTCTTCTCATTTCTTTTCTCAATAGAACAGCTCAATATAGTGACATTACAACGTGTAATATGGAACACAGTTTAAAGATAACAGCTAGATAATGTTTAGTAACTCTTACTATTCCTATCTAGTTTTCTCCTTTCCCCTTTATATCTTCAAAGAAAAAATGCAGCTCTTAGGTCTTTTCTTTGTCTCCCTTAGCTGATGTCAAAAGCTATTTAAGTGCTAAGCAAAATAAGTCAGTCAGAGAAAGACAAATACCATATGATTTCACTAGTATGCGGAATTTAAGAAACAAAACAAATGAACAGGGGCGCCTGGGTGGCTCAGTCGGTTAAATGTCCAACTCTTGATTTCAGCTCAGGTCTCGATCTCAGGGTCATGAGTTCAAGCCCTGCATTGGTGCTTGAGAAAAAAAATTTTTTTTAATGAACAAAGGGAAAAAAAGAGAGAGAGACAAACCAAGAAACAGACTCTTAACTACAGAGAACAAACTAATGGTTACCAGGGGAGGTGGGTGGGGGCACAGGGGAGAGAGGGGATGGGGATGAAGGAGGGCACTTGCTGTGAAGAGCACCAGATACTGTATAGAAGTGTTGAATCACTATATTGTACACCCAAAATATGTTAGTTAACTGGAATTTAAATAAAAAAATTTTTAAAAAGCTGCTTAAGTGAACTATTCTCTGAGACTCACACCCCCTAGTGAGCCTCCAGTGGCTTCCTTCAGCATCAGAATCCCTTCTCAATGATTCCTTACCCACCAAAAGCAGTTTTTCTTTATCTCACTCATACTTAGCATATTGGCCTAATTTAGCAGTTGAAAAAAATTGGAGGAATGGGAAAAAAACAAGAGGAGTCCCCAAAAAATTAGATATATAACACTAGTCTTTCCTGGTATCCAGAAAGGTCCTCGCCATACTTGGGTTTCTCGACTTTTTCATACTGATGCAGATACAGAAAATCATTTTTTTAAAAATAATATTAACTACGTAATACTATAATTATTATTAACAAGTTACAATGAACACAAACGTGTCATGCACGTATATTACCTTTTTCAGTCTTTGCAATTACTTCGAGACAGTTGTTATTACCTCAGTGAATATGCCAGGAAACTAAGGCATAAGGGGTTAATTACACATAGGCATTCACATCACGTAAAAGATCTGTAGTTTAAAAAATTAAAACACTACTGAAAGTAATAAATCTTGAATAAATGGAAAAGTATACCATACTCTTGAACAGAAAGACTCAACATTATGGATATGTATGTCTCCTTAGGTTGAATTATACATTTAGCAGTATCCAACTTAATTTTCCTAAAAAGGAATTTTTGTTTGGGATCAGACACTATTATTTTAAAAATAATAGCCAAGAAAGTTAGAAAAGAAGATTAATGAAGAAAGACTAGTTTACCAGTCATTCAAACATCATAAACCTAAAATAGCAAAACACTGTAGTAGTGGCACATGATTATATCAAGGTAGCAAAACAGAATAGAAAGCCTGGAAATAAACCAATATGTGTAAGAATTTAGCAATGATAAAAGGTAGCATTTTAAATCAGTGGAGAAAAAAAATATAAAATAAAAAGTGTTAAGGGAACAAGCTAATCATTTGGAAAAAAATTTATCCATATAGGATATCTTATATCAGAATACATCCCATAAGGATCAAGTATTAAATATAAAAATGAAAGCATAAAAGTACTAGAAGAAACCAATGATAGGACAATGATATCACAGTGAGGAATACCTTCAAAGTATGAGACAAAATTCCAGCTGTCATTATTGCTTTAAATAAAGTCAGGGAAAAAATCTGAATGGCAAAAGCCATTGTTATAAAAGTAAAAAGCAAAAATAAAAACATATGGAGGGTAAGGTGGGAGGCAGGTACAACGCAAAGGGGTAACACGAAGGACTTCTTTTGTGATGACAGAACAGTTCTGTGCCTTGATTGTAGCTACACGAATCTGTACATGGGATAAAATTGCATCAAATCACACACACACAGGAATGCAGGTTTGAAAGAATAGGGGAAACTGAATAAGATCTGTAGACTTCTTAGCAGTAATGCACCTGTGTCGGTTTCCCAGTCTCGCTATGTAACATGCTACCATCCGGGGAAACTGGCTGAAGGGCACAAAGGGCTCTGTACTATTCTTACAACTTCCTGTGAGTCTATGATTACTTTAAAATAAGGAAAGTTTTAAAATTAACATTGGTGTCAAGAAAAATTAAAATAAAAAACACTGAGGATGGGGGAATGTTTTGCCACTCATATCAAAAAGAGCTCATTTCTCTAAGATATAAAGAGCTCCTACAAGCCAATAAGAAAAAAGCAAAAATCCAAATCTAAAAGTAAACAAAGATATAGACTGTCTACAGAAAATAAACATACAAACGTCTCTAAACATATAAAATAATAATAAACCTTATTCAAAATAGGAATCATGCAAATGACAACTACACTCTTAGGCCATTTTTTGCCTAACAGATTGGCAAAAAAGAAAGTGTGAAAATAAGTGCACTCCTAAATTGCTGATGGGGAAATAAATTGATCCAAACCTACGAGGGCAATATCTGTCAAAATTAGAAATGCAGGGTGGGGGGATGAGGTAACTGGGTGATGCGCATTAAGGAGGGCACGTGATATAATGAGCACTGGGTATTTTATGTACCTGATGAATTACTGAACTCTACATCTTAAACTAATGATACACTCGCTATATGCTAATTGAATTTAAATCAAAAAGTTAATTTAAAAAATTAGAAATGCACATGCCACTTGACCCAGTAATCCCATTTCATGGCATTTATCCTGGCACATGTGCAAGATTACTTATGTAGAAGATTCATTCAACATTGCAACATTGCGGTAATAGTGAAAGACAGAAAACAACCTAAATGACAACAGGTGACCAATTAAAGACACTGTGGTGCATCTATGCCAAAACAAAAAACAGAAAACCTAAACATGAGGAAATGTGGTACTCCCACAATGCATAGATCTCCAAGATATATCAAGTAGAAAGAGCAAGGACCAGAACAGCATGACTACCGGGCAGCCATCTGTGGAGAAGGACACAAGGAGAAAGAACATAGCTAATAAGTCAGTTGGTTAGTTAGTTCCTGGTTTGGAATACATAAGTAAATACATAAGTAAGTTAGTTGACTGGTTTGGTAGTTAGCTTTCTGCTGTAGACGAAATATCTCTAGAAGGACAGACATAAAACTGACGAGAATGCCTCAGAAGGGGAAGGTAGAAGAGAGATTTTTTATATATATACTCTTGAGTACATTTTGAATTTTTAACCATGCAAATGTATTACCTATTTAAAAATAAATTTTTAAAGTAAAAATACGGAATAAACTACAGAGAGATTTTAGTTCATGAGTGTACTCCACTCAGCAGCATATGCCCTAGTCAGTAGGGAAATTACTTTCACTCTCAGAGGACATTAAAATTTCTCCCTACCAGGCACCCCGTTGTGAGTTAGACTCTAAGATTTGCACACGGGTGCCTTTGAGCAAAAACATTTAAGCCTCCCTTAGAGGCACCCAACTCTAAATAGAATTTTTTCCAAAATTATTTCTAGAAATATTTGTATAGTAAATGGAGCAAGCTATTTCAAAACAACATTTAAACATAAGATTTAAAAGGGTGATTCTTAAAAACAAAAAGAGGTTAGTTTTTTGACACAAACTAAGTGAAACTCTTGAGTCTTCAGAACTCAAAGTACATGTTTATTCAATTCGCATGTGACTTTGTGATTTGCTTGAGGAAAAACAAAAAAGTTCCAGAGATTTGAAAATGTGGAAAATCACAATGTGCGATTCTAAAGGAAGAATAAACATGGAAAAAGTCTGGTTGCCACTTAGACCTCAGAGAGGAGAAAACCAAAGGCAGAAAAATGGAAATAATAATGAGAAAAGAGATGGGTTGGTGTAAAGAAACTTTCCAATAGTTTTCATAAAATTAAAACAAAATTCTCCAAGGGTAGCAAAGGAAAAAGAATCTCCACAAAAAAGAGGGCTATTAGACATCACAGCCCTGACCACTGTCGGCCACAGCTACTGTCCTCTGCAGCCCCCATGGCAACCATTACATTATTGTCAAGAGGGATGCTCCTTCCCCATCCACACCCTAGTTCACCCATAGACACATTTTCTCTTCATGCCCTGGGAGGCTTTTGAGATCACATGTACTGTTAATCAAGACTTTTTAACTGAAAGCTGCCATATTAAGGAGGGGATACAAAATAGAGAGGAGACAAATTTTTATATTCTGAATTTCTAGACAATACTGGCTCTCTGAGCCCTGTGGGGCCCATTTCAACAGCGTCCCAAGGAAGGAATCTCGGTCAGAGAATCCCCAGATTTGACTTTCCTTCTCTCCTTCCCAAAGGAGGAAGCCCAGAGTAGAATCCAATGGGTATCTGCCTGTGAAGCTATTTCCATATTTTCATTTCAAGCTATTTTCACTGGTTCCATCATTGTCCGAGTCCTTCAGGGGGTCTGGATGGGACCATACCACCTAGGCCAGCCGGAAGACCCTGGCCAACAGAAGTAGCTGCCTGCACACCCCGCGAAGCCGGAGGTTGCTGAGGATGAGGATGTAGGGATGGACAGATGTGCACAGGTAGATTAAAATCTGCCACGGCCAGTACCAGTCACTCTCTGAGGAGAAGAAACCCGCAGCATCGATGACCAAGGATGCGAAAGACAGAGCATAAAGAATGAGGAAGGAGATGAGCGACTTCAGAGCTCTGGTGTGAGCCTGGCCGCTAGGGTCCTGTGGGCTGTGGGCACTGCGCTGCATTCTCCCTGTGTGTCGCCTCAGAGAATTAATCAACAGTGCAATTGAGACCAGAAAGACAGAGCAGGGAATTGACAAGGTGATAAGTTTCAGGGGCAAGAAATAGTGAATTTCCAGCCTCCTGCTCCACTGCTTGAAGGTCATATTCCCAGGAAATTTTCTAATTAAGAATCCTTGATACACAGCATGGTTTCCCCAGAAGAAGAGCAGGGTGACGATGAAAGAGATCAGGAGAGAAGCCATGAGGAGCCAGGGCACTGACCCTGGGAACCTCCACTTCAGCCAAAGGAAGGTAGGGTGGGTGAAGTTAGCAATCTTCATGCAGAAGAGGACACTGAGCCAAGAGCCCAACCAGAAGGTGGCCGAGTTCAGGAAGTCCCAGTGGAGACTGATGAACTGCCGCGCAGGACCGCTGCTGTACTCGTTCAGGTGGAGGTAGTAGTAGAAGTTGTTCACCATTCCAACACACTGCAGGCAGAAGCGGGAAGCACCCAAGCTCATGAGGATCATGTCGGAGGGAAGCAGCCTCCCACGCCGCATCCTTTCCCTGCTCAGCACCAGCACAATGAAGCCGTTGGCCAGGATTCCCAGGAGGCATAGCAGGACAAAGAGCAGCATGAAGAAGGCTGAGAGTGCTGGCTGCATTTTGGCCCCTCCCGTCACCACGCTGAGCTTTCCGTCTTGCTCCCTGGCCTCCTCTCTGCCCCCACCCACAGTCCCTCTCTGAATCTTTCCTGGGGGTGGGAGAGGACTGTTCAGGCTCTACATCTGAATCAGACCTCACTTACATAAACACAGATGCTCAGGCTACAGGGAAAGGGGAGCTCCGTTCAGGGAGGATGCAAATTTCCCATGGGTTCAGTTACCACTAGGCCTACCAACTGCCCCTGATTTGCCTTCTCTGGTTTTGCCTGCATGCCACCAACGTTAGCACCAATGTAGAGAGTTTTTCGTGTCTCTGTGACTAAGTTCCAGCCTTCTTATTTCCCCTTTGGGCACTATAAACATCCCTCTTCCCATCAGATCATTCTTAAGACATTAAGTATATGGGCAACAAGTATATAGAGATACTCATATGGCCAAGACCTAAGCAAAAGTGATGACAGACAAGTCTGTCTCCAGCTGAGCTTCCCTGTTATGCATCCGCCCTCACCTCTGAGCAGTCATCCCCTTCAAGGTCAGAAGCCTTGGTCCACATTTCCACCAAACCTCTTCTTAAATCCTTCATGGACCCTGGGGTATAAGTGATTGATAATGGTTTAAACTGGTTTTATGTTCCAATGAGAGAATTCGTTTCCTTGTGCTTGTGGGACTGAGGGCCATCTGCTTCTTGCTGCATGGTGGCTGAAGTCTCCCTCAGATCCCGGGGGCCCCTGGCAGTCTTCACCAAGTGGGCTGTTTAGACATGGCACCTGACTTCACCAGGCCAGCAAAGACAGTCTCTAGACAGAGCTGGCTAGCAAGATGGACTCTTAAATAGCACAGTATAATCACAGAAGTAACATCCTATCACCTTTGCCATATTCTATTGGCTAGAAGAAAGTTACAGTCTGCAGGGACACTCAAAGGGCGGGGGTTACAAAAAGGTGCAGATACCAAAATTGGAGGTCGTGGAGAACCATCTTAGAGTCTCTCTGCCATACTGAGATACCAGAGGTTACGAGATGTGTGTGCTGCCCTGTCCTCCAGCACCAATATTAAAAAGAAATCCCTATGAGAACATGTTAAAAAGCAAAAATGTTTTCTTGAAAGAAAATATAGTCAAGTTATTTGTAGTCAAATGTTTTCTATTTAATACTTCAAATTTTTCCTTTCTCCACATTTGTTTGAAACTTTTTTTTATGCGTTTCCTTTTGGATTGTGACCTTGTGATGAAAGAAAAATTATTTACAAATAATGTAAATGTTGTCATTACCACAGTATAAATGTAGAATTACATTAAAATAAATAATCCACAATTGAAAGAGAGATCACACTGAAGTTGGGTGAATATGCATTTCTCCCACTCTCAGATCTATGTTGCTCATACAGTTTTTATGCATTCACTCAGCAAATACTGACTGAGCACTTAGATACAGAGTACATATTGGGATAGAGCAGTGACCCAAAGAGGTGGGATTCCTGCTTCTACAGAACTTGTAGTGCAATGGGAGGTAATTGACAATAAAAACACACATAAACAAGACACTTTCATGTAGTAATCGGTGCTGTGAAGAAAACAGGTGAGTAAGATTGCCAGAGAATAGTTGGAGAGGGAAAAGTTGCTCCTTCAGACCTGTATGCTGGGGAAGGCATTCTCTGGGACATGGACTAAGGGGCCCAAGCAAGTAGAGCCTTTGCCATGTTTGGCTGGCTGAACTCATACCAAGTCATAATTTCATTCATTCTTATCCACCATTTCTTCTAATTTTACCAAGTGAGGCTTTCTCCTCCCAGAAAACAAGGACTCCAGCAGGCCACATGACTATTCATTCTTATCAAATAGGTTGTCCCAAGATCACTTCAAGCTACAAAAAAGACCTCAAAACAGAAACTGGGCATTTCTGTCCAATATACGAATACAAAATAACAAGACGGCTGTACCTTCAACCCCTCTGGGATTGGTTAATGCAGGTAGAGAGTGGAAAAGGGGCAGGAAGGGTCTTACTTGGACTAGCACCAAAGCCTTGTGCTTTCCAGGCCTGATGCTCCTTCATGGGGAAATTTCAGGGCTCTGGAGGTTTCCCACTGTGCTATCTCTCCTGCAATTCCCTTTGATGGGGAGAAAGCATCTCTATTTGGGGTGATCCCTTAGACTCCTTCCTCAGCCCCTAGACATTTTCCACCAAATTATTGCTGCTGGCATTTCCTCACTCCACTAAACAGTCCTATTGGTCAAACCTCAAGATACCTGCACACACATGCTCTCTCCCTTGGGGCACACAGATGGTGTTCAACCCTGATGCCACAGTCCTGATACGGCCACATTCTCCTGACTCTGCCCCAAAAGTTAACTAATCTGTTTGTCTCTTATTATCTTAATCCCCCAAGGAGGAGCAAGACCTTAGCTCACTATACCTTCCAACTGAAGCAATAACACAGTAAGCTTTGTAAGTGGCCCCATGGAAGGTCTGGGGCACCACCAGGTTTGAGGTAAGTCCTCCTTGGTGGAAGATGGACTGGGTTTCATTACATAGCTTTTCTAAATATTTATTCCCCACAAAATCTTCTCTTTTCTACTCTCTTACCCTTTCATTTTATCAAAGGATTTCACAAGTTATGGAACAGGTTTATGCCCACTTTCTTTGAAACCCTGAACATTGTGAACTGGAATTTCACATTGTAATCTCCTGCCATTAAATTTTTGCACCTGGTAGAAATTTCAACTTTTACCTAAAGGGCAAGATCAAGAAAGTTATGTTGGTCATGGTAAGAAACTGGGATGTTATCCTAACATAATAGAAAGCCATTACAGAGTTTTAAACAAGGGAGTAGCATGACCTAATCTATGTTTTTAAACAGATCCTCTGGGCTATGACTTAGAGAATGGAATTGGGGAGGGGCAAGGATAGAGGACAGCAGAGACTACTGCATTAGTCCATGCATGGACAGCTGAGAGTTTGTTCCCAAGTGCGAGCACTGCAGGTGGTGAGCAGTGATGAGATGCTGGAATATTTTGAAGGCAGATTCAGTAGGATTTGCCTGATATGGGGATGAGAGAAAAAGAGGAATCAAGGGGGTGCCTGGGTGGCTCAGTCAGTTAGGTCATGATCCTGGGGTCCTGGAATCGAGCCCCACTTCAGGGTCGAGTCTGTTTCTCCCTCTCCCTCTGCTCCTCTCCCTTTGCCCCTCCCCCCCCGTTCTCTCTCTCTCTCTCTCTCTCTCTCAAATAAATAGAAAAATCTTTAAAAAAAAATAAGAGGAATCAAGGATGGATCCCAATTTTTGACTGTAGTCACTGAGAGAATTTATGGAATCATCTACTGAGATGAGGAATATGTTTGTGGGAGGAACTCGGTTTTGGTTAAGTTTGAGACAGCTGTTAGATATCTAAAATGAGACATAAGGCGACAATTAAAATGTAAGTCTGGATCTCAGTAAGCCTGGAGTAACAGGTTTGGGAGTCATCAACACTTACTTGGTATTTAGAGCCATTACATTAGATGAGATCATGTGGGAAAAGAGTGTGGATGGAGACTGGGAAGAGTCTGGGAGTGAGCTTTGCACCTTCAGCTTTGAGGGGTTGAAAGGCAAAGGATATAGCAGAGGAGATTTGGCTGAGACTGATATTCAGGAGGGATTCCATTCTCCAAGCTCATGCTCAGAGGAGGAAGCAAATGGTGAGGAAGGTGACACAGGAATGAAAACTATGCTGGAGAGATTCTAGTTCTGCAGGGTGATCTACACAGGGGTTGCATGCTGTGTGTTCTGGGGAGATGCCCTATGGCAGACACTGTCAATGTGTTCTAACTTTGAGAGGCCCTCTGGTTGGGACCCAAGCCAAGCCCAGTAGAATGTCAGTGTTGAAACTGTGCTTTACCCTCTGACTGCCTCAGTAAAGAAGCTCTGTTTATTATTCATCCATTCAACAAAATCCATTCAGCGGGTACTGTCTGTCAGGCACTAGGCCAGGCACGTAGGCATGAAGATAAAGATCACCTTTTGAGGGAGAAGGACAAGTAGACATATGACAATTCCATACAATAAATGATAGAATAATAACTTATATTTACTCAGTGCTGCTATGCATACCCATGTATTTCTAAGTGCTTTATATGTGTTAATTTTTGATACTCATAAAAACTCAGTGAGTATCAAAAATGGTGGTGAGACACAAGAAATCCACACACAAAAGAGTGCAATTGGACACTATACACAAAAATGAACTCAAAGTGGATCATAGGACCAAATGTAAGAGCTGAAACTATAAAACTCTTAGAGGAAAACATAAAAGTAAATCTTCATGACCTTGGGTTAGACAAATCCTTCTTAGGACATCAAAAGCACAAGTGACTAAAAGAAAAATAGGTAAGATAAGTAAAAAAAAAATTAATTGGATTAAATCAATGTTTAAAAACTTTTGTGCTTTCAAGGATACCATCAACAAAGTGAAAAAAACAACCACAGAATGGAAGAAAATGTTTGCAAATCGTATATCTTATAAGGAACTTGCATCTAGAATATATAAAGAACACTTATAACTCAACAATAAAAGGACATAACCTAATTTAAAATGTGCAAAGGATCTGAATAGACAGCTCTCCAAAGATGACATACACATGGCCAATAAGCACACAAAAGATTTTCCACATTATTAGTTACTATAAAAATGCAAATCAAAGCAATGACATACCACCTCACAACCATTAGTGTGGCTAAAACCAAAAAGATGAGCAAGTGTTCAAAAGGATAGAGAGAAATCGAACCCTTCATGCACTTCTGGTGGGATTACAAAAAATGGTGCTGCTGCTTTGGAAAACTGCTTGGGTGCAGCTCCTTACAGTGTTACACACAGTTACCATATGATGCAGAAGTTCCACGCCCAGATATACAGATCATCCTCAATTTACAATGGGGTTATGTCTGGATAAATCCATTATAAGTGAAAAATATTTCAAGTCGAAAGTGCATTTAACATACTTAATCTACCAAACATCATAGCTTAGCCTAGTCTACCTTAAATGTGCTCAGAACACTCCAGGGGGGCAAAACCACCTAACACAAAGCCTATTTTATAATAAAGTGTTGACTATCTCATGTCATTTATTGAATATGGTACCGAAAATGAAAACAGAATGGTTGTGCGGGTATAGAATGGTGTTATCAGTTGTTTACCATCGTGATCATGTGGCTGACTGGGAGAACTTGTGTGTTCTCACCAAAACAAAACAAAACAAAAAACGCTTCTATGTGAGGTGTTGATTAACTTGATGATGGGAATCCTTTCACAGTGCATACATATCAAATCATCACATTGCACATTTCATATATATTACAACTGTTTGTCAATTATACCTCAATAGAGCTGAAAACAGGCTGGAGTCAAAAAATAACTATGAGTGTGAATGAAGAAATGCAGAACATACTTCGCTGTGTGATAACTACTGTATTAGTGTTCAAATATGTATGTCCATGAGATACACAAACACATGATTTGCGCTTATAAAAGAGAGAGAGAACCACCGACACTTTTGATGCAAAATAGAAGAGCCATAATAAATATCCCTCAAGTGGCAGAGAATCAGCAAATATGATCCTTGGAAGAGTCCTAGATAATAAAAGTGTCTATAGCAGTTAAAAATAGTAAATAGAAAGTCAACATACATGAAAGTATGCTTCTCGGGACATAATGTTATAATGCAGAATAACACTGGCTGAGAATCTAGGGTAGAACTGACCCATGATTCCCTCTTTGAAGAGAGGAAATGAAAAGTTTAAAATGACCATCACCACAATGCAGATTGCAAAACAATGAGCAAGAATATGAAAACACTGCCTGCAATAAAATCTTCAGAATCCGTGCCTTTTCAGACTGTCCTGCTGGGTTCTGGAGGGAGAACACCACTGTGGTGGAATATGGAGCAACATCACCAAGTTTATTGTGTCCTGGTTCCATTTAAAATTACCGTAAAAGGTATAAAATAAAATTTCACTTATTCAGCAAAGTTATTGAATCAAATATTTTTACTCCTAAGCTTCATGCTTTTTTCATACTCTATGCCATACTTTCCACAAAATATTTGAGTGTCCTAGAAAAGTGCCATCTGTGAGAACAAAAGATGATTCTTTCTGAGAAATTAACAATTATTTTGTTCATAATTTTTTAAAGATTTATTTAGAGAGAGAGAGTTAGAGGAGGGGCAGAAGGAGAGAATCCCCACTTAGCACAGAGCCCAACACTGGGCTCGATCTCAGGACCCTAAGATCATGACCTGAGCTGAAACCAAGATTAGGATTCTTAACCAACTGAAACACCCAGGTGCCCTTCTTTTGTTCATTATTGATCATTCTAGTGTTCATGCTTTTGCACATATAAACATCAGTCGCTTTCAATACTTACTGAAAGGCTTTCTTAGGTTTGTCATGGCAGAAAAAGGAAATAATCATAATACTTTATTTATTTATTGTTATCCTAATTTTGTAAAAAGTTATTTTAATATCTGAAATATTAACATTATTTATTTTTGTGCATGCATATATATAAATGCAATTCTATGTAAAGAAAACGTCTGAAAGGAATAGTGAGTGCTAATGATCATTATCTTTGATAATGAAAGTGTGAGTGATTATTAAACTTCTTCATAATATTTTATATATTCCAAGTTCCTACAATAATCATGTCTTATCAAAAAGAACAAGAACAACAACAAAAGAACATTTAAGTTGTAAAACTAATAAATCATTTTCAAAGTAAGGGAGACCAAATATTTCTACTTCATCTCCAACATTAGGCTTAGCCTGTAAGACCCTATGATTTGAGACCAGTAAGAATTGATTGATCTGGCATAGGGCAGGGGAAGGTAGGGCAGAATGGAGCAGGACAGAACTAGAGGCAGTGTTCAAGATTCCACTATGCGGAGTTATATATTAATCTTCCAAAGACTGACTTACTGCTGCTTTCCTGCAAATCTTCTACATAAATATTAGGCATTTAATTGTTTGGTCCAACGAACTCTTTCAGTACATCTGCCCTGCCCCTCTCCCCCCCCCCCGCATACATATAACATCACAATCAATACCATCACTACCATCTGACCACCACCACCAAAACCCAAGGATTTCACCCTTTTCTCCCATCCTACAGATAAGAAAACTGAGACCCTGGGAAGGTAACTGACTTTCCCAAGGCTACAATATTGATAAAAGGCAGAAAGGAATGAATTCTTAAATTCAGATCTTTACTCCAAGATCCTGCACCATGTCCCCCAAGAGCCCTTGTGTCGTTGGGTTAATTGTTAACATTGTCAAAAGTGTCATGCCTTGGAAGCCCTTTAATTTCCGAGATAGAGACCAAAATCGGGATCTTAATACCTTCCACTACCCAAATCTCTGCCAGGAGGATAGTCTGCCGGAGAACACAGGGTGTGGGGCCTGAAAGCTGTTAGTGTGTGATCCTCACTTGTAGCTTGGGAATCAGTGATAAGGTGGACAATCAGCAGTGATTAGGACTCTTGACAAGCCTATTCCAAATTCCCAGGTTCTGACTCCACAGGATTCCCTAAATTCACAGAAACCATTCACAAATTTTGAGTCAGAGAAAAGAAAAAAACCTTCTTGAGGTTTTGGTGATTTCATTTCTCAGGGCTGGGCTACCAGATACTGAAAGACCAAGCTGACCGGAAGAAAGGAGAATGGAATCCACACTAGTCCATAAAGTATGATACTGTCAAAAGCAAGCACAAGGCCAAAACAGACCAGTATTGTGAGTCAAAGACAGCAACTGCAGGCAGGGCTAGAACATACTGGGTAGAACAGGCCAGCAGAGTCCTCCATGCAAAATCAATTCACTTTCCAGATGTCTCTACAAGACAGAACCTATGCAGAAGCTGGAGTCCAAAGTTTAAATGAAACAAAGAAATGTGAATAGATAGTATAGTTAAGGAGAAGAAAACATATGAAGGTTTAATCTAGTTTTACCCAAGGAAGAAACTTACTGAATTTAGGGCAAAGACTGACTACCTTGAATTCTGCGCTTTTAAAGCCATTCTTGATGTAGGAGAACTAGAGTTTCCGGTGTGTGCACTCCATGGAGGAGTGAGGCTCCATCGATCAGTGCCTGTGCCCGCTCCTGTCTCCAGGGAAACCCTAGGTTCTACGGTATTGTTCCACAGAGCAACCACTGAGCTACTCTCTGTAGCTGAAGGATGTCATGTCACATTCTTTATAGCAAAGATACTCTGCAGTGTGGCTCTTTCACTGGTCTAGTAAAAAAAAAAAAAAAAAAGTTATACAGTTTCTGGTTCTTTCACCCATCAGCACCTGTAAATACTTTAATTCATTGTGCCACAATGAGTCTTCCTCATGGTGTTCATGACCACTCATTCAGATTCTAAAAAGCATTTGCTTGGTCTCAAACAGATATTTGTACATCTATGTTCACTACAGCCTTATTCACAAGAGCCAAAGGTGGCAGCAACCCATGAATGGATAAATAAAATGTGGTCTACACAGACAGTAGAATATTATTCTGCCTTAACAAAGAAGAAAATTCTGACATCTGCTGCAACATGGATGAACCTTGAAGACGTTATGCTTGGTGAAATCAGCCAGACACGGAAGGACAAATATTGTGTGACTCCACTTAAGTGGTGTGCTTAAAGTAGTCAAATTCATGGAGACAAAAAAATAGAATGGTGGTTGCCAGGGGCTGGGGGGAGGGGGTGTGGAGAATGGGGCATTTTTGTTTAACGGCTAGTTTCAGTTGGAGGAGATGAAAAGTTCTGGAGGCTGATGGTGGCAATGGCTGCATAACAACGCGAATGCACTAATGCCGCAGAAATGTACACTTTACAAAGGCTGAAATGGTAAACTTGATGTTAGGTGTATTCCGCCGCAATAAAATATTTTCTCAAAGCATATTTTCTGGACACAGTAAAAGGGCCTAATCTTTTAAACGCATGCTTCAATTTCAGACATTGCTTTTGGTCTAATAGAAAAGTATGTTTTTCTTTTAAAGCACAAAGACTGTGTCTTCTCCAGTCCCCACATCTCCCACACAATGGGCACAAAGGAAATATTTGTTGAATGAATGGGCTTGGTTGTTTTCCTTTTTAAAATAAGCTTTATGTGTCACCCTTCTACAAATTGCATTACTGACATATTTTGCTACAGATGCTTTTAAATTTATGGTTATTTCAGGAGACAGAGTTAGCAAGACTTTATATAAATGCTATGATAACAGAAACAATAATGCTTGTGTCTACCTTGGAAATGCTGAGAAGAAATGTGTATGTTGTACATACAAAGATATTTTCAGTCTTGTTTGCTGGAGCCCTGAAAATCTGGTCTTACTACTAAAGGCCGGTGATTATTTTCCCAAAAAATAACAGATTCATAGAAACTCGGCTGCACTAATACATGTAACAGAAACAGATAACAAAAAAAATGTTACTGACTCCCATAAATACAGACATCAGCTTGAATTTGAGAAATGCAGCTGTTCTCCCGGCTTCCTTATGGATTTCTCTATTACAGTACAAAGGAGTTAGAATCCAAATGCTTTCCAATGCTAAACCTTTGGACCAGCTATTTTCCTTCTCCATTTGAAACTTTTCAGCAATAAGAACAACAGTCTCTTTGAATCTGACCCCTACAGGATTGAAGGGATCCTACTTCTGGTGATGACCCAAATCACAGCACATCCAAGGAGTTTGTCAGCAGGGTAGGAAGCCACCAACCTCAGTCCTATCTGGTATCTTAGGAAAACTATAGTGCTCCTTGGAGGCGAAAATCCATGTTGTTCTCAAAACTATTGTACTTTAGGAGTGTCTGGCTGGTTCAGTCGGAAGAGTGTGTGGCTCTTGATCTCAGAGTTGTGAGCTCGAGCCCCGCATTGGGTGTAGAGATTATTTAAATAAATAAACTTAAAAAAAAAAAAAAAAACTATTGCACTTTAGTTCTGACGTAAGTGACATAATCATCTAATGACAAAGGAGTGGTTTCGCATTTTTATAAATCACCTCGAGCAATACAGAGAATGAATACTTTTCTGTAAATACTGTATCTTAAATAGTTTATTCAACCTCTTCTAAAAAATGGTTTATTCTTACTAAAAGAAAAATAAGAGTCCTCAAAAAACACTGCCACCCCCTATAGTTCTCTGCTACCCCAGCCCTGGGTTCCCATCACTGTAGTCCAGGATTAGTATCATTTATAGTTAAAAGACATGTCAGCTCAGCTTACTAAAATTCAAAATGCATTCAGCTGCCCACTGCTAAAGCCCAGTTTCAAAAGCTTTTATCTGTTACCAAGGCCGACCATCGAAACCACTGGAACTTAGATTCATTACAAGCCCGTGCCAGAGGCCAGCCGCGTGAGCAGCCACGTAAAGCCATGTCCTGGCTCACTCCCTGCTGCACGATTCCGACCTGATTTCAAAGGTTCCGTTCCCTCCCAACTCTCCTCCCACGCAAGCCCTCATTCTCTGACTTTTTAAAATCTTGAGATTATCCCTCCTCACTTGAGTGAACCACACAAGAGTGGCCAGCGACAAAGGCCATAGGAATTCAGAATAGGAGGCCACCGGTGACATTAAGAAATGTCAAAACCAAACAGTGTTATCAAAGATAGATGGAAGATCACCAACATCATGTATTTGAGACATATAAAATTTGCAGCAAAACATTATAAATAATGATGGACAACTGTGCCTGATTAATTCCATTCTAGAATTCTCTCAGCACCAGGGTCTAATAGTGAACTAGTGAACCAGTAGTACTTGATAAAGGTCACTGCAGTGCTTAACTGTTTTGTATCCCTGTAACTGGAGGGTGTATGTTACATGGTAGATTTCTTGAATATGTAGATTCTACTTTCATATCCCCATTGCACGTAGCTGGGAGATATGTGCTTAGACTTCCATACCTAGATGTTCAATAAATTCTTGTTCAAATGCAAAAGAATCATGGCAGCAATCAGCTCTCTCTCCTAACAACTGTAGAAAATGGAAGGCTAGCTGTTACGTCGGTGAACCAGCAAAAATCACTAAAGTGTCTGAATTTATAAGACCATGTTCATTGCTGATCCAGTTTCTAGCAGCCATAGACACTTCTACAGGCATAGAAATAATGAATTCTTGCACTAATTAAGTAATCTAGTTAATTTTAAGATAATGTTTTCCTGTCATCAACAAATACTTATGGAGCACCTACCACTTGCCAGGGGGGATCAAAACAGACACCAATTGCTATCCTTGTGGAGTTTACATCACTGTGAGGGAAACAAATGATAAAAAATAAGAGTGTAAAATAGACAGTGATGATGCTGAGGAGACAAAGCAGGGAAGGGAATAATATGGCAGTTTAGAGTGGAGATGACAATGCCTGGAGCAGTGAGGAAGTGATCATACCAACATGTGGGGAAGAACTTTCCAAGCAGAGGGGTCCCCAAATGCTAAGACTCAGAGGAAGGCGTATGCCTGATTTAGTCAAAGTACACCAAGGAAGCCAAAGTGACCAGAGCAGTGGAAAATGGGGGTAGAATAGCAGAGGCAACTATCATACCAAACAGTATCATAAAGGGCATTCTAGTTCATAACAAAAACTTAGGCTTTTTCCTGAGGTTAAAAAGCAAATGGAGAATTTTGAAAGAAATGTGATATGATATGACTTATATTTTTTTTTAAGATTTATTTATTTATTTGAGAGACAGAATGTGTGCCTGAGCAGGGGAGGGGCAGAGAGAGAGAGAGAGGGGGGAAGCAGGCTCCCTGCTGAGCACAGAGCTCCACACGGGGCTCAATCCCACAACCCTGAGACCATAACATGAGCCCAAACCAAGAGTCAGATGCTCAACCGACGGAGCCACCCAAGGGCCCCATGACATATTTTTAAAGGAGCCTGCTAGGTGCCGTGCTGAATATAGACCAAAGGCCAATGAGAGTAGAAGCTACAAAACCAGTTAGGAGGCCGCGCAATAATCCAAGCAAGATGCAGCTGTGGCTTGCGCCAGAGTAGGGGTAGTGGAGGTGGTGATAAATGGTGGAATTACAGATTCATTTCGAAAGCTGTTGACAACTCTAACCCCGATTTTTTTCAAATCTTTATGTCAGGCGCCAACTTTCAATAGATTGCAGTGGAGGGGAAGGAGCTGTTTGCTACATATGAAACCCTAACCCAGAAGCAGTTTATCCAAACATCGATTTAGCACCCAGTTCAATAGCTTAACATCAGGGTTGCTGAGTGATTGTGCATGGAATGTAAAAAGCTTTGTCCAAAGCAACAGGAAAAATGGAGTTGCCATCTACTGAAACAGAAAAAAAAAAAAAGAAGAAGAAGAAGAAGAAGTAGTAGTAGTAGTGAGAGAAGCCTGTTGAAGCAGAAAAATATCAGGAGCTCAGTTTGGAATACGGTAAGTCTGAAATGCCTACTAGACATCCATGTGGATGTCTCAAGAAGGCATCTACGAAGTAAATCAAGAGATCCAGTCTGAAGGGCAGAGCACTTAGACCAAGCTCTCTAGAAGCAGAGCCTGCAGGGTTCTTGCACAAGTGATTTTTGACTAACTGCTTTCTGGAGAAAACTGTAGGGAATTAAGAGACAAAAGATAGGGCAGGGGACAAAACTAGGCCAAAAAACACAAAGGGGATTAATCTAGACTTGCTTTGATATTATGGGGAGATGTGGAGTGCAGATTGCTAGAAACTTGAACCCCTAAATTCTGTCAAATCTTCTTTTTCAATAAAGGCAACTCTTCCTCTCTTATCTGAGGAAGTTGGTCACCCCTTCCCTGTAGAGGCTGCAAAGGACTCCCCTCTAGTAGCTTCCTTGCAAGGTACTGCTAATCCTACTAATGACCCCACCTCCTCCAACTGCTTCCAGATCTGTAACAGACTCAAGGCCCAGCAGGCCCAACAGGGTAAGACACAAATTGTAACCGGTGAGAAGGTGTGATACACCCCAAAATCCTAGGGAGCTGGATCGAAGGGTGCATGCATTACTAAATTTGATAGACATTGCCAAATTGCCCTCTATAGAAATCATACAAATTTACACTTCCATCAACAATGTATAAGAGAACATATTTCCCCAATAATTTGGTAAAAAAGTGGTTTCAATGTTTGGGAGTTTTCCCAAATGGATAGTTAAACATGGTCTCAGTATATAGTTTTAATTTGCATATGTCTTATTATAAATTAGGTCAACTATCTTTCTTGTGTTTAAGAACCATTTGTATTTCCCCTTTTCTGTGAACTACACATTCATAGTATTTGCCTTTTCTCTTTTTCTTTTAGGTTGTTAATCTTTTTTCCCCATTTCCAAGAGTTTTCTATATGTTAGAGATTAAACTTTCATTATGAATGCAAATATTTTCCCAGCTTGTTATATTTTTGGTAAATTTCCTCTAGATTTTTACTATGGAGAATTTTTTAAATTTTAATTGATCAATCTTTTGTGGATTTAAAAGACTTTCCACACCCCCAAAGTTCTGTTTATTTTTTTAAGATTTTATTTATTTCTCTTGAGCAAGAGAGAGCAGGAGTGCACATGGGTGGGGGTGGGGGGGCAAAGGGAGAGGGAGAATGTCAAACGGACTCCACACTGAGCACAGAACCCAATGCAGGGCTGATCTCACCACTGTGAGAACATGACCTGAGCTGAAATCAAGAGTTGGACACTTAACCGACTGAGCCACCCAGGCACCCCAGCCATACCCCAAGGTTTTAAAAGAACCCTCATCCTCCCTTTTTTTTCTCTAGTGGTTGTATTGTTTTTTTAACATTAAACATTTGATCCACAGCTCGAGGTATGGCAATACCTTAATTTTTTTTTTTCAGGGCTCTCCTGTTATCTCAGTATCAGTTACTGAACAATCCATTTGCTTCTGATCTGAAAGATTACTTTTATTTGTACTGAATTTAGACTAAATCCCCATATTGAATGTATTTGCTTTCTAGACTACTTGTTCTACTGGGTATAACTACAAACACTTAAATTTTGAGGTTCACACTATACATCAATGTATGATAGAGCTTATCTACCTTATTGTTTTCTTTTTTGGCTTCTTTCAACTTCCATAATAAACTTCGAATATGTTAGTCTTTTTTTCATAGGTTTAAAAAGAGGCAGTAAGTTGGCATTTTTATAGGTCCTACATTAAATTAAGAAACTCACTTAAGAGAGGTGCCTGGGTGGTGTGGTTGCTTAAGTGTCTCACTCCCATTTTCGGCTCAGGTTGTGATCTCAGAGTGGTGAGACTGAGCCCCTTGTGGGGCTGATGAAGTCATATACTCTAAGGAGAGGGTTATGTGGCAAGGAACTGAAGGAGGACTCCAGTCAATAGCTCATGAGGACCTGATGCTTCAGTCCAATAACTCATGAGAAACTGAATCCTGCCAGCAACCACACAGGTTTGCTGGAAAGTGGCTCCTTCCCAGATGAGCCTGAAGTTGAGTGCAGCCTGTGACAGTTAAGACATGCCTGGCTTCCCGATCCACAGAAGCTATGAGGTTATAATAAAGGTTGTTGTGAGCTACTAAGTGTCAGGATAATTTGTTACACAGCAATAGATAACTAACACATGCATACTGAGGGTATTCTGCATTTGAAGGTGTGTCTCTTATCTTCAGAAAGTGTATTTTTGCTGGAATATTAATTCTGGTCCTGCTGGGCCCTCTTACTCTCCTTCATGCTGCTTCTTTTCATTTTCTTTCTTGACTCTACCTGATCTCACCTGTGATTGGTAGTGATTTCACAAAATTTGAAATCTGTGGATTACCTGTCTCTCATCTTCACTGAAAATAGAGTTTTCAGAGTCTTCTTTCAACTTTCTTCTTTGTTCTAAGTGCTTTCCAGGGAAAGGAGGGGAAAACCACTGATTTATGCAGCTGTGTTTATATTAGTACTTTATTGTTGTTTTAATTTGCCTTTTCCTGACCAACAGTGATAAGCTGCTTTTCACATGTATATGTGGCAATCTGTATTATCTATTTTTAATCATTTAACCACAATTCTATTAGCTTGCTTTTATTTTTCTTACCGATTTGTAGAAGCTCTTTGTATATTAGAGATAGAGCTTTTATCTTTTAAAAATGTTTGTAAATATTTTCTGGCAATCTGTTATTTGCCCTTTAAAATTGAAAGGACTTCAGTGGTCCCTGCATTTATAGAATCTTTTCATAAAAAAAATTTTAAATATTGGGGCACCTGGGTGGCTCAGCTGGTTACGTGTCCAGCTCTTGATTTCATTTCAGGTCATGATCTCAGGGTCCTAGGATCAAGTCCCACATCGGACTCCACACTCTGTGGGGAGTCTGCTTGAGAATTCTCTCTCTCTCTCCCTCTGCCCCTCCCCTGCTTGTGCACACTCTCTCTCTCAAATAAATAAATCTTAAAAGGGGGGGGCGACCTAAGAAAACAGGGCTTTTCTAGATTGTAGAAGCTAAAGGCACGCATGCCATCCAAAAAGGTGGGGGAGAGAACAGTCAACATTTCTGTAACATTTAGAGGCAGTATTTCATGAAACAAAATGTAGGAAAAATTGAATTATCAAAAAAAGGGAGGTGTTAGAAAATTTTTGTTTTTCCCACTGTAGTACCAATATACTGCAACACTATGAAATGACCATTTTTTCCCCTCACTGATTTAAGATGCCTCACTTATCATATATAATTTTCCATGTAACTATTATCTGGAGTACATGTTGATATATTTGTCTATCCCTGCATCAATACCACACTGTCTTAAAGGCTATAGCACTAAGGTATTCTACTTCTATCATGTCTAGCCCCTGCTTCACATAAAATAGGCATTCATAAATGATTATTATTAATATCTTCATAATGTATGATGAAATTAGACTATAGACAAAAGTTAATGATAATAATAAGTTAACTATGCATTTTAAAAGTACAACAAACCCTGCTACTCTTTTATGTTTCCCTGTGTGTTCGAGCTCCAGGAGAACTAGTCCCTGCGGGAAGATCATTCAGATTCCAGTAGATGTCCTATTCTCCTGGGCTAACAATGTGAAAAGAGGAAGGAACAAAGATTAGCTTATACAGGGTGCTTTAGAAAGGGAGACTGGGTCAGTAACAAAGAGAAGTGGCACTTCACTGAAATTCCCATAGGAAGGAGCTAAGCTAGTCATTCACAGTTGCTTAGCAACATGTAAATTCACAAGAAAGAAGCAAGGTAAAGCCATCACAAAATTAGGCATATCTTACTCTTTCACTTACCCATTTATTGTTTTTACATTGAGTATTAGTCAAAGAGAAAGAGAATATAAGTTTGACCTCCAAAAATTAGCTGGTCAGTCAACAAAGGAAATACTGCTCAAACATAAGCATAAAAATGTAGTAGGTAGCCCAGGAATAAATATACAGACAAAAGTCCATGTGCTTATGGCTGAGTTCCAGGTGCAATAGAATTATTCTGTTCAATGTATCAAGCATTTTTAAGTGCTTCAGGGGACACATAGAAAAGTACAAGGCAGCCCATGCTTTCAAACACTTTAAAATATACTAGGAAGGGGCACCCAGGTGGCTCAGTCGGTTAAGCATCTGACCCTTGGTTTCAGCTCAGGTCATGATCTCAAGGTCATGAGGGTCATGAGATCAAGCCCTGTGTCAGGCTCCATGCTCAGCGTGGAGTCTGCTTGGGATTCTCTGCCTCTCCCTCTCCTTCTGCCCTTCTCCCCATTTGCACTCTCTCCCTAAAATAAAGAAAGAAGTAAAGTCTTTTAAAAAGAGTAAATAAAATAAAATATACTAGGGAGAATAAAACATGAATACAGATAATTCTACCACAAGACAGAATTCATCTCATGACTGAGGAACACCCCATTTATATGTCCTCAAAGGTCAGAGAGAGCAAAGCTTGGGGGATAGCAAACCAGAAAAGCTTCCCTGAAGAGGAAACATTTGAATTAGCCTTTAAAAGTTAAATAGGTAAACAACTAATGAATCATCGAGCCTTACATCGGAAACCGGGGATGTACTGTATGGTGACTAACATAATATAATAAAAAATCATTAAAAAAAAATAAAATAAAAGTTAAATAGGGGGGAAAATTAAATAGGATTTTCACAGGTAGCTGTGGGGATAAGAGAGCACATTTCAGTATGCCAGGGACGAAGCTCCAGGTACAGTGGGAATAAGGATAATCCAGATTTTGCTACAAAATAGAATTCTACTAGAAGAGACACAGAGAAAGATAAAATTATTGCCATATTGTGGAAGTTTGTGAATGCCAGGTTTAGGGACCCATGCTTCATTTCTAGGCGCTGAGAGGCAGTGAGAGTGTGGGTGGAATGGTTAGTTATGCCTTCAGGAGATGAATCTGGTAATGGTAGTTTTGATTAGGAGGAAGGGGAAAGCATAATGGAGCAAGTGGTGAAGAAGAAATTTTAGCAGTCCTGGTGAAAGAGGAGGACAGTCTAATCTAAACTAGAATCCACAGGAATGGGAAGAAGGGGACAGACAATAGAGACACTGTAGAGGTAGCAATTGAAGACAAGTTGCTAATTAAGTTCAAGGGCTCAGCAGAGATGGGGAGTGAAAATAATCTCAGAGGTGGTAAGCCTGATTTACTGGATATAAATAATAGAAGAAATGGATCCAATTGAACAGAAAAGGGGGCTGGTGGAGGGAAAGGAAGAGGGGGAGGATACCCATTTTGAACTCACTACATTTGAAATGTTCATGGTATGATCAGGTGGCAATATCCAGCAAGCGGAAGAAAACAGAGGTTTGGAGTTCTGAGGAAGGCCAAGGTTCTGATGATTGATTATTTGCATGAAGGTCATAAGTGAAGCTATGTGAGTAGATGTAAACACAAAAGGAAAGGCGCAGATGAATCTCCAAGAAAGAAGATGGCTGGTTAAGGGCAGAGCCAGGGGTCAGGAGGATGAGCAGGTATGAGGGAGACACAAGAGGAGCAGCAGAGCGGAGAGAACCTAGTGCAGCATCACAGGACTTTCAGGAAGACCTACAGATGGGCAATTATGAGTGCCGCTCATTTGCCTTTTTAAAAAATCTTCTATCAAGATCAGGTTTTACTTCTGTAAAAGTAGTTTTAATGAGTTGTTTTAAAGAAATCACTTATTATCAAGAGAAGCAAATACTATAGAGACATAAGAAGATGAAAGCTGATGGGGCGCCTGGCTGGCTCAGTCAGTAGAGCCTGCAACTCTTGACCTTGGGGTCGTGAGTTCAAGCTCCATGTTGGGGTAGAGTATTGCTTTAATAAATAAATAAACTTAAAAAGATGAGGGCTGAGGATAACTTCACACTGAGGGATTAGGAATGCCTGTTTGTCCTTTAGAAACACATTTGAACAGAATGGGGAAGTAGAAGAGGATTGTAAGGGGTCATGGGGTGGTGGGCGATTCTCAGCAAGTTACTAATTAGCAGAATGGCCACTTGAGGGGGTAAAAGAGTTGGGGGGATTCTTTTTCAGGAAAGAAGATAAGAAGCACATTTGTTGAGGTAAGTAAGGACAATGAAGAGGGAAAGTTTGAAGATTCACATAGAAGTGGGAATCCTTGACTGAGCAGGGCATAGGAAAGAAGCAAAGAGAGCCATGAAAAGCCAACAGCAGGTCTTTAGGGAAACCTTCTAATGAAAAAGGAGATGAGGCTGAGAGGTTTTAAAGCAAACAAAGGGAAGGTTAGGGACCTTAGTTTGAATGGTTCAAGAGGTAACTGAGCTCAAGGAAGGTTTGAGAAGATCTGTGGAAGGCAGAAAAGCAGCCTGCACTCTTCACCAAACCAAACCCAAGTCTTTTCTTCTTAAATCTTGTCAAAGAGATATAGATGAACCACCCCAAGTCAAAAATTTCAGTAGTCTCAATATCAGCATAAAAGAAGTCACATCTGGGTTCATGGACCTTAACATTTACAAAACAAACTAATAGAGTAGGCTACTGCGGAGAACATAAGCACTAGATAAATCATAAACCCCTAGCTTTCACAGGGATCTCCAAAGGCCATCTGCAAATATACAAATCCCAGATAACACGTACTGCCACACACATGCACAAATTGACCGTGCTCTGTGAAGAGAGTTCAGACACCAGGAACTCTTGCATAGAAGACACAAAGCTTCACTGCAACAGACAGCTGGAAAACAGGGAAGTGATTTAAAAAAGAAAAAAGAGGGAAGGGAAGGGAAGGGAGAAAAGAGAAGAGAAAAAAAGGAGAAAAGAGAAAAGAAAAAGAAAAAAGAAAGGTGGTTTATAGTATGAAGCCAGAGGAAAACTGAGGTTCCAAATATCTTCTCCAGTCTGGGTCAACAGATAAAAATTGAACAATGTGTCAGGATCCTTGCATCCAGTTTCCAGAAGGGTAATTTTAAACTCCAAGAGACTGATCACAGGGAAAATAAAAGTTTCCTGATTCTTTGGCCACATCAAGTCCCACAGGGAACATAGCTGCATTAGCTACACTCTTGCTGAGTGTAAGTCAGTGATGCCAGCCCATTATCTCAGGACCTTCGATCTCACCTTGAAATCCTATTTCATTGAAGTTATTCTCCTAGTCATTAAATGTAGTAGAAAGGAAAAGAGCATTAAAAGTGGCGAAGAGATTTAAAGAAGCCATGTCCCATTGTACCATGCCCTCTGCAGTAGAGTCTCTGAGGTTTTTCATTAATTGCAACTCAAGATGCCCAGCACTGTGCACAGCAGCCCCCCTCCAGCACACCTCTCAGCCTGGGGTTGCTCAAGAGCAGTGACGGGGTGGGTGGCTGTGCACAAATAAATCACTGCCTGCCACACCCAGCGCCTAAGTTCCAAGATGGAAAAACACCTGCGGCGCTGAGCACCGGTGACAGAAAATAGGAGGTGAAGACAATAGCAAAGGAGATGAGAGCCAAAAGAATCTTGATGTGCGCCTGGACACTGGAGTCACGAAAGCTGCGATGGACAGCAGGGCCTTCTTAGTGTCTTTCCAGAGACATGAGCAAAACCATGCCGACAAGGAAGACAACAGTAAAGACTGTACAGGTAACAAGTTTTAAAGAGAAGAAGTAGGATTTCTCATGTGATCTTATAGTATTCCTAATGGCATTCCAAGATTGCAACCCTCTCCTTAAAAAGTAGAGATATAAGCTCTGGTTGCCTATGAAAATAGGATGGTGCTCAAGCTGGAGAGCCCCACAGAACCGAGCAGCATCCATGGAACCAACCCAGACATCTTCTGTTTTAGCCCGAGGAAGATGGGGAGGGTGAGGGTTGCGGTCTTCACGCAACACAAAGCACTGAGCTAGGTGAAGAACCATAAGGTGGCGGTGTTCGGTAAGTTCCATTGGAAGGCTAGGAACTGCAGTACAGAGTTGTATGGGAAGGCCACTGGATACAGGAAAATATAAATGCTCTTCCTCATCACCACCCACTGCAGATGGAGGCAAGAGGCCCTGGCTGACTAATAATTTATCACAAGGTTAACAGTGTTCTCTGTAGCAACCGTTCCATGCTCAGTGCTACATTGATGAAGCCATTGCTCACTGCCGTCCCCAGAAACAAAAAATAAAATAAAATAAGATGATAACCGGGGTGATGGCTCTCTTATCAGTCAGTCACTGGAGGTTCTGGAACCATGTCATCTCCATCCATCTCTCCTGTGGACAAGATGGGTCCCCAAGACTTCAAGATCTATTCCTGTT
Source organism: Ursus arctos (assembly GCF_023065955.2). Lineage (NCBI taxonomy): Eukaryota > Metazoa > Chordata > Mammalia > Carnivora > Ursidae > Ursus > Ursus arctos. The sequence continues at coordinate 91,135,268 of NW_026622985.1, read as the reverse complement.
GGGTGACTCTGGAAGGTCCTGCCTGATGTTTGCCCCTCCAGCTGCCCGCAAGTGTAGAGGACAGAGCAGAGGACATGGACTATCTCCTGAGGGTAAAGAGGTTTCTTCTTCTCCGAATAGATGCAAATACTGCTAAGGCTCAGTTTCAAAAGTCCCCCTGCCTGCCCCCGAATTTGCCTGCCCTTCCTCTGCCTACTCTCTGCCCATGTCAACATTGGTGTGAATAATATACCAGGCAGGCACTTGCATTTAGCATCCCTTACACAGGAGGTTCTACTTCTCTAAGCTGACACTTACATGACTGCACACCTGCTGGCAGCTCTATGAAGAAATCCACAGAACACAACCAGAACACAACAGTCAGAGCTCACATTCATTGGTTGGTTGTTCATTCCAGGCATTGTTTTCAATGTTATCCAGTGTGTTAGTTCTCACCATGACCTTATAATATAGGTGCTTTGAGGATCCCCTCTAATAGAAAAATGAGCTAAATCTCTACTAAAAGAGGTTAGTTCAAGTCCTATAACTTGTCGTGACCATCAGCATCAAAAAGAACACAGGAGACAATTATATATTATGAGGCAGGTGACTTTTTTGTTACAACATTTTGTAATTAGTGACCTTTAAAGTGGCATTTCATGGAGGAACCCCTACCAGGATAGCAATAAAACCAATGGGATGTGGCTGAAAGAACCCTGGACAAGGACTCACCGTGAGTTACAGAGTATGTTGTTAGCCCCTCTGTGCCTCAATTTCTCCATCCGTAAGATGCAAAAAGTATCTGGGTTTTTTTTTTAAGATTGTATTTATTTATTTGTCAGAGAGAAAGAGAGAAAGCACAAGCAGGGGCAGCAGCAGGCAGAGGGAGAAGCAGGCTCCCCGCTGAGCAAGGAGCACGATGCAGGACTTGATCCTAGGACCCTGGGATCATGACCTGAGCTGAAGGCAGACGCTTAACTGAATGAGCCACCCAAGCATCCCTATCTGTTTGGGGTTATTTTAAGCTAGCTCTACACCCACCGTGGGGCTTGAACTTACACCCCCTAGATCGAGAGTCATTGTTCTTCCAACTGTGCCAGTCAGGTACCCCAAGTATTATCTGTTCTAATTCAAGATCGAACTAGAATCTAAGACTAGAATCTCAGTTTTGGGAGTGAAAGAAAACATTAAAATAATTTTATAAAAGAAAGAAACAAGGCCTCAAATTACAGATTAAGAGTCTCAGCTAAGGTCATAGTTACATGAAAGACCAAGACCCAAACTGATGCCAGGACCAGAGATCTCTGCCATAGTTAGCGGCACATCCTTTACCCTGCTTCCCTTCATTTCCAGCTGAAGTCAGAGACCGGGTTTTGAGTCCTGTCAAGATCCACTACCTACGGATCTTCAGGCTAGTCATTTAACCTTTCTGAACGCCTCTTTCTTCACCTATAAAATAGAGGGATCACAAATACATGTGAATGTATATCTACACTATCTGTAGAAGCATAAGAAAGAATTAAGGTGATGATGACAACTGTTATTATAATAACTACCTGCCATTCCATCCATCCCGTGGAGGGACAAATAGTCCAAGGAGAATTCAGGAGAGCATTAGAGATGAAGTAGAGGTCAGAGCACCAAATCTTGGACCATCTACTTTAACCAGAGGAAGGCAAAGTAGGCAAAGGTTATGTTTTTCATAGGAATGATGTTCAAAGAGTCAAAAAAAATCAGCAATTAGGTGAGTACTTACGCAGGTGAGTGGTAAGCAAATTAATGTGTGTACAGGGAGATAGGCAAACAGAAATTATTCTGGGTCATATATGGCAATAATAAAGGCTCAAGATAAAGTAACATGAGAGTGAGGGAGTATTTTATAGTACATTCCTGTTCTGGACAGCACTATATCCTACCAGTTCCATGCATACAACCCTGTAAAGAGAGAGCAGAATGCAGAAAACACATGATCTCTTTCCAGTTCCCAGTCCACCTGCGACAAAGATCCAGGCAGAATTGTTCTTCCAACACAGAACCCTTGCTACACTGAATACTGTGTTCCTAGAGAAAGGAGAGATGGTGAACTAAGGTATTTTTTCACCTTGCCTTTCTGTGAAGATGCAAATCTTCAGGAGATAGAGTTCCCAACTGCTCTCTTCCTTGGCCTTGTTCCTCTGGCTGACATTTGGCCATTTCCTACTGGACCCTGGAGCAACGGAGCAAACTTTGAACTCCTAGTTATAGAGTTTGGCCAGCCACAGACCTCTCAGTATGGAAGCTCATCCTTCCCATCCACTTCCTACATTTTTGATGGCTTATACAATTGGAACGATGTGTCCTAACCTTCAATTCATTTAACAATTTACGATGCATCTCCCATGTCATAAGGACCCTGTGAAAGGCACTGGGGCTACAACAGTGAACTAGGTACCTGCCCTCAAAGTGTTTTCATGCACCAATCATAAACCACAACATTAACTGGCCACATACTTTGTGCAGATTAAGCTAATCCCAAAAGGTAAATAACCATTTGTATTTAAATATGCAATGTGTTTTATAGTGATTCTTCTGTTGTTTGTGCTTCTTATTTGTTCACTGCATTTTACTTCCTCATATTCAGATTTATCTTCTCAGGGGGAAGCCAGATCTGAGAATTTTGAGTTTTCACAGCTGGTCTTTATACGTGTAATGGTGGGGATGGTACAGGTAGGAATCTGTAGTAGATTCTCTATGTGGGAAATACATACCACAAGGACTCTCTCTGAGAGGGATAAAGTGGGAGGACTCCCAGGCTGCAGTTGGAAGTGTTATGTGGCACCCTATTCCCACCAAGAATTCTGAGAAGAGCTCAGAGCAGCAGCAGCAGAGCCTTCATCGAGGTATGAGAAAGACACTGTCTTGTATGTTGCAAGGAAGGAGACATGGGTCAGTGAAGGAGAAGGAACTGTCATTATGTCTAGCGAATCATCAGACAAGTTTGGCTACAGCAAAGGGAATGGTGGCATATCAGGCTGGGAAGCATCCACAGAGAGCCTTGAAAGTCAGGATGAGATACTGGGTTATGTTTTTGGTCAAGATGGAGCCACCAAGGGTTTGGGGGCTCTTATGAGCTAAAACCTAGGAAAAGGAAGTTAAGAACATCAACCAATCAAGAAGTCCTGAGATTAGCCCACTAGACCTGGCATAACTCAAAGAGCTGTGAACATATTTCAGGACATAAGAGTCACATCATCATCCTCTCTCCACCCAAGACATTGAGTACAGTTCTGGAATTCTACTGTTCCAGGGAACAGTAGACATGGAAAGGCAGTCTTCCAGGTGCTTCCAGATAAGTGGTCTGCGGATACAGATACCACTGATGCTCTTGCCTTCATTGCTCCCACTCAACCCTTTTCTAGTCTTTTGGTCTACGTATGTTTTTCAAATTAATTCCATCTGGGGCGCCTGGGTGGCACAGCGGTTAATCGTCTGCCTTCAGCTCAGGGCGTGATCCCGGCGTTCCGGGATCGAGTCCCACATCAGGCTCTTCCACTATGAGCCTGCTTCTTCCTCTCCCACTCCCCCTGCTTGTGTTCCCTCTCTCGCTGGCTGTCTCTCTCTGTCGAATAAATAAATAAAATCTTTAAAAAAAAATAAAATAAAATAAAATTAATTCCATCAGCAAAAAAAAAAAAAATGTATGAGCATGCATCCAACCATATGCATATTTAATTTAACTACATGCATGTGTACTCTACTAATACATTCTGTACATCATAAAATATACACACACAAAAAAAGGAACTAAAAGGATGAGATAAAAAAATAAGTGGAAATCAGAGTTGCCACACTTTTCTTTCCACATTCAGTGGATCACTGTGCACACAACCCTGGGAAGCAAACACCCCAATTTGGAGACTACCGTGCTAGGCATCGGCATTCAGGATTCACCTCCTGGGTGAGCAGACAGGAAGGGTAAGATTATCAAATCAAGAACAATAGCAAATGTATTTTGTTTTCCTTTTCTATCTTCTGTTGGCTAAAACCTAAAAGCATTACCACATCGGACAATTCCCTTTAATTCAACATATAGCAAACATGCAAAATCATGGGCAGGGCCTAGAGTGGCGGGAAACTCCTACATGCCCTCCACCTTTCACGGGATCAAACTGAAAAGACTCCATGGGTGGAATCAATCATAACCAGGGCACAAAAGAAGGGAAGGGACAAGACTGGCAGACAAAGGAAAGAAGGAAGCTCCAAATGGGCCAAGTGACCACAGGCTAGAGTAGAGAAGGTGGGGAGATGTGGGGAAATGGAAAGAATCTTTACTGGGCTAGAGTGGAGAGACTGAGCTGACAACAGAACAGTAATGAGGAGGGCAGTTGTGTGTGGAATGGTGTGGGACAATCTATACCACCATTAAAAAAACACTTCAGGTTGACCACAGAGACAGCCGACAACCGTTACAGGTCTCCATAAAGCAGTCAGACCCAAAGGATGCTTGGAGAACTTTCTAATGGCTGCTCATATAGAGAGTGTGAGAGTCTATGAGGCCAACATCCTAGCCTAGGGTGGTTTGGGACCCACACTGGGTACTAGGAGCAATAGACGGGATGGCAGGAACACAGAGGGGTGCAAAAAGAATTAACAGGGCATGGAAGGAGTAGGAAAGAAAGAGAGAAATGAAAAGAGAGAAGGACAGTGCCCAAACTTTACAGGTTCTCACCACTCATGGGCTTGTCCACAAATAGTGATTATTGATACTGATAACTTGAGACAGACCATCCTTTGTCCAGAGCTTTCCAAAGCCTGGTCTTCAGGACCTTTCTCAGCTTGGGGCTGCTTACCACCAGGATGCTGGAGTGCAGACAGATGCCTGCATAGGTTACCATTTCCCAGGCCCAGTACCAGTGACTCTGGAAGATTGTGATTTTCATAACAACAACAATCAGAGACAGGAAATATGATGTATAGAAGACAAGGAAGAAGACAAGTGACTTCAGGGCCCTGGTGTGAGCCTGGATACTAGGATCACATGGGCTCAGTCTATGGTCCCTCATCCGCCTCAAGTGCTGGCACAGTGAGAACATGAGCAAGAACGTGGACACCAAGAACAGGAGGAATGGGATTGACAACGTAAGCATTGTATGAGGTACAGTAAAACACCAATAGAAGGACTGTACTGTATCAGCCAGGGTGCTGTTTCCTTGGGAACTCTGGGATGCAATCATCTGCATAAAAATTCTAGTCCCAATGGCTGATGAGATGACTGTCAGACCAGCCAAGACCAGGGAGCCCAGCAGCAGCCTGGGCACTGACCGAGAAATCCTCCACTTCAGCCAGAAGAAGACAGGGTGGGAGAAGAGGGCGATCTTCACACAGTAGAAGATGGCAAGCCAGGCAGTGAGCCAGGAAGTGAGAGTGTTGATGAAGTTCCAGGGGGTCTGGTAATAGTCCATTTCAAAGAAGGTCAAGAGGTTGTTCAGGATGGCCACCCCATGTAGGCAGAACCGGGAGGCGGCCAGAGAGGCCACAATCATGTCACCTGCGGGCAGCATCCGGCGTCGCACCCACTCCATGCCCAACACAGTAACCATGAAGCCATTCTGCAACATTGCAGCCAATGACTCCAGGAAGAAGATGACCATGAAGATCAATGCAGGTGAGGAGGGCATCCTCTCCAGAAGCCACTGCTCACACTGAGACGCATCCACAAGGAAAAGTGGACTCTCTGGCCAAGCCACTCTGTTGAGACCAGAGATCCAAAAAGCTCTCTCCTTGGAATCACACAAAAGTCTAGCTGCCAGCAAACACCTCCAGTCCCACAGGATTTGAAAAGAGGATCCCTGTGATCCCTCTTGGCATGCAAATCACTCCCAACTCAACAATTCACTGTCTATATTTGCCTAACCTGTATTTGCCTGCTTCTTACCAGAGCCAGAGGCAGGAAAATGTTAACAGAAGAGAGGCTCCATGGGTGAAAATACTCATATGTTGTATTTTCTTTCTTAACCATATTATTTTTTTCCCTAACTTTTATTTAAAAGATGCTCTTATCCCTGTTCGGCTCCCCTAACCACAAACCTCCCCTGACCCTTCATGTTCCGGTTTAATATTTTATTCACTAGTCTGTACACATTACAGTTAGGCCCATCTCTTGAATGGGTGGAGTAAGAAACCATCCATATGCACAAGCACCAGGAAAAGGCTCATTTTCTCCTCCACTGACTGTTCATGCTGCCTAAAATTTCACTGGCAGGCTCCATATTGAAGTTTGAGGAGTCTTCAGTTAAAATGTGAATTTCCTTGATGTGTTAACAACAAATCTGTTAGCCATTAATGCCTTAGTTTCAATGTGCTTAGCAAACCAAAATCACTCCTTTCCTAAGAAGACTCTGAGGGAATGAGAGAGTAGGTAAGTCATGAGAAGGGAAAGACAGAGAAGGGAAATTGGGAGACCAGATCCAGAATGGACATACAACTGGAGCCAGGGAAGCAAGAGTTGGCATGAAAAAGGAGCTCAGAGCAAGCCCATGGGGTGGAAGTGGGGGGACAGTAAGAGAATAACAACCAACTTGTTAGAACACCTTGTCGTTTATAAGGTGATTACACATATTACATTTTGCCTCCATGGCCGACCACACAGGGACACTGGTCCAGATCAGGGAGCAACGAGAAAGGACCCAACTGAGGTGGGTTTTAAAGGGGCAAGAATGGTTAGAAACATGAAAAAGAAAAAAACAAAGGGGAAAGAGGGAAGAGAGAGGAGGACAGAAGGAAGGAGAGGTGGAGGAGCAGAAGCAGGGAAGGAAGTCTCCTCTTCCAATATCAAAGATCCTGGAGTCACGGTCGTCCCCAAGGCCACTCACAAATAAAGGCCTTCTCTCCCACTCGACATGGTCTCACTCAAAACTCCACAGTGAGAGGTCTATTGTGAAAGATGAAAAAGAATAAAAACAAGAATAAACATTTATAGAAACCTCAGGAAAAAGAGTTTTGGCTACCTCTCAAACGTGGCATTTGCTTGAAGAGCTGCTTCCATTTTCTCAAAAGATCGCCAAAGAGCAGATAATCCACTCTAATCAATGGTTTTGCAACTCAGCTTCAATGACTTAATTTAGTTCTTTGCATGTTTTCCCCTGCCTTCTCCTTGAAGACAGCAGCAATGAGTGGCTCCTGCAAGTTTCACAATATTTTGGCTCTTCTTGGAACCTTATTGGTGAAAGGCCAGCTTCATGATGTCATCAAGAAGCAAGTTGAGGCCCTGGCACGCAACACGCCCTGTTGCGATCACACGTAACCAAGTATCCCATGTACTCAGAGGTGACCTTGTGACTTGCACAGTCATTAAAGCAAATACTCTGCCAGAAATGGTTTTCCCAGGACTCTTTCTTTTCTACAATTGACGGCTCTACAAGTGACGTTTTATTTTGTTTCCATACTCCTCTGTAAGCAGGTTGAAAGAGTATCCTTCCACAGGCACCTGTTCATCCATCTGTCAGTGCTCCATTAGATGTGGCTTAGAGAGGTCCCATGTTCCATGCACAGTCTGCCTCCAAAAGAGGCCACAAGCAGGACAACTCTTTTCACTGTTTTTGAGACTCCTTCCAATATGCAACACCAATCAAAATACCACATGTTTCTCACCACAGTTTGGGGCATGTTTCTGTTTTCTAAAGGTGTCTCATGGGTGAAAATAAAACCAATGAATGCTTTTGTAGCACAATTGTCAAAAAATTTTTAGCATGATGCCTGAGTCCCCTGTGAAATTTTGCTGGTGTCAACACATAACAGCAGACGGCCAGATTCAAGTGGATGATTCTGAAGAGATCTAACTACACTTTCTTCATTTTGACTCTCTACACTAGTAAAGGATTTTTTTGGCTTCCATTAATGAGGGAGTTTTTTTTGTTTTATTTTTTTCTTATTACACTAAAAAACACACTGGGTCACCTTAGTGACATGTGAAAATACATATCTCATTTAACAGCATTTGTAAATCCATTCCCCACTGCACCTTTGAGTGACCTGCAGTGTCCAAACACTTCCACATTCTCCCATGGTTTCATCAGGTAATTGGTGGTCTGTGCCAGGGAGAGAGGGAGGAGGAAGGAAATAACAATGTTTTTAAAGGCTACACTGTGCATAAACACGAAGCCAAATTATTCACTAATTTAATAATGATTTCCTGGCAGAATAAGCTTGAAATATTCTTCTAACCCTATAGACCTCCTCTCACTCATATCTTCAGGTAAATAATTTTGAATAAAGCATTGAATGTACTAGCAATCCAGTATAAAATAGAATTGTAGCTTTCTAAAAGTAAACATGAGTTTATAATATCCTTGATTATCAAAATGTATAAGCATAGTTAAATATTGACTAATATTCAGGTAAATTTATGCACTTTCCTTTCAACTAAAAAGAAAATAGCATATTAAAGCTATTTTTGCAATGATAAAGTTTGTCTGCAAGGAGGCCCAGAGTCCAATTTTATTCGAATTCAAAAAATTCTGGATTCGGTTTTTTTTTTTTTCCTCTCTGATTTGCACCATTTGAGCAATGGAGAGCAATAAAATTAATCTCTAAAGGGATAAATCAATGCTCCTTCCATAATGCCATAAACTTCACTTAAATGTCTAGTATCTGGTAGAAGGATAAATCATGTTGAACTCCTAAATCAGCAGTTTACAAACCATGCCTTGCAGGGGGTTCACATGGTAGAGAAGGCGCAAGATGAGAACTGAAGAAGTGCAACCCCAGGCACCGACTTCCTTTTCGGAGCAGCTTTGGGGCGCCTGGGTGGCTCAGTCAGTTAAGCCTCCGACTCTTGATTTTAGCTCAGGTCATGATCTCAGGGTCATGGATGGAGTCTGTTTGTCCCTCTCCCACCTTGTGCATGCATGCTTGCTCTTTATCTCACTCTCTCAAATAAATAAATAAATCTTAAAAAAAAAAAGCAGAGTAGTTTTTCTCATATCTAATTTATATACTAGTGTATGTGTGTGTGTGTGTGTGTGTGTGTATTTGTGTGTGTATATACATATATTTTGTTTGTTTGTTTTGTTTTGTTTTTGCTGAGGTCTCAGTTAAAGACAGGACTCCACCACAAAAAGCAAATTTGGAGCTGATGTCCTAGATCAAAAGTCAAAGAGGGAAAGAGATTGAATCCCTGCATCTTCTTTCACCCCCTCCCCAAAACTCTTCTAAATTGACTATACAGAGATTTTTAGAAATTATTTTTCAAGCCTTCAATCTACAATAACAGAACGAGGGAAGAGAAAAAAAAACACTTGAGAAGCTGGAAAGTAAATGGACGAGTAACCAAAAACATAGCAGATCTGAGAAAACTAAATCCTATGCAAGCAAAAGGAAAAGTCAAGAATGAACCTGACTTTTATTCAGGATTTTCAGTACCAGGTGCCTCTGGAAAAAACTTGCTAAACATTGGTCATGAGTCTGTTTAAGATTCAGATTTCCAGATTACTTTCCCCCTTTTGCATAACTGGGCAACCACTCTTCCCCAGCCCTAGGGAAAGACTGAAGGTTATTCCCCAGAGAGGATAAAACAGGGTCTCTGAGCTGGGTGAACACCAAACACATCTGAGGTAAGGGTACTCTGAGGTAAGGGTACACTGAAAATGACAAATTAGGTAAACTAACATTTTTCCCTCACTTGGGTTCCAGAACACTGAAACCCAGGCCTTCTGCTTCCAAGCATGAAACGAGTGTAGACTTTTCTAAGAATCCAAGCATCCCAAGAAAAAGATCTAAAGACACTATCAGAGATTCCTCAAATAATTAGCCCCGCCAACATTCTACAGTGAAGCCTGGGGTCAACAAGTCCCATTCACAAGTTCATAGTTTCCAGTCAGTCCTCCATCCCTTACTCAACATGAGCGGAAAACAAGGAGTTTGGACTATCTGAGAAAAGGTGGAAGATAAAACAAAAACAAAGCAACAAAAGAGCTACTTGTAGGAAATTCATCCAATGCAAGGAGAAAAAAACTTTCCTCCCCAAAATCAATATTCTCAGAGAGTTCAGAGTATCCAAAACAACCAAATAAAATAACAAGATATTATTAAAAGGAAACATTCAAAACTTTTTGAAATTTCACCCAAATTAAAAACATGATTAGCTGAAATTAAAAACTCAATATAAGAGGCAGAAGATAAAATTTATGAAATATCTCAAAAAGCAGAGCCAAAAAACCCCACGAAACTAGGTAGAAAACAAAAATGCTAATCCAGGATATTGAACTTCCAACTAACAGAGATTCTAAAAGGAGAGAAAAAATAAATGGAGGAGGAAAATCCCACTAACAAAATAACTGAAGAAAAATTCCCAGAACTAAAAGACATAATTTTTCCTTTTAAAGGGGCCCTCCAAGTATCTAGGCCATCATAAAGCTTCAGAATATTGAGCATAAGGTGAAGATCTACAAGCTTCTCAAGAGGGCGAGAAGTGAAAAGGATGCCACATTCAAAATACTAGCAATTTAAGTATTTTTTAGACTTTTCAAAGGTAATTTTGGAAGCTAAAAGACACTGCAACAATCATCCCTGATCTAGAATTTCCTTTCTGGATAGTCAAGTGCAAGGGCAAAATAAAGTCTTTTCAGACAATCCAATTCTCAAAAACAGCTTACTTTCTGTGGAATCTTTCTCTGGGAACCACTCCTCCAAAGCTAGAGTATAGCATGATTAAGGAAGACATGGGGTACAGATAATATGAGGTCCAGGATGAGAGAGAGTGGCAAAGGGGATCACCGAAGCGACTATAAAGGCAGATCCCAGGGCGGAGGGAGGTACACCAAGCATGGGGACAATTTCGGACAGGAACAGAACAAGAGGCCCCAGGAGAGACTTTCTCAGGCAAATAAAATGTTTCTGAAATTATTGAGAAGGATTTAGACCAGTGATACAGAGTTTGAAAGCAAAAAGCAAATAAAACAAGGCAATTACTAACAGAAAACAAAAATGTGTGCAGGAAAGAAAAAGTAACTGTGGAATGCATCATTCCATCATAAATAACATTTTTTTTTCTTTAATAACACTTACAGGGTCATTAAAAGAAAACATGTTTCTCTATTCACAACACCAGACACCAAACTGGGGGAGTGGGGCATCTCACACCAACCAAATCTCCAACTCTCCAGCCACTAACTGGGTACCCTACAATTCAATTCTGACACTAATTACTCCAAGTTAGTGCAGACCCACAGGTTAAGGGCTCAGTTCCACAAGACTGCGCCCTGCTTCAGATGCCAGTCTCAAGCCTCAAGTTGTCACTTGTACTTCTGACCAACCAGCTATAAGTTGGAGGTTCCTACACTTCCTCCTCAGGTTCAATAATCTGCCATAGCATCTCACAAAACTCAGGGAAACACTTTAATTACATTTACTGGTTTATTACAAACAATTTAGATGAACAGCCAGATAAAGAGGTACATAGGGTGAGACCCAGACGAGTTCCAAGTGCAGGAACCTCTGTCTCCAAGGAGTTGGGGTTCCCCACCCTCCTGGCATTTGAATGTGTTCACCAACCAGGAAGCTCTCTGAACCTCCTGGTTTAGGGATTTTATGGTGGTTTCATTATGTAGGTACAATTGATTAAATCATTGGCCACCAGTGACTGACTCAATGTCCAGAGGCTGGAGGTGAGGCTCAAAGTTCCAACCTTCTAGTCTTGTCTGGGTCTTTCTATCACCAGCTCCATTCTGATGCGTAGGTCCCTCCAGCCACCAGTCATGTCATTAGCATCAAAAAGACATTCCTGGGGTGCCTGGGTGGTTCAGTTAAGCAGCTGCCTTCCATCTGCCTTTGGGTCAGGTCATGATCCCAGGGTCCTGGGATGGAGCTCCACATTGGGCTCCCTGCACAGGGAGAAGCCTGCTTCTCTCTCCCTCGGCCTGCCACTACCCCTGCTTGTGTGCTCTCTCACTCTCTCTCTCTTCCTCTCTCTCTGTCAAATAAATAAATAAATAAATCTTAAAGAAAAAAAAAAATTAAGACATTCTATCACTCCAGAGATTCCAAGGGTCTTAGAGGCTCTGGCTCAGGAACTGGGGTCAAAGACCATAGGTTGGAGCAAAAGATGCTCCTAGCACGTCTACCACTCAGGAAATTACAAGTGTTTTAGTAGGTCTGTATCAGGAACCAGAGGCAGGGACCAAATGTATATTTCTTGCTGAGTGACAGTCATAACATTTCAAATACTGAATATCGATTTACCCAACATTGCAATAAAATGACATTGAAATGTGAGACGGAAAGGGTCTGCCATCGAAGTGGGGTAAAAAAGAACTAAGTTTTCGTATTCCATAGCAGAAAGTATGCCGGAGACTAGGAAATAAAAGTAGCAGTACAAGCATATAATTTAGAGACAAAACACACACACACACACACACACACACACACACACACACACAGCTCAACGCAGTGAAAACAGCTGCTTTGGGAAAGAGGGGTTTGGAAGAGAATGGGAGCAAGAACCACTGTTTTTCAAATCAAACTGGTAGAAATATCTAGCTCTCTAAACTAGATGTATATGTAACTTTGAAAAAATCTTAAGAAAAAAAAAATAAGGAAAGACAACAAGGAGAGCGCTAGAAGCAAATGTAGCTAAATTATTCCTCTTTGGTTTTTGTAAATAGCAGTGCTTCCTAGAAGCACAGATTCATGTTCCTCTTGCAATTAAGTATTGGACTGTTGTCCTCCATAAACAGGAATTATAATGATCTAATATTACTCATAATCTTATTAAAATCTTCCAAGTATGTGTTTTTCATAATCATTTGGAGGAAGAAAGGGCAGAAGTCAATGAGTCATGTTTCTAAAATGGCTTAATCATTCTGCTAAAAAAAAAAAAAAAACCATAATCTAAGATTTTCCATTGTTCAAATGGTGATTGTTCTCCTAACTTTTTTTCTCTTCACACCCCTCCATCTTGTCCCTCCTGGGATCCTCAAACAACCCCCACCCACCATTCATCATACACCTCCCTGGAGGCATAGGGGGTGAAGGAGGCATGGGAGGGGGGAGGGAGTGTTGGTGGTAGCATATTATGAAACACTTCCTAGGATAAGGCCAAAATGTGCTGACCTATATACCACGATTAGTGGTGTGACAGTCCTGGGAATTGGGGGATAAAATAAAGAGGCAAAAGAAGAACATAGCATCCACTGTGTTCCCACCATGGTGTGGGAGCTTACGGGTTTCCTCTTAAACTCAATAAAGGAGCTCAAAAACGCATTCCCAGTCATCCAGTGACTCCTGACAATCCCCTCAGAGAGCTCCCATCATTTTGTCTGCATGTGCAGAAATGAAGGAAAGAGAGGGACTTCAGTGGGCTGCAGTGGTCGAGTTTCCAACTGGGTAACCCTAGGGAAGGATTGGAGAATGGTTCTAGGAACACTGGGTGAGGGAGTGTGGACCCAGTAGGGACTGGGTCCTGGGCTCCCAGGTAGGCAGGTTGGTAGACTGGTTCATTTTCCCCCATCAGACCATGGTAATAAAAGTCAGAAGAGAGTTTTGTTTTTGTTTTTTAAATCACAAGGCATTAAGTAGGGAGCTCTAGGAAAGAAATACAATCTCAAATTGAACCAACATTCATTGAAAACCTAATTGTGGCTGGCATTCTGCTAAGCACATTTGCATACATCATTTTCTCATTTAATCTTATTCAGGGATGCCATATGTGTTCCAGATTTTGCTTTTTATTATTAGATACACTGTCTATACCTCTGTGTTTTTCCTCAGGAAAATACAGTGAGGCTATTGCCACTCTGCCTTTGCCCTGAGTGGGAGACCAGGATGCCACATCACCACACAATGTGTCCCAGCACCTGGTGGGACCAAAAGGAACCAGCTTTATCTCCTTGCTGTTTTTCAGTAACTGAGTCTCAAATTTCTGAACCAAGATTGCTGTTTGGAATAATGAACAAGTGTCTTCTCATCTTCCTGTTTCCCCTCTTCCCCATATTTCTTATTTACCACCGGGCGACAACGAGTAAATACACCCAAGCAGGCAAACATTAGAGAATCTGAGAAAATATATCATGACATTCCCAAGAAAGCTACCAAAACATGATGTTCATCAGAACATTCCACAAGTTCACATTCATTTAGAGCTGGTTTATTGTAAAGGGCATATAATACAGATTTGGAAGCCCTGAGCTTGGGTTGTATTTCTGTCACTTTCTCAACCTGTAACCTACGATTGTCTCCTCCTCTTCTTCCACCTGGGTGTGTATGATTGTAGTCATAAATACTCGCCACCCTGTGAACATTAGATGAGGCAATATATATAAAAATATTTGTGTCCATGGCTATGCCCTGTATATCAGTGATTGAGTAAAAGAGCCACAATCTAGGAAAGATAATGGAGACAAAGCAATAGAAATGCAATGCAAACTCTTTGCTATCAGTCTATTGGTTTCCTTTTCTGAAGAGAAACTTATTTCCACAACATTCCTGCTCCAAAGTCTTTCCTCATTTACAAAAAAATTGCCTTTTCTGTTCCTTACTTATGAACAAATCTCAACTCTTCACAGCTTCTTTGTAATGTTCTGGAATCCTGCTTGTTCCTCTTAGAACATACAGCAGTACCTGCTGTATCTGAGGCTTTTGAAAGGGGTCTCGCTTGTGGAAAGGGCATCAAAAATCGGACTAGATGTCCTCCAAGTTCCCTGCCAGCCTGAGTCCACATCTCTGACCCCTCTCTCTCTTGTTCCTAGTCACTCTCTGGGAACCTCTGCCTCTTTTTTTTTTTCCATCAGTCTCTCTGGGAACAAGTCCAACTTCACCAGCTCTCCAAGAAACACCTTCAAGCTACTCATAATTTTCAATACACACAATTAAGATACCTCATTAATTTTTTTAAAAAATCAGCCTAATAGTTCCTGATATTTTACTCCTATTCCGAACTTTTCATTCTGGCAAGTAGTGGCATCCCCACCAGCAGGGTGTCCCACCAGAGATCACCTCTCACAGTAGAAATTGTGGGGTACATTACGACAGAGGAGTCGCACTCACTGAGGACAGCCTCTCTGGAAGAAGAAGGTGGGCTCTTTGACATCATGAATGTGCCACCTACCTTAGACAGACAGGTAAGAATGACCTACTCCAGAGGAGAGCTGCATTCCCAGAGATGGAAAGAAGGCATGGCTCTGGGTTTTCCATGAAGTGGAACCCGCTCTGACCCAGGTCTAGAGAACATCTAGAAAAGAGAATAGTGGAACAGACATAAGCATCCTCTAGAAAAGTCCCACTTCATGACCCAGCTGACGTGTGAACAACCTTGGTTGAAATGACTTGGGGATGTATCTCTCCCTGAAGAATTATTCTGACGTGTGCATAAGGAAACATATATAAGGCTATTCTTCACTGCTCTGTTTATAATAGCCAAAATCCAGAGAGAAAAAGGTGTAAATGCCATTGTCAGATCAGTGGCTCTTACTGAGGACAGTGTGACCCTCTCTAAAAGATACTTGGGAAATTCGTGTGGGTGTTTAGATGTGCGCCATCTTTGGGGTTACTACTGGCATTTATTGGTGGGATGCCATGAGGTACCCTGCATGATGAAGAATTTTCCCAGCCAGCAAGAACTTTGGGTGTCCTCCCAGACACTCCTGTAGGTGAAGAACATCTGAGACAAGAATTTAACTCAGTTATATATGAACACAAAGTAATTTTTGTACAACTTTAACATGCGATGAGTTTTCTCTAAGAATGGAACCACCAAATAAAACTGACACATCGGAACTTGGTTGAGCTTGAATCTTTGCCACAAGTTGTTCATCATCTCAGAGAAATCCTGAAATCAATAACAACATCACCCCAAGTATTTAAATCAGCAACAAATACACCTAAATCTGTCTTCCTGTGGGGCTGTAGCCTTCCCGTAAGTCCAAACTGGGTGCAAGCATCTGTCTACTTTATGACGTCATCTGTGGTAGTGTGCGCGAGCCATTTATACATCACAATAACATATTAGTTTATTATAAACTGCTCTTCTATCATTTTACTACAGTTAGAACACTGTATAGATTTTAAGTCATATTTTAAGTAAGCCATCTTGTTTATGAATTTCATTTCAGGATAATGTAGGAGGTATTTCCCAATATTTTACAAAAAGGGAGCACTGGTCCAGACAGAGTATCTTTAATTAAATAAAGTGATACATTATACCACGGAATATTCTGCATGAGTTAAAAGGATTAGCTAAATCTATATAAATTGATATGGAAAAGTCTCTAAGATAGTGGAGTAAAGAAAGCTATTTCAGGTAAACATATACAGCATATACAGGTAATACCAATTTATATAAAGATATACACACAAAATCACAAAACTATATATGATGATATACATGTATAAAGAGAAAGAATGTATGGAGGAAATGTCTGAAAGTTTATAAAATGAGCCGATAACAAGGGGATAGAAACAGGAATGGTAGTCAGGATGGGTTTCCATTTTATTTGTAATGCTTGAATGTGCAATGAATGCAGACATCTGCAACATAATTAAAAATTGCTAAAACAAAAAATTTGAAAAGAAGTGCCAGGGGAGAAAAGCTATGGCCAAGTTCTCACAGTTGTCACTCCTGTGTTCTTAGCCTGAACTTCAGGGTGGCCCTGTGCAGCAGCAGCCTCTCCTGCTAGAAGGACTTCCCAGTGGCAGGCAGTCCCAGGGCTCTCTGAGGCCCTCCTGCAGTGCCCTGACCCCTCAGCACTGGTCGTCAGCCATGCCTGGATTACTGCATCCTTCTGCACAAGAGATAGGAAAGCTATGACTTGGGTCCCACTTTTCAATCAAAGGTTTGCCACTCCAGGGGACGGTACTGCATTATCACCATTAGCCATAAAGGAGGTCTTAAACCTTCACCCAGTATAGAAAAGCCAATTTCATGCAGCCATCCAGGTAGGACTGAGTCAAACTGGGCTCCCTCCTTCTGCACCAGACCAAGACTGGATTAAGCATTAGGACACCCCAGACACAGAACACAAAGGTGCGGGAACATCAGAGGAGGGTTGGGAGGAACTCCTGGGCCTTCTTTCATCATGGTAGGGTAGAGGGCTTGATGCACTCGGAAGAAGCAGGCACCTATCCCATGATCCCATGTGACTAAATCAGAGTGATCTTGGGGTGGGGGGGTTACGGTCAGCAAAAACTGCCCCCCTCCAAAGTTCACTGGGCCTACTGTCAATAATAGGTACAACAAAAAAAATCTGGAACTCACCCTTTGATGAGGCACCTATGTCAATAGAGCAGTGCATTCCCATAGCCCAGTTTGGAAGACGTTCTTAACAGAAAAAAAAAAACACATTTGTCGGTAGTAGTAACAGCTATTTCCCCAGGTCGCAACAGCCTGGGGGGCAAATGACGCATCTCAATGGCACTAGGCTCTGCATGCCCTGCCAGTCTGGTCTGTGCGTCTCCACCCCCGGCCCCCCATGGGCCTCCTCGCCCCCACACAGCTGTGCAAGGTTCTGCTCCCGCAGCTGTCCGGTTCCCCGCTGTCGCTGTCCATCCTGGCCACTACTCCACCCGCCCGTGTCCTCACATCACCACCTGTGCCCTGCGGCCCCTGGACTTAGAGGTACAGTCCCACCTCCAAGGAACATGCTCTTTCCCTCAACCTTAGAAAGTCAAGCCTTTAAGTCATCGATCCTATGGAACTTCTTTCCCCTCGGGAGACATGCTTTAGACAGTAGGTCAGGGCCAGGATGGTAGAAGCAGCTTCCTTGATAACAAGACCAGTGTGCCATGACAGCTCACACAAGATCTGGAGAGGCCACCACTACCACTTTGCTATGTGGCATTGGGACTTACATACGGTCTCATTTCCTTAGGACTGCCTTATCTCCGAACTCTTCCATGAAACATGGGAATGCTGAAATTATGCTGGATTGATTCTGACCTTGTTTCCAGGACCTAATAAATAGTACTCACAGAATTGAAGATCTTACTACAAGAGGGGCCTTTAGGAGATCATGTGGTCTGGCCCATTCAGGGAAGATCTTATTACCCCACTCAAAGCCAAAAGAGCTCAAAAGACTTGCTGACGGTCTTCTAGCTAGTAAAGGATGGGGATCAAAGGCAAAAGGAAGTCAGGATTACCCAATTTAATTAGGACATTTTTCACTTCCATTGTATATGAGTATATCCATGGTTCTTATTGTTAAACTCTCAACTCCCTAAGGACCAGGATTTTCTGGATAACAATTATGCTTGCTCCCTGCTGTTCCCACAGACCACCTTACAATTCGATGCTTCCTCAAGACTTAGTGATAAATGTGACAACAGTCACAATAATGACAAAATTAATGTCATTTTTCTTTTAATCTATTGGTTTTTGCTTTGATTCTGAGAATTGCAAAACGACAGCAAGAAATATATTTCAAGCTGGAAAAGTGAAAAAGGAAGAGGGAACCACAACACATCCTCCAGGAAATAAAACACAAGTGAAGAATTGAGTAAACTCGGCACCTCTTCTGGACAAACACCACCTTTGGGCAGGAGGCCAGACCCACAGGGAGGACTTTGAAGATCCCGGCACCCAGGGAGAGAGCTGGAGAGCAAAGACACGCAGACAGTGACCTTTATTTTCAATCCAGCTAGACTGTGGGGAGATATAAAGCAAAACCTACGTCACAGAGCAGGAGCACAGAGCAAAACATGGGCTTAGAAGAGCAGATGGCAGGAATAGAACACATTAAATAGAGAAAAAGAAAAATACTGGCATAGTTGAAATTTCTAACCATTTCGTCCTCTTACCAAACAGCAAAGCAAACAAAAAGATTGACCTGATCATGGGGAACTGTCCTTGGCACCCTACACTTCCAAGAAAACCAAGAATCTGAATCCAAAAGCCCCACATAATGACTTAGTTTCTATGGGGAGACAGAGAAAAAGGCCACACCCCCATATGGTACTTCGCCGCTCATCTTCACAAATGTCTCCTTCAAATATCCAGGCCATTTTTCATCAGCGTTCTACTCTGGAAGGCACCTGCCATGTTATGACTTCTCTTGTTCTCTCTCAAACTAGCTTCTGCCTGGCCTCCCTGGTTCCCTGCCTCTCACCTCTCATGTTTTACCTGCCACCAACTTTTCCTGCTCCCCAGCTACACACCCCACTCCACCAGACAAAATCCTGATTAACCATTCCAATTCAAACTACAATTCTGCACCCAACTCTGATGGGTGGGCTTTTTCCCCACACAACCAAGCAAGTCTGCAACACCAGCTGGGTGTCTTTCCATTCGATTTTGACACTATCTACCCAGAAACAGTGTCAGATCCCACAGGTTACTGACTCAGTCCCACCAGACTGTCCCCCACTTCAGATGCCAAGCAAGTCCAAGTTGCCACCTGTGCTCCTGACAGACTGGCTGTAAATTAGGCGTTTTCATGTTCCTCCTCAGGGGGCGCCTCATAGAACTCAGGAAAAGAGTTTACTTATTAGATTATCAGTTTCTTATAAAAGGATATAACTCAGGAACAGCCAGCTGAAAGAGATGCATAGGGCAGGGAATGTGGGAAGGGGCCCGGAGCTTCCTTACTGCCTCTGAGCATACCACTTTCCGGCATTTCCAAGCATTCACCAACCTGGAAGCTCTCAAAGGCCTGGTTTTTATGGAGGCTTCCTGAGACAGTCTTGACTGATTAAATCATGATCACTGATTCAACCTTCAGCCTCACTCCCCTCCCTGGAGGTCAGAGAGGGACTGAAAGTTCAGACCCTCTGATCACAGGATCATTCCCCTGGCAACAAGCCCTCCCTACCGTGAACAAGCAGCTTTCCAAAAGTCATCATTAACATGACAAAAGACACCTTTATCACTCTCAGCACAAGAAACTCCAATGTTTTTAGGAGTTCTGTGCCAGAAAAGGGACTGAGAACAAATATATATTTCTTACCACATACCGCAATATCATACTAATTCATCATCATCTCTAAAGCACTTTCCAGAGGGCAGAAATTCCTGCCAGCACACCTACTTCCACAGAGATACAGTTTTCTAAAATAAAAAAATAGGACTCCCACCAATATGAGTCTATATGAATTGGTGAACTTCCCTTACCTCCCTGTCTAACTGGCCAACACACCCTGTTATTCTATAAGTAAAATGTCACTCCTACATCCTTTCTACTCCCTGCCCAAGTCTGAGCTCTTATTATTTCTCACCTGTAGAGGATACTTTTAGGCAATAGGCGTGAGCACTGGAAACTTGATCAAGGAAAAAGGGCCCACAGCGACCCCCAGCTGAATGCAAACAGGCTCATAAAGTGACCTACCTTGAAACAGCCACCCTAACTGACCAATTACAACCAGGCACAGTTCCTAAGATTACCAAAAAAGGGGAAATTCCATAGATTCCCATGTGCCCTCAACTCCGCCCTGTAACTACAGCCCCTTACCGCTTACAGTCTCTCCATGGTGGTCCCGCACTCCACTTCCCTGAGGTGTATTCAATACTATCTCTTTTGTTCTGCCTTAGGTGAATCTTTCACTGCCTGTGCCACCGGCTTCCACCAGATCCGTCACCCCACAATTGGGGGCCCCCATACGATTGGGAGATAACCACATTACCTGGACCACTATCTCTGCTTCCCTCCTCCCCCTGTACTTGTAGCCTTTCCTCGTTGTCCACCAGAGCTCAAACCCTCCTCTGATCACGTGGCTCCCATGCTCAAAACTTCTGCAGCCTCCAGGTGACACAGAGAAGAAAGTTCAAACTCTAAGCTGATCACCAAGGCCAATTCCACCCTGCCTTGTTGAGGTTATCTCCTGTCTCTCCCTCTTCACCCCAACCGAGCCCATCACAACAGGTAGCGCACCATTTCCTGATCAAGCCATCTTCCCACTCTAGAGTCAAACGGCTGCGCTTGCTGCACTATGATTCTCGCCAGCCCCTGCATCATCCTTCCACAAGCACTCTGCTTCCAGCCCTCCCACCTCTCCCTGGGGTCAAGACTGAGGCTCCTAACTTGCCCCTGCTCTGCCCCCACCCCACTCCCATCTGTTCTCCACACACTAGCCAGAGTAGCCCCTTGAAAAGCTCAGGCAGAGCGTGCACTTCTTTGACTGACCCACTCTAAGGGTCCCCAGCTTACTCAAAGGAAAAGCCAGAAAGTCTTTCAAATGGCTTGGAATTCCGTCTGTGTGCTGATCCCCTCCCAGCACCTCTCCAATCCCACTCTCCCAGCTTCTCGCTCTGATCTGAAACACTGGTCTCCTTGCCCTTCGCTGAACCTCCATATACACCTGCCCAGGGCTTCAGAGCTGTTTTCTGCCCGGGTTGTTCTTCCCTCTGATCTGAATCTGTATGGCACATTTCCTCTTCTCCTTAAATTCTCTGCCCCAAACTCAACCTCATCTATATACAATAGAGACCAGCTCGCATAAAACCCGACCTCCTTCCCTGTTTTAATTTTTTCTCCCTATATTTCTCACCATCTGAAAAACATATTTATTTGGGCACTGACTGGCTCCTCCTCCTCCTAAAATGTAAACTCAGTGAGGACAGGTCTTTTTTGTTTGTTTTCCCTGTTTACAGGTATATCCCAGCACCTGGAACAGTGCCTGGCTCATAGTAGAAGCTGAATACATTTTTGTTAGATGAATGAATAAACTGCCCTACTGAAGTTATTCTACTTCATTCTACTTGTGGCCCAACACAAAGGCCACCTTTTCCTTTGGCAGGATGCTGTTCCTGTCAAAATCGGCCTCCTGTATTCCCATGGCTGTCTGCTCCCACCTCCACCTGAGGGCTTATGGGAGCTGCCTTCCACTTGGGTGCACACATGGTGCTCCCAGAAGGTAAATGAACCGCCTGCATGAGAGGAAGTCTAAGTCTCAGAGAGGTACAAAAAATGCCCACAGGGGCACCTGGGTGGCTCTGTCGTTAAGCGTCTGCCTTCGGCTCAGGTCATAATCCCAGGGTCCTGGGATAGAGCCCCACATCCTAGCTCAGCGGGGAGCCTGCTTCTTCCTCTCCCACTCCCCCTGCTTGGGTTCCCTCTCTCGCTGTCTCTCTGTCAAATAAATAAATAAAATCTTTTTTAAAAAAAATGCCCACAGGCTTGCACCTAGGAGGCAGAAACCCAGAATTCTACTCCAAATCAATTTGAATCCAAAGGCTCCTAAACCTCCTTTCCACCAACCCTCAGTGACTCTCAGAAACAAACGGGAACTTTCTCACTGCCCAGCCAGAAGAATTATTGGGGCATATAATTAACCAGGATCAAATTGAGGCTTTAGCAACAGAGAAACCAACACCACCTCAGTATCATCTTCAATAAAATCTGGGCATCTTTGGATTTTTGGACCTTTAGTCTCCCGAGCATTTTTAAGGAAAAATAAATTCTGGCTTTAAAAAAAATTTTCTAAGTAAATAAAACACCCAGTATAATAAGTACAGGTTTTGATTTTGGTATCATAAACAGCGCTTCCAGATAATTATTTTAAAAGATAGAAAGAAAGAAGAGAGGGAGGGAGAGGAAGGAAGGGCAGGAGAGGGAAAGAAAGAAGAGAAAAGAGAAACACCATTGCCACCCTTTCTTCCCTGTGCTTGCCCAGATGTCAGGGCAGCTTCAGGATAAGAGGGCTGAAAGGGAGTGGAGAAACATCTCTCTCCACTTTGCACCTGACAGATGTGTTGCAAAGAATGATTGTCCTCTCCTCCAGCCAGCACTTCCCAGGTGACTTGGTTCCTGCTTTTTTCACGTATCCAGAAGTGAAGCAAGAAAAGTAGGACAAGCCTTCACCACACCATGGCAAGCCCCTCCCTCCCTCCCTTCGTTCCCACCTGGACCTTCCCTTCCTCCCGTCAGATGCTGTCACAGCGGGGATGACATGGGCAAGCTATAAAAGCTACTTTCTGGCCTACAGCCACCCATTTTCATAATAATGAAAATCACTGTCCCTTTCATATAATACTGATAATTATTCCCATGGTATTCTAAGATTATTTTATAAGGGGTAAATTGGCTGTTGATGGCATACCTGGAGATACAGTTGCAAATACCTACTTCTCCTCACCAGGTGGCGCTCAGATTTTAGGACCAGGGCCTGGATACCTTCCAAACGAGGGGATGTATTTGGAAATGTGTACATTAATTTCTCAGCAGAGGTGGTTGTATCTGTATGTTCAAACACGCATGTTTCTGTGTGTATACATTTGTAACAGTAACTTTCTAACTGGAACTTCAAAAAAAGTATGTATTGCCCTATTAGAATCCCTTTCATTAAAAACTTTTTCAAAGCAAAATTTAAAAGGAATTCAATTTATGCCCAATTAATAAGGCCCATACTTATCAAATACTTCTTTTACAAGACAACAAGGTAGTATTACCTCTGGACCACAGGACCAGTAGCTTAAACTATAAGTGTGGGTTATGCCAATGTACATTCCAGCCCTCTCTAGAGGTTTCCCAGAACTCCCAGCCTAGACTGGCAATAAAATTGTAAGTTTTTCAAATACACTATGTTAGCCCAATCCAGAAGACAAAGCTGATGGTTTATTTTAGCCCTTTCCTCTCTCATACTAGCTACACAAAAATTGACTTCACAACATAGTCTACCACGCCCTCTTCTCTTCCTATGGTCTAACCAGTAAACATTTTGACAAGGACCATGCTCTCACTGCTCTCCCGGGGGATTCTGGTATTTAACACTTGTCTCAACTTGTTCTTATTAAATTTCTGACGTGTCCCAGTTCACTGAGACACATTTGTTCTCTCCCTCCCTTCTACCTGCCCAAGCACTAATGGAGCGTATTAACTTCTCAGGTTAGCAATATTATCTTCTGAGGCAGTCAAGCAAACAAGTTAAGGTAGAAGCACAAGGATTTCTCGTGAGACACACGCAAATATTAGCATAAGGAATTCTGAGTCACAGCCCCTTCACAACTGACCACTCCACGATTTCATGTCACCACTCTAGAAATCAATGAAATAACAGGACGATTGCAAATTGGTTTTATTTTTACTCTGGACTGAGATCAGTTAAGATTGGGGGGTGGGGGTGGGGTGCCTGGGTGGCTCAGTGGGTTAATGATCCCAGGATCCTGGGATGGAGCCCCGCCTTGGGCTCCCTGCTCAGCGGGGAGTCTGCTTCTCTCTCTGCCTCCCCCTGCCAAGCTTGTGCCATCTCTCTCACTCACTCACACTCTCTCTCTCAAATAAATATAATCTTTTAAAAAAAATAAAAAATTAGAAAAAGAATAGGGGATGAGGAAGAGGCTGTGGTAAAGCTTGTACTTAAATATGCACTTGGATGGAATGCAGAACCCCAAGTGAATTCCCACTTTACCCCATGTCTCTCCCATCAGCGCCAGAAAGAGCCCCATCTCCTTTGTGGCCATCATCCATCTTGAGTTTCCTCTCCTCGAGAATGCAGCACAAGCTCACGGCTTTTTCACCACCTCCTTGCCTCTAAAACAAATGAAACGCTTGGGAGGATTTTAATATTGCAGAGGGAAAGAGAAGCTTAGGAAAAACAAGAGCAGGCAGAATTGCAATATGTCCTGAAAGTGTTAGTATCATATTTAGTCCCATAACGCCTCATAATCTAAATGGATCAAGAGTGATTTGTTTTAGCTCTTGCTTTATTCTTCTCTTGCCTCTTCTGGAGATCTGAACTTCAAGCAAACATCCCTTTTAATGCAGGGGCTGACACTACTTAGTCTCCTCCTTCCTTCAGAAGACTTACTTCCTGATTCTCCAAATCTATCTCGCAAATAACCCTGTAGGGGGAGGACACAAAAAGGAGAGCAGAAACAGGAGCATCTGCTGGCATTCTTTACCGTATTTGTACCCGCCTCATACACTGTGTGGTAGGCGCTTAGGACCAACATCCTATCACTTTCCCCATTTTGTAGATGAGGACGCTGAGATTCAAGACAGTCAAATGATTTGCCCAAGGTCATCTGGCTATTCAGTGACAATAGTAGGACTTTCTTTTCTTTTTTAAAGATTTTATTTATTTATTTATTTGACAGAGAGAGAGAGACAGCGAGAGAGAGAGAGAGAGAGAGAGAGAGAGCGCGCGCGCGCGCACGCACAAGCAGGGGGAGCAGCAGAGGGAGAGGGAGAAGCAGGCTCTTCACAGAGCAGGCAGCCTGATATGGGGCTTGATCCTAGGACCCTGGGATTATGCCCTGAGCCGAAGGCAGATGCTTAATGACTGAGCCACCCAGATGCCCCAATAGTAGGACTTTCTAATAGATATTTTTGCTTCTGGCATCTTGGAGAAAACTTCCAACAGACTCTGTCTCAAAACAGTACTACTCCTGGCATGAACCAAATCAGGTGCTTTCCTCTTGTCAAAGTGACCTGGAAGGAGAGAGGGACAGACAAAGGAGTAGGGGAGGTGGAGGGGGATAACCGGGCAATGGCATTGTTCACGGGCTGCCTCTGTATACATTTAATCAATTTAGGAGCCATAGGGCTAGCAAGAAATCTCCTCTAAAAACAGAATTACCCTCTGGGAAGACCAAGCGTCTTTTAGAGATACCCAGACAAGCCAGATAAATTCTGGGAGTCACCCAGTGTGGCAGTTCAAGTGTAGAATGTTTAACCATGAGTCAAGAAGTCTTTAAAAATAAGGTGTTCTGGGGCGCCTGGGTGGCACAGCGGTTAGGCGTCTGCCTTCGGCTCAGGGCGTGATCCTGGCGTTATGGGATCGAGCCCCACATCAGGCTCCTCTGCTATGAGCCTGCTTCTTCCTCTCCCACTCCCCCTGCTTGTGTTCCCTCTCTCGCTGGCTGTCTCTATCTCTGTCAAATAAAATAAAATCTTTAAAAAAAAAAAAAATAAAGTGTTCTTTATACAAGGGAATATCATACAGCAGTGAGAATGAATTAGCACACAACTGCATAAATAAGTTGCACAAACATAAGAATAAAAGAAAGAACTCAGATACCAAAGAATACATATCACATGAGTCTATTTTCTAAAGCAGGAAAATAGGCCAATCTAATGCATGCTGTTTGAAGCTGGGGGAGACAGAGGTATGGAGGTAGGAAAACCAAAGTTAGGTGTTACCTACTTCTTTTGCTTCTGCAACCTCAAGTAGGAGCCATAGGCCCCAGCCGAGAGACCTGGGTTCAAATCCTGCTTCTGCAACTGAGTGACTTTGAACTAAAGTAACTTAAATTCCCTGTGCCTCAGGTTTTTCCATCTATAAAATAGAACTAATAATACCTTCTTCAAAGGGTTGGTGTGAGAAGTAAATGAAATAATGTATGTGAAGTGCCCTGGCAGCATGCGTAGGTGCAGTAATAAATGGTAACTATGATTATCCCCACCCCTGCTGCCTGATGGTAAACCAGGATCAGAGAACAGATAGGTAAGAGCACAGAGAAGGAAAGGGAAGGACCAAATTAGCCTTGTGATCAAAGATGTGCAGAATTCAGCCGAATGCATTCAGAGAGGGCTGTTCTTTCGCTTCCCACTGCCCACACAGTCTCCTGGATCATGCTGCCTACAAGTGCAGGCCAGTTTGAAGCAGCCAAAACAAAGGTGTTTGGTCCCATCCACACAGGCCCTTGCTGAGGACCTGATACTCATCAGATAAACCAATTGGCACTGATGCTCTCAGTGTTGCTGGCACCTTACTGGATTACCCTGCTGGTTAGGCTGTGTTTTAACCAGAACCTTATGGACTTGGCAAGGCCTTGACCTAGGCTGGGTGAAATTCCCTCTTATCCCAGATCAGCAAAGAGCCAGGTGGGGCTGAGGAGAGGGAATCAGGGCCGGCGGGGGATAGGACAACATGAACCGTGGAAGTGTTAAGGTCCAGGCTGTGGCAGCAAGCCAGAACCCAGGAAGTCTGAGGCTGTAGGGAGTACAGGCTTCCCTTCCTTCTCAACTACAGAATGAGAACAGGGCCAGTCAACTTGGCTTCTCTCCATCTAAGAGGGAAAACAGGTGTCCCTCTGAGAAGCCTTGTCGGCTAAGGGGCCTGTAATTCCTGGGGACGCAGAGCCGAGGAAGACTTTTGGGTTTGATTTTTGTGTTAAATGATGTCTTAGGGCATCCACACTGGTCAACAACCAGAAGGAGCCAACTGCCAATACCCAGAACATGCAGGGACCTAAGGACAAAGGGGGCAGGGGGACACTGATTTATACTGACAGGAAGCCTGGGGCCGAGGTGAGATTGTTTGCAAAGGGCACAGGGGACCGTTTCTGGGTGACGAAATTGTTCTGGATCTTGACTGAGGCAGTGGTTATGAGGGCGTATGCCTTTGTCAGAACCCATTGAACTGTACACTTGGAATGGGTGCAATTCATTTTATGCAAATTATCCCTCAATAAAGTTGCTTTTAAGAGAAAAAAAAGTTGATGCCTTAGTCACTGAGGTTGTTTCACTCCAGAAGTTCCCTGGGAGGCCTGTAGGAGAACCTCAGTAAGCCACACCTCCAACAATCTCCTAGCACATCAGCGTGGGTATAATACACTGTTAGCGAGCACTTTCTCCTCTTTTGATCATCACATCTACCCCCTGACGTGGGCCTGATTAATCCCATTTTATAGCTAAGGAAACAGAGACACAGAATAGAGACGGCCTATGT
Source organism: Ursus arctos (assembly GCF_023065955.2). Taxonomy (NCBI): domain Eukaryota; kingdom Metazoa; phylum Chordata; class Mammalia; order Carnivora; family Ursidae; genus Ursus; species Ursus arctos. Next base: position 91,107,722 of record NW_026622985.1, on the reverse strand, counting down.
CTTCTGACTCCAAATCCTGCCATCTTTCCTGGAACTGGCCCCCGAGATCCCCGGAGTCCAAAGAAGCTAAGATCCAGGGAGTGTAAATAGCTTGACAAAAGCAGCACTGCTAGTTAAGGGCAGAGGCCAAAATCCAAGGCGGGCCTCATCCCACACAAATGGCATGAGGAAAAGTGGGACCATCGTGAATGGAGGTAGAAGGTGGGCTCTCGTCCCCCTTCTGCATCACTTCCAGACCCCAGACAGAGAAGCAATCTTAAAACAAAAGCGAGTCTCCTTTCCAGCCCTCTCCACACCACCTCTCACTGCATGGAGCAGCCCCCACCCCACCCCCTTCAGTCCCAAGGGTCTTGTAACTTTAACAAACTACAGCGAGAGCACACGCATTACCTCACCACAGTCTGGCTTATTTCCTAGCAGCAATTGTCCAACGCTCGCTCCATTTCCCCCCTTCTGTTGGCTGTGCACCCTTCACCCGCCCGCCCATTCCTCCAGGCTGAAATCACAAAGACCCCAGTGGGCCTGCAGGAGCCTCCGCCTTCTTCCCAAAGTACTTACCATTAGAAAGAGGCCCCTGGTGCACGACTGAGTGTACCCCAGGGCCCCTCTGTATACATTCTAAAAGTATGCTTGTGTGTGTTTAGGGGAAAAATCCTGGGAGAATCTCAAGACACCATTGGTGGCAGTTAACTCTGGGGAGAGGAACGGGAGGGTAGAAGGAGGGAGGATTCTACTTTCCATTTTGTTTCTTTGCTGTTCAATGTGAATTTTCCAGCCAAGGTACATGCATTACATTTATTTATTTATGCCAATGAGGATAGTCTGGGCCGGGAAACTATAAGCCATTTTCTTCTTATACGTATCTGTATAAAAAAGAAGAAAGCCTGAGAAATATTCATTTTTGAAAATAAAGTATGCACCTGTAATGCACCACCTCCCTTTCTCCACAGTGACTGAAACATGTGGCAGTTTAAATGATACAAAGACGATGAATGATTCACCCAAATGAGATGGAGCCCCGAAGAGGTACAGGAAGGAGGGGCCCCAGGACTGGAGCCTCCCCCACCCTCAGAAGATGCCCCACTCCCCCTTGAGCCACAGTCACTCCCATTTCACACCTCAGCTGGCGTCTACTCCAGGCTGTCATTTTAGTCCTATGCACTTGCTTTATGCCCTAGCCCTCAATGCTCCTCGACCAATAGCTTGTAAAGGGCAGGGACTGTCTTACTCTTCTTTGATTCTCTCAGAGCTTGATGTGCACAGAGTAGAAAGTGAATAAACATTTGTTAAATATAATGTAAGACAGTCTCCAAGAGGATGGGAGGGACATGGGTTGTCTCCAACTAGACAGGGGTAGAGCAGGCTGGACCTGCTCCCTCTTAACACTTGTGCTCAGAACCCCTCAGAATTCCTCTCTTTTGCTCTGTGAAGTGCATGGTAACGTGTTTACCAAGATCTTCCCTGCTCTGGCCACACCTGCCTTTCTGCCCTGCTCCCAAGACAAATCCTGTGCCCCAGCAGTCAAACTGGTCCATTCACCACTCCCAGAGTACACCTTGAGGCTCCCCGCCTCAGGCCCTTGCCTTTCCCAATCTCTGCCACTGAAAACCCAGCTCACAGGGTCTGCTCCCTAAAGACTCACCTAATGTGCCCTGCAGGCTGGGCTTGCTTCCTCTTCCAACCCCTCCAGGTGCTTCTCTGAGAGTTGTAGGCCATCTTGCATTTTGGTTATTTAAGCTTCCCCTACTGCAGCATAAAACCCTGCCTTCCCCGGTGTCTATTACGTTGCTAGACCTTTAGAAAGGAAAAGGTGTAGTTCAAGTCAGAGGTAGAATTAGGTTAAAGGCTGGATCAAGACTGGGTTGGGTTTAGGATTAGAATTAGAACTGGGTTAGTCAATTCCTAATCCCACTCACTAGGCGGCGCCCGCAGTCTCATTCCGGTCAAGACGCCTCCGGTTTCTGAAGTTTATTACCTGTCTAACAAGTTTCCTTCCTGCCCTACTGTCCCTTTAAGAAGGTGATCCAGGTGAGGCCGGGCTCCGCCCCTGGCGCTGGCCCCGCCCCCCGCCCCCGCCCGGCCCTCCCATCTCGCCCAGTCCTCGCGACCTGACCCAGCCGTCTGGGCCGAGGTCCCAGGTCCCGGCCCGGCGCCATGGAGCGGCGCTGGCCCCTGGGGCTCGGGCTGCTGCTGCTGCTCTGCGCCCCGCTGCCCCCGGGGGCGCGCGGCAAGGAAGGTACCGACCCCCGCTCCCGCCCCTACCCCCTCCCCTAGGGCTCGGCCGGCACCCTCATCCAGGAGCCGGCATTCCAGAGGAGGCCCTCTCCAAGCACCCCTCTCCAGCGTTCATGTTTTGCCCTGCCGCCGCCAGGCAATCGACTGGCCAGGCCAGTCTTTGGTCTTTGACCCCCCGAACAACTGCTTTCCTGGGTCAGTCACCCTGGCCAGCAGTTTGCACCTGGTGGTGGGGAGGGAGTTCCTGACTGCTGCGGGGAGGCAGCGTCCAGACCCCCACCCTAGCGATCGTGGAGATCCCTCATTCCCAGGCCGTCTCAGCCTCAGGTGCCCGACCCAGAGATCCGGACCCTATGAAGTCAGGGGTGGGAAGTCGCCTTATGCCATCCTAGGCCGGAGGACAGAGGGACCTGGCGTGGGGAGATGGATTAGAACTCGGGGTGCAGGAGTTCCCAGATGTACAGGTCAAGCCTTACATGTGAAGGCTTGCACACCCTCCCTGGCCTTCCCCCTACTTCCCAGACTCAGAGCTGTGCCTTGTACCCTCAATGCACACCCCCAACCACAGGCAGAGCAGGCCCTTTGCCAGGAGAAGGGAGCCTCCCCACCCAGGAACCCCCTCTAAGGTCCCCTGTCCACACCCTACCCACTTCTGACCCCCAGGAGCTGAGATCCTCTCTTGCCCATCCACGCTTCCAATTCTGCAGCTGATGGATCCCCCAGCCAGCACCGGCCCCTGCTGAGTGAGAGGGTGCAAGGCTTCTGTGGGGCTGCTCTTCCCAACACTTCCTGCCTTGACTTTGGTCAAAGATCCAGCCCTCCAACCCTTGCCCGACTCTGCCTTCCTCCCTTCACACTCCGGAGGAAGACAGACTAATTTCTAGAGCTCTTCACTCCTCCTTCCTGGGCTAAACCTCAGGAAGTCACAGCTGTTAGGAACAGGATGTGGAAGCCTTGGGGCTGGGGGCCCAGGAGGAGGAATGTGGGTTGCATGTGTGAGGCCTCCCTCACATGTCACCTCCTCCCCCAGAGGTGACAGGCCCATTTTCTCCCTATTTCAGTCACTCTGATGGACACGAGCACAGCACAGGGAGAGCTGGGCTGGCTGCTGGATCCCCCAGAGGATGGGGTAAGTGTCAGGGGAGGGAAGGCTCAAAGCTGCAGGCCAGTGGGAAATGGGCGGAGAGGTGGGTGGAGGAACGGAGAAAAGAGCAGGAAAAACTGGAAGTGTCTCCTCAGGGAGGGGGAGGGGTGGTGAGTCAGAGCCTCCTGCATGGGACATTTGGGGGGGGGGGGGTGTCAGGCTTCACCCCATGAAGAATGCCTCAATGCCTGGCTCCTTCCCTCCCTGCCCCAGTGAGAGAGGGCTGAGTACTTAGGAGGACTTGGGGGATGATGAGCCTACATCCTCTAGGGAGAGGATGAAGCATACTAGGGATGGTTGAGGGCTAAGAACCAAAACACCAGATGTGTCCTCAATCTGAGGTCCATCTATCCCAATAGAGTTGCACAGATAGGCTTCAGAGGGTCAGGGACCCAATAAGAGTGTATTCTATGTTGTGTATATGTTGTGTATGTATATGGAGAGGAGAGCCAAAGTTTTCATCTAACTCTTCAAAGGATATTTGCTTCCCCAAAGTTAAAAGCTCCCCCACTAGAGGTCCCTGAGCCCTTGGCACCTTCTCCATCCTCCCCAGCCCAGGCACACCAAGCATTCCGGCTGTCTGAACCTGCTCCAAGCCCCTTCCCTCCTTGGGTGTTCCTAAGACCTAGTGAACACAGGTAGGTTCTTGTGAGTCCCAGAGAGCACCTTTCCAGCACTCAGCAGGGCCGTCCACAGAACCATGGGAGGCTGAGCATGTTGCCTCAGCCTCCAGGAGTCTGGCCTCAGGCCCTCCTCCCCTCTGGTCCTGGACCCCTTTCCCCTTCCTATTCCAGTAGGAATGCAGCCTCTATTTCTGGCATTGGGGTCACTTGCTTTCTTTCCCTCTGGGTCCTAGGGTCCTGGCTCTACTCTTAGTTCTCCCACAGAGTGGCCTATAATTAGAATTAATAGACTAAACCATAATGTATCCTACAGGAGGGGCTGCTTGGAAAATCCTGGATTAGGCCAGCCATCATAGGCGCCTCATCTCATAAACCAGCTAATCACTCCACAGTGAGGGCTGCAGGTCCATTGGCTGGCTCCCACAGGCCTTCACCCCCAGTGTGCCCCAGCTGTCCCCACCCGAATAACTCTTCCCTGATTGGGCTGGAGTGGAAGCAAGGCCCTTTTTGCAGCTCCGGCCAAACAGCTTTGCACCAGGAGGACAGGAAGACAGCAGCAGTCACATACTCCCCATGTCTACCTTGTCCCCTCTCCTCCTTACCTTTTCAACACATACGTGTACACACACACACACACACACACACACACTCAAATTCAGGCTCCGCAGAATGTACCCATGGAGCAGCCAGCAGCCCGAGTGATCAGTGAAGGGATTCTTGTTGCTGATCCTGGGCAGCTGGTTCTCCCCCATCTGTCACTGCTCAGACTGGGAGAGGCAAGTTACAGCTGGGAACATCTGCTCCTGGCTGCAGGGACAGCCATGGCAATCTAGCTAATGAGCTGCACATTAACCACCTACGACCCTTCCACCTGACCTCCACCCCAGGCCTTCCACTTGGGCTTCCCCATCATAGCTTCCTCTTAATAGGCCCTGGACGCCTTCATTGCCGGGACACCCTTGCCCAATCTTTGAACTCCCTAACATAAAGCAAAAATACGTTCCTCTTGGATTTCTGCCCCTGCCCCACCCCACCCAACTCTTAGGTAATGGTGCTTTCTCTTGCCTTTTCCCAGAGCCGAGAGTAACAATGAACGCCCTTGAAAAAGGAGACATTCTAAGGGCCTCAGACTCCTCTATAACATAAGGGGGTTGCAACCGAAATATCAATGGGATATTTTATGGAATTTAAGAGCTCCTTTCTTAAGTCCATCTGGCAGAAAAAATACATAAGAATGATTGAGAATTTTTTTTTGAAAAAGAATAATGAGGGGCACCTGGGTGGCGCAGTCGTTAAGCGTCTGCCTTTGGCTCAGGGCGTGATCCCAGAGTCCTGGGATCGAGCCCCAAATCAGGCTCCTCTGCTGGGAGCCTGCTTCTTCCTCTCCCACTCCCCCTGCCTGTGCTCCCTCTCTGGCTGGCTGTCTCTCTGTTGAATAAATAAATAAAATCTTTAAAAAAAAAAAAAAAAAGAATAATGAAATAGAGTACTTGCCCCACCAGATATCAGAACATATGATAGGTCAACTATGATTAAAACACGTGGCATTGCACAAGAATACCAGGTCAATGGAACAGAATAGGAAACCCACATACATGAGATTTTAGTATGTGATAACATTGGAATTGCAAATCAATGTGCAAAGTATAGACTGGACAGTAAATTGACAGTTGATGTCCATAATTTAAAAAAAGATAAAAAAGACAACAAGGAAGAAGGATGTAAAGTTGCATCTCCATTTCACCCTATACACAAAAAAATAAATTCTAGGGAGATTCAAATCAAAACCTAAAAACCAAAACTACAAAAATATTGGGAGAAAATATAGAAGATCTTTATAAGTTTGGGATGGGAGAGCTTCCCAAGCAAAATACACAACCCAGAATTCATAGAGGGAGAGAAGATAGATATTATGTGAAATTCTTAAAGGTACCAACATCAGAGACATCATTAGCAAATTAAGTGGCATGAGGGAAAGAAAACATTTGAAACATATTTCAAGCAAATGAGTAACATCAATAATGTAAAAAAAAAAAAAAAAAGGCTTGTCCAACTGAGTACTCAAAAGATAAGAACAGGATATCAGGCAAAGTTTACAAATATAATTACATAAACAGAGAAATAGCCAGGGAACAAAATAAAGCATAAACTCCGGAGCCTCGAGTGCATGGGTGCATGCCCCAGCTCTGTCTCTTAACAACTGAGGGCATAGGGCAAGTCATTTAACCTTGCTGTGACTCAGTTTCCTCATGGAAAGTGCTTACAACAGTGACTGGCCCGTTAGTGCTAGCTATTAATATAAGTTTTAAAATTATTTTAAGGTAAAAGCACTTAAGGGAGGTAGACTGCATGGTGTCTAGGAGTCCACCCAACCCTGTCCGTTGTTGATTTTGATAGTGACCATAACTAGAAGGAATATTGGAGAGGGTGAGTTCCCCCTATACAGAAGAGTTCTGTGCGTGGTCTTGCCCTCCAAAAGTTTAGGGGCCCTGATATTAAATGTGGTATCCTCTTGCTTGAAAAAATAGGCAGAAAATTTCTGTGAATGAAATTTTTGCCACAAAAGTCTGCGTTTGGGGCACTTTGAGAACTCTGCTGATGAGACAGGTAAAAATTGGCGCTCATACTTCAGTTGGGAGTGGGCTCATCAAAGGCATCGGGGCTGGCTGCCGATGATAAGGGGGTATTGTCTTGCCCATCCTATATCCCAAGAACTCCTGACCCTAAACATTTAACTGACTGTCCTCGGGCCCAGGGGTGGGAAGAGAGCAGCAGGGTGGGAAGAGACAAGCAGCGTGAAGCCCGGGAGCCCTGACACCAGCTTCCCCGTCGACAGCTCTAGAAAACCAGAGTTTGGGGAGCAGGTGATGACTTGGAGCCTGACTCGGATTTTCCTCCCGCAGTGGAGTGAGGTGCAGCAGATACTGAATGGGACGCCCCTCTACATGTACCAGGACTGCCCAGTGCAAGCAGGCGGAGACACCGACCATTGGCTGCGCTCCAACTGGATTTACCGGGGGGAGGAAGCTTCTCGGGTCCATGTGGAGCTGCAGTTCACCGTGAGGGACTGCAAGAGTTTCCCCGGGGGAGCCGGGCCTCTGGGCTGCAAGGAGACCTTCAACCTCCTCTACATGGAGAGTGACCAGGACGTGGGCATCCAGCTCCGAAGGCCCTTGTTCCAGAAGGTGCTTCTCCACCCCACCCCCACCCCCCAGCGCCGTTTGGTCCTAACACTGCTTCCTACCTCACTCTTTCCCGTGGCCCCGCTCAGCTAAGGAAAAGACAAAGTGGCAGAAACAGAAAGAGGGTCTAGGTGTCAAATAAGGACGAGAATGTGGGCCTTGAGATCACAAGAGGTGGGTCTGAGTAGAGCCGCGCCCCCTGAGCTGCGGGGCACACCTCCCAGGACCCCCGCTGGCTGCCTGAGCCCCCGGCAGCACGGAACCCCGGCTGTGCTGAGCGCTTCCCTGTGCGTGCATCCGTGGGGGGGGGGGGGGGGGGGGGGGCTCTCACGTGTGCATCCGGCGCGGTAGGAGAGTAACCGTAACGAGTAGTGACCGCGAGCGATTGTACCAGTACACTGTACTGAAGGTCCCCAGACTGTCGCCCCTCTCCCTATGGCTCTCTCCCCATCTCTGTCTCTCGAAACATCTCCCTGTCCTGTACTCACCCTTTTCCTTCTGGCGATGCCGCGAGCTGATAAAATGCCTTGTGAGGAGATGAGGTGAGGCCAGCGGCGAGGTGTTGGGGCCTGACGCCGGCCTTGCGACGTGGTGACGTGACGTGACGCAGCGTCAGGCCGCTATTGACCTTCCGACGAAAGGTCAGAAGGAGGATCAGCTGTTTCCGGCTGTGGCTGACAGCGTGGGTAACACCTGCAGCCCCACAAGCCAAGCTGTGGATAAGGGGGAACCGCTGTGCCTTTGCGGCCGCGGCCGCCCTCGGGCTCGGCTTAACCCCTCCGAGGTTTCCCGGTCTGAGAAGAGCGTCCATAGGAGTGCCCGCCTCACCTGTTGCGGAGGGTTCGGCTCCGGTGAGCTAACAGCCTGCCCTGGCGGAGGCTGGCAGGAGGCATTGGGACTTCTGCTATCAGCAGGCGGGGCGCTGGTGTGCGACGCACCCCTGTGGGTCCGCCTGGAGTTGTGCGGGGAGACCGTTCTCTGCAGGCTCTCCCTCTAGTACCCTTTCTTTCCTCCTCAAGAAGACGTACTGGAATGTAGAGGTATAAGGAGCATGTTATTATAGGATGTGCTCTCATTTTTTTTCCAAAGGGAAGATGTTGTAAAGTTTGTTATTAGTAATAAATTAATGACGCACTTTATAACCGATCACTTCATTGGCACAGAGGTTGGGAACACCTTCGAATAGTGGAAATTATATGGGCTGTGGCGTCTCATGGACTGGATTCCAGTCCCGTCATGTAGTAGCTGTGTGATCTTGTACGAGGTCTGGAACCTCTCTCAGCCTTAGTTTCTCCATCTGTTAAGTGGCCCTGGTAATCCACCCTGCCTCACAGGTGTATTGTATGGACTCAAACAGTGTAACCCACATAAGGCGCTTAGCTCACTAGCTCACACGTACTAAGCCCTTGGTTTATGGTCGTGTCAGCTATAAAGAATTAAGCCAACAATCGTTTTCTGTTCCGTGGGAATGAAGCATGACTTCCCCATGCCCGCTTCCCGCACCTCCCCTTCCCAGGTGACTACTGTGGCTGCAGACCAGAGCTTCACCATCCGAGACCTGGCATCTGGCGCCGTGAAACTGAACGTGGAGCGCTGCTCCCTGGGCCGCCTGACCCGCCGAGGCCTCTACCTCGCTTTCCACAACCCAGGTGCCTGTGTGGCCCTGGTGTCCGTGAGGGTGTTCTACCAGCGCTGTCCCGAAGTTGTGCACGGCTTGGCCCGGTTCCCAGACACTCTGCCTGGCCCCGGCGGCTTGGTGGAAGTGGCAGGGACCTGCTTGCCCCATGCCCAGGCCAGCCCCGGCCCCTCAGCCACGCCCCGCATGCACTGCAGCCCCGACGGTGAGTGGTTGGTGCCCGTGGGGCGGTGCCACTGTGAGCCTGGCTATGAGGAAGACGGCAGCGGGGAAGCGTGCCTGGGTAAGGAGCCTGGAGGAGGGGATGTGGACGTGCAGGGGTCGCTCGGGGGAGGGTCTTTAGGTGCGGGGGGTGGGGGGAAGGATGCCTGTGCTCCGTCTTAGCCAGTTTTAAACAAAGTGGCTGAGCATCCCAGGGGGACACATGCAGGGTGTTTCTGGTACAAAGGATTGGGGGAGGAGGGGTGAATGGGGATGAGTCCGCCTGTAAAAACTGGACATCCGTGGCTCTGCTGCATTCTCTCTCCAGCCTGCCCTAGCGGCTCCTACCGGGCGGACACAGGTGCACCCCATTGTCTCAAGTGCCCAGGACACAGCACAACAGAGTCTGAGGGGGCCACCATCTGCACCTGTGAGAGCGGCCATTTCCGAGCCCCTGGGGAGGGCCCCCAGGTGTCATGCACACGTGAGTCCAGGGGGGCAGGGCTTGGCCATCTGCGGGGAGGTGCAGGCCCTTTGTTGAAACCATGTTAAGGTTGGACTTTTCCAGAGCTTTTCAGATATTGGGCATCCTTTACAGTGCCAAATGCTTACAGCTCCTCCCCTGGCCCTTACTTTCCCTGGAAGAATGAAGAAATGAGGTAATTCCTCATTTCTGGAATCAAATCTCCCATCAAGGCCTTCAGAGGTGGGAGGAGGTGGGGACCAGCAGCTTGGATGAGAGCAAAGCTGGGTCCTCCTAACGGCCCCTCTTCTCCTTACAGGGCCCCCCTCAGTTCCCCGAAACCTGAGCTTCTCTATTTTGGGGACTCAGCTCTCCCTGCGATGGGAACCCCCGGCAGATATGGGGGGTCGCCAGGATGTGAGGTACATTGTGGGGTGTTCTCAGTGTCGGGGAGCAGTGGTGGATGGAGGACCCTGCCAGCCCTGTGGGGGAAGCGTGCGCTTTTCCCCGGGAGCCAGTGGGCTCACAGCACCGGCTGTGCGTGTCAACGGCCTTGAACCCTACGCCAACTACACCTTTAACGTTGTGGCCCAGAATGGAGTGTCGGGGCTGGGCACCTCCACACATGCCGGCGCCTCCCTGAGCATCAGCATGGGGCACGCAGGTGAGCCACTAGGACGGGACTGGAAGAAACCAGAAGGGCTTAGGACCACAGGGACAAATGGATGGGCAGGAAGCAATCGAAAAGCTATTGAAGTTATTTCCTCTTTCTTTCCAAACCCACTGGAACCCTCCCGACTCACAGAGTCGCTGTCAGGCCTGTCCCTGAGGCTGGTGAAGAAGGAACCCCGGCAGCTGGAACTGACCTGGGCAGGGTCCCGGCCCCGCAGCCCCGGGGGGAACTTGAGCTATGAGCTGCATGTGCTGAATCAGGTGAGGGCAGGGCTGAGAGACCGTGTCCAGTGTCCGTGCCTGAGCACACCCCAGCATCTGGTGTGGGTTACAGGACGGAGGGAATACTGATCACAGTGAACTGGACAAAAGCCTTCACAGAGCCCTGCCCTGACTGATCCCCCGTGCACCCCATTGCACGTGATCCCAAGACCGCCCATCCCCTCCACCAGGTCTGGCTCGGCACAGCCCGGTTAACGTTAGCTCTCATCCACAGGATGAAGAACGGCACCAGATGGTTCTAGAACCCAGGGTCTTGCTGACTGAACTGCAGCCAGACACCACGTACATTGTCAGAGTTCGAATGTTGACCCCTCTAGGGCCTGGCCCTTTCTCCCCTGACCATGAGTTTCGGACAAGCCCGCCAGGTGGGTGGGTTCTCCTGTGTTCTACCCCAAACACACATGCACCTGTCATCCCACTGAGACTTCTCAGACCCTGCTCCAGTCAGTGACCTTTCCCCTTCCTGTATGCCCATGCACACACACACACACGTGCAGACACACGTGCACATACAGTGTACACACACGCGAGCACCGTGCGTACACACATATGCGTAGACACACACATGCACATGCACACACACATGACATACACAGGAGCTGCCTGGGGCAGGGAGAGCACCACGTGGACTCACGAAGCCCCCCGCCCCATAGAAATCTCTTCAGATACACCTTCTAATGCTGGATGCTCCCAGCCAGTTTCCTATGAAATCTCCTAACCTCTCATGCTCGTCAAAAGGCAGCCCCAAGGGGTACCTGGATGGCTCAGTCGTTAGGCGTCTGCCTTCGGCTTAGGGCATGATCCCGGCGTCCTGGGATCGAGCCCCGCATCAGGCTCCTCCGCTGGAAGCCTGCTTCTTCCTCTCCCACTCCCCCTGCTTGTGTTCCATCTCTTGCTGGCTGTCTCTATCTCTGTCAAATGAATAAATAAAATCTTTAAAAAAAAAAAAGGCAGCCCCAAGCTTGTGGTCCCAGTGTGAGGCCTCCACGTGCTCGCTCTCACATGCACACCCCCATCTCCTCGGGGAGGGACACACACCTGAGGGCCACTGAGGGCCCTGCCCCTCAGCGTGCCCTTTCAGCCTCCATCCTCCAGGCGGCCTCTGAGCCTGCGGACTTCTCACCCCATGTGCCACAGTTTCCAGGGGCCTGACCGGAGGCGAGATCGTAGCCATCATCTTCGGGCTGCTGCTGGCTGTAGCTCTGCTGCTCGGGATGCTCTTCTTCCGCTCAAGGTGCTGCCCCTGCCCCTCCCCGGCCACCATCTGGGCTCCCTTTGCCTGGCCAGAAGCCCCAGAAGGCAGCCCCAGCATCCCTCCCATCCCCTAGTACAAAAGCTGCAGTGTACCCCCACACTGTCCTGCGCCCCCTGTTATCTGTGGGAAGAACCCAGCCAGGGGCCCTTGGGCGCCTGCGGCCGTCCCAGAGCTGAAGAAGCTGTCCCCTCACCCCCACAGGAAAGCTCAGCAGCGACACCAGCAGAGGCAACGTGATCGCGTCGCTGATGTGAACCGAGGTGAGCCTGGGCACCTGTGTGTGTGCATGTGGTTGGGGGGGGGGGCTGTTGGGAGATGCCATTGAGATGGAGCCAGAGAACCCACATTTGCCGGGCCAACTCTGGGAGCACACATTGGGGCTGTTGTCTCTGGGGCCTTTCTGATTTGCTACCTAATTAACTTTGGTTAATTAACTTTGTACTGATAGCCCCCCAGAGGCTCTGTGCAATTACCTGGTAGCTCTTGGTGCCCCTGTTCCGACACCAGGGCCCTGGGCGGCCTCCCCCACCCTGGCTGGCCAGGTCTGTGGGCTGAGCCTCGGCAGGACAGGGATTGCTAGCAGGCTCCTTGAAGTCCTCCAAGGCATGTGGGCTTTCTGCTGGTCACCTCATTAGCTGCCCCACCAAAGGGGGAGTCGGTGGTCCATCCAAGCGAAGGGGTGAGAGTGAGGCTTGTCTGGGAATGTGAATGAGGTGTGAGTGATCAGAGGAGTCTGGCTAGCAGGGGTGAGGAGGAAGGGCAAGGAATTTGCAGTGTGGTCAGTGAGCCATGGGAAGATTGGGTCACTGGAGTCCATGAACAGCTTTCTGGCCCACTGCTCTGGGCCTCTGGGGGCAGGGACACAGAGCTTTGCACATGGATGGAGGAAGAACTTCATTGCTAAGGACAGAGACTTTTTCCCACTTTAGCCAAAAGGGGAGCCCTAAGGGAGCAGAAGAATGAGAAGGCTGGGGAGTGCTGCTGGCCCCACCTCCCCTCACCACCCCCAAAAATTCCTCCTGAGCCCTGCAGTTAGAGCTCCTGTGTCTGAGCCCTCCCTGTTCTCCCCACAGAGGACAAGCTGTGGCTGAAGCCTTATGTGGACCTCCAAGCGTATGAGGACCCTGCCCAGGGAGCCCTGGACTTCACCCAGGAGCTTGACCCAGGCTGGCTGATTGTGGACACTGTCATAGGGGAAGGTGAGCCGGGCAGGTCCCCTCCTGTGTGGCAGCACAGAGCTGCCAGCCAGCCAGCCCCTTGGAGGGCCTAAGAGCTCCTAGATGAATTCCCTCTCTGTTCTACCCTGTGTCTTCCTTGAATCGCTGTGGTCATGTTGTAACCCCCTTATCTGGTGTCCAAGAGCCGTCCCTGCTCCCTTCACATCTGCTTCTGTGGTTTTGGGGTTTCTGATGAACAGCCTTCACTCATCATCTTTGTCAAGAGAGGGGTCGCTGTGCCCAGGCTCAGGCTATTCTCAGCTGGTTCCCAAATGTGGGAGAGATTCAGAGCCTCCCTCAGCCCACATTCCACCCCACCAGGGGCCCAGTGTCCTTGGGCTGCCCTGATCCCTTGGGTCAGCAGAGGAAGTGGATCTGAGCAGGAGAACAAAGCTTGGTAGTGTCCTTGCCAATTATGCAGCCAGGCCAGCTGAGCTGTGACCAGAGGATCTCACGAAGAGAGGAGGCAATGGTTAGCTTCCGCGGTCACTGGCGCACTGGCCCTGGCCCAGCCTGCCCTTTGTGGACACGGCCCAGTGCCGCCGCACAACCGCCTTCACCTGGCCTGTACCGAGCAGCTCCTGTCAGCCAAGAACTGTGCTCATCTGAGAGACGGTACCGGACGGGTCGCAGAGCTACACTCCTCTTCCAGACTCCTGTCCCCTTCCCAGGAAGTGCAGCCCAAGCCCCTGGCCCAACAAGGGCAAGCCACTTTTCTAATCCAGAGAAGACAGAAACCTGGGGACTGGAGGATATGGCTGCCCATCCCCTAGGGGAGCCTGACAGGGCATCAGGCCATGGCTTGTTTTCTTTCCAGGAGAGTTTGGGGAAGTATATCGAGGGACCCTGAGAATCCCTAGCCAGGACTGCAAGACCGTGGCCATTAAGACCTTGAAAGACACCTCTCCAGACGGCCAGTGGTGGAACTTCCTTCGAGAGGCAACTATCATGGGCCAGTTCAACCACCCACACATTTTGCACCTGGAAGGCGTTGTCACAAAGAGTATGAGCAGGGCTCTCCAGGAGCTTGGGAAGGGCAAGAGGAAGAAAGGAGGGTGTGAGACCACCGGGAGTGAAGGGAAGATATGCCGCCAAGGGCAGGAAGTCTGGTTCTGGGTGGACATGGGGCAGAGGCTGCCGTGCTGACGTACACTTTGTGTCTCAGGAAAGCCCATCATGATCATCACAGAGTTTATGCAGAACGGAGCCCTGGATGCCTTCCTGAGGGTGAGGAGGACGGAGAGCCACCTGGGCAGGGGAAGGCACCATGGATCCCTGGGATTGGCTCCTGGTTTGGGAAGAGGAGACCCTGCCCATTCCCTAACCTGCCCACTCACCCTGCTGCAGGAGCGGGAGGACCAGCTGGTCCCTGGGCAGCTGGTGGCCATGCTGCAGGGCATTGCCTCTGGCATGAACTACCTCAGTGACCACAGTTACGTCCACCGGGACCTCGCCGCCAGGAACATCTTAGTGAGTCAGAACCTGTGCTGCAAGGTGTCTGACTTTGGCCTGACCCGCCTCCTGGACAACTTTGATGGCACATATGAAACCCAGGTTAGAGCCCTGTACTCACCACGCACACACACACAAGCACACACATGTACACAAGTGTGCACGCAATACGTATAGTCACGTGCACAAGTACAGCACACATGCTCTTGTGGGCACAATAATTACTCATCCCTTCGCACAGGTGTTTTCTCTCCCCCTCCCCCCACCATGCCCTGAAACACGTCACCTTTCTGTCCTACGTCCCCTGTTAGGGAGGAAAGATCCCCATCCGTTGGACAGCCCCTGAAGCCATTGCCCATCGCACCTTCACCACGGCCAGCGATGTGTGGAGCTTTGGGATTGTGATGTGGGAGGTGTTGAGCTTTGGAGACAAGCCCTACGGGGAGATGAGCAATCAGGAGGTAAGCCTGGGGTCCTCCTCCCTATGTCACCCCTAACTCACTTCTCATCTCCTCCTGAGATCCTCCCATGGCCCTTGCCTGCAAATATCCTATTCCTTCTTCCTGACGCGCTGTTTTTCCGCACTCTTGTTCCTCGGTCCCCTTTGCCTTACTCCCTGTTCTCTTTACTACTGTCAGGGGCAGGTGGAGGCTCTATCGCAGTGATGTGTGAACAGAGATTTCTCAGGGGCCACCAGGGAAGGTGACCTTCCTACCTCAATCCCGCCCCCCACTCCACTGCAGGTAATGAAGAGCATTGAGGATGGGTACCGGCTGCCGCCTCCCGTGGACTGCCCCGCCCCTCTCTATGAACTCATGAAGAACTGCTGGGCCTATGACCGTGCCCGTCGGCCCTCCTTCCACCAGCTGAAGGCACATCTGGAGCAACTGCTTGCCAACCCGCACTCCCTGCGGACCATGGCCAACTTTGATCCCAGGTAGCCACGTTGGGGAGGGCAAGGGCTTTTGGAGGGCAGATCTGGGAGAATGGGAATGGGCATTCAGCTGCATTCACTGAGTGCTGGGCCTGTGGAGCTCTGGGCAGAGCAGCGTACTACTGAGGCAGGACTATAGTCTGCGCCCCTGGGGACGGTCCCCCCTGATGGAGGAGCCACCGTCCTGTCCCTGACAGCTCTAGTTTGGTGGAAGAGAGGAAGCAAGTGCACAGGGATGGAGAGCACATACAAGCCGTGCAGACAACCTGATACCGACTCCAGGAGGCTTGGT
This sequence comes from Ursus arctos, assembly GCF_023065955.2. NCBI lineage: Eukaryota > Metazoa > Chordata > Mammalia > Carnivora > Ursidae > Ursus > Ursus arctos. Next base: position 91,092,134 of record NW_026622985.1, on the reverse strand, counting down.
CACTTGGGTGGGGCAGGCAGAGTGACCAGCAAGCACCAGTGGGATGCAGGTCAGTACTGGGAGGGGCGGCCTTGTGGGGTCTCACAGGACACATGGCCAGCGCGGGTTGGGGAGCGAAGGGCAGGCTGATTACAAATCGTGCAAGATCCCGGCAGCGTTGTTTCGGGACCATGGCAGATGTGAAGCTGGAGAGGTGGCAGGGTGAGCGCAAGGAGGGCCAGCTGTGCTGAGAAGTTTGCACTTTACCCTCCGCGTGGGAACTATTGACCAGTTTTTAAAATTGGACGGCTAGGATCAGAATTGTGTTTTACCAAAACTGCTGCCAGACTGTGGAGAATGAACTGGTGGCAGGGGTGAGGTGGGGCAGATGGGCAAGGCCGGACTTGGAATGCTTAATCAAGTAAGCCAGCCCTCGCATGCCAGCCTCTGTATCAAACCGCCATATATAACCTTGTTTCTGGAAGAAAATGTGCTCCAAGTTCCAACTTTTGAAACTATCTTTTGGAGTACAACTCCCTCGTATACTGGAGACTGCATGTGCTAATCTTTCTGGAATGTTGAACATTTTTCCCCCAGCAGATTTACTTTGCTAATGGTTTTGGCTCTGGCTGCCTTTAGCACAGGAACACTCATTGTCTTCTGGGTGTCGGAGGGCAAGAATAACAGCCGGGCCTGGAGGTGGCGAGCAGTGGCTGCTCCCAGCATTCACAGGGGCCACTCTGACAAAGGCAAGACCCTGCCCGGCTTCCCAGGCCTCCGCTCTCCTGCCCTCTGCGTCCTCTGAGCTGGGAGAGTGGACACTTTCGCACCAGCCCCCAATCAGTTAGGCCGCACTGGCTGCTCCAGTGGGAAGTGGGCTGGCAATCAGCTTGTGTTCGGGCCCCCCGGGGCTTCCACTTCCCCTGGGCCTGTCAGTGCAGCAGGACCTGACCGTCAGCCTGCCCATTGCTGGGAGCACGCCAGGAATCAGGCCAGGAAAGGAGTTCACAGACAATGGCCGGGCTAATCCACAAAGTCCGGATAATCTCTGTGCTCAGACACCCAACTTGAATGCTGGCTGCACATGCTCGTGGGCTCAGCCCCAATTTCAGGGAGGCTGGGGCGGGAAGGCAGAGAGGACAGCCCCTGCATCTCCCACGGGACTGAGGTACCCTGTGTCGCACAGGGTGACGCTTCGCCTGCCCAGCTTGAGTGGCTCGGACGGGATCCCCTATCGGAGCGTCCCCGAGTGGCTGGAGTCGATCCGCATGAAACGCTACATCCTGCACTTCCGCTCAGCGGGGCTGGACACCATGGAGTGTGTGCTGGAGCTGACGGCCGAGTGAGGACCCCGCGGGCCTGGCCGGGGAGGGCTCCTGGGGGGCAGGCCCACACTCACGATCCCCTTTCATCGCCCACAGAGACCTGGCACAGATGGGGATCACGCTACCAGGACACCAGAAGCGCATTCTTTGCAGTATTCAGGGATTCAAGGACTGAGTCCCACCCTCACCCGCCCCGTCCTCAGAGAGCAAAGATGGGGCCATGGTCGCTCCCCACGGCCCTCCCCTCATCCTACGAGATGTAGGCCTTTGGTGCTGCTCCTGCCCACCTTTCCCTGAGGAACTCGCCTCTGGGCCCAGGAGCCTTCGTTTTAAAAAGGGAGGTGGGGGTAGAAGTAAAAAGGAAATTGGGGGAGGGACCTGGGGAAGGGTTTAATATATATACATATACATATATATTTTTGTAAATAAACAGGAACTGAGTTTTCTCCTTTACCTCTGGCTTTTTTATCCCTGGATTTCCTCTGACCCACCCACGAGGGCTGTAGGCGTGAAAGTTGACTCCTGTGATTTCTGGAAAACAGGTTTTTTTATTTGTAGCTGTGGCTACCACCTGGCAGCATGGGGGTGGGGTGGGGGGGATATCCAGGCCGGTCAGCCCAGCCCGGCCTCCCGGAGTCAGGGCATCTTGCAGCCCTCAGCAAGCACAGGACATGGCTGCTCGGCCGCTAGCCGAGGGCCTCGGTGCAGCAGTGAAAGCAGCAGCGCCCAACCTGGGGCCCCCTCAGGTGGGGTACACCTGGGGGACGGTGGATGGTCCCTGCGGGGCGGGGCGGGCTGGAAACCCGGAGCTGGGACTCTGCAGCCCTAGGCCGTGCTGGGGCCCCGGACAGGGCACTTGGGATCCCGGGGTGGGGGTTGGCGTGGAAGGAGAGGCTGGACATCAGAAAAATAACTGAAGGTGGGCAGGGTGGTCTCCGTGTGGGTGGTCCACTGATGGAGAAGGGACTCGCCCGTCCCCCGCTCAGGTCTGGGCTCTGGCGGTGTGGCACTTCCGGCAGAGCACATGGCCATCCAGAGGGAAGCAGCCGTTGTCATCCGCCTCAATGGACAGTGGCTTCCCACAGTCCTGGGAGAAAGGAAGAAGAGCCCGCTGGTGGAAGGCCCCTGTGTCCCCCCACCGCACCGCCACCTTTAAAGCAGGAAGACCAAATGCCTCATGGCTTGGCTGATGTCCAGTGTCACTCACTGCCTGTGTCCCCAACCACACCCACGCCCACTCCTCGCCTCACTGCTATTGCCGATTGTCAGTCTTGTCCCCTAGGCCTCTCCCACCCAAGGTGGGCAGTGTGGGTAGAGCTGGTTCCAAAGCACCCACCCAATAAAGGACGTGGGACCTCTCCCACCTGCCTCAGCTCCCTTCTCTGCCTCCTTTAACTTCAACAAGCACATCCCTCTCCCCCTCCACTACAGCGAGGCACAACACCCTCCCCTCCCACTGGTCACTCTTTCTTGGTTTATCCAAAACTCAGTCACCCCACAGAAAGCCCACCCCCCATCCCGCACAGTGATGGGAGCATCTGGGTGGGGCAGGCATGAACATCGCCCCCACCACCACCCAGCCCTGGGGGCCAGAGGCACGGCCAACCTCACACTTGTAACACTTCATGTGGAAGTTCTTATCCAGAGCGACCACTCGCACGGTCTCCTCGCGGCCAGGCTCAGGCATAATGGGCCCTTCGCAGACCGAGCACCTGGGGGCATATTGCCTGGAGGGGCCAAAAGCAGGGCAGGAGTCAGAAAGGGGACACGGGGTACCCAGGGCTGTCCATCGAACTGCAGGGAATGAGATGGTGTTTGCATGGCAACGGGGCAGAGGTCTTGGCCCACTTGGCTCACATCCCTAGGCAGAGGAACTCAACGGAGAAGTGCTATGACCAGCCACCTTCTCTGGCCCTCATCAAGGGGAATTTCCTGCCTTTCCCCCTCACCCTCCCAAAGCCCCATCCAGCCCAGGAACCTGTGCCACCAGCTCTTTACCTCGTGGTAAAGACCACAGCCAGAGGTGCCCTTCTCCAGCCCCCATGCCTGGACGCCTGCCCCTAGCCTACCCCTGCCACGCAGGTGTCTCTGCCCCACCGCTGGGATGGGTGGAGGGAGGCGTGTGCGTTCTGGATGCCTCCGGTGGAATTCTGGAAACACACACCTCAAACACACTGGCAGACGTGGGAGTGAGATTGTGCAGTTCCCTGTACCATCCTTTAGCGACACTGTGGGATTCCGCTACAGGCCTAAGAAAGTAGCCACCTCGTAAACACTGCTTCTAGGGGAAAACCAGAGTTCCAAAAAGCTCATCTCCAAAAGAACCTTCAGAACCCAGCCTATGCGTGAAATGAATTCATTCCAGCGCACATGGCTCAACACAAGACCATACCCAAAAGAAGCCTCAGTGAACCAAAGGCCAGGGGGGCCTTGCAGGTCGTGGGACTTGCTACCAAGGTCTGAGTCCCCCAGACAGCTACATCCAGATGAACGGGGCTCTTGCTGTCAGATGGAATGTGGGACCAGAAAGTGAAGCCAAGGGTTTGGAGCTGTCTTAGACTCAGGAGGGCAGCCTCGCTCCCAGCCAACCTCCGAGAAGAGCCCAGAAGCCAGGAGGTGGGTCCTCACTTGTGGTAGTCGGGTACACAGTGGGGCCGGTTGGCCTGGTCCACGATGAACGAGGTGCCCTCCAGGGGGCAGGCACAGACCACACAGGTGAAGCACTGCGGGTGGTAGGCCTTGCCCGTGGCCCTCAGCATGCGGTCCGTGATGGGCTGCCCGCACGTGTTGCACTTCTCCAGAGTGTCCTAAGGAGGCAGCAGTAGGGCATTGGCAGGGAACTCGCACCCAAAGCCAGACGCCAGGGCACATCAGCCCCCCACGGCCCCCCACCCGGACTCACGGTATAGCAGCCCTCGCAATAGGGCGCCCCCTCCAGGCTGTAGAACTGCTGTCCTTGCAGCTGCTGCTCACACTGGTGGCAGGTGAAGCAGGTGATGTGGAACAGCTGCCCCAGGGCCCGGACCGCGGGCTGTGTGCGGGCCAGCGGCTGATGACACCGGCCACAGGCCTCTGGGAGGGCCAGAGAAGACAGAAGTAAGCAGCACGAAGGGGCGTGCGGGGGAGCGGGGCCGTGGCGCTGGGGGAGCTCAGGGGGGAGCTCACCGTGGACGGTGGCAGCGCTCTGCCTCTGAGGATGCTCCATGTCCTGCATCAGCTGCTGAGTCAGCTGCTCCAGCTCCTCCACCTCCTTCAGACTCAGAGGTCCTGGGGCCCCCGGGGAGCGCACCTGCAACGCCAGCCCTTCCTTCACCCTCTCCTGAGAGTCACCCTCCCTAAGAACTTCCCCCCGCCAGCTTATCCGCTTTCTGCCGGCAAGGACTACCCCCTCTCCCGTTTCCCAGACACTCCGCTTTGACTCTGGAAGCTCCTCATCCTCCCTCCCTGACCCCCAGCGCCACACGGATAAAGGGGAAGGGGATGACCGTTCCACCCACTTTGCCCAAACCCTCCCCGCCCCCCCAGCCCCGGGCAGTCGCGGACAGGCCAGGACAACTGAGCGGACAGAGGCCACACACACAGCAGCTGAGGTCAATGAAGCACCCGACACACCAGGCCACGCGTCAACTCCACAGAGCATGCTCAGACATGGCCCCCCACAGGAGAGGTTGGCACGTGATGGCATGTGCACCCATGTGCACACACACCTACCCGTCCCGCCTGCTGCTGAGCAGCCCCTGTCAGCGTGAGGATACAACATAGGCGGGAATCACAGGTTAAACCCCCAGCGCTATCTTGGGGAGCCCAGCCCCCAGACCCTCAAGCAGGGGTCCAGGACTACCTGACCCCACTCTCTCCCCAGTAGGCCTCAGAGAAGGACCATTCCCTAGGCCTACCTACCCCTTCTATTAAGGGCAGCCTGAGAGAGCTGGAGACGGGCGGTGGGGTGCAGGTGAGGTTGGGGGCACTGCTCGTCACCCTGAGCAGTGCCAGGGGAGGCCCTGAAGGGGCTGCGTGACCTGCACCAGCGTTCCCATTACACTCCAACAGAAACGCTGCGTTGGTTTTCTCTGCACTGGATAAGCCCACCCGGTGTCCCCTGTCACTGAATGTTCTACCTGCAAATGCCTTTGTTCCTATAACGCCTGGAAGCTCAAGGCCTCCCAGCTCCCTCGGCCCGCAGCCAGCTGCCCCTCAGCCCTGGTTCCAGCAAACTCAGGCCCGTGTGCACCCAAAGCTGCCATCCGCCTGGGGAAGCAGAGCTCCACGGATGCCACAGCCCCCAGCTGACTCCCCGCAGACTCCTGCCACCTCCTGACCTTCCAGGACCGCAGCCCCTGGAAGCCCCTTCCACAATGTAAGCCTCACCCTCCCCTCTCCCAGTCTTCCCTTCCTGGCATCCTGGGGACGGAGGAAGGGTGCTCAGGCAGCCCTTGCTCTCTGGAGCCACTTTAGGTGTCTGTCCCATTCTTTGAGAGTATGAACTATTCGCACACGTCAGCTCCCCATGGGTATGCACACGCCTTCAAGACGAGCTCCACGCAGCCCCCGTTCTCCCTCTCTGCCTGCCGGCGTCAACGTCACAGCTGCCACACCCTGGCACTCAGACGGCCAGCTCTTCACTCCAACAGCTCCGAATGTCCTTCGTCTCAGGCACCTTCCGCCACGAACACTTCAGACCCGAGAGCTCAAGTAAATCTTCCTCCAAGACCCTGGTCTTGACCTCCCAACAATCACATTCCTGTCTCCTTCCCCATTCGCACCTACTGAATGATCCAGCTCACAAAGGGTCCTCTGCCTGCCGACCTCCCCCATGTGTCTGTCTTGCGCATCAAAACCCTCTGGCTTGCCTCCCCCCAACTCTGGTCCCTGAACCATCTATTTCTAGAAAGCCCCCATGGCTACTCATGCCACCCCCGGCCACCATGGCTGGCTTATCCGGCCCCATATCAAGCCTGGCTCCCGCCACTGCCGCTTCCTGCTTCTGCCTCCGAGCTGCAGAAAGTAGGTGGAGAGATCACTGAACACCGCAGGGTGAGTTCACAAAACACTGCAGCGCCCTCTGCGCCCTCCGGCCTCAGCCCCGCTGTCTGGTATTTGGCTCCTGCGGATTCCCAGTCGCCTTCCCCACAGCAGCTGTTCCAAACCTTTCCATCTCCTAGAGCCCCCGACTGCGTCGCCCCCTCGCTCACCGATGACCTCACCTCCTACATGACTGAGGAGATGGAAGCCAGCCAGCTCCAGCTCCCTGCTCATTCCTCCTCTCCCAGAAAACACTGTGGCCACCCTGCCCTCGCTGTCCCGGAATGCCAAGGGGGCGGCATCACCACGCGCCCCTCCAGGACGCCATGCCAGCAGCAGCCCCTGCTCTCAGGCATCAAGAACCCCTCTTGCAACAGCTTCTTGCTCCTGGTTCTCGCACACGCGCACTCCCTCCCCCACTGCTTCTTCATCTCCCTGCCAACCTGGGGGCAGGTGACTTGGCAACTCCATTTCTCACCACCTACTGACTCACCTCCTTTCACTCTGTCCCCACCATAGGGCACCAGGGGGCCACCCCAAAGCCATGGACGACTTCCAAATGGCCCAACCTCTGGCCTAAGTCCTCATCCACTTCAAACCCCCGCTGAGGAACTCCTCAGCCGTCACATTCTCCTGAGAGCCCACCCTGACTCGTGACCCTCTTCCTCCTGCCGCCTGTCTTCCCCCTCCCACCTGGTCAACCCGAGCATCACCCAAGGATCTTCCCAGGCCCTCGGCTCCTCCTCTCAGCAGCCACTGGGCAGCCCCCGCTGCTCCAGAGTCACAGCCCACTCCACCACGCACGCCTGCGCCTCGAGTTCAAGGCCCTGTCCTGAAACCCAGTCCTCCGTTTCTAACCAGATGACAGCTCCAGTGAAGGCCAAGTCCTCCTGGAGCCTGTTGCTCAACATACTGACAGCGGGACCCCTCCTCTTTCCGTCCAAACCATTTCCCCTTCTGGACTTCTCTATTTTGTCAGCAATACCGTCATTCCCCAACATACCCCTCCTCTTCCACCCGCTTATCAGTTACCAAGCCTGGAGGCTCTTCCTTTTTAACAGCTCTCATATCTGGGTCTTATTTTTCACTGCAACTAACATGACTATGGTCACCCTGCAGTCAACCCCACACATCACTGACCTCCCACCTCCAGCCCATGGCTCTGCTGGAAAAACGTCCCCCAAAGCTTCCAAAAGCACAGCTGTCACCAGCCCTCCAAGCCAGCCACACTCCTCAAAACCCAGTACCGACGCTCCAGGACTCACAGGCTCCCTTGGTCTACTGTCTTATTTCCTCTTCCCTCAAGCCCCCACCTACCTACCTCCGAAAGGACAGCTCTGCAGTACTCCCACAGGAACCGTCTACTCTCTCTTCCCCAAACACCCAGGCGTACCTGTGCCCTGGAGTCTTGCTCATGCTGTTCCCGCTCAAATGCCCTTCCTGCTCCTCTCAAGAACCTCAAGTCCCACCATCCTTCAAGGTACACCAGGGCCACAACGCCTTTCCTAACCCGCAGGCTCCCATGTTGACGCCTGTCCGGAGTTCCTGTAACACCAGATTCTGCAAAACTCACTGGCATTTGGCAACCCTTCAGTGGTGCCTGCACACTAACACACGCATTCGTGCCGTCGGCTAACTTGACGGCTCATAGGACTGCGTGACCGTCAGAGTCCCCTCGACTCAGATCTCATCCCCTGAACCGGAAGGCCAACGCGGTCAGACAGGAATGATAACTTTTCGACTCTGAGCATTCAAGAGCTAGATACAGACCTCAGCCGTTTCTATGAGTTAGCTCACTTAATCTTCACAACCACCATGTGGGGTAACGGTGGGGAAACTGAGGGCTAAAGTTTAGCTAACTCGGCCAGGGTCTTGTGAGCCGGGAATCTATCCCAGGCCCATCTGACTCGCTCAGACTTCACATCTTTGAGAGATCTCTTCCCTCCCAGAGCACAGAGCACAGTGCCTGGCACTCACCAGATGTTGGCTCAGCCTGTGTTTACTGACGCTGTGACTCTTATCATCAGCTGCGCCCTGGGGCAGTGAGAGTGGCTCAGAGGAGCAGAGAGGTTAACGCAAGAATCCAAAAGAAGCAAGGTTGGACTGGTGATGATCTCATCCCTCCTCCCTTTAACATTCTAGGGGGCAGGGTGCAAGGGAAGGTCCACTAAATCCCCTTCTTGATTCAGAGCCTGTGCTGCTCCCCCGACTCCCGATAAGGCCCCAGGCAGACCCAGACCCTGCCAGGCCCTCCTCAGAAGAGCTTTTTCTTACCACTGCTCCACCAGGCCAACTTCAGAGGCTTAAAACTCCTATCCCACCACCCCCACGTCCACCCCCTCTCTGGGGCCACCTTCACCCTCATTTTCTGGCTCCTGACTTAGCCCCATCCCCAGGCCCCTGGTCTCAGGCTGGTCCTCCCACCCTTCCTCACCTGATTTTGGTTTTGAGCCGGCGGGGGCAATGGATGCTGTTTCTCCTGCACTCGGGGCTTCTCCTTCTGCTGAGCATAGGTGAAGCTGGGGGGCTGAGGGGAGCCTGTGCTACTGGAACAGGGGGCTTCAGGGGACCCCAACTTCTGATTGGGCTGTGAGCCGGGTCCACCTGGGGCTCCAGGGCTGAACTTGGAAGCCACAGGAGTAAACTTGGGAGTGACTGGAGAAAACTTTGGGGCTGGAGATGGGGCTGGGGGTCCTCGAGGCTGAGTGATAGCCAAAGGCACAGGCTGCGGATGAGCCTGGGGCTGGGGCTGCACGTGGAGCTGGACCTGAGGCTTGGCCTGGGGCTGCACATGGAACTGGGTCTGGCTGGTAGGCTTAGCCTGAGCCTGGGCCTGGGGCAGAGGCTGGGAGCTAGAAGGGGACTTCCAAGGAGGCAGGGGTGCTGTGCCCCCAGTTGCAGGTTTAGTACTGGGCTTGGCAATGAATGGAGTGGCGACTGGTGGGGGTACATATCCAGATGACACCTGCAAGGAAGGGGAGGGGGAGGGAAGAGAAGCTCAGTTAGAGGGGCAGGCCCGCCTTTCCTCCCTGCCCTGCCTTTCCTACTCTCCTGTCCCTTACCCGGGCTTTGAAGGGATCATTCCTGGTCATGTCATCCAGCAGCGTGGACAGAGAGTCGATCTCCAAATCAATACTGCTCACCTTCTCCCTAGGCTAGAGGGTCAGGGGTCAAAGCACCCATCCCACACCTCCAGCCCCACCTCACCCCCATCAGGCCAGAGGTGCAGGGGAGGTCAGAGGTAAGGCCTCTCCTCTACTCCCTGGGGGGTGTCCCACGGTAGCCGCCCCTCCAAGTCCCCATACCTGTGGTGGAGGAGGTATGGCAGCCCCTGGCCCTGCCTCTTCCTCCAGTGGAGGCGGAGGGGAAGGGAAGATCTCCTCCTCCAGAGACTCAGAGGGAAACGGTTCCTCCACAGGGGGAGGAGGGGGTGGGAAGGCACCTCCTAGAGCACCCTCCGAGTCGTCGCCATCCCCAAGGACAGGAGGGGGTGGTAGGGGAAAGTCTGAGGTAGGAAGGCGAGAGAGGACAGTCAGCAAGAGACCCCTCCACCCCTTCCCCAAGTTACTCTCCTTCTACAGAGCTCACCCCTAACCCAAGAACTCTCCCGGGGGGCTGGGGGCCTGGGAGCCTGTGGGAAGGAGGGGGAGAGGCAGGACGCCCTGGGAGCACTGGGTCAGTGAAGGCGGGGGACTCGACCCTGGAGTGATGCAGCTCCCGTTACACTTGGGAAAACGGACCCAGAGGGGAAGATTCGTGCCCCACATTCCCGCCTCCCACCCCCAGGCGGTGGACTTGGAACGGTCCCAGGAGCCCTGGCTCCCAGCCATGAGCTCCACGATGAGGTAAGAACATCTGCTCGGGACAGGCTAGCTGCGCCCAGCCCCCTTCCTGCAACCCTTCCAGACACCCCAAACTCCCCAAACCACTGTCCCCGGCCCGGCGCATACCCGCCGGGGTCCAGCCCCCAAGCCCAGCCGCATACCTTCCGGGGGCGGCGGGGGGATCTCGCCCACCCGGCCCATCTGCGCGCGCTGGGCCCCGACGGCCGGGGGAGGCTCGCTGTCCCCGGGCCGGAAAGGATTCACTTTGGGCTTTGGGGCCACCACCGGGCCGAACTTCTTCTGCGGGGCGTAAAAAGCCGGAGCCGAGACCGAGACGGAGATCGCGGGAGGCGGGCGGGGGGCCGCCATGGCCGGGCCGGACTGCTGGGGGTGGGTGGCCAGGTTACGCGGCGCCGGGCCGGGCGGAGGACCCCCAGCCCGCCCGGCTCCCCGCGGCGCCCGCGCCCCCGCCCCTCCCCGTGCGCCGCAGCCGGGCGGCTCCCCGCGCCTCACCGCGGGCCGGAGCGTGCGCGCCGCGTCTCGGGTGGCCGCCTCGCAGCCGGGTCCGCGGACTCTGCGGCCGGGTCCCAAGCAGCCTCCAGCCTGGCGGGGAGGGACCAGGGAAGAGGGAGGGAAGGAGGGGGCGGGGAGAAAGCGGCGCTCAGACCATACAAGGAGCGGCCCGGAGAGGGGGGCGGGGAGAGGCGGGGAGGGCGGACCCGGCAGGAAACTCCCCCAGGAAGGGGCCCTGCTCCGGACCCCGGGCCGGAGGCTCAGCCAAGGTCCTCCCGCCCCCGCCCCGCCGCCCCCGCCGCCCCGGCCGGGCTCAGACCACCCCTCCCTAGGCACAGGCCTCTGATGTCATTTCCTGACTCGCCACCACCATCACCCACCCCCCCACACACACGCCCGACCTGCGGGTGCCCGAGATCTGACTCACCGTCCCCACTCCCGGCAGAGCAGGCAGAGGTCGGGTGGCAGTCCCAGAGGTGGCGAAGCAGCCCGCCTGCGCCTCCGCCGCGGCCCTGCCCCCTCCCCTCCCGGCCTGCCGCTACCTGCCCCCGCCACTTCCAGCTGCTCCTCCGCCTCCCACCCGGCCGCCAGCCCCGTCCCCCGTCCCCCATCCCCTCCGGCTCAGCCCAGAGTGGCAGGACTGGGACGGAAACGGGCTCCAGGGTGGACGGGGATGGTGAGTGGGGGTTCTCCCTGCCCACGCCCCCTGGGCCCTTCGGGGACCCCGAGGCGGGGTGTGAGCACGAACCTCGAGGGTCCTTGGAGGATCCTAACTTCAAATCTTGGGCCGCCGCCTAAGGCTTCTAGGAATTCGCATCACCCGCGCGCCAGCCTGCAGATCAGTTAAGCTTCGCGGGAGGCAGAGACCAGGAATGGAGGTGGGGGCGGGGCGGAGGCGAGGGCGGCCGGCGGACTCGGGCCGGGGAGGATGGCTGTGCACCCGGGCGACATGGCCTCGACGGTACTTCAGGGCCTACCGTGACCCACCCTTCCGAGAGCCTTTGGGCAGCGGGGCCGGCCCCGGGCAAGCGGAGCCTGCGTTCAGTGGAGCCCCCCACTGGTCCGACCGGATTCCTCAGCCTGGGACTCTGCCCCTGGCTACGCAAAAGGAACAGACCTAGGCTCTTTTTTCTTTGTTTTTAATTGAACATGGAAATTTACCAAATTGCTGCCTGAATTCCTACACATCCCCACCAGTAAAGTAGGGAGACATATGGCATTTCGGCCTGTGGGGCCAAAATATCACCCGCGGGCGCCCCCTTTTCCCTCATTCTCTGCTGCCAGCCTTCACTGCCTTGTAAGGCAGTCAGCGCCCTTGCAAGCACCATACTCAGTATGCACTTCCAGTCCTGGGCCCTCCAAATGGGCCATACCCTACTGTCTGCGAGCCTCTGGGCTATGCTCTAGGGACCTTCCAGACTCAGCCCTCACATTTGCCTCCAGAAAACAGGCTGAGATGGGGCCAGGTCATACCCAATAAGCTGCAGGGTCTAGACGAGAACTGGATATCTTGAGGGCTGTAATGTGAGAGCTTATTCCCCTAGGCCCTGGTGTCAGGTAAAACAGCCCTGGATACAGGAGAGCAGAGTGCGGTCAGGGTTCAGAGATCCAGCCTGAATGTCCAAAATAAGTGACAAGTGTCTTCATTCTCTCTGCTTCATTTTCTCTGTAAAAGAGGGGTGATCTTTAATCCACCGACCATATTGCATTGTATGGAAAAAGAAATCAAACTCCGTATCTGAAAGTGCCATAGAGTGCTCAGCATTATTATTCAAGTCCCAGTTCTGCCCAGAAGGGAAACTCTGATGGGTTCGCCTAGAACCGGTTTCCCCTTGGGTGTTGGCAGGCAGATCTCTCCCGGGCCTTGGTACACGCAAAGCCCTGCTTCTTTCTTCCACCTTATCGAATAACTAATTCTGCAACTACATTTCCATCTCCTTCTACAACCCCACTGACCTTTTCTTTTCTCTACCGTCCTACTGTCTTTGTCACCAGGATTTCTCGCAGCCACAAGCATGTGTGGCCATGTATGATACTAAGCCTGCAGTGCAGACCTCCGACACGTACGAGCCGGTCCTGGGCCTGTCCCTGTGAAGATCTGCTAGAAATTTGATACTAGATTTTCCGTGCATGTCAGAGATTGTGTCTTGGGCTGTACGGACCCTACCTAAGTCTCATTGCCAACCCTTCAAAAGACAGTTGGCCCTTGAACGACATTGGTTTGCACTGTGCAGGTCTATTTATATGCCAGGTTGTTTTGTTTTGTTTTGAGAAATACAGTACTATACACATAGTTTCTCTTCCTTAAGATCTAGTTAACATTTTCTTTTCTCTAGCTTCCTTTATTGTGAGAATACGGTATATAATACGTATAGCATGCAAAATATGTGTTCGTGGTCTGCTCATGTTACTTCCAGACAACAGCAGTCTGTTAGTAAAGTCTGGGGGAGTCAGAAGTTATAGGCAGATTTTTGACTGCACGGGGGTCAGGCCCCTAATCCCCACGTTGTTCAAAGGTCATCTATACACCCACTTGGGGAAAAAAGTTAGGAGGATGGTTTCCAGATAGCATCGCGAGAGTAAAAGCCATCTACCCTCTAAATGTCTCCTTAAGGAATGTGCGTGTGCAAAATATAGTACGTTTAATTGTGAGGCAGCTGAACCTATTTATAAATCAAGAATAGAAGAGTGCGTAGGCAGGCTTAGTTTTACTGACAACTAAGAGCATTTGGGATACAGAATATTCAACCTAAGAATTTTAAGCCAGCTTTTCTAAATACAAGTAGAAACGCTTCAGAGCATCCCAGAAGGACACATTCGCTAGGCCAAGATGTCTCAAGTGTAGCTTCAGGGTCAATGCTATCAGAATGCACTGAATGACCAGCAGCAGCCCTAAGGATTTTTAGGTATTTTCTTAAGTAAGCGATTCGAATTGGCTTTTTCGGGGAGTATGTGTAAAGTATAGCAAGCGAGTAGATGTTCCTACCCAATCGTTTCCAGCGGCTTGGGGCCAGGTGAGAGAGAGAGGATGTGAGAAAACAGGCAGTGACCTTTTGCCACTGAAAACATCTCTACACACCTCCGAGGATTTATATTCACCAAGTCTCAGAAAGTTTGCTTCAAGGGCAACAACTTAAGAAGTTAGAGGCAGTTAAGAGAAGAGAGAAAAACATAAAAGGAGGGAACAGGGGCAATGAATTCCAAAAGGGAAAGAGGGATGTCATCACAGAGTTCTTTCTGTATGCTGGCTGCAGACGGACAGAGGACCGACAATGCTCCGGGCGCGGTGTTCGGTGCTGAGACTACAGCAGGAACCACAACCACCATAACCCCCCCACCACGTAACACCACCACCGCCAATAACAATAGCACGCCGACGTAAAGCTTAGTGTGTGAAGCTAGCCACAGAACTAAGCACTTGAAACATATGCCCCAAAATATTTTGTCCTCACAATAAACCTGTGAGGAATGTACATTATTATCCCATTTTTCAGTGAAGGAAACTGAAGCCAATCAGATGTTGGATTTTTTTTCACCTCCAAAACTAAAAAAAAAAAATTGCAACATACACAAAAAAGAGAAAAATTGCAATGCGAATATTTTATGATTTGAAGACACTGCTGCCTCCCGCTTACACCCTTGCAGTCCCTTATTTCTTCCCTTCGAGAGCCCCAGCCTGGTGCATCGAGAACCTCTTCAGGTCAGCCTCCAGCTCCGCGCCTTACTGAAGGACTGTGCCTAGCCGTCTGTCCGTCTGTATGTGTGTACACACGCTCACGCTTGTATATGTGATATATTCTATATCTACATTCTGGGCACTCTGGAGATTTCATACATATACGAGAGACAAGCCTTTGTACCCAAGTGTGAGATGCTACCGGAGGACACGCTTAGGCTATACTTTTGTATAATATATAGTTTTGTATAAGAGAACATTTCCAGGAGGCTTCTCAAAGAGTTGTTAACAGTGGTTGGTGTTATGGTATGGAACTGGGGGCAAGCAGAAGACTTTTATAACTATTGTCTTTTTCTCCATGAACATGCATTACTTTTGTAATTTTTAAAAAGGAAAAGAAAGAAAGAAGAACAATGGCAAGGCCACTGTCTCTTTCCTTCTGTCCAGTGCTCTCTTGCACTGAGTACCGGGAGCACATGGTCTGCAGCTCTCCCCCTCCCTCCAGTATTTACTCCTCTCCTAGTCCCACTTGCATTTCCTGTCGGTACAAAATAAACTCTTGCAGCTGGAATGGCAGACCCCAGGCAGGGGCTGGGTGGGGGCTGGGGAAGCACCCAGCAAGCCCCAGGGAGCTTGATGGCAAAGCCAAGGAAGAACAGAGCCCTGCCCGGCCCCTCCTCCCCCAACACCCCCCTCCTCATGGAAAGGATGCACTGATCATCACAAATGTCCCCTCTGTCCTCCTTTCTTCAGGGTCAGCCCAATAGGGTGATATCAAAACAGCATCCTGGGCACACTTTTCTCTTCCCTCCCTCATTTCGGTTCAACCAGAATTTACTAGTAAGTTCTGTATTCTAGGCACTCTGGATATAAAGATAAAGCCAGTTCTTGCCTTCGAGGAATTCTCCATCTAGAGGAGAAACACTGAAGTGGATATTTTGGTACAATAGGGTAAGTGTTAAGGTTAGGAAAAAGCTTTCACCCACCCAATAGCGCTGCTTGGTGTGGCCACATTACTTACAGCAGCTGGTGGCGTCCTGGCCACTTAAAACTCTTTATGATCATCCCACCAGGTCCCAAGCAGCAGTGAGCAGAGCCTGCATGGGGCATCCGGGGAGCAGAGGTCAGAGGAGCAGTAGAAGTCAGGGCTCCATACACACATCTCCAGGTCTGGGCCAGATAGGCACCCAAAGGCTCTGCAACTTCAGGAAGAAAGAAATGTGTGCTGGTTGTGGGGGGCAGAGTAAGACAGATGGTCAGATGGCGCGGAGTCAGCAGCCCCGGGAGCTGGGAAGGGCAGACAGGAAAAGACCCGGGGCTCCCACAGCAGCACAGGCAGGTTGCTGGCATGGGCGGCAGGGGCAGTAGAGAAGCATCTGCTGTCTTCCTTCTCCCCGAACTCGGGGAAGCCAAAATCAGAGATGGTCTGGCCTAGAAGCTCGAGTGTTTTTGACCGAAAATTGCAGATTAAGTGGCTCTAGAGAGTAAACATCTCAGGAAGTAAGGGGGTTAACTATGGAGAGATAACCCAGCTGCTTGAGACCGAGGAGGACTTGTGTTTCTCTCGCGGTTCCTGCCACCTCCACTCCCTTTAAGAAGATGGGCCTGATATGAAGAAACCCACCAGGCCAATCTGACAAAGGAAGTGGGAACTCCGAGCAAAGCCACAGACCTCATTCAAGCTTCCTCGGGTGCCTTCCTGCCACTGGGTTTATTCACCTGCCATCCAGAGACGCCACCCACACAGCAAATGGACACCCAGGTCCGAAGGAGGAGAGAGGATCCACCCAGAACACAGACATCTTCCTACATAGACTTGGCTTCTCTCGTTTCTCTCTCGCAAGCCAAGAGACAAGCCTTTGTACCCTAGTGCTAGCAGAGGACACGCTTAGGCTACAAGCAGCCCACCCAAGTCCAGCCAAGCTGTCGTAATCTCTGTAGTAGCAGGGCCTAGGAGGCCTCGTGCAGCGCCTGCCACAGAGCCGGGGCCAAGTGTGCATTTGCAGACCGCAAGCGAATTCCCGAACCCTGGAAAGCTCATACTAGATCAGAAAGGCCTGTATTTAAGGGCATTTAAATTAGCTTGAATTGTTCATTTATCCACTTAATAGACATTTATTGAATACCTACTGCGCAGGACTTTGTTAGGTGCTGGAGACATAATATCGGGCAATGAAAGACACGAGCTCAAGCCCTCAGGAAGGGCCACGCCCTTGGAGAGGCTACCAGGGGAGATAAATATTAATCAAATAGTCATAAATGCAACACTGCAGCTGTTTCTAGGACCTCAAGGGAAACGTATATGATGTCTCATGGGAGATGCAATCCGGTGGGGGAGCTTAGGGAAGGGATGGCCAAGCTGAGATCTGAAAGGTAAGGAGTTAAGGAGGCAAAGTGGGAGGGGAGAGGCATTCCAGGCAGAGGTAGTAGCAAGAGCAAAGCCCTTGCTGGCTGAGGGCAAGCGCCGGCCGGCGGGGTGAGCGGAGGGAAGGCGGGCGGGGCGGCCCTGCGAGGGGGCGGCGGCTTCGCGCTCCGGAGAGCCGGAGAGGGGGCGGTGCGGAGACGCAGACCGTACTTTGCCCCGCGAGCGGTGGGGAGCCGCTGCAGAGTTGCAGGTCGAAAAGAATGGCATGAAAAGACAGGATTTTTGAAGATCTCACTGTAGACGCAACGTGGAGAATAGCAGGAGGGTCCAGTACAGATGTGGACAGACTCAAGGGGGAGGAGGACGCTTGTGGAGGTGGACAAAAGTGGATTGATGGAGGGCTGTTGAGGCGAGAAATCATCCGCAGAACATAGTGATGGCTTGAATCTGATGCCTGGGCAGGGAGGGGAGAGGATGGGGGGTTGAGGAGAAAGAGACATCGTGGACCCAGCCCAGCTTCTGGCTGGTACCTGCCCAGAGTGGGGTGCTCGGGGCTGAGAGGCGCAGGTCTGGGACTTGCCAAGAATGAGAGGGTGTGCGGTGGGCAGTGGGATATCCCGGACCAGAGCAGGGCGGAGAAAACTCTGAGGAATATCCACGTTTACGAGTCCTCTGCCTCCAAGTAATAATATGAAGCCGCTATTGGCTGAAAATCTCGCCTAGTGAGTAGTTGAGAGGACCTACGATGGACTTTGATGGATGACAGCATTTGTGGGACAGGTGGAGAGGGAGGCGCGACTCTCCGAATAAGGAAGCCCCTCCCCGGGCCCCTCCTCCCCTCCAGCAGGAGTGAAGAAAGATCGCCTCCTCCCCTGGCCACCTGGCCTCCATGTGCTCTGATTGCATTAAGCCCCTTAACCCCATATGCAGTCAAGGTAAGAAGCCCCAGATGCCCAGCTCACCCCACATCTTCCTCCTCTGCCCAGCTCCTGAAACCAGTGCCGAGGGCCCTTGGGAACTCACAGCCGCTGCCAGCCTGTTCTTCCAGCATTTTCCCCCCACTTGGTCAAACCTGGGTCACCTTTGAGGACACACCTCCCTCTGCAGCCCTCTCAGGTGACAGGAAAAATACCCCCCCCCACCAACTTCTTACCAGTAGCCCTGGATGTGCAACAGATCTCCCTGCTGACCCTCGTTACTACTTCCACACTATCCTCCTTCCCTCCTCCCTAATATCCCCAGCTTTGAGTATCTCATCATCAAACTGTACCACCTACTGCCATTTCTCCTTGTTTCTCAAACATTGTTACGTCCTAGCTCCCTGGCACTTTCTCCAAAACAACTTTGCTATTGAGTCTCGGTGATTTCAACATCACAAGATGACCCTTCCTTCCCTCTGCACCTGTGTCGCTTGCACTTCTCTCGTCCCACGTCTCTGCTCTGCCTCAACCACGATATGCCCTAAACCAATATTGACCAACAGAACTGTGACGTGAGCCACTTATTTAATTTAAAAAGAAACTAAAGGGGTGGCTCAGTCGGTTAAGCATTTGCCTTTGGCTCAGCTCATGATCCCAGGGTCTTGGGATAGAGCCCCACATTGGGCTCCCTGCTCAGTGGGGAGCCTGCTTCTCCCTCTCCCTCTGCGGCCATTCCCCCTGCTTGTGTGCTCTCTCTCTCTCTTTGTCAAATAAATAAACAGAATCTTTAAAAAAAAAAAAAAAGAACAGGTCGCAGTAACTTCAATAATAGATTTAATGTAGTATATCCAAAAATTTTATCATTTCAACATGGAGTTGATATATTAAAATTATTAATAAAACATTTTACATTTTTTTGGTGTGTTAAGTCTTGGGGATTTGGTATGCATTTTACCCTTACAGCACATCTTGATTCGTCCAAGGCCCATTTCAGTGCTCAACGGTCATACGTCACCAGTGACTACTGTGACGGACAGCCCATGTCTAAAAGACTTTGCACCATCCCTTCCCAATCACGATTGCAAGCAACCCTCTCTCCAACCGGCTCCTTATATCTTCCCAGTTTACTCCCTTCCTCTAGCTTGACCCTAACAATCTTTGGACCCACTGGGACCTACAATTTATGTCAGCTTTCCTCTTTACCTCCCCCTGCATCATGCCCTCCCCCTACCCAGTTTAAATGCCTCCGGCAATCATGAGACCTACTCCCTCGCACCTGCCATCAGCTCCCTTGTGCCTCCCACTTTGTGGTACCCACTGGGCAAAACCCAAACCTGGCTTCAGCCAAACTCTACCAAACCCATGCCTCCAGCCAGGCAGCTCCATGGGGCCAGAGGCAAACACACAGCCCTTCTAACCAGTCTTGTTTCAAAATTCATGACCACGAGCCTTCAGGTGCCACTCAGCAGCCCCACTTCCCCGTAAGCATACCAATTTCTCTTGCCCATTCACTTCCTAGTCTTTTGAAAGACTTCGACATCTTCCCTCTCTCGAACTTCTTCCCCGTCCACACCCACCGCTGATGACCTTGCTTCCTGTGGCACTGAGAAAATTGATGAAATAGAAAAGACCTTACCCAGGCTCCCCTGATGTCCACTCCCCAACTGGAGTCTGCATTCCTGCCCTCGCTCTCCTTCCTGTTAGTGTAGTAAATGGCCCATAAAGCCACCACCACTCTTGCACTAGATTCTATTCCTTCTCATCTGCTCCAGGATGTTGCTTTAGCAATTGATGCACTCTCTTGAATTTCAGCGTTTCCTTCTCTCATCGGTATACAGATATATGCTAGTGTTTGCCCCAACTTAAAAATTAACCCCATCCTCCCCTCAGCTACCACTCCATTTCTCTGCTCATTTTCTGAGTTCTGTATACTTGTTATGTCTAATTCCTCTTCTCCCATTTTCTCTTAACTTCCTCTGATCATCGTTTACCCCCAGCACTGTACCAACATTACTTTTCTCAAGATCAGCAATGACCTCCATATTGCCAGTCAATGAACAACTCTTGGTTCCTACTTTTCTTGACATATCAGCTATATTTGATTCCGTTGTTTACTTTCTTCTTTATGAAGCGTCTGTTGCTTCACTCTCTGTGCACCAAGTTCTCTTATTTTCCTCCAACCCCACTGGTCCATACTTCTCGTTCTTCTCGTCTGGCTCCAGCTTATCTGCTCACCCTCTAAGTGCTGGGACTGAGTCCTTGCATCTCTTCTCCTCCATCTATGCACTCTTCTTGCTGACCATACCCAGTCTCAGGCTTCTAATGCCATCTCAATGCTAATGACCCCAAACGTGTACCTCTATTTGGATCCTTCCTATGACCCAACAGCACACACATCCTACCTCTTACTCGTCATTCCCACTTGATTATCTAGTAAACATTTCAAACTAAATATGTCCAAAACTTAACTCCTACTCTTTCCCCCCAAAACTTGTTCTACCCATAATCTTCCCTCATTTGGCTGATAGGGAAGAATTTGAAATTTTTTGGTTCAGGCCAAAAATTTTGGAGACATATCTGACATCTCTTTTTCTTTCGCACTCTGAATCTATGGAATTCTGCTGGCTCTGTCTTCAAAACATTTCCAGAATCTGGCCACTTCTCCCCATCTCTACCACTACCCTCGTGGTCAGAGTCTCCATCATCTCCCCTGATTTACTGCAGCGTCTTGCCTCCCTACAGTCCACTCAAAATATAGATGCCAGTGTTATCCTTTGATCTTATTTCCCATCATGTTACTCTGATCAAAACTCTCCTTTCTCATTTCGCTCGGAATGGAAGCCAGAGTACAAGGCTCTACCCAAACGAGTCCCACATACTCTTTGAGCTCATCTCCTATGACTCATTCTGCTCCAAACACATTGGCCTCTTTGCTTCCCCTCCAACATGCAAGTCACATTCCCACCCAAGAGCCTTGCACCTGCTGTCCCTCTGCTTGGAAGGCTTTTCCCCAGACATCTGCATGGGTCACTCTTTTATCCCCTACATACTCTTCCTCAAATGCCACCTTCTCAGTGAGGCCATCCCTGACCATTCTAGTTAAAACTTCACACATTTGGGGTGCCTGTGTGGCTCAGTCGGTTGAGCATCTGCCTTCAGCTCAGGTGGTGATCCCAGGGTCCTGGGATCGAGTCCCGCATCAGGCTCCCTACTCGGTGGGGAGTCTGCTTCACCCTCTCCTTCTGTCTCTGCCCCACCCCACCCCTGGCTTGTGCACTCTCTCTCTTTTCTCAAATCAATAAATAAAATCTTTTTTAAAAAAAACTACATACATTTAAGTACATACTACAAAACTACATGGGGCGCCCGGGTGGCTCAGTCAGTTAAGCAACCAACTCTTAATTTGGCTCATGTCGTGATCTCAGAGTGGTGAAATCAAGCCGTGCTTAGAGCCTGCTGAAGAGTCTCTCTCTCCCTCTGCTCCTCCGCCTGTGCACCCAAGAACGCACATGCACGTGTGCTCTCTCTCTCTAAAAAAAAAAAAAGAAAGAAAAAAGAAAAAAAAGGAAAAGTAAAAAGCTACATACACTAATGCCCTTTATTTATTATCCTCCTTTCCTTCATTTTTCTTCATAGCATTTATCTCCTTAAAAGTATTCTATAGTTAGGTCCTGGGCTTCAATACCAAAAACAAAAAAAAAAAAAACAAAAAAAAATTACTCATTTAATTTCTACATTGATATCTCCTCCCAACTACTTCTCACTGGACTGTGAACCCCATGAAGGGATGAATTTTGTCCCGTAGCATCTGGAATAGTACTGCCATATAGGTGCTCAAGAAATACTTATAATGCGGAATGAACGAATGAATGAAATGAATTAGCAAAGAAAGAAGAGAGAGAAGGAGCAGCCAGAAGGGCAGGAGAAAAACCAGGAAAGAATGTTCAGGGACCAGGGAGTGGTCAACTGTGGAATGCTCCTGATGTGTCAAGTTAATATTAGAGATGAACCCCATCTGGTGACATGGAGGATATGTGAGACCGCTGTGCGAGCTGTTTCTGCGAAGGGAAGACGCCAGATTGGAGTGGGATGAGGAGTGAATGGAGGTGAGGAAATGAGGACGAATGCTGGCAGCTCTTCCAAGAACTTGGGCTGTGAAGGAAACTTGAGATATAGGGAGAGAAAGATCAAGTGGCAAATTCCAGCTCCCACTTTCGAATGCAGAAATTGCTCCCATTTCCTCCCTCAACACAATTTTCCACCGACCATAATAAAATCCAATGTCCACTACCACCACCCACCTCAGTGCTTATAGGTGCATGAGTCAGTTTGAAAGGAAATGTTGTAAAATGCTAATACTGTAAAAAATAGGTGACGGCTTTGGTTTCCTTCTTTCTGCTTGTATGTATTTAAATTTTTTTCTAGGGGCATCTGGCTGGCTCAGTGGATAGAGCATGCAACTCTTAATCTCGGGGCCCTGAGTTCAAGCCCCAGTGGAGCCTACTTAAAAATAAATATTTTTTCCCCTAGGGGGCGCCTGGGTGGCACAGTGGTTGGGCATCTGCCTTCGGCTCAGGGCGTGATCCCGGTGTCATGGGATCGAGCCCCACATCAGGCTCTTCTGCTATGAGCCTGCTTCTTCCTCTCCCACTCCCCCTGCTTGTGTTCCCTCTCTCACTGGCTGTCTCTATCTCTGTCGAATAAATAAATAAAATCTTTAAAAAAAAAATAAATAAATATTTTTTCCCCTAAAACAAGTACCTATTGCTTGAGAAAAACACGTACACACCACCCAGCATTCAAAATTTCCTGTCTCTTTTGGACTTTACTACCTGGGTGGGTCCACTGCCCATTGGCAGGACAATCATGATTGATTTGGTGAATGAACAGCCCTGAAGTGAACACCCACCCTCCCCACCACCCAGGAAAGTAAAGTCTTGTCCCCTTAGGCTTATCACCATGAAAACACCTAAACCAAACAATGACCTGAACATACACGCAAAGATTACACACCCATTCTTTTTTTTTTTTTCACACGCCCATTCTTAAGCACAAAGAACAAAGCGCTGGAACTCCTAAGTTTAGAACAATGTTCTCTTCTTTTTTTTTTTTTAATTATATTGTGGCAAGAACACTTAACATGAAATCTATCCTCTTAGAACAATGTTCTTGTTATCTCATTTTACCCAGAAGGAGCTGATCAATCTCAAGAGCAAAAGGAGTAGGGGGTCTGAGCGTATTTCAACAGGGTTTAGTGTCACGCATATCTTACATAATAACAATCAGAAAAACAACCCACCGTACGTTTAAGGTAGCATCACAGGATAAGGAAAAGAATGCTAGAAGAAAGATGGAGAACGTGAATTTTGGTCGCCGCTGAGCCACTATGCCGTAGGATTGTGAAGATCGGAGAGACGAATCTTCCGTGTCCGTGAATCGCTCGCGGCAGACTTGATGTCTAAGGTCGTGTGCAGTTCCAACACTCAGGGACCGGTGCTTAATGCCCTGTCTATCCTCTGCTCTTCCACCGGCAGGAAGACGCCTCTGTGGTCCTCTCTGGACCTGGCTGCCTTGCTTACAGAAGACAGCAGACTGAGAAGGGCAGCGTCCCGCCCGTAGCTACGCCGACCCGTTATGTGGTAAACCCACCATTGAGAATCAGGACCAGTTGCAGGAAAGAAGAAAAGAAGAAAAGGCAGTTAGGCTTTGCAGCAAAAACCAGATCCTTGTCCAAGAAAGCATTTGCAAGACGGATCCATGCTGAGATCTCAGGACATCCCGAAACTTAAGGAAGGCAGGGGGTTGGGAACCCAGAATGGGGGTATATTCAGGAATCCCAAAGGGGGGGGGCGGTCAACTGTCAGCTGGTGACAGAGAAGTCTGGCAGAGCCTCAGCCACCAGGCTGTGATTCCCAGGCACGATCGGGGCTGGGTGTGTTGTAAGCGCAGGTGGGGTCTCTCCTGGGGGAGCTGGGCATACTGGTGGAGGCTGAAGGGTGCCAGCAAGGGGGTGAGAGGGCTCCAGAGGCATAATGCGATGTGGCTGCCCCCTCCCCTGAGTTAGCAAATACTGGCCAGGAAGCTATCAGTGGTACTCAGGACCCAGCCTTCCGGTTCCCGGTTCTCCCTGACCCCCCCAGAGGGAGGAGTATGACATGGGCAGGTAGGCTGGAAGAAGCAACTGCCTGGCGTCACCTATTGGATTCCTTCCCTTCTCCATCAGTGGCTCTGGGATATGTGAGTGCCGAGAGTTTGCTTGACCTCTGAAGATCCCATCTGGTCTGGCTCTCTTGCTATGGATGAACTCCATTTTTTTTATTGTTTACCAGGCCTCTGGCTCATAGTTGCCCAAACTTCAGACCTGCTCCCTAGGTCCTGGCACCCTGCCTGGTCTGCTGCAGGCTGTGACCTGGACATGATGAAGATAGTATCCCCGAAACCCTGAACATACTTGGGGCCTGCCATGGGAGCAGCGGTGAAGCACTGACATCGTTCTGGGCCCTCTGGACCAAAGCCTCCCCTTCTCTGAGGGAGGTAGGATCCAGTTGGCTTAGAACCACCGGCCTTTCTCATCGGAATGTTTGGAGGGAAACCCCAAATCTTAAGTGATTCTCTTTCAGCCTTTCCCACAGAGCCGCTTCTCAAGGAGAAGACAGGACAACCGCATCCCCTTGAGAAGCTAGAGACTCTGTCAGAGTCGCCAGGGGAACATGTGCTTGGGTACTCTCCTCTGCTGAGTGAAATCACAGGATCCTGTAAAATGTGGGTTCAGTGACGGTGAGCTGCCCACGCAGGGGACTTCGCCTCACACGTGGAGGAGCGTCTCCGGGCGGGCGCTGCCCCAGACAGCGAGCTCGCCACCCCTGCCCGCGCTGCCCAGCTCCCTTATCTCAGTACACGTTGCACTGAGCTCACCTTACTTGGATCCCTACTGTTCTGTAATGTTTCCAACTTCATCTAAAAGTCAAGCCAGCAATGACCTATGCCAGTCTAAAAGGTTTTATCTTCCTCAACGTCCCTCAGGTCGGAGATGGTTAAGTGAGGCCTTCCTGGCCCCACCAGCAACACTGAAACCAGAGAACTTTGGTTACGAATGTGTCGTCCTATATAACCAGCTGCCCTGAGCCGTCCCGTCTTCCTCAGCAAACTTGCTCTGCCCAGGAAACACCCCGACCTGGCACAATGGCCAGGAACCTCACCTACTACGGATGCCTCTGGGAATCCCGCTGAAGGTGGGGGTGGGGTGGGGAAGAGAACTCCACAGACCACCGCAGATTCCGTGGCCACTTCCTACTCTGTGGGAAGCCCATTTGCACACCACCGACACCCTCGCATCTGTGGCTGAGCTCTGAGTCTGCTCCTCTGTGTCAGCAACTTCGACCCCAAGCTCCCTTCTTTGTCCTCTTGTTCCCAGAGGATTAAGTAAACGACTCCCATTTGAAAGAATCCCGGCCTCCATCAGTGCTGTTCTTCCAGGGCCCATGCTATTCCAGGTACGCTGCCACCAGATAACTTCCTGCAGCCCTTTCCCCCAGTTCTCCAGTAGCCGCAAGCCCACTTCTGGTGCCTTCAGCGAACAAGGCCTCCTGTGAGCCAGTAAGAGCTGCCCCAAGGCTGACTAAACGTGGGGGTGGGCTGAATCACAAACATCACGGTGAGATAGAGACGCTGATACAAAACACGGACACTGATAAGTGGGAACCGACACTCCGGTCATCTGTGCCTCGTGACAGCACCAGAGACCCAGAGCAGCGGCTGCAAGTGTCCCTTTCCATGTCAAAATTTAGGAGTGTGGCTAGATCTGTTCCTCTCTTCAGCCCCACCTTCATAAAAGAAAGACAAGAGTGAAAGAACGTGTATCAAATAAAACCCTGAACCACGTAGCTCCAATTATTTAAACACCAGATGAACAAACACATAGAGCTTTTTCCTGCAGCATCCAGGATGAATTTTCTACTTGAGGGGCTGAGTTTATGCTCCAGCTCCTTCTCTTTCCAGCTGGGTAATTTTGGGGAAAAGATAAGTAATGGGCCTCTAAGCTCGGATTTCTCAACTGAAACACAAAGACAATGATTTCCCTCTGGATTGTTGTAGGAAGACACTGAAAACTCTTTGTCAACTGCCAAGTGATATTTGCATATTACTTATTATCATTTTATTCTCTCTCCCCCATTCCCAGATTTAGTAGATGACCCCGCTTCCTACTTCTCCGGGAAAACAGACACCATCAGACTGGAATCCCTCATCTTCCCAACACCAAACGTGCAACCGACTGGCATCTGCTCCAACTTTCCATCTGCTGGAAGAGCTGGGTCCCTCCATCTGAGCCCAGCCCCCCTCCCTGAGCCTCAGGGTGCATCCCTGGTGGCCGCCTTAGGAATTCACGCCTCTCTTGCATCAAGAATCTTCCTCTCCTGTACTTTGAACTTCCCCATTTCAGTTGGATCTTTTCATCTGCCCTTAACCTTGATCTAGTGTCTCCCATTAAAACAAAAGAAACTCTTTATTAAGCTGCTGTCTTTTTAGAGTTTCCTCTGGATTTGTTGGGGGCGGGCCTGAAGCTTGGGTGTGACTTTTAGTCCTGCAGATAAAAGGGACACATCTTTGTTCTTGAGAACCAAGGCTTCAAAATGGGATGGCAAGTGTCTTGCCTGGTCATTTAAGTTGGTACTATTAACAGGGTTATTAAGCTCCTGCAGAATTAGAGACTACCCCACACCACCGCCAACACCAAAAATACATTTAGAAGCCAGGGATTCTTTTTTTTTTTTTTTTAAGATTTTTTTATTATTTTTACACAATCTCTACACCCAAAGTGGGACTTGAACTTACAACTCCAAGATCAAGAGTCGCATGCTCCGCTGACTGATACAGCCAGGCGTCCCTGAGGCCAGGGATTCTTAAATGTTTTTCTGCCCTGGACTCGTTGGCAATCTGGAAAATCCCTGGCTTCCCTGTCAGAATAATACTAAATACTAAATAAGAAATAATAATACAAAAAGGGAACGACTAATATAAAAAACCAGTTATTATAAAATTGTGATATAGTAATATTCTGCTTCTTTATCAAGGCATTAAATGAGAACTTGTACAAGCAGGTTCAGTACCACTCTAAGTTCAGAGCAGTGATGAACATAAAGGATAGCGTAAGAAATCTGCAACAACTGTATAATAGAAACATCTACGATGTTTATGGGCAGTAAAGACACAGAACGACAGCTCTAATACCATCGTGCTTTGCTGCCTGTACTCATACCTGAAGGAAACGGAGAATTTCAGTTACAAGTCAGCGAACACAAAGATGTAAGTTCTTCCAACCAAGGTTAGGGACTCTGGATTCTGCCCATGGATCCTGGGACAACAGTTCCTGTTTTAGGGGCATCTGGTTGGCTCAGTCGGTTAAGCATCTGGCTTCGGCTCAGGTCATGATCTCAGGGTCCTGGGATGGAGCCCCACATTGGGCTCTCCGCTCAGCCGGAAGCCTGCTTCTCCCTCTCCCTCTGCTTCTCCCCCTGCTTATGCTCTCTCTGTCTCTCTTTCTGTCAAATAAATAAATAAAATCTTTTTTTTTTTAAAAAAGTTCCTGTTTCATTTTATTTAAGATGTATTTATTTGTTTGAGAGAGAGAAAGATCGAGCAAGCCGGGGGAGCAGCAGAGGGAGAGGGAGAGAGAGAATCTGGAGCAGACTCCTCATTGAGTGTGGAGCTTGACCCTGGCCTCGATTTCAAGACCCGAGCCAAAACCAAGAGTCAGATGCTTAACCCACGGCACCACACAGTCACCCCAAGAGTCCCTGTTTTAGAGGTCCCATTTTTTTCTCTCTTATTTCACAGTAGGCTCCATGTCCAGTGTGGAGTCCAACGTGGGGCTTGAACTCACAACCCTGAGATCAAGACCTGGGCTGAAGAGTCAGACACTTAACCAACTCGGCCACCCAGGCACCCCTAGACGGTACTGTTTCTGAGCTTGGTTCTGTTCTTTCTGTCCAAGAGCTATCCATAGGAGATTACGGCCATGAAACAGCAACCCCAGAGAAGGGGGAAACACCATTTCACCCCGTCGTGTTCCAAAGGGGACCAGTTAGGGAGTACCAATGCCGTACTGGGGCATTCAGCCAAAGTCCTCTATTTTTAGAGTTTGGAAATAGACTCATTAATACTGCGATTTCATTGAGGGCCAAACTTAACTGATGAGTGAGCCTGGACATCTGTAAAACATAGGTTTTCCTCAGGGAATCCCATACATTACTTGGGATGGAAAGCCTGACAAAAGGCAGGAGAATGTGTGTATGTGATTTTTAAGCAAACATAGATATACTCTAATTCTTATATCACAGCCTGCTTCTTTATAATGTCACAATGTATCATGAATAATTTGTCAACAAACTCAATTATAAAATAGTATCAGTAGCTACACAGTATTCTCTCATAAGCATATACCATAATTTATTTAATTAATCCCCAGGTTTGAGCATGTGGGTTCTGTACAATCTTTCATTATTATGTAAATAGTGTTCTGATGGGTGCTGTAGATTAAATCTTTGTCCACATTCTATTTTTATTTCCTTAGAATATTTCTATAAATGGAATAGCTGTGTCACAATTTAGTCATGTCGCAACAACAGCAATGCATATTTTAAAGATTTTTTGATCAGTACTGTCAAATCGTCCTCCAGAAAGGTTGTTCCTGTCCAGATCAGAACTGGAATCTTTGACCCTGGCTCAGAAGATGCCAAAGAGACTGGGAAAGAATGTCTCTCAATGGTGAGAGGTAAGAGGATCCCATACTAGAACCAGAAAGAAAGCAGGCCAGCGCTGGGCCTCTGACATTCTGCTTTTCTCTGGTGCTAGAAATACCTTCGAGACAGAATGGGAACCAGGACTGGATCTTTAAGACCTGGGGTCCCTTGTGTTGACTGGATTTCAATCATTTGATAAACCCAGCCCTGTATAGCTGTGCTAAGGGGAACAAGGAACGGGGTTTGCATCCATGTTTGGACCAGACTAATCGTGGGAATACTGGAATCAGAGAGCTCCCCAAAGGGAAAGCAGTTTCAAGTGGGAAGGTGTGAGCAGAGCTGGCCACTTGGTCTGTTACTTCCCGACCTGGATATTCCCATCAGTGCTTTCTCTCCACAAGACACAGAGGTTGGGTGGCACTGCCATAGTATCGGAAGCTGTTTTTTCTTCCTCTTCTCCTTACCTTCTTCTCCTTCCTCTCCTTCTCCTCCTCCTCCTCCTCCTCTTTCTGCTTCTCCTCCTTCTTCTTTCTCCCCCATCTTTTCATGCTCTTTCCTTTACGGCTAGACAATATATTTCAGGAGGGCAGAAACCATATGACACTTCTTTTGCATAACCAACAATAGTAGATATGGGGGAAAATACTTGCTAATTCTTCTCACTGTCAAAATAAGGTATCAGATCTTGCCACAAATTATACTGGATGATTAAAATCTCAGCAGACCTACTGACTACTCCCTCTTCTCTCTCATGGTTTTATAGGAGCAGATTGAATTTATTTCGTCATGCACAGAGACCAAAGATCAGTTCTCTCTCCATAATTCCATCTCCCAGATCTGCAGTTAGATTATTAGCATCTTCTCTCCCATCTTTCCCCTGGGATCCCACAGAATGTAGTGGTCTAAAGGGTTAAAAGGTGCATCTATGAGACTTGGTCTTTTGTCCTGTTATACACCCACACCCCCCGGGGACGCCTAGCCAGGTGCCCTGCTCCCTGCCCAACCTCAGGAGGGAAAAGAAACCAGGTGGGGAACAAACATACCCTGGATTAGCATTTGCTGTCATTGGTACTGACACGGTCTGCTCTTTCACACCTTGCGTTTGCAGGTGTTGCTTAGTCAAGAGGCTCCGTGCCCTTTCTTGTGTCTTTTCTGGATTTCACTTCTTGTCTGCTGTAACGATAATGTTCACTTGACCCCTGCCACGTAGATCACTCTCTCTCTCAATCTCTTACCCACCAGCCCCTTGGTACCAATCTGACCCCTTCTGGCCATCCAGGAGGCAACCCTCCTCTCTCTCGACTGCTTCCTGACATTCATGGTGTCATTTGTCGGAGAAGACCAAGGCTCAGAAAGTTAAATTGGATTTAAAACTGTGCCTTCTAGTCAGTCTCGATTTTTATTTCATTCTAGCTGGGACTGAATTATCTCATTCTCCTCCCCCATCCCCAATCAGGCCTGGAGGCGATGTGCACCAACCCCATACCCATCCCCGAGTTTCTAGCGAGCGCCCGGCACAGGGAAGCTTAGTACACGATCCACTCGCAAAGACTTCGCGATCTGTTTGGGTGGACAAAACGCGCACAGGAAACGCAGAGCAACTGAAGCTGTATCCAATCACGCTCGCGTTTGTGTCCCAGATGCGGCCCCAGGAAGAAAACAAGTGTTTGCGGAATTTGGCGGCCAAGGCCCTTCATCCAAGCTTTATTACACGTCCCCCCACCCCCGCATCCCGCGCCTTTCTCCCCGGGCATCCCCAACGCCGGCCCTCGAAATCCATCCACCAGAACCAGAGGGCGGGCGCTGGGTTCTTTCCCCGGCTCCGGGGACCCAAGGGGGACGTTCTCCGGGTCTCCAGCACCCCCCGGGCACCATCCGGGCCGTCACCTGCGAGGAGCCCCCGCGCGGGCCAGGGGCAGGGCGGGTGGAGGGGAGCGCCGCGAGGTGCGCGGGGAACGCGGCGGCTGGGTCGAGGGCAGGGGCGGGGAGGCGTCGCGCGTAGCCAATCCCCGGGCCGCCCCCTCCCCGCCGCCGCCAGCCGAGCCGGGGCGGGGGAGCCAGGCGGCGGCGGCGGCGGCGGCGGCGACAGAGGCTGCCGCGGGGAGGGATGGAGAGGGGAGGGGGGAGCGGAGCCGAGCGGAGACAGCCGCGGCGCTGCAGAGCGGCTGGGGCGGCGGCGCGGCTCCCGGTGCTGCCCCCGGCGCCCGCCCCGCGGCAGTGAGCGCCCGGCCCCGGAGGCGCCGGAGCCATGGGCTGCATCGGCTCCCGGACCGTGGGTGGGTACCGCGGCGGGGCGGGGGCGGGCGGAGGCAGGCTCGGCCAGCGCCGCTCCCCGGCCCCCTCCCCCACCGCCCCCCGGCGCCCCCCGCCCCGCCCCGCCCGGCCTGGCTCCCGCACTTTCCCCGCGCTCAGCTCTCCTCCGCGCTCGCCCCTCGCGCCTCCGGGGCCGGACGCCCTCCTGGCTCCTCCGCTCCCTCGTCTCCCTCCAGCCTCCTTCCGCCTCCCTCCCCCCGGCGCGGTCCCTCTCCATCATCTCTCCACCAGCCTCCTCTCCCTACTCTCGCGTCCCCGCGCCCGCCACCTCCAGGCCATCCGCCTCGACCCTGCCTTCCCCAGAGCCTTTCTTCCCCCTCCATTTCTGGGGCAGCCCCCTTCCAAGGACCCCTGGCCTCCGCCTTGAGCTCCCCCCCCCCCCCCGCCTCCCTCTGGCTTGGGTGTTTTGCTCCCACCTCCTTCCCTCTCTCTTGTTGCCTTTTTCTGTCGTTCCTGCCTCCCCCGATTCGCTTTGTTCACGTGCATCTTCCCTCCGGGGCGGGGGCGGAGGCGGGATGCGCTTGGTGCCTCGGGGAGGGGAACTGGGTCCACGCCCGGAGAAAATGGGGCCGGGCTGGGCTGGACAGAAGGGAAGGGCCGGGGGGGCGCGGGGAGAAGGCGGGGGATTTAGAGGGATGGACAGGGGTCGGGAGCCCGCTCCCAGAAGGGTGGGGCCGGCCGGCCCGAGGAACCGGGACCTGCACCTGTCGGCGGGGGCTGGCGGGGCGGGGCCGCCTCTTTATTTACCTTGGACTGGGGGCGGGCACAGGCTCCTCCTAAGTCGTCTCTCCCCTCAGCCTTTGCCTTGCTTCCACCCCCTTATCCCCCGCCCCACGCACCCACTCCACGCTCACAGCTCCAAGAATTAGTCCAACCCTCTCCCAAACCCCCCAATTTTTCCTATTCCAACTCCCAATTTCTCCCGCCTACACGACCCAGTGACCTCAGGCTGAGAGAATAATTCGTATTATTATTACAAACAAACTCACTCTCCGGAAGCCTGATTTCTCTGAGACCCGATTTATTTCCATGGATACCCCCCTCCTCTGCTTTCACCTCTTCCTGGGGTTCTCTCTCTCCCCCTCCCTGCCCCCCAGGACTCTGACTCAGCTCTCCCTCCTCTACAAAGGCCACCCCCCCTCCCCTCTCTCCTGCTCTGCCCTCCTCATCCCTCCTCTCTTCTATCTGTGCCCTTCCTGCTCTCTATGCCCAGGGGTCCATATTTCCTCTTCCCTGCCAGCCACAGCCCCTGGTCTGACCCATCTCATCACTCCCCTGTAGCCCCAAGGGAGAGGGACTCACTTAGGAGGGGTCCTACCTCCTTCCCACCCATTAACCACAATCCCTTTTGCACTAGCTGTGTGGATGCCTGCTGAATGCCTCCTCATGCTCGAGACCCCGTTCACCTCACCCCTTCCCAAGAGTGGACCCCTAACCCTAAATTCAGAATCATAAAACTCCATGTGGAGGGAGGACCTATAAGGTCAGATGGTTCCACAGCCATTTGATGCTTGAGTCCCTTTCCAACTGCCCAAGGGGTTCTTCCCCAGCCTCCCAGGAGGGGAGGCACCACCCTGCCCTCTTGCCAGCATCTGCCTTGGCCACAAGATCCGGCCTCACCTGAACAATTCCCATCCTCCTCTGCCCTCCAGTCCCCCAGTCCCTCAAACCCTGTCCACCCCTCCCATTGTCTTTTGTCTTCTCCTTGACTTGAATGCCTATACTTTTAGTTCCTATTTTTAAAAGTCCCCTTCTCTTCTTCCCCTGTGCCCCTTTGCTCCTCTTCCATCCATCGCTTGTCTCCCAACAGTCAGGGAAAATGATCACATCTCAGTCTTTGCTTTCTCTCCCTTCACCATTTCTGGGTGAACACACCCAACTCCTGCTTCTATCCCCGCCAAATCTCCTTCGCGTCAGACAGATTCACCAAGTCTAAGATACAAACCATAAAGCCCACATATAGAGAAGCTTACCCCTAAAGAAGTTTTGCCCTTATTTGTGGAAACAGAATGGATGAAAGACACGGCTCCCGTAAACTCCCATGTAGAAACCTCAGAGATTCCTCAGGAGAATAAAGTACTGTTTTCCTGGTAAAACCCAACCACTGACCCCTCCATTTAAACAACAACAAATAAGGCCATATAACACTTTCTCTGAATGTGCTATTCTTGGGTGAGCTCAAAGGGCATATTCTGGCTCAGCATTATGGTTTGTCCTACCAAAAATTGGGGGAGAGTAGGGACTGGAAAGGGAATGTGCTATCAGAGGGAGTGGGAGCTGGAGGGAAAGGAAGGGAAGGGTCTGGAGGGGCTGCCCCTGTGTGACCTCAGCACTCTGCGACCCTGGAGGGGGCTTTTGGGGGGTGGCAGGTGAGGTTGAAGGTGGAGCAACTAATGAGCCTGTGGCCACTTCAGGGAATGAGGTGATTGCAGTGGACTGGAAGGGCCTGAAGGATGTGGACCAGATCCACATGGACAGCACCAGCTCGCTGCACGGAAGCGGTCTCCACCGGCCGTCCACCGAGGTGAGGCCCTGTGCCCAGCTGCCCCCCCACCGCCGGCCAAAGGAGTTTGATTTATTACTTATTTATTTTATTTCTTTTTTAAATATGTTTTGACCTGGAGTACCACAATCCTTAATTTTTTTTTTTTAAGATTTTTTTATTTATTTGAGAGAGAGTGTGAGCACACAGGCGGGGGCGGGGAGTGGCAGAGGGAGAGGGAGAAGCAGACACCCCAATGAGCAGGGAGCCCAATGCAGGGCTGGATCCCAGGACCCTGCCTGAGGCAGAGGCTTCACCGACTAAGCTACCCAGGCACCCCAGGTACCCCTAACCAAAGGACTTTTAAAAGACCCCGGGAACCCTCATGAACCAAGCCTCCCAGCTGCCTAATCCTTGAATGATCTTCCTAAATTCCAAGAGAACAGCCCAAACACTCCTTCAGACTGGCACTTTTACGGAACATTTCTCCTACTTTCCTCAAAACACAGGCCAAATGTTCCACACTGAGCTCCTAATCCCCCTAAATTAAGCTGGGGAAAAACTTCTCTGCTTCAGCACTCCTGGAAGTCCCTGGGATGGGGGAGGGGCGGGGGCTACTTGCACTGCTGGGTGTGCCTGGGATCCCCACTCCCTTTGTTCCCTCCTCACAGCAAACCCGGACCGATTTCTCCTGGGATGGCATCAATGTGAGTGCAGCTCCCCCCAGCCCTCCCCAGCGCAGCCTAGTTCCTCTCCCTTCTCTTCGCTCCCCAATGCCAGCAGGCACCCTGAGCCCTCACATTCCCTACCGAGCCCCCATCTTTTCAAGGGCAGTTGTGGGATAAGCGTCCTTGGGACTCCTTGACATAACGGTTCCCTTTCACCTGCCCAAGCTCAGACCCTTCCTCCTGGAAACCCTGAACTCATCTCTGCCCCTCCACCCACATTCTCTCTCCCAGCTCTCCATGGAGGACACCACTTCCATTCTTCCGAAGCTTAAGCGAAACTCTAATGCCTATGGCATTGGGGCCCTGGCCAAGTCATCCTTCTCAGGTGAGACTCCCGACTTGGTGATGCATCCAGACAGGAGAATACCTATGCACTCCTGGTCTCGGTCTCCTTGCTCCTGGAGGCCTAAAGAAGACCCCTACCCCTGACCTATTTGACCTTTAGGTCAAGCCCTCCTGTCCAGGCTGGCCCTCATAGGGAGCCCCGCCCCCACTGGATGGAGTCCCATGGGACTTGGGTGGGGACATGGGGTGGATCTTGCATGGGTATTGTGTGCTCTTCCGGAGGATGTGGAGAATGTCTGGCCCCTCAGGGATTTCTCGTAGCATGAAGGACCATGTGACGAAGCCCACAGCCATGGGGCAAGGCCGGGTGGCCCACATGATTGAGTGGCAGGGCTGGGGGAAGACACCAGCCATTCAGCCGCAACACAGCCACGAGGCGGTGCGCAGGGACACCGATGCCTACTCAGACCTCAGTGATGGCGAGAAGGAGGCACGTTTCCTAGCAGGTACTTATTCCGGGGACCCTCAAGAGACACGTTTTCGGGATGCCCTGAGACTGACCTTCCAGCCTGATCCCGGATGGCAGGATCGGCTCTATCCATATGATGACCATAGGACATAAATTTCCAATCAGCTCTGATTTCAAGTACTTTGATTGATTCGGGTAAGTGCCCTCAAACTTACTTTTATTATCATCTCAGAAACTAAAGCGAATTACATGGGACTGTGGGTCCACCTGTTCCAAATGCCTTCCCTCCTACATGGCAGCACTATCAGTATAGGACAAAAAGGCAGGGGCCTTCAACTCTGAAGGGCTCTCCTTCCACTCATGTCTCTTGAGGAAAAAGAAGAAAAGGCGGTGGGAAATCCCTTCTAGACTTTGCCCCTCAGCACATTGCAGTAGTGGATTCACTTACTTGGCTCATTGCTTATGACAGCCACTAGAAGATCAAGGGACCTGGGTGAGGAGAGGGTGGTACACAGAAGAGGTTTCGGTCCAGGACAGTGGAATCCCTACGAGACAGGCATGTGGCGTGCCTCCAGCGGTGGCCAAGCCCCTGTAGCACATCCCAGTAAGACACCTGGGAAGAATGATAGATCTGGAAGAGAAGGGAGGTATCTCTGTGTTGGTGGCATGAGGTAGAACTATCAGTGGGGAGGGGGGAGACGTGTATGGGTAGGGGGTAGTTTAGGGCAATTGCCAATGTAAGCTTCAACCTATGGCTCTGACTAGAATGGGGACCCCCAGGTCTACCCAGCCTCCCTAGTCTGTCCTCCCTCCCTTCTCCTTTCAGTCGCTGGAACCTTCCTCTTGATGCCACTGTGGACCTATAAACCCATGGTTCTCCCTTGGGGATTCTCTATTGAAATTGAGCCCTCTCATTTAGCGTTCTCTGTCTTTGATGACCTAGTACTAGCTAACATTCTTAAAACTGTCCACAGAGAAACTTCTGGAAATTCCTCATTTTAATCCCTTTGGATATCGCACCAGAAGACCCCTCAACTCTCTCTGCTAAGAATTCTTAACCTGACCTTCTGGGAAGTCCCACACAGTTTTGCCTTGTGTGGGGGTTAGTCCGTGCTGTCCCATACAGTAGCCACTTGAACTTGAACGTGAAATGTGGTTCCTCTGAATGGAGATGTACCATCTGTGTAAAATACCAACTGGATTTCAAAGATGTGTATGAATAAAATAACATAAAATATCTCATTAATAATTTTTATATGGATTATGTGTTGAAAGATAATCCAAGATCTATATCGGGCTAAATAAGATATATTATAAAAATTAGTTTCACCTGTTTCTCTTACATTTGCTTCAATATGGCTGTGAGAAAATTTTAAATTGCACCAGTGGCTTGCATGGTATTTCTATTGGACAGCGCTGCCCCGATGTCGCCCTACCCCGTGCATGTGTCCAAGTGTTCCCAGGGGTATCTTGTGCTGACTACGTTCCTTCTCGTAGGTGTAATGGAACAGTTTGCCATCTCCGAGGCCACACTCATGGCCTGGTCTTCCATGGATGGGGAGGACATGAGTGTCAACTCCACCCAGGAGCCACTGGGCTGCAACTACAGTGACAACTACCAGGAGCTGATGGAGAGTCAAGGTGAGGGATGATTCCTCTGAGGCCTGAGAGGCCTCCCCAGCTTAACTGGGCTACCTCCACTCCTGTGTGTTCTTCTGAGACTCCCGGTCCATCTCGGCTTTCCTTCTCTCCTCCCTGCTCTGCCGCCCTCCCCACTCAGTTCTCTGTGCTATCGCTGCCGCCCTTGATGTTCTGTAGCCCTGCTGACTTCCCTGATTCTCTTTACAGATGCCCTTGCTCAAGCCCCCATGGATGGATGGCCTCACTCCTACGTGTCCCAGGGCATGTACTGCCTGGGGTCGTCGGATGCCTGGGAAGCCAGCGACCAGTCCCTCATTGCCTCTCCGGCCACAGGATCCTATCTTGGCCCTGCATTTGATGACTCACAGCCTAGCTTGCATGAAATGGGGCCTTCCCAGCCTGCCTGTGGATACTCTGCTCAGGAGCCTCCCCCTTTGCTGGGGTCAGACATGGACTGGGCTCCGGGGGTGGGTGGAATGGACCTGGCAAGGGGCCCTGCTGAGGAGGAGAAGAGGCCATTGGCCCCTGAGGAGGAAGAGGATGCAGGATGCCGGGACCTGGAGTCACTTTCCCCACGAGAAGACCCTGAGGTGTCCACGGCTCTCAGCCGCAAGGTGTCTGACGTCACATCCTCAGGTGTGCAATCCTTCGATGAGGAGGAGGGCGAAGCGAACAACTAGCTTCCTCCCACTCCACGCCCAGCCTTCCACTCCCACCTGAGGGGCATGGCTGCGACAATACCCTCCCTTCCCCCAGCAGTACAGCTGAACCCGGGCAGAAGACCATGAGGGACCAAGGAGTTGCCAGTCCTCGCCAGGAAAATGGAGAGCCAGGATGGCATTTTATCCAGGCTTATGCTGTAGAAAGCACAGGTCTGGGAACTGAGGCCCAGACAACCAGATGGCTCTGAACTTTGCTTGGCTGTAGGCTCCTGGGTCTGTGATGATGAAGCTCCAGTGTGGCTCCCGAGGACAGCAGCACAGGGCAGCGTGTGGCCGTCGACTGGACCTCAGTTCTTCACTATCTGCTTCGTCTTCCAGGAGCCTTGACTGTGGCTGTGGGAATGCCTCCTTTCTCCGTGTCACTCCTGCTTTTCCCGACTCTGTTTTCTCTGGCTGTGGCCCCAGCTCATCCCGACTATGAGGAACAGACCTCAGGGGCTATTGGTATGGCTCGATGGGCACAGGGGAAGCCACCTGAAGTCATGTGTCCTTAAAGGGTGGAGAGCCTGCCCTCAGCGAGAAACTGGCTTCTGAGATCAGGAGTCGTGGGGGAGGTGGGTGTGGCAGCTGGGATGCACAGGGACACAAACGTGATTCTTTATATCAGGGCCTGCTCAGAGACCAGAAAGTCACTGATGAGACCAAGAACAAATATGGCCGCCTATGCTGAGATCTTGACTATTCCCTTGTCTGGAGGGAGGATCCAAGGATCTGGGAAAGGGCCCAGCCGGGGCTGGCCGCTCCAGCTCTTGCTTCCCTTTTCTGCCTCCTTCTGTCCCCTGCTCTGGAGCCCTGGCCCTGAGGGGGTGACACAGAACGCAGGTGTCCTGGCCAAATGGGGAAGCATGAGGGCTGTGTCTCCCTCCATCTACCCTCTAATTCTCTGGAGCTGTTTACACTTTTCTCTTTGCCTTTTCTACATTTTTATAACTTCTTGGGGACTCAGGGTTGAGTGGGGTGGAGGGAGGAGTCTGGTGCTGTCAGGCCCCAGCCAGGGTGGGCTGTTTGCTGAGGAGCGGTGTGGGCACTCGGCTCCTTTGCCCCTTCTTCAGCTCCTCCCAGGACTCCGAAGAGGGCTTCACAGGTGTTCTCCCTCCCTCCCCCGGCCTCCTGTGGAGGAAGAGAGGAGAATCAGAGGATTCTTCCTTCCAGGACGGGTTACAGGGAGGCACTCTCACTGCCCGTTTCCAGTGTGGTGGGGACTTCTGCGCAGCACTTCTGTGAGAGATCTGACAGCAGGGGACGGGGGAGAGTGAAGGACGCCACAGCTGTGGAGCTGGCTGGCACACTGCCCCTTCCCACTGCGGGGGCACAGGGAGACTCTGGTAGGAGAGAAGCTGAGAGCTCCATTGTTGCCTTCCCTCCTTCCTCATGCCCGACTAAGGCTCCAGCTCCAAGGCCTTGTGTCCTACCCACACTTCGTCAGGGGTCCTACCACTTTACCCTTTGCTGGGAAGGGAGCACTGTCACCCTCTCCCAGACCCTGGACAGAACTGTCCCCCCACCCCATGCCCCAGACTTCTGTTTCTTTGGAATGAGGAGGTTGAGAGTTGGGGTGTTTCTGTCCATCTGTGACTGCCCCCCCCCCACAACTGAGTTCACACTTTCATTCACATGTGCTCCTGCGATGCAGCTGAGGCCAGGGTCCCGTGTCCTCCAGGGGAGGGGGACAATGGCTTTCCTGGGGTTGGTCCTTGGAGGACTCAGGAGTGGACATGGTGAGCATGGGTAGGCGAAGTCACCTTGTCCACAGCTGTCTCACGGAAGACCTCTCTCGTGTTTGGTGATGTGACCTGACTCAGGAGGCAGCAGGACCTTGCAGCGAGCAGCTCTGGGAGGTGGCCCCGCATGCCCTTGCTGGCTTCTGGTCCTCACGGGAGACTCCTGCCCTCCTGCCGCGGGACCTTGGGGTTTTGCATGCCCACAGTTCCCTCTTGCCACCGGTCCTAGTTTCCTCGCCTCGTGCCATCAGCTGTCTCAGTGCACCATCTTCTTCCTCTTAGTCTCATCCCCTTTGTGCCTACGTTCTGCCCCCAGACCACGGTGGACGTCCAATCCAGCAGGTTCATTCATTATAGTTTGTTCGTTTTTGCTCAGGGTCTGTGGAGTTGGGAAAGGAGGACTAAAGCAGTGTTCTTTCCTCCCTCCCTCCCTTCCCGGAGGAAGCCAAACGGTCCCTGCAACAGTGGCTGAAACTGGGAGGGAATCTAGGAGATTTTACACTTGGAGGGGGCTCGCAGACCAGAGGTCAGGTGAGGGCCTGCATTTTCCACTCTGAAGAGGGAGAAGAGCCAAGGAGCTGGCCTGGGACCCTCTTAGGACTCTTCTGGAGGGAGGAATTGCCTCTCTGGTGCTGGGGGCAGGGTGCATGGGGTTTGCTTCTAGCCTATTCTAGGGGGAGGGGAGGGGCATGTGCAGGAAGAGGCTGTAGGGGGTGGGGTGGGGGAGGGTTGCTTTTCCTTTGGGGTTAAAGGCTGTGCAGCACGTTTTCCAACAGTCCTGGAACAGGGCTGTTTTTATATTCTTGTGAATGAAACTGCTCTTGCTAAATGATTTTCCTTTGGTGGGGGGTGCACTTTCATTTTCAAATCACTTTATTAAAGAAAAATCCAAATCTCCCATTCTTCCCCTTCCACTGCCCCACTTCCTCCCAGGCCTCCCTTCTTATCCTTGTGCTGAGGGGGTGGCTCTTGGCGAATGAGTGTATGACCTTCTCTTTGCCCCCACCTCTACATCCCATACTCTGTCTTCCAGGTCTGGGAAATATCCATTTTTATGGCCAGTCTTAGCATGTTTTCTTAATGTGACATTCCCACCCCAGGCCCAAGAGAGATTCTATGACATATATTACAGAGAGAATTATATATAAATATATATATATAAATATTATAGATTATATACACATGGGCACGGGCTCAAATGCCCACTGCCAGTCCCCCTGCCCAGGCTGCACTCTCTCTTGGCCTGGGTGGGGGGAGGGGACGTCTTGTTGGAGAGGGCTGCAGGCTGTGTTCAATGGCACTAAACAGAATGTGGTGGCACCTCTGACTATGAGTGTCTTCTTTGGGGGGATGATGGAGAGTGGGCACAGGGGAGGGGAAGGAGGAGAATGTCAGAAAGGGGGTACAACTGCAGAACTAGACAGGGACCAAAAGGAGGGAGGAGGGAGGGAAGAAAGCCTTGGTCGTGGAAGTGAGGGCTGCTGGAGGCTCAGAGCACCCAGGACAGCTCCATAGGAAAGACAGGCTAACGACAGGCACCCTATTGCTCATGTGGGGAGGATAAGGCTCTGACTTCCCTGGCGTGGGAAACATCAAAGAGGTCAGCCATGTTGACATTGAACCCCTATCTCCCTACCTCCAGAAGAGGAACACAAAGAACTAGTCTAAGAAAGGCTGGTGTCTGAGTGACCCAGTGACCTGGCTGCCCTGAGCCTTGGTTCTTGGCAGGAGAAGCCACGGCCATAGCAGCTGGAGAGCACAGCGGACCCTGGGGCAGGAGAAATCAGTGAGGACAGTGGGGAGGGGGTTGAAGTTCCCAGGGGGTGAGCTGGAACCTGGAGGGTGAGGAAGCTGGTTGGTGTGAGACAGGATGGATTTGGGCCTGAAGGAGGCGTAAGTGTTCAGCAGCAGGACACCCGCTCCCTGCACAGAGCCCTCTGCTCTTGGGGGATGCTCCTCCTTGATCTATGCCATGCTGCTCACCCTGGGGTGAGGAGGGGGCGATGGGACTGACCGGCCTTTCACTGCCCTAGTGATGGCCCTTGCCTGCTGAAAGGTATTGGGAACCAGGATGGAGTGGGGAGGCTAATCCAGGGAGCAGATGTGAGCAAGCAGGACAACAGGGCGGGGGGCTCTGAGAGAGGGGTATGGATGATTCGCCAGCATACTCTGGGCCATCAGTCTGTGCGGCCATGAGGTGCTCCCCTGTCCTCCACAGGCCCCAGTCATTGCGGGCCCCCCCTGCGGAGCCTGGTGGACATGGGGCAAAGCCAGGGAGGTGTTGGGACAAGACACCAGGGGACTGCAAAGGACTGAGGGGAGGCCAAGAGAGGCAGGGTATTTCCCACCCACGTACCAGGAAGGTCGGGAAGCCCCATGACATAGCAGACCCTTCACTGGGGTTAGAACCCCCTGCCTGCCTGGCCGAGGACTAAACAGCTGACTGAGGCTACTCTCTCTGCCCACATTGTGACCTTCTTCTAAGCCGGT
Organism: Ursus arctos; assembly: GCF_023065955.2. NCBI lineage: Eukaryota > Metazoa > Chordata > Mammalia > Carnivora > Ursidae > Ursus > Ursus arctos. The sequence continues at coordinate 91,050,920 of NW_026622985.1, read as the reverse complement.
CACTAGCACATTTTAAAACTCCCGGGAGGGGCCAGGACGTTGGTGTGATCTCTCCAACTTCAGGACATACCCCCCCCCACCCCCAACAGATCCAACCTCTGGCCTGGGCCTCTGACAGTCTTTAAGACGAGGTCCTGGAGGTGGTCAAAGGATCAGCTCGTCCTCATCCTCCTCATCAGTGGATCGCAGACTGGGGCCCTGCAGGATGTCAGCCAGCTCCTCCTCCGGCCCCGGACTCTCCACCAGCTCCAGCTCCTCCAGCTCGCCCTCCACCTTGTCTGGAGCCACCGAGAGCGAGAGCGGGGGCTGTGGGGAGGGGGAGGGCACAAGGCTCTCTGGGGAGGCGGGAGCCCCGTCCCCTGACCCAGCAGCCCCAGTTCCATCCTCAGGCAGGCTCCAGGCCTCCGTGGGAGGGGGCAGGCCCCCGGGGTTCTTCCGAGTTGAAGTTGTGCTCCGGAAGCTGGCGAGGGGAGGACGGAGCTGCACCCCAGACTTGGTGTGCCCCTCAATGGCCTTCTGCAGCTGGTGGGGAGAGGGCAAGGGGGTACAAAATTGGGAAGAGAAAGAAGAGGGGATAGCATGAGACAAACAGGCAGGAGAGAGGACAGATCTGTACAAGGAGGAGGAGCAGGAAAGACATGGAGCAGCACGAAAGGGGCATGGTGGGGCGGGGGGGGAGACGCGTCTGTGGATCTGCGAATCCCAAGCTCCTCTGACAAGGCCCCTTCCTGGTGACCCTCAGCCACATCCCATCTCTCCCCTCCTTCCATGGCCCTCCCCAGAGCACACACATGAAACTGTGACTCATGCCCTGAACCCTCATCCCACCCCACCCCCCATGGAAGGTCCCGGGGGCATTCCTCTCCACCTGCCACAGGCTCCCCCCATCCCCTCCAATCTCCACGTGAGACACCATCCCCTCCCCACCCCCACCCCCTTATCCTGTGCCCACTCTTCCTCCTGCAGCTCCACGGGGACCTGTCACATTTACCTCTTCCAACGCCAGCACGCCCCTGAGCTTCCCCATGCTGGTCACATAAGCGAGGTGGAGGCCAAGGAGAGAGAACAGCGTGTGGGTCTGCGGGGACACAGCAGCACGTCAGCGCGTGTCCACCCCAGACCTCCCCTGCCCTCCACAGCCCTGAGCAGTCGGGGGGCAGGGACTTGCCTTGTGCAGCGATGTCTGCTCCACCAGCTGGAAGGGAGATTGGTCAATGCAGCAGTGGTCAAAACAGACAGGCTGGCTCAGCTGCTCCTGCTCCCAGGTCTCAATCTGCCAGGCAGAGTAGGGCAGTCACTCAATATCACGGAGCCCCCTCCAACCTCACTCCTGCAGCTTGACCCCAAACAGCCCTCCTAGCCCCAGCCCAGACCCCCAAATAGCAATGACCTGTCACAGATCCTCCAGATCACTAGACCTCCTCACTCTTCCCAGCGGCTGGTCCCTCTCCTCCCTCACCAGGTCCCGCATCCACCTTCACCCTCAGGCGCTTAGAGCAAGGCTGTCTTCTTATCCTCCAGCCCTTCCACCCCCTGGTGCCCTGAGCACTTGTCACTTCCAACCCCTCTGTCCAGTCTTGTTTCACCACTCCTGTAATACCCACTGCTCGGGGAAATGAGGCGTGCCTTCCAGAAGCTGCCTTTGCTCTTCTGGATTCCCTTTATTGCCCTCGTTGCCCCCACCCTGCCTGCACACTGTTCTCCTGACGCTCCCGGGAGCACGATTTTTCCGTCCCCTATCGTACTTTGCTGGTCTCTCCTTTTCAGAAATGACATGGGTCATGCTCAGTCTCTTCTTGCCACTTGTCTTACCTCTGCCTACAGGGCAGAGTTGAGGACGTAACCCCTTAAGAGTGTTACGTGGGGTTGCCCCCCGCATGTTGTGCAGAATCAAGCACATTCGTCTCTTACGGATCACGGCAACTATCTGCTGATTTGAAGAGCTATACTGAATCACGCGGTACTTGGTTGGCTTGAGTAAAACCATTTTTGTTTTGTCCATGACAGAAGCATAAAGGCATGAAGGCCTTAACCTCCTCTTGATTTTAGAGATGCACGCTGAAATCCCCAAGGTTCCAAATAATCCAGGAGAGCTCTTTCATAACTGAATCTAAAATTTCCTGAAATCTCTTTCCAGTCAGCACCCTCCGAACACTGTACTACTTTATTTTCCTATTTGTTCAAATCTGCATGTCTCAAGCTTCAGAGACGGTCTCCGAAGGCCGCCTCCTAGTTCTGGTGCCCAGTGTGGAGTCCACAGCGGCGTGCTCTCCATCTGTCCCTTCCTGGCTGTTCTGGACCGCAATCCCACCTCCTCTAAACCTCGCCTGCCCTGGCTGAAGGTTCACACCGGGTTTGGCTGGCCCTCACAGCACAGGACGGATGACCACTCAGCAGGTGTGCTGTAGACATGATTTATTTGTAGGACCCTTGCCAACCCTGGTGTGGTGGGTCCTTCCTCCCGGACCTTTCTAGGACCATTTCCTGCCTTCCCCAGTGCACATGCACCAAGCACTTCCTCTGGGCCAAGCATTATTCAAGCTGCTTTACATGTCCTCACTCATTGGATCACCCCCAACAACAGAGCACAAAGTGCAGAAGTAGTCTGCCCAAGGTGACACAGAGCTGGAGCCAGGCTACCGACCGTGTTCCAGGAACCCCCAGCTTGCATCCCACGGGGCGGGGGATGTCTGCCTTGGGGTCTAACATGTCCCACTACTTGCAAAAGCTCAGCCCCGATACCAAACTGGAGCTCTAACTGTGTATGCTCCTAACAGAGGAGCAGAATGAAACAAGACTCTTCTGCGGGTGTCACCTGGATATTGCCAAAGGTGCCTCCTCGATCTCATCTGAAAACCAAGTTCAAAATATCCTGAATTTTTACTCCTCTGGGATCTTATCCACCTAGAACGTTCCAGTGGGTGACATGGGAGCTTAGATACCTAAAGTCTTCTTTGGGAAAGACATAAGCTAAAAATGGATGCTTTGTATTTATAAACCCTGGTCGCACTTTATTTCCAGTGGTGTTAAGTACCCTCACTGGTCAACTAGCTGGCTTTCCCTCTGGAGCACTTTTTTAAAGAGTACGATTATTGGGTTAGGACTGGAGCAAGGCCCTCTTCAACCATAGTTATGACCCATCTGATTCCTGCTTGGGGGCAGAAGCAAGAGCTGTTCTTTTTCCTATGTGCTCATCGATCTTTCCATTAAGCATTGATCAAAAGGGTATGTGTTTTGAGGGATGACAAGGGGAAAAGGGGAAGTCTTCCCTTCTCTCCTATGACTTCCCCCCCATTTAGTCCTAACAACCAATGAGATGTTTATTTAAAAATTAATATCCACTCTGATTCTTTGTTATCTACATACTTTTAAAGCTCTGTCTTTTCAGCCTCCACAGGGGGCCTGCATTCTTTTATCAAATGAAACGGCTGCTAATGGACTGTTGTTTCTCTGCAGCCCTGGGCTCTGTTCCCATCCGGACTGGATCAGGACCACTGCTGCCTCCTCCAAATCATTGCTCCACATCTGTCTGCTCCTCACAACCAAGCCCACTCAGGGCTGGATTTTCTCTCTCATGGACTCAATCACTATTTTTTTTAGGAAATAGGTGTTTGTCCCAATGAGACACCGCTGTCAGTATTTGCCCTCTGTTTTCGGTTCTTTCCAGTCTCGCTTCCTGGCATTTTCTAGCTGTCCACTGTCTCGGGGCCCTGAGCAATCCGGCACTGTACCCTCCAGCAGGCACCGACCGTCTTCGTTCCCATGCTGCTCTTCCACACTGGTCCGTGTAACTGCTGGCTGCCTGGTGCCATCCCATGGCAGCTGAAGCTCGTCCTTCCTGCACGGCCTCCGCCTGGTCCAGAACGTCCCTAATGTCTAATAAAAGATCTAAGGCTTATCTTAGCTTTGTGGTCCCATCCATGTGTGGAGGCTCTAAACCTTTCTTTTCTGATCCCTCTGAGACCACCACCACGTTTCCCCCACCTCTGAGTGAGGGGCCCACCCCTTTCTCCATAATCCTCACTCCCAACCTCTCAAAATGCTTTCTGGCCTAGACTCGCATCCTACTCTTACAAGAACACAGTGAAGCAGATGGGCGAGGTCTTCATTGGACAGAACGATCCACCCCAGATGGCTGTTTCTCTTACCTCTTCAGGTGACATGTTGTCCACTAAATCCGTTGACTCCTAGAGAAGAAAGCACAGGTCCAAGTTCTTTCCCTTTTCTCCCCACGGCAGCTGTGGTTCCACTGGTCATTAGCAACCCTCACAGGCCAGGGCCACAGACGCCTGCATTCCTGCTTGTCCCTCCTGCCCCAGGATGAAACTTCTTCGTGCTGGGACCTCCTCCTCCCTGACTTAAGGACCATGGGTTTCTCAGTCGTCAGTGGCATGGTCCTTTCCCTGTCTACCCTCCACAGCACATCTGCTCTCACCTGGGTTGTTTTCTTCTTCGTGGGGCGAGGTCTGCCCAGTAAGCAGCGCAGCAGGGACCGAAAGACAGAGGGTCTTTGACCTGAGAGGAGTGGCAAGCAGATGGAAATGGAAACAAAGTCATATCTGGCCTGGGAGGAAATGGCGGAGGGGTGGGTGGCTGGAGGGGCCCCTGACACTTTGCCGCACACCGCGTGTTCTTCCCAGATGCCGCATCTCCATAGATACCCCTGTTCTACCCTCCTAAATCAGCCCTTGCCTCTACCCCTTGGGGCAGTAATATGGAGACACAATGATTAGGACTCCCTTCCCGCCCACCCCTGCCCTCATCCCTCCTCATAGTAGCAGCCCTGAGGTGGAGGAGAGCCCAGAGAGAACCCACGAGGCATGAGTGAGGGTGCATGCTGGGACAATCTTCACCTGCAGGCTCCGGGGCTTCTGGCTGCTGTTTGTGGCTGGGCAGGGGCCCATTGGACTCTTCGGGGGACAATGGGGCAGTAGGAAAGGGGTGAGGAGGAGGGGGAGGAGGCAGCTGTAAGGAACAATAAAAATTCTCAGTCCTGGAAAAGAGGCTGCCTAGTGCTTTCCTGCCTTCATCAGCTGGTGTCCTGGGAATTCTAGCTACATCCATTTGCTCCCATACCTGTTCAGAACTCCTATATCCCTTTGAATTCTCATTGGTATCATCATCTGCAGCCTGATCTCCTTTAGCCCCCAGCCACCAGGTGCACTGGTCTCTTTGACTTCTTCAGTGACCAGCATCTCCTCTCCCTCTTCCTACTTTCCCTTTGCCCCAATCTATCCTGCTCCCCCAGCCCGTCCCTGCCTGGTCACCTCAGGCTTCCCAGAGACGTCGTCGTCTTCATCCTCATCCACAAAGGCAAAGGACTCCCTCCGGCCCTCGGGTGAGATGTCTTGGTGTCCCTTGCCAGCTGGCCGAAGCTTCCCGTCGAAGGGCAGCTCAGACAGCTTCCTGGCCATGTCCTGGGCTGCCCGCAGCCTCCGCTCAGGGCACAGGTGGTGCTGCAGGAGGGACTGCAGCTCTGAGCGCTCCACAGAGCCCAGCAGGATCATTGAATCTGGGGGAGAGCCAAGCTCAGCCTGGGCCGGTGCGATTCCCCTCCCTCCTCCGCCCAGCTCCACAGGATTGGGTCGGGGACAGAAGCTGAGCACCTCTGCTTCTTTTTCCAGCTTTTACCCTCTCTTCCTGAAAACTTATTTCAAACATCTTCCAGGATTGACCTCACTCAATCCCTTTTATTTCAGTCATTTAGCACTTAGAGACCCAAGTGATAGTATGCTAATTGGTGTTAATTTATACTTATTTTGATGCAGCCCTTCCTTATACGGGTTGTTTGTAAATAGGTGAACTTGGTATTAAAATAGCTAATCAACTCTGTCTCAAAAAAAAAAAAAAAACACAAAACCGAACAACTTCAAAAGCCATTTATATAGACTGTGATGTGAATATACTTTGAAAGAAGTCTACAAGGATATCTGATGTTTAATCACTTAAACATATAAATACACACACACACACACACACACACACACACACACACACACACACATATAAACAAAATGCCAACTTTTCCTGGGAAGGTCTTTCAAATATGGAAATTCTGCTACCATAATGAACATTTTTGTTGTTTTAAGCCCATAAAATTGCAGCAGTGTTATTAAGGTAAATCTTACCATCAGGTCTTCGTTGTTACTATGAAAACCCTTCACCTCCTTGGCTGTACCCCTGCTCCAATTAAAGCCACTGCTTTAGAGACCACTTACAAAGTATTTGGGATTTGGGAAAAATATTAAAATGAATCTAACTTGAACAATATGGACATTCTGATTAGCTGAAATCAGGGACTAACAAATTTACTGGCTCCAAATGGCCCTACATGATTCTTCTTAATTACATGAATTCAAACATCAGGCAAGTATTTATTTAATATCTAGTAAATACCTAGAAGGAGGCAGTCTGAAGGAGATAGAAGTTATAGCCTCTGCCCTCAAAGAATTCCTAATCTAGTGAAACATAGATATAAACTCCAATAAGAAATAATATAGGGATGCCTGGGTGGCTCAGTTGGTTAAGGCTCTGCCTTTGGCTCAGGTCATGATCCCAGGGTCCTGGGATTGAGCCCCGCATTGGGCTCCCTGCTCAGATGGGAGTCTGCTTCTCCCTCTGCCTGCCACTCCCCCTGCTTGTGCTCTCTCTGTGTGTCAAATAAATGAATAAAATCTTTTAAAAAATAATAATACAGGGGCGCCTCGGTGGCTCAGTCGTTAAGCATCTGCCTTTGGCTCAGGGTATGATTCCGGAATCCTGGGATCGAGCCCCACACCAGACTCCTTCGCTGGGAGCCTGCTTCTTCCTCTCCCACTTCCCCTGCTTGTGTTCCCTCTCTCGCTGGCTGTCTCTCTCTCTGTCAAATAAATAAAATCTTTAAAAAAATAATAATAATAATACAGAGCAGGATTAAGTGCCAAAAGTGGACAGAAAGGATGGTGAAGGAAGTGACATATGAAAGCACTGCTTTAAGACCATTCATTCAATAAATAAATAAACAAATAAGTAAGTAAATACAAATTTTAAAAAGGGGTGCCTGGGGGGTGCAGTTGGGTAAGTGTCCGACTCTTGGTTTCAGCCCGGGTTGTAATCTCACGATCGTGAGGTCGAGAGCCGTGTAAGGCTCCGGGCTCCGTGTGGAGTCTGCCTGGATTTCTCTCTCTCTCTCTCTCCCTCTACCCCTCCTTCCTGCTCTTTCTCTGTCTGCCTCTAAGAATAATATATAAATCTTTTAAAAAATTAAAAAGAAATAAAACCATTCACTCCTTCATACAGAACTGTTTCATCTGTTGGGCACTGAAGCACAGCTACCATTTAGCTCAGCAGCCGAGACAGCCACATAAGGGGCTCCAGGTTTACAGCTGAGCCTTACTATTCATGAACTCCCTGTTTGCGAATTTGCCTCCTGGCTAAAATACAAGTATTTGTAAACTGTAAATCAGCGCTCAAGATGCCTTCACCATCATTCACAGACCTGCGCAGAGCAGCAAACCACTACAGCCTCCCTGTGCACACGCTCCCAGCTGAGGTAAGAAAAGTGACATTCTGGGACACCTGGGTGGCTCAGTTGTTAAGCATCTGCCTTTAGCTCAGGGCCTGATCCCAGGGTCCTGGGATCGAGCCCCGCATCGGGCTCCTCTGCTGGGAGCCTGCTTCTTCCTCTCCCACTCCCCCTGCTTGTGTTCCCTCTCTCGCTGGCTGTCTCTCTCTCTGTCAAATAAATAAATAAAATCTTTAGAAAAAAAAAAAAGCGACATTCTGCTTCCTGTCTCAGCTCTCATATTATAAATAAGCATTCTTTTCATGGTCCATTTAATGCCACATCTTCACATCGTTGTTGATTTTGTGTTGGTGATTTTGCTGTTTAACATCCCCCCTCCACCCCCCGCCACCCCAAGCAGGAAGGCTGTGATGTGCCTTATGGAGAAAATACGCCGCTAGGTAAGCTTCGTTCAGGCATGAGTTGTAGCCCTGCTGGCCATAAATTCTAGTTAATGAATCAATAGTATATATTAAATGAGGTGTCTTTAAATTAGAGAGATACACATAAAATAAGTTTATGCATTCATTGGTTGAAGAAAACGTGACCAGAGGAACCTAACCCTGTATTTTCTCCAGGGCAACAGTTCCATATAGTATCCCTAATTCAGTGTTCATGGCTACTTTAGAGAACATAGCTGCAATGACTAATGAGCATCGGTTGTAGTTCTCTAATGGGATTTTTTTTTTAAGATTCCTTTATTTTAGAGAGAATGGGGGGAGGAGCAGAGGCAGAGAAAGAAACCCAAGCAGAGGCCCTGCTGAGCATGGAGCCCACTTCGGGCCTGATTTCATGATCCAGAGATTATGATCCACAAAGTACGACCCCAGCTGAAATCAAGAGTTGGATGCTCAACCGACTGAGCCACCCAGGTGCCCTCTCTAACTGGATTCTTAATTATCTTCTTGTGCTCATGTTCTGGCTGTATTTTTCCTTCTTAAAGATGATCGTGCTCCCTAAGGAACACAGGCTGGGTATCCTGTGGCAGACTGGGTGGTCCCTAAAGATAAGCCCACACTACAGCGCCGCCTCCACCTCTGCGGAGCCCTCGTTCAGGTCACTAGCTCAGGAGTCTGCTTCCTTTCTTCCCACTAACCTTTTGAATCAACCAGTGGTAAAGTCTTGACTGTGGTGGTCTGGAGCAGGTTTTGCAATTCCCCGTACGTGCAAGTAGCTGAAACAAACTTCACATCACGTACCATGATGTCCTCAACAAAGATGGTAAATTTGCTATGGGGGAGAAGGCATGGGGGGTTAGCCCCACCATATGTTGTTCCTTTGCTGTCCCTCCCATTCCTCCCGTGAGCTTTGCCATGCATTCCATCACTCATAATATTCATTCAGTACATGGGAACATAAAAATAAGTAAAAAGCAGTGTTTCCAGATGTTGATCCTAACCTCAGTCTTGACCGCAGAAGCTCCCACCCCCACCCAATCAAGTCTGAACTAATTCCAGCTGGTGCCCTAACCTGAGCTGGTTCCAACCAAGGTCAGGCAAGTAGGGTAGCTTCTTGACCTGGATGATGCTGTCATAGAGGGAGGGCTGCAGGCTCTGAGCCACCATGTTGGCCAAGATGACAGCCACCATCATGGGTAAGATGTGGGCAATCTGACCCGTTAATTCGAAGCAAATCACAGCTGTGGAGACTGTGTGGGATACTGCACCAGTCAGCGCTGCCGCCCCTGGAATGACACAGGAATGTACCGATGGGTTAGGGCTGCCATTCGTGGCATGGAGGGCATGTGGGGATGTGATGGGAGACATGATCCTCGTCAGTGCCAACACTCCTGACATAACCATCTGTCAAGAGTAGGGGCTAGAAAACTGTTAGCACATCATTTTGATCTCATTCTATGTCCTTCGGCAATTTACAAAATCATTGTGCGTACCCAAATCTTCATTTGTAAAATGAAGATAGTGATGTCCTATCTATTCCTTGCTTTTGAAAGTTTGGATCATTCTTTTTTTCTTCTTTTTTTTTTAAAGTAATCTCTACATCCAACATGGGGCTTGAACTCACAACCCTGAGATCAAGAATAGCATGTTTTCTGACTGAGCCATGCAGGCACCCCAAAAGTTCGGATCATTCTTAACCGAGCATTCTAAAACCCAGTGACAGCATTTTCCATCAGACCTCAGGTTTTGATGTCAACAATTTATGAGTGAAGAGAGTCAAAACCCAGGACTCATGCTGTGGACCTGGAGCAATGACACCTGTGTCAGACCCTGATTCTACAATTTCTCAACTGTTTAAGTAGAACTCGATTCTTCTGGAATCCCATACTCTCATCTCTAAGGTAAGAATGTCATTAAGTAAGTTGTAAGGCCCTTGTAGATCTAAAACGTTATGATTCTATTAACTCTTTGGAAACAGAATCTTATTTGTTTTTCATTATGTTTTCCCATCAATGAAAATAGTCACTAGAAGGTATACATGAAAAAAGAACAAGAAAAAGACAGAAAAGAGAGGGGTGCAACCTACAGAGCATGTGACTCTTAATCTCAGGGTTGTGAGTTCAGGCCCCAAGTTGGGTGTAGATCCTACTCAAAAAAAAGAAAATCACAAAAGAGAAAAACTGGAAGGAATAATTCTACAAGATGGTACACATGATATGCTTCAGAATGTGAACTGTCACAGGAGATTTGTATCCTGGGAAATGTCCATCAGGAGGATGGGGTGATATGTGAGAGACATGAAGATGGGGAATAAGAGCAGATGACTCTTATTGGTGAAAGAGGCTTTTGTAAATGTCTGTGATGGGGGAGTAAGATCACCATATGCACTGGAAAGCTGCCTAATGCTTCTGTATTTAAGGGAGGCATGGCCTTAGATGTTATGTGGTTTTGGTGAGGAAGAGGAGGAGGGCAGAGGCATAACAATTTTGAAGATTATACTGGCCACTGTGTTTGTTAGACAGGGTTTCAGTCGGATGGGATTGTGGATTTAATGAGAAAAAGATTATCACAGATTCTCAGAAAGTTAGGGCAGTAAGATATCTCAGAAGTCATTTTACAACAAAAACTCAGGGGCAGAAAGGTAGCTAGCTTGCTCCGCAGTCATCCAGGCGACACGTGGCAGGGATGAGTACAGAGCCTGTGTTTCTTAGTTCTTAGTCATGTACTCTGAAGTCCTGTCAGTCTTAGCACATCTTCAGGTCGGCAGTATCCAAGCCAGTCACCCACACTGGTGTTTCTGTGATTCTTTGGAAGGAAGGAAAAAATCCTTTCCAAACGTTCAGGCACAATCCTAGGTAGATGCTTTCATTCTTATTATCTTGTTTAATCCCAATAATCCCTTTTCTACATAAAGAAACTAAGGCTCAAAACATTCAATAAGAGCTAATGAGAGTCAGAACCAAGGGTTGATTATTTGAATAAAAGTTGAATCAGACAGCATAAAATTAAAACCGCATCGTGTAGTTTGTCTGGAATAAAGATATCATGGAGGGTTTGAGTGTGGCTATTAGGGGTTACCAGAGGGTGGAATGAGTCTCACCAATTACTGCATAGCCCCCGGGTAGGATCTTGTAGATGATGTCATCAAATAGGATACCATCAGGGAATAGCATGGCCATGATCTCTCCTACCAGCCTTCCAAATGCAGCTCCTAGAGGAAAGACAAAAGGAAGGAAGGTGTTGAAAGATCCAAGTTCCTTATCCTCTATATTTCAGAGCCAATCACTTCTTGGGTACTAAGACCAAATACAAGCTCCTGGCATTCCAGTCCTTTCCTTAATTTCCCAGTACCCTAGATTGCAGCTATCAGCAAGGTCCCAGGCTTCCCATCAGAACTTACCTAGCACAAACACAGGCATGAAGCCTCCGCAGGGTATGGGCATAGTGGTGGCCACGATGGACATCCAGAACTGGGGTAAAAAGAGGCATCAGGACACCCTCTCAACTCTGCCCAATACACACATACATACTCCACTCTCTCCTCACTTCCAACCCTCCCACTTGCCTCAAGAGTCACAGAAACTGTGGGATAGCTAATCCTTCCAGAAGCCATCTGGTCTGCACTCTTCCTCCAGATCCAAAAAACGTGGAGTACTCACTCAGGCTAAAAGACCACCAAAGACAGCACTATAAGAAAGTTCCTCCTGATGATTCATGCCCTGAGCCGAAGGCAGACGCTTAATGACCGCGTTACCCAGGTGCCCCCTGAGTCATTTTTTTTTATATCAAATCATATTAAGCAGAAGTTCAAAAGATCAGATCTATCCTAGCCATCCTGGAAGGGCACATTGAGAAAGCTAGCCAATGGAATAGAAAAGATCTCGAAGGCCAACTTTGTCAAGTAGTATTCCAACAGAAACCAAGACAATTTTAGCAAAAGCAACACACAAATTCTGTGGCAAAGAATGTGGAATGATTGAGAAATAGAGTGGAAAAGGGAGTACTGGTTGAACTTTTGAAATATCTGTAAAAGAAGTAAAAATATAAGACACAGCATGTAAATTTAGAAACAGGTTTACATATCACTTCCAAAATAAGTAAGCCAATCTTACAAAAGGATCTCAAACTCATGTGGTGAAAGATGGTAGCAGCTAAATCAGAACAAATTGCCAGGCTCGAAATATTTGTAATTGAAAATCTGTACCAAGTGCATTGTAAGCTAATGAGAAATACATTTCTTACTATTCTGAACCTTAGAAAGATTCCCTCGAGCCAGGGCTGATGTCAAGAGGCCATGACAAATGCTCTGAGAAGGCTTCATCCCAGAAGCTCCGAGATGAGGCAAAATGCATACTTCTTCATGTCAGAATATGACCATGCAAAACAGCTGAGAAGTGCAAAGTCAGATGTACAAGTGAAGAGAATATAGACTGAGAAAGCCTTGAGTATAGAGCAACCGTGTGTCTTGTTTTCTCTGCCTGCTTTCAGCCCTGGCGTGGTGCTCATCAATGCAGGTAGGATGTAGGTAGGTCACTGGGGAGGGAGGGAGGGAAGGAGGGAGGGAAGAAAGAAGAGAGCTTGGTCAAATAGTGTCCATACAACACAGAAAATGCTTCTCAGAGCTACTATTTGCTGAAACACCCAACAGAAATGCTCATTGGGGAATTTGTTGAAACTGCAGATGACTAGACACCACATCAGTCTATGTGGACATGGAGTTCTGGGCACTCGCACCTTATTTAACCTTTGCAAATGATTCTGACATATAACAATTGGAGACCCCTTGAATGATTTTGTAACTTCTCTTTGGAGTAAGCACATGAAAGCCATATGGGATTTTGTAGGCTGGGTTAATCTGAAAGCTCCAGTAATACAGATTATAGGTGGCTGGTAGGTATGATTTCAGAGGATGAATTTTGGATTATCCCTCAAGATATGTGTTAGAACAGATGAGGATCAGAGGGCACTGAAGTGATCAACTCCTAAGGACAAAGAATGACAGGAGCTTAGCAAACTTTTTGAGCTATTAGCACATGAAAGGAAAGATCCAGAAGCAATGTAAATAATGTAGAACACAAATAACTCTTGAGAATTTCAACACCCAGTTCTAGAGAACTGGGAAACTAGAGACCCATCATGACAGATTCCACTTTATTTAGACCCTTCACAGAAGGAGTGCTATGGAGAATTCTACAGAGCCTCAGGCTATGCTCATCAGTGATATTAGGTAATGACTTTAGACTTACTAAAAAGGGAAACTGAGAAGTTGTAATTTTATTCGTACCCATTGTAGCAGCTGCTGACTTACAACATGATGATATTGAGGAAGACGGAAGTTCCCTTCATCAACAGCTGACAGAACCTTATTGCCTGTATGGATACCGCCAGAAGCCCACACAGGCTAAATTGCAAAGCAGACTGTGGAAAAACAGTTCTAGACACTTTCATATTCTAATTTGTCTATGTAGCCTATTACCTACACTTAGGAATAAATAAAGGGATGGATGCATATGTGTCCAATAATAGAAAAGTGAAAATGCTGGAAGCAGTGATAATTGGACAATATGATGGATTTATAGCAACGCGTGGTGTTACGTTTATAAATATTATGGAATGGCATAGGCCTGATGCAAATTGTGGGGGTTGAAATATAGCCCGGGAAATATGTGAGTTTCTTCCCCTGTTATGCTTATGATGTAAACATTATCAAGGATGTGATTCAGTGAGAAATTAATAATAGTGACATACAGTTGAGTCCTGCTATATAATCCAAGTAGGTTTCTCAGAATACACTTTAATCCGTGAAGTCAAATGCAGATATATACTTGGGAATCTGGGGAGGTGAGGTGAGGTATAGGAGAAATGTTGAAAAATATACAGTATTTTGTTTCTACAAAACTTTGCAAGAGCTTGACATTTTAAAAGTATGTATGATCCCAAAGTTACCATATAGTTCAGCCTAGAGGAACATCAGGAAAACACAATCATTATCCTTGAACAACAAATTCTGGGATGCTATCAAAGCTTGGACTTGGCTACTTACAGGAAGCTGGGACTTATAAGTTAGAGAAGAGGAACTCTGTCTTGAAAGCCCAAAAGTCAATTCCCTAACAAGGCACCGAGAACTTATTTACAATAAAAATATCAAATCTTTTGAAGGAAGACATAAAAAAGACCTAATAAAGCAGGTGTACAAAATATGGAAGCTGTCGACCCACTGAACCCGCACAGAGTGGAATGGGAAAGAACATGCACAGATACAGCTTCCAGAAACCCGGAGCAAATCCTGAGAATATAAGTCACAGAGCTGGAACCTGGTGTGTCAAGCACCTGGTGTCTTTAATCACAGGATCCTTGACAAGTACATTAAAGGAGGAGCCAAAAACAAAGACATTTTTTTCAACCATAGCATGAGATTTGCAAAAGTTCAACAATCCAATATTATATATTTGGCACACGGGAGGTGTGTAATAATATTTATGGAATAAATGAACCCACAGCTATTATAATGTAAATATAACTTAGTGACTCATATCCTGGGAAAATATAGATTCACAAAATGTATTATGAATAAGTGAATAGCAAGGTATTCAAAAGCATGAAAGTTCAGTGCGGACAGCCTTTTGAATAAGAACCCTAATATACAGAGGAAAATGTTGGATCATTCAGGCAAGATATACCATTTGCAATCACTGAAAAAGAAACGAAAAAAAAGGGAAAGCAGCAATTGTAATAGATGTCACAACTGGGGGTGGAAATAAAAATGTCTTTACATAAAGCAGTGACTGAGAAGCCTATGAAGACATGGTCCTCGACTGACAGACATGGAAGAGGCTAGCTTTGGTCTCCTAACTGAAATAAGGAGAAAATGGCTTGAAAGTGACAAAATCCTTACAGCCTCACCACCAAAAGAGGGAATAATAACATGTATAAAAATGACTTATGGGGCGCCTGGGTGGCTCAGCCGGTTAAGTGTCTGACTCTTGATTTTGCCTCAGGTCATGATCTCAGGGTGGTGGGATCTAGCCCCAGGTCAGGCTCCATGCTCAGCAGGGAGTTTGCTTAAGATTCTCTCTCTCTCTCTCTGGGGCGCCTGGGTGGCACATCGGTTAAAGCGTCTGCCTTTGGCTCAGGGCGTGATCCTGGCGTTACGGGATCGAGCCCCACATCAGGCTCCTCCGCTATGAGCCTGTTTCTTCCTCTCCCACTCCCCCTGCTTGTGTTCCCTCTCTCTCTGGCTGTCTCTATCTCTGTCAAATAAATAAATAAAATCTTAAAAAAAAAAAAAAAAGATTCTCTCTCTCTCTCCCTTTGCCCCTCCCCAAGCTCACGAGCTCACACTCGCTCTCTCTCTAAATAAACAAAATCTTAAAAAATTATTTATAGTCACTGATAAAATTGAGTTAAATATTTTATCTCTTTGGCAATTCTAGGAAAGAGATTATCCAGTAGATGGGGAAAAAATGGATAAGCAAATCATCTAAAGATGGATAATCAGATACAGGAGAATGAAGTACCTAATTAATATGTGGGGGGATTTGGTTAATTTATGTCAGGTATTTACACAGTTATCTATATTGCTCAACCCTGTCTCGTCCTTGTTTACTAGGCTGCTGTGATGTCTTAATCATTTAGCAAGTGGAACTTAAGCAGGCTTATGGTAATTATGGCAACATCGCTAAGTTGACATGAAGGGAGCAATTAACCCAGATATCGGCTCACTTCTATAGGTGAGCAACGTACCTAGGCTGGTTTCATAGCTATTATCTTTTCAAGTTGGACAAAGCCCCGATAAAGTTGTACCCTCTCCTACCCTATCCACACCGTGGGTTCCAGGTTGAAAACAGAAATCTAAGAGGTCAGGAGTGCAAGGAGGGGTACCTTCATGATAAAGAAGAGGAAGATGATGATGACCACGTTGACCTGTGGGTGGATCCACACAGCCGACCGGCCCAGGCTTTCAGGGTCACCCACATGCTTTACCCAAGTGTTGTTGTCAAACAGGGTACTGATGGCTTCACGAGGCATCAACTGTGAGAGGAGGAAGCAAAAGGGGGCAGGTCTCCAAGGACATCCCGTACTAGCGCATTGTACAGAACTGCTCCCCCGGTCTCATTGTTTAAGGGGCTCTCTTGCTCTTCTCTCGGGGAGAGCTTCTACCCTTGGGCAAAAGTGCTCAGAAGCCTGAGGGATGTCTGTGCTGTGGCCCTGCCCTGGCTGAGTCCCAGTCATGTGCTCAGTGACCTGACCGCCCTCCCCCCCACCCCGACTCCCTGGAGCTGACCTCTCCAGCCATGAATTGACCCATTCCTGGCGGAAAGGTGAATGAGGCGATGATGAAGGTGACTATTCCGGGATACAGCAGGCGGCTGAAAAAGAAACAGATTGGAGCCCCCCCCGCCCCAAGTTAGCCTCAGTGGATGCCACACTGAGCTGGTGAGCTGGGCCTCAGTAGCCCACTGCAGCCTCAGCTCTTTAAACATGGAATGTTCTTGTTCTTGCCACCAAAAAGCAACCTTCAAGGGGCAGACCATGCCACTCGCTTCCTATGTGGAGTATCTGGGCTTCTATATTTCATCGCAAGCCACCTAAAGGCAAGGACGGTCTCTGACAAACATTAAAAGGGAGGGGCTCATGGAGAAAGCAGAATGGAAAAGGGTAGGACACAGAAGGGCAGTGACTCACTGCTTCGCCAGAAATTGGCTGAGGGCCTTGTTCTTTCGGACACCGAGCATGACTTGGCGATGCAGGTACACAAATACGGCTCCCAGGAAGCCACAGCAAATCCTGAGGGCGTAAGTTATAAAGCAATGGAACCCTCTTCCTGGACCTGCCCGCAGCGGGTAACAAACACCAGGCGTCCACCCTCCCTTTCTGCCCTGCTGCCCGCAGCAACTCACACTTATCCACGTCTGTCCCACTTTCTTCCAGCCGGGGCCCCTTCCAGCCCGAAGCTGCCCCCTCCCCTTGCTCACCAGTTCCCGAGCAGAGCAGCCGACCCCACTAACCCGATGATGGCGAAGGCTGGGAGCTCCTGCAGGTCAAAGGGGAAATCCATTCGGAAATTGGTTCTGAAGAGGGCAGTGATGGTGACTGTTGAATGGAAAGGCCAGGCATCATGGTGGGAGCGCCACAGAAACCCGGGGGGAAGCCAGAGTTATCAGCCGAGGGTCAGTGCCTTCCTTCCTCTAAGGCCGCTGGCTCCTCTTCCACTGAGTTTCCAGTTCATGCTTGAACACTGCCCTCCTAATGCCATGACCTAGATCTTTGCCCTAGATCCTTGGGCCTTGGGCCTACTTCCCAAATAATGCCATCCCTTCCTTTTCTAAACTGCCCCAAGGAGCTTCCCTTCGTGCCCCAGTTCCAGCCTCCACCCTGGCTGCCCTGTTACCCGCATCCTTGTTCCACACAGCCAGCACGCGGAAAACAAAGGCGCTGAACGTGGCCGCAAAGAATCCTCGCCAGTAGTTCCGCACGGCAAAGTAGGTAGAGGTGACCTCGATGCTGAACAGCACTCCTGCGGGGGCGTGGAGGTGGTCAGGTGCAGACAAAAGTGAGAGGCTCTCCTCCACACTCCCACCCTGCGGGCTTGAGGTGCTTTTGCTGAACCCGGAATCACGAGGGAAGCAGTGGTGGGAAGTAATGGTCTCCTGGAACCTCGTGCCCTAGACCATACACTTGCTCATGCTGGCAGTTGTTTGTAGGCCAGGCATGTGGGGCAACAAGATACAGAGAGGAGCGGAGGGGAGGTGGGGAAGGTGGGGCTGGGGGAGGCATGGTCCTTGACCAGCAAACCAGGAAGGTCAGGTGGTCCTGCCCTCTCTCCCCCTTAGAAAGTAGAGTTGGGTGGGATTCACAATTGTCAGAGATCCATAGTTACACAAGTCTGCAGAGAAGTTATGAGAGAGAACATTTCCAGAGTGGGTGCTCAGCAGAGTGGGCAAGCAGAGCTCAGGATTTATACGGACTCTCCTTCACATTCACTTCAATCTCTTCTCCCTACTTCCTCCTCCCCTGCACCATATACCTTCGGGCAACTTTATAAGGAACAAATACGCAAACTGAACACGAAAAGGCTTCATAAGAGCTGACAATACTCAATATTCCAAGAAAAGGAAGCAGAGGATTCACCCAGAGTTTTAAAAAATTAATATTAAAAACCTGACTTAAAAGAACCAAAACAAGGGGAAAAACCAAGAGGCTAGAAGTTGAAGAACAATTTTGCGTAAGAAAGGTCAGTGAGATAGAAAGCAAGCTAATCGAAAGCCCTAAATAGTACTGTTTCCGAGAGCAGGTGGTGGAGTGGAAAATGAGGAGGTAGGTACATAGACCAATAGCAAGCATGGGTAGGGACAGAGCAAGGAACGCGAAGGGGGGCATAAAAGCAAGATGTAAGAGATGGCAAAGAAAGGAACCTCTGAACGTATTAAGAATAAGGAGTGGACTTTGATTAGATGCAAAGTAAAAATTGACAAAATGACCTAGCTAAGCCTCATCTTGATCAAAGATGAGGAGAAACCAGGGAACTGAGGCATATCATCAGATGAATGGAGAAGAGGCTTGACCCCATGAGAGACCATCAACCAGATGAGGTTTGACTCCCCCTTTCTCCCCATGGCGGACGGTTGCTGGCCTAAGACCTGCTCCCGTCTTCCCCCTCAGGTAGCATCTCACACCCGAGCCATTTTTTCTCCCCGTTTGTATTCCAAGTCACATTTCTCGAATCCCTCAAGATGTCCCCCCTCTATTTCACAGGTAACAGTCACAGCAAGTTACTTGCACCAAAGGGGCGGCGGCCCAACGGTTACTCCCTTGTAGAGTAGCTGCAGCATTTGGCCGAGGGTCCCCTAGGGGTCAGCTCAAATGCCACCCTCTCCCAGAAGGCCTTCCCAGTGCCCCTCGCCACGTAGAAAGGGCCCCTCTCTCACCCTCCTGTCTCAGAGTTTGGGACTATTTGAGCACTTGCTCTTGCAGGCGTCATGATTTGTTTCCATCTCTGAGTTCTCCCTAGGCTCGAAAGTTCCATGGAACCCACCACCTGATACCATGCCTGGTACATCATCAGGGCTTAGTGTTTGTTTTGTGGATGAACAGGAGAGGAGAGGACGAGAGGGAAAGAGAACAAAAGAGAACAGAATGGGTGAAATTTCAGAAAATGAAGCGAGGGATGGGGGAATTGGGGGCAGAGAGAGCTGCCAGCCACCCCTTCTGCCTCTGCTCCTCAAATCACATCAGGTGAGACAGCTGCATCCTCAGGCTAAAAGGACCATTTGACACAGGGGGGAAGCAGGTGGAGCAAGTCTCTCTCTTTTTCTTGACCAGTAATAAAACCAAAGTCAGTTGTGATTTGTTGGGGTGTAAGCTATCCAGCTTATGAATATTTTACAATCATTTTTTGAAACCCTAGGCTAGATTTTCTTTCCTACGAGGTGGTTCTGGGATGCTTTCCCTAGCAGTCTGTCACTGTATCCTCAGGAATGAGAACTGATTTTAATATTAGTCTGAGCCAAAGAGAAAATGTGCTGCTAAAAGCAAACAAAGCCTTACAAACACAAACAGCTTTTGGAAGCTCTCTGGTCTCTGAGGTTCTGCAGTATGGCTCTCTTCTGCCACCCTGGATGTTCTCTGTTCCCTGCTTCCAGCTCCCTTGCCTCTGCCCAGGCCAGGGCCCTGTCCTTGGCGTCCTGCTCTTGCTACTCACAGACACACTTTCTCAAATCCATTTATGCCCATGGCTTCAGCTGCTGCCTCCATGCTACTGGGTTGCAAAGCAATGTTTTCAGCTCGGTTCCTGAACTTCAGCCTCACCAATCCAGCCGCCTATTTGGTATAACTTGGATATGCCACAGGAACATAAAACTCAACATATCTAAAGTAAAATCGGGGGCACCTGGGTGGCTCAGCTGGTTAAGCGTCCAACTCTTGACTCTTGGTTTCGCCTTGGGTCATGATCTCGTGGGTGGAGGGATCCGGCTCAGTACTCAGCAGGTAGTCTGCCTGCTGATTCTTTCCCTCTGCCCCTCCCCCACCTCTTTCTCCAAAATAAGTAAACAAATCTTTTTTTTAAAAAAAATAAAGTAAAATTGATCAACTCCTCCAGACCTGTTTCACGTCCTATATTCCTCATCTTGCTTACTAGTACTGCTGTCCATCCAATTTTCTTTGAAATAAACTTTAGGAGCTGGCCCAAATTGCTCTTTCTTGCTCATCCTTTATAACCTCGCATAAAATCAACGTCCAGATTCCGTCAATTTGACTTCCTATCGCCTTTACGTATCATCCTCTTCTCTCTCTCTCCTCTGCCTCCATCCAGTTCAATCTCTCATCATCTAGCATCAGGGCTATGACAATAGCCTTCTTGTTAATCTCGGATGAATCCTGCTAATCCACAGGCCAGTTCTATTCCACACACATCTGCCAAAGGGATTGGACAAATGTGCACAGTTTGTCATGTCACTTCCTTGTTCAGAATTCTTCCATGGCTCCCCTTCACCCTGGACAGCATTTCCCAAAGTCTACCTGTGAGATACTATGAGTCTCATGAGAAGTTCCTTGCAAAAAGAATTCCGTGGGAAATGCCAAATTTGAGCCACAATTTGCATAGTCATGATGCCTGCCAGCATATCCAACATTCTGATAACTTTTCCAGTTTAAAAAAAAACCTATCTGTTTAACATAGTATTTTCCAACTTAACTGACATTGGGACCCTTTTCACATGTTACATCGATTAACACTGTGGAGAACTATGTTCTGTAAAACACATTTGGACAAAGTCTAGCCTGGAGAACAGAATCTACATTCTTGTGCGTGGCCGCTGAGGACCTTCATGACACAGCCCCATTTCACATGCAGACTCATTCCAGTTCCCCTGCATCCTCCAGCAATTCCCTCATCTACTGTGATTCGAGCCTAGAGCACCCAGATCGTGACTACATGATGCCGTTTCTTCTGTCCAGAGTACCCTGTCCTCACTCTTCCTTGCGCTTTGCTCAAAATGCCCTGGAGACACTTCTCTGCGGGGGCTGTGAGGCTCAGTTTGTCTGCCCGGCCACCCTTTCAGCTGTGAGCACCTGAGATCCCGCACAGCACCCAGACGACAGATGAGGGAAGCAAAAGGATGTTTGTTGTTTTAGCAGAATGTTGAAGCAGATTTCTTTCATTAGTGTGAGGAATTAAGAGTTGGCCATATAGCGAATAAATTACCTTATTACTGATGTTTTTCTTTCAGGATTATTCTATGGTCATTAAAAAAAAGAGAAACAATCAAATAAAGCTACCTGCTAGGACCTTTATTACTTGTACTCAATATAAACATCCTGAAAATGGGATCTCAATTTTTTAGTCCCGAACCTTTTCTTGCATCAAGAGGCATGTTTTAACAGTAACTCTCTTATCTTTCCTATAGTCTACACTGGACCAAGAGAAACCTTCCTCATTCATCCTAGAAATTCCAGTTTTATGGAAAAAATAAAACAAAAAAACAGATTCTCTTCATTTTAAAAGAATCTGACTGATTAAAAACAAAAATTTAAAAAGTCTACCTGTCTAAAAATGTTTTTTAGATCTTCTGGATTTGTAAGGTGAAAAGAGTAAGTAAAGGTGAAAGTGGGTATAAATGTATGCGTGTAACGTCTGATGCGTACAGAAATTCAAATACACCCCTCACTCGTGGGAACTAGTGACTTCAAGGACAAGAGCTGAGGCCACAAGTGCAGACGGGATGCTAGCTGATATGATCTCCTTGAGCTGTGCATGCGGACGCCGCGGCAGGACAAGTGAGCAGGGCGCATTTCCATTCACTCTGAATGCTTAACCCTATGTCATTCCTGAGCCAAGCCACTGAACACTCCTCTGCGAAGGCACTGATGACATTTTCGTAATTGAAAAGATACCTCTAACAGGAGGTGTGTTTAAGAAGCATAGGCTTTTCCTGCAATTTTGTTTCCCCAGTTGTCAACGTGGTGTCCTTTTTATCACTGATGAATCCAATGAATGATCCATGTAATCCCTCTGTGTTAATCTCATTACAGCTCACACTGGGGTGTAAATAAAGAGGTACAACAGCTTTCTCTGTCTGGACAACATTTGTTAGTGTTCCAGGACAAAGGTAACAGTCTGAAAACCACCCTTGGCCTTCCACGTGCAGAAAGAGCTAACCTCAGGTTTAAGTTGCCATCAGGGAGCTACAGGGCTTTAACTCCCATTCAAAGCCCTTGTGAAAGCCGACCGTGAATCTAAGTAAGGCCCACCTACACCCCCGTGTCCTGATAGCAAGCCCAAATGGAAGTTTTCCCTTGGAGAACAAACTGCGGAGAGTCCCTGGTAGAAGATGTAGTAGTAAGTGGAGGTAAACATGTCCAACAATATCAACAGGCTTTATTCAAGACAAGTAGGGGAACAGAGAGGCTGCCTGGGTTTTCATTTCTGGCTCTCCCACTTGCTCGAGTCTCTTACCCTCTCCGTAATCATTTTTCTCCTCCCTCTCCTCTGCACCGTGGGTCTCATATGGCTTTTAGCAGGAGTGAATGTAGAAAGATGCTTAGAACATCACTTGCACATAGTAAATGCTCAGTAAAAGTTTGCTATTCTTGTCATACTTTCGTTTTAACTGGTAATATCGCACTTGGGGATGCTGACAAAACCTGGCTAGGGAGCAAGCCCGGGCAGCGGACTGATGTAGGAGGGGGTAAATCACTTGCCTCCAAGCGGCGTCCCAAAACAACAGCCGACTCCTACCGCGCAGCCCACCGTCAGCATGTCAGTGTAATAGTATGGCTGCTACTAGGGGAGAGACAGACAGACAGGCAGATGGGAGGGGCAGGGACGGGGAGCAGAGAGGAACAGAGAACAAGCAAGGGTGGGGAATAAGGCAGGAGGAGAGGCTTAAGTCACAGGGAATCAGAGTGGTCCCCTCTCCCCCAGTGATTCCCAGGCCAAGAGAAACTCAGTTAGTTTGGCAAACAGGAAGTGACCTCATAGCGCAAGGCCAAACATAGAAAATGAAATAAAAGATAAATATGTGGAAGGCAGGTCAGCTAATAAGTGATCATCAGAGAGAGGGGCTGGAGGTGGGGATGCCCCGTGCAAGAAGTGTCAGTAGCAAGAGAAACAGAAAAGACTTCAGACGCACAGTACCAATAAAGCCTGCATAAAACAGCCACCAGCTGCAAAGGTAAACATAGCCCTTTGGTAGAAAAGTATAGGCGCCTGAAAACCAGGGGCTGTGATCTGGGTCACTCCTTGAATGCTCACCCACCAGTCCCTTTGGTGAGCACCCTCTCCACCCCAAAGCTTAGGCAGTCATTCCAACCCCCTTCCAAGCCATGCTTGGGCAACAGGGGTAGGGAGGAAGTGGGACTTGCCTCCGATAGGGGCTGCAAAGCAGCATCCCACGCCCACCGCGCAGGCCGACACCAGGAGATCAAGCTGCCCAGACACGGTCTGCAACAGAGAAGCACGCAGGACTAGGAGGGTAGAGGGCTGGGGCAGGCAGCAGTGCTCACGAGGGATGGGGTGGGGGCTAGGAAGACAAAGGGACAGGGGTAGGCAGGAGGGCAGGAGAGGAACTGGCCAGGGTGCAGGCCCAGAGCAGGGGCGTGGATCAAGAAGGGAGGGGTGTCCTAGGACAGCAGTGGCAGTGTGTGGCTGGGATAAGTGGGTGGGATGTGTGTGGAGGATAAGGGAGCGTGGGTTAGCGCAGTGCCCCCCTTCAGCATCACGGCCAGCCCAGCGCAAAGGCAGCCCTCCCGATGCCCTGAACACACACAGCCCCTCCCTCGTTTTACTTTCTCAACCTTACCTCATAGACGCCACAGAATATCGACATAAACCTGCTGAGGACAGCGGCACAGATGCTGGCAATGTGGACAAAAGGGCCCTGGGAGAGAGAAGCAGGGGATGGATCAGGGGCCGGGGGTCCAGATGGGGGACTGTGTGGCATTCCATGGACAAGCTTTATGGCTCCAGGCACCGAGCTAGGTGCCCAAAATACAGCAGTGAGCAACACAGAGGGTGTGCCCTCGGGAACTGCATCCCCAAGGGGAAGGGAGGGGCTGGACCAGCATTTCAGGGATGCTCTGGGGGGAGAAGATGAGGGCAGGTGAGGGGAGGAGGAGGCAGGACAGACGAGGGTGCGATGGGGGACTAGAGAAGGTGCTCGGCTGTCAAGATTGAGTAGTGTCTCCACTGAAATGAGGTTGTGAGCCACGTGTGTGTCAGAAGGAAGAGGGGACAGCAAGGGCAGGAGCCCTGGGACTGGAACAGCTTGTGTGATTGAGGGATAGAAAGAGCTTGTCACCCAAACACAGTGAGCTAGGGGCAGCTTGGGAGGACCGGAGACCAGGCAGAAGAAGCCAGGTCAGCACAGGTCTCCTGGGCCCCAGTAAGAAGTTGGGATTTTAAGAAGACTGGGAAGCCATTAGAAGTTCTGAAGCAGATGTCAGCCAGTACTGATTGCATTTTGAAATCTGACTGCCGTGTGGATTCCCGATTGTAGCAGGACAAGAATGCACAGGAGCGGAACCTTGGAAAAAGCAGTGTCTTTCGGGGTCTCAGCTTCCGCATATTAAAACAAGGAAATTGGTCCAGAGTGTCTCCAAGGCAGTGGTCTTCAACTGGGGGAGATTCTCTACACCCCCCACCCCGGCGACATTTGCCAGTGTCTGGAGATATTCTGATTGCCAAAACCAGGGGGCACTACTGGCATCTAGGGAATAGAGGCCAGGGGTCCCACTAAACCTCCTACAATGCCCAGCCCCTCGGAACCAAGAATTATCCAGCCCAAAAGGTCTACAGTGCCCAGGCTGGAAGACTCTGCTCTAAGTTCCTACAAGCTCGGATGTGTCTGTCATTCTGCCTCAGAACTAGGACCTTTCTGAGTATTGATTTCCCCTCCCTAGTGCCTCTTGGCACTGGCTCTCCCCGTGCCAGGGCCCACGTCTGCTCGGAGACCGCCCTCTGGGCTCAGTGCTGCCCTCTGCTGGAGTATTGGTGGACCTACCTCCTTCCCTACAGGAATGCCACTGCCCAGCCCTGCAGTCAAGGCCACAACCTTGGCCACAAAGGCCTTGAGGGTGAGATACTCTTTCAGGATCACCCCACGGAGTATTGTCTTCATTTCAGGGATCCCAGAGCCTAGGAGGGTCAAAGAATGATTATGTGCAGCTTCCAGCTAGAGGTTCAAAGGGAGATGAACATCCAGACAATGGCCATGGCCATGGGGGTGAGTCAGGGAAGAGGCGGTGGTGGGGGAAGATGGCAGAGCAGAGGAAAGGGCTGTCAGTAGGGTTGGGCAAGGGAGGAAGTGGACTGGAAAGGTCTGCAGGCCAATAAGATTGTGCTGATGACATGACACGGGGAGGATGTGGGGCCGTTCTCACCTACAGCCTGGGGAGAGATGAGGTGGCAGAAGAGGGCGCTGAAGAGGATGAGAGTTAGCGGGAAGGTGACCCAGACAAGGTACTGCAGAGGCACGTTGGGCTGCATCTGGTAATAGGTCCACTTGTAGGCTGCAGAGACATGGGCCTGGGCTCAGTCCCAGAGAGGCGGGAATATCGCTGCTCCCCCACGGCCGCAGCACACTGGTGTGCCGTGAGCGTCCTCACGCCCTAGCAATCCCTTTTGACTTCACAAGATGGTGCTGTTCTCATTGCCCATGGGGGAACCTGAGCTGTGAGAGGTGATGTGACCTGTTCAAGTTCCCACTTGGAGGTGGAGTCCACGGCAATGCTGCCAACCCCACTCGAGCAGGCACATTGTTAGAGGCTGTGCCAGTTTGACCAGAACTGAGGGGTTCTGGGACTCGGGGTGGTCAGTGCTCAGATCAGAAAAGTCCTGGGAAAATGGGGATGAGTTGGTCACCTGATTGGAGGGGCACTGCCAGGTTGGCGGGTAGAGGTGAAGGGGCAGAAGAAATGGATCTGGGTCCAGGTCTGGTCTTATCCTGGGTCAGATCTCCTCTGGGCAACACCCCCTCCCAAAACACACCCAACTTGTCCTAGGTAGGAACTGGAGAAACAGCCACTGTGCAGGGAGAGGCTGAGGGTAAAGGGCCATGGTAAACCTACCCTGAAGGCTTTTGGCACTGACATAATCCATGCTCCAGCTAACCAGAGCCATAAGCAGTCCCAGGAGCACCAGAAAGATCCAGTCTTCTCCTAATTTTCTTCTCACCACATGTCCCAGGCGGTGGACACAGCCTGGGAAGAGGGAAGGGCAAAGAAGAACAGCTATCCAGTCACTACTTTGGGCTCTGACTGAGGACTGGAGCGGAGGAGCAGGGGGGCCCCAGGGTCTTGCTCTATGGCTCATTCACTGAGCTTCTTTTCACCTCTCTGCCGGCTGCTGCCCCTGCCCCTTTTGAAGGCACCCCAGTCCAATTCCCCATGAGATACTTGAATGCCTTCTAAAACTCTTACTTCCTGGGGGTGGATGGGAGGGAGAGTAGGGAACAAGGCAAAGTGAGAGGAAGCAGGGAGAGATGCCCTTCCTTGTTGCTTGGAGGAGGACTTCCATGTGGATGTGGGGAGGGTGGAGGGCGGGCACATCCCAGTTCCTCTCCCAGCCCCTGCACCTCCTTCCATTCCAGATGCCTTGAGCCCTCAGGCCCCATCACCTTGACATTTAGAATAGTGATCCTCATCCTTGCTGTCCACGCTCTCACTGGAGCCTGTCTTCTTGGGCACCCCTGGATCCTGCTCCTTGTCTGAGAATTGCTGTTTGTAATGGCCATAAATCTGGACACAAAGAATGGGAAATGTCTGTTTTGCTGGAGGTAAAAGGAACAGACAACCCAGAAGCACAGAAACCCACAGGGAAAACAGCTTTTTAAAGTCTGAAGCAGAGGCACAGGAACTCTGCTGAGACTGGACGGCAGTGTCAATCAGGGGTTTTGTGCGTGGCTCAGCTTCCTGTGCGTCAGCGTCTGTCTACTACCCCAGCCACCCACTTCTCCGCACTGGCCTCCCTCCTAGGAATCCTGCTGTGGACCTGTGAGGACAGATAAGCAGGTAACTCTTGGTTTCTCCGTCTTAGTGTGTCTGGCCTTTCTTGAGGCACCTCAGAGGCTCTGCCAAGCTCAGAGAAAGCCCATCCACCTCACCTCCCTGTGCTCGTGTGCACGCACAGGAACCAGTCCCGGTCAGGGACTTCCCAGAGCAGGGACGCTCACAAAGAATGGAGAGGGCAGAGCAGCACCCCTCCGACCTGGTAGCCCTCTGCTTGCATCGCTGTGCAGAGCACGTGTGTTTGGGGCAGGGGGAGCAAGGGCTCTCACTGCTTTTAGTCTGCCCCCCACCCCCCACCACTGCACTAGCTCTGTCCTCCAGGACCAGGGTCAGGCCAGGCCGTGTTGCTGGTTCTGGGAGAGCCCGGGTAGGAGGGATCTCATTTCACAATATGAGCAGCAGTTTACGCCCCAGTTCTGGACAGGCTCACACTAACTGCCCGGCTCACGGCTGTTTCGTCTTCTGGGATGAGGTTAGTGACCGAGGGAGACAGTGTGTCCCTCCCTGCCCCACCTGGCCCCAGAGAGCAGACACTACCCATGCAGCTTAGGGCACCTCCCTCCACCTGCCATCTCGGCTGCCTCTGGCCCCAGGCAGGTGGAGAAAGGGAGGGGTGCTGCAAACCAAACCCTGGCTGGGAAACACCTAAAAAAGCCAAATCAGAGCCAGCTGGTTCAGGGCAGGGGGAGGGGAGGGACAACCCAAGTCTGAAGGGGATGCTGCGTCTGGGATTCATGAACAAAAACACTGGTATGTGGAGGGGGGAGGCTGCGCATGGGAACAAGAGCTGAAACAACGTCGACAAAATATTGATAACTGTTGAAGCTGGGTAAGGGGTGCTTGAGGATTCATTACATGAGTCTATTTTTAAGTTTGAAATTTTCCATAATAAAAATTAAACAGAGAAAAACTTAAGTCTAAACCCCTCTTCTTTGCTTTCAGGCCACCTCTACTTCCCACATTTTTACCATTCCTTTGCAACACAAATTTCCATGCTAGTCTGCCTGGTTTCCTGTCACCAGAAAGTGCCTTTTACTAGTTTTCACTCTCTCCACCCAGGTAGGTTGGTGAACATGGGTGAGAGGAGCCCTGGGCCACAAGGGTCTTTCTGTCCCATCCTATCCAATGTTCCAAGGCCAGGGCAGGCCCCAGCTTCCCTAGGAAGTGCCCCCCGCCCCCCGCTTCTACTCACCATTCCAGCCTCCCCTGACTTTGGGTCCCCACTCCCCACTGATTGCCCAGGGTTGCCTCATGTCAGGGACTGACTAGGACTGCAGCGTGAATCCTATGGACTCCTGGCCCCCAGTGCTAACTTCACCTGTGCAGACACCCCTCAGCTCCCCGCCCGTCTAGGTCCCCCTAATCACTCCTGGACCCATCTTTAGCTAAAACACTTTCAAGTCTGGCTTCCCGGTCCTGATAGGATCCATCCCATGACACTCTGCGATCACCTTTCCTCACTGACCCTCACCTCCACGTCTATCCATGGCAACCTCAGAAGCTTTCCTTTGCTTGTGCCCTCCCATTTCCCCTTTCCAGAGGTCTGCAACCCACTACTCCCCACTCCTGAGGGGGGTTATCCCTGGACACCCCCAATGAGCTCCCAATCCCCTCTTGCTGGGAACATACACTTCTACCCTCCCAGGGGCCTACTACTTAATAGGCTCTTACCACCCAAAAGTTTGATTGCATTTCTGCTCATTTTGACTCTGGTGTATCTCTGAACACTCATATGCAATTCAGTTAGCTTCCTCTACTTATCTCAGCACCTTTCTTCTGCCATCTGCAGAAGTGTTTGTGTGTGTTCTACGGAGGGTCAGGAGGGAGAGATCTGATGGTATCTGCGTAGGGGTGAGGGTGTAAGAGACAGCTTGCACACAGAGGTGTGGGCTCCCACACCAATCACTCCATGCCCGTTATGTAAGCACGAGCTAGTCAAGCATGTGTCGCTGTGCCGTTCCCCCCGAGGATTCGGGTGTTCTGTTAGTCAGGGTTATAAAAAACTGCATGGGTCTCTCTGTAAGTGCACGCTTAGCTGAGCTCAGCCCTTTGAAGGATTTTCATATTTTGAACACATTACCATGTACGTTAAGTTAAAAGGTTAACACTTCTGCCTCTTTTCACCTAATTCCTCATTTCCCCCAAGCCATCACACAACTATCTCCTTGACTCCACCACCCCCTCCCCTTAGCACTTTACCTGTGTGGGGCGGGTGTTGGCACGGGGGCCTGCATCCCTCCGGAGCCTATGCTGAAGGGCTCCATTCTCAGAGGGCAGTCCGTAGCTGGTGCAGTGTTCAAAGGGCATATACTGGTACTGGGGAGCACTACCCCACCAGCTCTGTTCGCCCCCATGCCGCAGGGACCCAGCTGGCTCCATGTTCCCACCCTGGGCCAGGCCTTGCCCCTGTCCTCCCCCCAGTACAGCTCCTTAAGCCTGTTCTCTCGCCTGTCCCCAAGGCGTCTGGGGCAGCATGCCCACCCCCAGCTATTTATAGCCATCTCTCCATCACATGACCCCCCCCCCCCACTGCCACATCTGATCTGCTTGGGGTCGAAGCAGGTGTAAGAGCAGTGTGGGGGAGGGGTTGGGAGGAGAACCTGAGGGACAGCCCCACAGGGAATTCCCTCAGCAGGGCCAGAGCACTGTCCCCCTCCATAGTCACAAGGAGGCTTCCAGCCCCAAGCCACTGGGCCCTCTCTAAATATTGCTCAGACCAGGATGGAAAGCGGCTCAGCATGCTGCTCTCCAACCTGTGTGCTCCCCGGGGAGTGACGGACCTGCACCCTCCAAGGGCCCCGCCTTCTCTTCCATTCGGGGAAAGGTGAGGGGTGGGCGCTGGATGGAGTGATCTAAGGTCTGGGAACACTGGGTGGGAACTCACCGGAGAGAGTAACTGGTGCCTCTCTGCATTCTTTTCCTGTTGGGTTGCTCCCAGCTCGATATCGTCCCAAGATTGAGTCTTCATCTGTTGGACCAGCTCTCCCAACCTATCCGATTTTCAGTTTTCTCCTCCAGCTTTGCTATTTCTATCTGCCAGAGGCTGCTAATAATGCTTTGGTGTCATCCCCTTGACCCCACCCTTATTACCCACTGGGTGTGGGAAGCAGGGGTAACAGCCTTGGGTTCTGGCCTTTCTCCCACTTCCCAGACAGATATGTCAATCACACCAGAAGCCTGGACTCTCGGGGAGGGACTGAGCCTCTAGTTAAGACTGTGGAGCACCTGCCTAGGTCTGTCAGGGCAGGTTAGATAACAGGGGAGAAGGGGAAGTGAGCCAGGGGCATGGGGGAGGCTGGGGGTGGGGGGGAAGGGAGTAAGTTTATCTCATCATGAGCCCCACAAACATCAAAGATGACGGGGAAGTACTCTGCTATTTCCCTTTTCAGATCAATAAATAATTTTTGACCAAGGCCAAACTACTCTATCTGGAGTCACTTTTTTTTTTTTTTTTTTTTTTAACTGACTTTCCTAGGACCATGCCCTGTGAACTCTTCACCTTAGGAGAAAAGTTACAAACACGAGCCAATGTGTAGATTAGAATTTGTCACCAGGTAGGGTCTGCCCCAGGATATTCCAAGGTCAGGGACGGCAGAAGAGGGACACCAATCATCTGGTCTACAATTAAATCTTGATCTCAGCTAATCGAAATTGTCCAAAGCAGGTGAGATGGATGCCATTAAAAGCAGGCTGTGTGGGGCACCAGGCCGGCTCACCTAATGGAGCATGTGACTCCTGATCTCGGGCTTGTAAGCTCAGACCCCATGTTGGGTATAGAGATTGCTTAGACAAATATTTTTTAAAAAAATAAAAGCATGTTTTCTAACATAAATCCTACAGCTTGAAGGCTTATAATCCACCAGCAACGATTAAAAACATGTGACAGTTTGAGGGACCAAAGGCTGTGACATTCACCTTCTTTGCAGGCAGAACACAAGAGATCTAAGGATTAGGTATAGATGAAAGGAATACTTTCTCAATAAGGAGAGTACCGTGCCAAAGTGAAAGTAGATTCTTTGGGGGGCTTCGGAAACAGAAAGACTCTCACCTTTTGTGGAGTATGGCTCTCCTGAAGGTAGCCAGTTTCTACAGGCACTCAATCATCCCAAGAACACAATGACTATTTCTTTACTATTCCTTAGAAAATGAGGACCTGGTTAGAGATTCCAAGATTTGAAGGCAGAAATCAGTGGGACTAGGAAAATCCTCATTCCACCAAGTCAAGTAGAAATGCTAGCTGCAATTCTAAAAACCAGATTCTGAAATTGGGAAGGTCAAGGAAATGTACAGCTGCTAATGCTAGAGAGCAAGGATTTGTAATTATCTTGAGTTTGACATCAGAAATAGTTAAAAGCTCATGGGCTATCATCCTTCAAGAGAACAAGAAAATAAAATGTAAACTATGACCGCCCCTCACCCAACAACCCATAGGTACTGTGCTTAGGGTCTTATTTGGAAGATGGGTTTCTGAGGATTCTGTGAAAAGCTCCAACATCTGGAAACGAATCTGTAAGCATGCATGCATTCTGTAAGGTATACATACTGTGTAAGGTATGCATTCTTCTGAGGTTTTGAATAGATTTTCTTGAGGTCCATGATACTAAAAAGTAAAACCTATAGGCTTCTGGAATTGCTATTTGAAGGAAGGTTGTCAAAAATGACCATATGGGACACATGTGCAGGGGAAAGTGTGTGTTGGAGTATAGGAGGGTGTGAACAAGCCAGCCCCTTGGCATCCCATCAATTTAAGCATGAACTTTCTGGGTTACACCCTTGTTTTCAGACCTCTTCAAATCTGGCCCCCCAGCCCACTGGATGACACACCATTACACTCTCTTTTAAGGACTTCCGGCCATCACTTTCCCTCTGCACATCCAGCCTAGCACCAAACCCACGACCACCTACTTCCTAGTTTCACCTAGGCAACTATGACTCCCTCACCCCACACTTTTTCCCTAGATGTACTCACTGATAGTCATTTCTCCTCTACTCCTCATTGGACCCTGCCCCCCCAATTCTTGACAAATCCTCGGTCCCTTCCAAGACCTACAGAAGGCCTTCCTGATAGCCCTGGACAGGTCTCTCTCCCTTCCAGTTTTCAAACATGATACACTTTTTGCCTATTCTCTACCTAACCGGCACAAAGATGGAATAGTCTCTGGTCTCAGGCTCATTCTCCCAGTTCAGTGGGAAAAAGTTTTTCCCAAAAAAGTGAGGAAAAAAAAATCATGCTAGGAAGTCCCAGAACCAATACTGTTAGCAAGGAACGTACACTCAGCTAACATTTTGTTCACATCCTGACCTTACTTTCTACAGAAAGGCAGTAACTTAGTGGGTTATGGTTATAAAAGAATGCATGCAAAAAACTTACAGTGTTTGCCCCCAGAGCAAGCACTGAGTGGAATGCCTGTTATCGTGAAGCTCATCGTGCCAGAGTTAATCATCCTCAAGTGCAAGGCCTTAACACCTAATACCTTGTCATTTACCATGCATATTTAATCCTCATGGGGACCTTTTAAGGGAGAAACAATTTTCCTCCTTCTTAGCAAAGGGAAACTGAGGTTCCATGAGGTTAGGTACCTTAGCCAAGGTCTCCAGTATCTCAAAAGGCTGAGCCAGCATTCAAAACCTATTTAATTTTAGAGTTCATGGCCTTAAAGCTACATTTCTTCCTTTTCTGTGTTTTGGAAGTCCTTTGGAAGTCCTTTGAAGACTCATTTCCCTCTTCTGAAAAAAACGACTGGGAAAAATGACTAGCTCGTCAGCCCACAGGGAGGGCAGACTGTGAAGGTATAGGTGCTCCCTCGGCTGTGGCCATTATTACTGCGTTCCTCCTCTGACCAGACAACGCCTGCCCTGCCCCCCCTCCAGCGAATGGAGGCTCTGCTCTCCCGGCCCCCGTTTCCTCTTCCCCCTTACAGGAAGCAGGATGGAGGAAAGCAGCAGAGAAGGGCAGCCCCCAGCTCAGAGAGGGGGATAATTTTAGCAGAGAATCCCTGGCAGAGGTAGCAGGGGGGAAGGGAAGAGAGCTATGAAATTCAACCTGATACTCTCATTCAAGGGCGGGGTGGGAAGGACACACAATCCCGGTCTGAAACCAGCGCCTCGCTCCGTAATGCCCAAACATACCACACCTCCAGAAAGCTTGCCTATGCTGGAAATGGGCACTTTGCTTACTCCCACAGCTCCAGTAATTTCTTAACCTCTTTGAGACTTTGCATCCCTTCCTCCCCAGAGGACAGCCCCTACTTTCTCCTGCGGTGCAGCCAAGCAGCGTCAGCAGGCCTTCTGTGCCTTCCTTATGTTCTTCAGCCAATTCTCCTCCCTCCACTTGCTGATATGCTTCAGCTCAACTAAATCTTTTAATTTTCCTCCTCCTCCGTATCTCCCAACCACTTTCTCCCAGGTCCCACCGATGCTTCCTACCAAGATGTTCCTAGAGAATTTCCCATCTCTTGCTAAGCCTCCACGGTCCACATGCACTTGCACACTTGCCTCTCCAGGCACACACTTTGGATACACTGCACCCCAAGAATTTCCCAACATACAAAGCCCACTGCTTAGATCGCTTTCATGCTGCCCTGAGTTCTCTTACAGTCCATGTCTACTCCAGAAAACCTTAAATCCAACTTGGGACCACAAAGATTCTGTAATCCTCACCATCCTCCAATTCCAGCCCAATCTCTTTCTCCAGCCTCCATCCCATAATCTACATAATCCAGAACCAATACTGCTTGCTAATGACTCTTAGGTCTCCTCTGACCCTGAGAAATCCCAGTGCCAGCTATATTTTGGGCAGCTGCCTATGGCCATGACAGCTGAGATGGGCCCCCACCTGTAAATGTAACAAAGATCATGGGAGCAAAGGAAGAAGGGTGTTTACCTCTGTGTATGCCTTGGGAGGTGGTGAGGAATGCTGTAAGGGGCCAAGCAAATGAGAATATGTGAGTTTCAGAAGATTATCTGTGGAAAAAGAGATATCAGGCACACGTCAGCAATAAATATGAGCATTTATTTGGCACCTGAAGGCAATATAAAATCCTGGCAGTGGGAAGTGGAAAGGTTCTATCACCTAAATACTTCCATGATACTGACCCAAGGGCAGGACTCAGCAACAAGTCTCCAAACCCCCCGGCTCATAGAACAAGTATTTACGGAGCACCTGAACGACTACAGACTGAGCACTGTGCCAGGAACCATGGGAGATGCGGAAGACATTGACACATGACAGCTGTCTTCACAAGCTAGCAGTATCGGTGGATAAAACACCACACACGAAAAAACCCAGAGTATAAATACTAAACTGTGTACATTGTTCAAGGGAAATTTTGTCCAGAAGTAGGATCCTAGCAAGGATTCTTTCCTTCGCCCAAAAACACTTACTGAAGACCTACCATATGCCAGGCACTGGGTATATACTGGTGAACAAAAGAGACAAAGAGACAAGATTTTTATCCTCAGGGACTTACAACCTTAGTAGGCGAAACAAAAATGAACAATGAAGCAAGCAAGTACGTGATTATAAACAGTGCTAAGTGCAATGAAGGAATTAAACAGGATGTAGAAATAAAGAAACACAGAAGATTTATTTAGAGACAGAATGGCCTAGGAATGCCTCCACAAGAAGGTGGCATTTAAGCCAAGACTTGTGGAGAATGGAGCTCAGTAGACCCCAAAAGAGTGTCTGTGATGGCGCAGAGCAGGAAAGGGCTCAGAATGTTTGAGAAACTGAGGACGGCACCAGGGAAGTCACTGAGAGGCGAATCAGCCTTTAATGAGGGACAAGGGGGAAGGCAGGAGCCCTACAGGCCAAGGTTAGGAGTCTGGACATTACTTCAGATTTAATAGAAATCTTAGCAAGGGAGTGACATGATCAGATTTATATTTAAAAACCCAAAACCAAAATCTGTCATATAGAGACTAGCCTGGAGAGGGCAAGAATGGAAGAATAAGAGAAGTCCCTGAAGAACAGGAAAAGCACCATATACGGACAGATAAAAAAAGGCTGCTAGGGGACACAGCATATACAGCGACAGCCTCTCTAAGACAGAGACCTAGGAGAAGGGAAAACAGGCCATATAAAATCAAAAGGGGATTTAATACTGAAACAGAAAGCAGGAACAAGCGACTACATTACATCCGTGAGCAGCCAAATGATCCAATTAAGTAGTATTTTAGACAGATTTGGTGACAGCAGTAAACAGGATGAGCTGAAGGTGAAATGGGAGAAATAGGAAGTAGGGAGATAACAACTAGGATGCTTTTTATAGAAAAGGACATTTCAGAGGAAGCAAAAGATAAGGTGACAGGTTACAGAGTATGAGGAAGCATACCACTCTTATCTGCCTCTGCTAACACTCTCTGCTGAGGTTCATTTCAGTGACCAAGCTCAGAAAGAGAATAACTGATTAAGAAAACTTTGGAACTTCCCTGGGCAAAGATCAACAAGTTCCACGTACAAGGCATCCAAGCTGTAACCTCTGCCGAGAGGCTGGATTCCTCGAGCCCAAAGCAGCCAACTGTGGAGCAGAAAACCCCGGCCTTCCACTGGGTGGCCTTGCGGTCCTGCAGGAAGTGCACTGGTCATGACCACACAGCTCACGACCACACACATGGCAGCACTGTGCCGCCAGTCCTGTTTGCCCGTTTGAGGCAAAATGAAAACATCTACGTCGAATCAAGACACTTTCCAAACTCTCAGTCTGGGATAAATGGGGTTGGAATATGAAATTAAAAAAAGACAGGAGATGGTCTCTGAAAGGTCTTAGCTAATGTAATAAAAGCAATTACCAAAGTGCTGTCTACCAAAGCCCTAGGGGCAGGAAGTGAACATAAGCAGCGGGGAAACCCACACGCCCTCTCCCCGTAAGGACACCGTGTTCATAACATCATCGGCTAGGCTCCTCCACTGCAGTCGAACACTCCTGGCAACTGGTCGGTACAGAGCCAGCTCTACAGGGAGGGAGCTGCCACAGGAGGGGCTGGCCTGTGGTCCCGCACGCCCAGGCGGAGAGGACAGGTGTGCTCCACAAGCCCGGGAGATTCCCAATCCCTGAGGGGGAACAGAAACCGTGTATCGGAAGAGGACAGGCCTCATCAGGCCTGTGCGCGGCAGGGCCGTGGGGACGGCGTCACGTGGGAGGGTGGCCCGGGAACAGGTAGAGGTGGCGGCACAGGGTGCTGCAGTACTCGGACATCTCCTTACAGCGGTGGAACTCCGTGCCGGGGGCGTAGCCCTCACGCTCCTTGATGAGCGCGTTCACCTGCAAAGGCAGAAACCCATGATCCCCATGAGCATCTGGGCATGAGAGGCAGGCCAGAGACGATGACAGACGGGGTGAGGGAAGAGGAGGCCGGAACCCGAGCAGACCGAGCCTGACGGAGGTGACTGACCTTCACGAGCATGTCGGCCACGTGCATGTCACACGCCCTCTCGGAGAACACCTGGGTGAGGGCCTCAATGTACCAGGAACCCCGTTTGGTGTTCCGCATGGCAGCAGTCCCTGCAACAAGGACGGTGTCACCCACAGTGTGAAGGTCATGGCACAGCTGACATGGGGGGTGTCCCAAACTCTACTACCACGGCACCTGTACCCTCCCCTGTCAGAGAGCCCAGGGGGGAAAAGTGCACATCTCCGAGAGCGCAGCATTGGACTTCCCTCTGGGAGCTCTGAATACCTCTGAGGCAGGCATAGCCACAGATCATGTCTGAACGCGTGGGCAGTCGGGTCTTCAGCAACTCCTCTTTGCTGGCGTCACTCTCCTCGCACTCAGAGGATCCTGTGCTGTTCTTGCCATCCTGCTGGTCCACCCCACGGTCCGTTTCATCTGTAGCAAAGGCAGACAGAATGGACAATGACGTTATTCCCTCCCGTGGCTCTTGCGCCTGCCACAGGCAAGCCAGTGTTCCCTGCCACCTTGACTAGGAAGAGCCATTTCCAGCTGCTGCCTCCAATCTCTGGCTGATGAATTAAAAAAAAAAAAAAAATCGTTACTCCCATTCCTGCCCAGCACCCAGCCGTTACCCAGGGGAGCACCCAGCACCAGGCTCAAGCATGTGCACAGACGCAAAGTCCAAGCTTCATCCACTCTGCACAAGATGGAAAGTGGCAATCACATACTCCTTGTAAACAGAACTAAAAATCCTATGTCTGTAATTCATTTGTTCAATTAGCAATATACCTGGAAGTCACAGTCCTTTTTATGACAATACACTATTAAATACTGACAATTCAGTTTTATATATAAATAAGAAAACCAAGTTAATAAACTGGTAATATGATTACTACATGCATGCTATATAAAAATGACCTCAAATCTATGTATCAATAAAAAAATTAAAAAAAAAAAAACCCTAACCATGATCAGTTTCTAAGTCTTTTGGTATTTTTAAGTTACCTATTAATTTCACAAGCCAAATTGTGGCAGGCATCCAAGATTTAAGAGAAATCTGTAAAAGGAAAAACTTAAAAATTGGGATAATTTGACTCATTTCTTCTATATTTCAGCAGTTTTCAACATACCCTGACTACGTGTCCAACCTCCTGACCCAGGCCTTATCTATGCCCAGACATATTCCTATTTGGATGCTGCAGTTTTATTTTGGAGGTGCGTGGGGATATGGTCAGTAGGAAAAAGAGACAGGGAGGACACACAGCTCAACACACCAAAGATAAGAGAGCAAAGTCTTTTACAGTATTCCCATTTCATGCAACACTCAAGAGAACCCAAAAGGCAAGCGAAGCTTGAAGAACTACAGGGAAATGACCGAAATTCACTGATCCCAAAAAAGTTACCGAGCAACTGCCATGTGCCAGGCACCACTTTGCATTACGCCCTAGGGCTGTAAAGACTCCTGCTCTTATGAAGCTCACACTCCAGTTTAGGAAGCCAGGCAACTGGAGAAGGGAGAGTAATTTTACAGACACCAATTGTATTAACTAAGTACAACAGAAGACAGGTGAGCTGAAATCTTCAAAGGTCATCTCTTGAAGGATTTAATTTTAGAGAGAAGATTCAGATTATCCCAGAAAAGAGTAGTCCTCCCTATCCAGATCTGATATTGTATATATATCTCTGAATATAGGAAGAGAAAATGACCATAAATGTCTTTCACTTTATTTTGCCAGTAATACCTCCGAAAGGAAACAGGCTAAGCTAAATGTGTCCCTCAAGGAAAAGGAAACTTCTTTCTTGCCTTCATGTCTCAGATCTATTCATCAATAAGTGTTATTGCTTCTTCCAATAACACAAAATCCCATCTGTTTTCTGTATGACTGCTACAGTCTTTGAGGAGATTAATTTTCACCCCTTCGTTCAATATTTATTAAGTGCTACCATATATCAGGCAGTGCCCAGGGCCTGGGCATCCAGCTGGTGAATAAACAGTAAGTTCCTGCCATCACATACCCTTTCCTCACTGCAGCTCCCCAGCATGGTAATCGTCCTGGAAAAGAACCCATCACATTATTCTTGAGCTACCAACAGTCCCACACTATTATCTGCTGAGGCCCAAAATCTCAGTTTAAAAGGTTTATCATCAGCTGGGTGGATGTACTGCCTGCAGCCAGCCTTAACTCACCACACACCTACAGATGCCCTGTCCTTAACTTAGATCTGGGCAGACTTCTGGCCCCACACATTTTGGGGGAGGGAAGGGGCTGTCCTTTTAGTCTTGGTGTGTTTATCATCTTGTATCCATTTCCTCTGGAAGGCCCTATTTACTACTCCATACCTATGTAGATTTTATCCTTCTGGGTCCAAATTAAGCCTTAACACATTAAGACACTTACTAAATGTCTTCAAATTAAGCCAACTTAAAACAATCTATTCTCTCTTACTCCTTCATATGCATGGCTTGTATCTCACTAATTTCCCCCTTGCTTGAGGCCTCTAAATTATTCTCAAGCTACTTCATGTACACTTGCTTTATCTTTCTAGTAACTGGTAGGCTCTTTTGAGACACACATTTTTTTCTTTTTTCCTTGTTTTAGATAGTAGCAGTTTGAGAGACCACACATTTTCTCTTGCTTTTGTGACAGTATCCTAGTCACGTTGCAGGACCTTAATAAATTATATTCTTTGGTGATATTAGGAAGATATCAACAATGTTAACCATTTACATTCATTGAACACACAAGAGAAAAAAAAATTATTTGAATGTTAGGACAAAGTGACCTTTAAACCAAACTATAAGTCCCTTGAGGGCACTAACCATGCTATAACAGTCATGGCTGGCCTTTTCTGTGGATTGACTATGAGCCAGGTACTGTGCTAAACAAGACCTTCGTATGTATTATTCCATTTAATTATCACAACAATCTTATGAAGTAGGTCTGATCACTACCTACATTTTACATGGAGAAAATTAAGGTGGAGGGACATCAAGTAACCTCTCTAACTTGATATAACTAGTCAGTGGTTAGAGCTTTTAATTATGACGGTTTCCCTCTAGGAGAAGAAGTATGCCCGCATGTCATTCTTCGGAGCCTAGTCTTGGCATCCTGGCTCTTGGAGGGTAAGAGACTGCATGCAAGAAGAGGGATGGAAGCAGCTCAAGGACGAGTAAGAGCCAAAGCCCGATGTGGGGCTTCTGCATTGCTGGCCTGCACGGTACACGGATGAAGCAGAGAAGAGGAACCATGGAGTGCAGATGAAAAGAGAAGAGGGGAAGAGGGATCAAGAAAGGAAAAGAGGAAGGGTGCGAAGGGAGAGAGAGAGAGAGACAGAGAGAGAGGAGACGGACAGAAGCTCCTTAACTGCAATGAACAACAGAAACAAGCAGACCAGAGTGAACTGCACAGAAGAAGTGAGAGTTCTCCAGGAGGAAGGCGAAGGCACTGATAGTGTCCTGAGAAGAGGACACGGTGGTGCACAGAGAGCTGACCAACCTGAGAGCCATGGGCTGCCCAAGTCCCAGCACACCCCATGCATTGGGAGACACTTACAGAGCAAGAGAGGCGGTGGCAGCAGTGAACAGAAGGAGGTGCCCAAGGGATCCAATAGCACCTGAGAGGAGCAAACAGCAAAGTGAGAGCTGGTGGGAGGCTGCCCAGGAGCCACCACCCAGGTGCTGATCTGCCAGGGCACTCACCTCCACGGCAGGCCTGGATGAAGAACATTTTCGGCTTGTTTTGTAGGTTTGGGCAGCTGGCGTTGTCAAAGAGCCGAAAAACCTCTTGAAGCTGCCAGAAAGAAAGAAAAGTGAAGGGAGGTTAAGTAGACCGCAGGCCTTCCTGAGTCCTACGTGTACTACAGCAGCCATTACTGGAGAGATGGGCAGGCAGGAGGGGAAGTCGCCTGGTGTGAAGAGCTGTCAGCCCCAAGATGACACACACCTGAAGCAGTTTGCCATCCACACCATAGATGCCTCCCTCCACGCCATGAGACAGAAGCGCCACAATGCAGGAGTCAGTGACACGGTGGGCAGGTAACTGGGCAAAATTCTGAAGTTTCTCTTGCATTTCCTGGAGGAAAAACACCTTTTAGTCTTGTTCACTGCTCTCTGCACCAACATAATCTTTCTTTGGTGTTTGAAACTCTACGCAAGAGAAAATGTTTTCCTTGTATTACTGTGGTCAATGATAAGAGAAGTCAGAGACCCTAGGAGAGGCTAAAAAAAGCTACGCACTTATCAGAAAAATGCATGACTTCACACACAGAATTCTGAATACAATTTCACAAAATCCAGACTCACTGAGATATATTAAGAACTTCTGGACTAAACCAAGTTACTAATAAAGCTAATTATGAGCTAGTTAACTTTATCCACTCCCCAGTCATCAACCCAATCCTTTTGTCAGAGCAAATGCCCTTATACATAAATGGCACAAGGGGGACCACCGGGTGAACTATGAATGAGCAAAATATCTATACAGTCATAAGGAAATAAACCATTCTGACAAAGGGCTAATGGAATCATAACAGAGAATAATAGTACTTTCATGCTGTTTTCGGTCTGAGATTTTAAGTTCCCAGAGACGTGATATGTGCATAAAATGCTCCATTCACAGACGAGCACACTGTCTGAAGAATTCCCCACAGGGCCATGGCTACATACATGGGCTACAGGATTGGAGGAACCCAATGTTTGACCCTTGGGTTCACAAATTGGAACCAGTTATTTGGCCCCTCAAAGCTCTAATATTCATTTTGTAAGAAGATAATTAAGAGTAAATTTTTTCCAATTTCATAAAGACTAAATGAAATACTATGTAGAAAGGATTTATAATGATGTCTGGAACATTGATGTATTGCAAAGTTCTGCCATTATTATAATGTGCGTATCTAACAAGGAGTAGCAATGTTATTTTTTCAAAGAAACCTACTACGGGTCAATCTTGGCGTCCAACTTAAGAATCTTGCCTATGGTGCACCAGGTTGCCATACACCACTATCACTCTACCTTAAGCATTTGGCCAATTCAATGGCAAGTTACGCAAAATAGTAAATAATCTGATACAAACTGTTAAACCTGTTTCCCTCTGCAACTCAAGAAGTCTGAGTGGTCTCTCCTATTTGAGACCAGAAGACAGAAAACAAGTTCATTTTACTATGAATTTTAGTGAACTATAATGAGTATAGTGATAGCAAACTAGGCAAGACAGTTACAGCAGAGCTTTACTTAAAGTTACCAGGGACAGCTCCCAATAAAAAGCACACCTGTACAAAAATTGCAGCGGTTCTGGAAACCTAATGCAAAGTTTTGGGTCCCAGGAAACTATGTTTTAATAAGCCCTGACATGGTGATTCTGACACACTAAAGTTTGAGAATTACTGGTCTACTTGTTTGGAATACTTCAGTTTGCAGATAACTGAGATAATTATATAGAAGACTTGAAAGTCTATAACTAAACTGGAAATGAAATTGGCTTTATTGAAAAGTATGAACATTTTCGGGCAAAGAGAAGCCAATCATAATACTGGAAATCTTAAGATAGTAAAAAGATATCCAAAACTCATTTACTTCAAGAATATATAATCTCAAGGGAATACAGAAGTATGAATGTTCTTCTGGAGTTGACCATAATAGAATTTTTTTTTTTTAAGATTTTATTTATTTGAGAGAGAGCAAGAGTGGGGGGGGCGGGGGGGAGGAGGAGCAGGGGGAGAGGGAGAAGCAGACCCCCCGATGAGGGGGAAAGCCCGATGTGGGGCTCAATCCCAGGACCCTGGGATCATGATGTGAGCCGAAGGCAGATGCCTAACCGACTGAGCTACCCAGGTGCCCCTTGAAGAGAATTTTAAGAGTAGTTGATGTTAATTTTGCTGGAAGAAGGCGATAAAAACGTAAGTTTGGCACCTACTCACAAGCATTTTGAACTTAAGTGAGACTTTTAGGTCAGTAAATAGAGGACAACAAAGACCAAGTAAGAACACACACACTTGGTAATCAAATTTAACAGTACTAAACTGATAACTGGGGGTTATTCATTTGGGGAAAGTTTTTCTAAAAGTAGCACAGCTTAAAATAGGATCTCTAGATTTCTTTCTTTCTTTCTTTTCTTTTTTTAAGATTTTATTTATTTGACAGAGAGACAGCCAGCGAGAGAGGGAACACAAGCAGGGGGAGTGGGAGAGGAAGAAGCAGGCTCCCAGCGGAGAAGCCTGATGTGGGGCTCGATCCCTGAACACTGGGATCATGCCCTGAGCCGAAGGCAGACGCTCAACGACTGAGCCACCCAGGCGCCCCATCTAGATTTATTTCTGATAAAATTACAGTACTTCTAAAAATAGCAAGGTCCTTAATTCTTGCCTGTATTTTTAGCTGGAGGCTGGAGGACACAAGGGAGTAAAGTATAAACCCTCTGAGATGATACGCAAAATGTTATGGCTAGCTGCATTTTCCAGGGATGACCCATAGCGCATCCTTACATTTCCAACGCAGTCTGTGACCCAGATGCAAGTTAAAAATCAATACCACATGGTAAAAGGAAATTTGCCACTTTAAAATGTATCTCATTTCCTTTTTTTTTAAAGATTTTATTTATTTATTTGACGGAGAGAAAGACAGCCAGTGAGAGAGGGAACACAAGCAGGGGGAGTGGGAGAGGAAGAAGCAGGCCCCCAGCAGAGGAGCCTGATGTAGGGCTCGATCCCAGGGATCTAGGATCATGCCCTGAGCCAAAGGCAGACACTTAACGACAGCCACCCAGGCGCCCCATCTCATTTCCTAATATGTAATAAATTGTAATTCTGGAACTAGTAACCTCGGGAGGGAGGCACAGTGACAGAAGACTTTGATGACAAACAGAAAAAT
This sequence comes from Ursus arctos, assembly GCF_023065955.2. Taxonomy (NCBI): domain Eukaryota; kingdom Metazoa; phylum Chordata; class Mammalia; order Carnivora; family Ursidae; genus Ursus; species Ursus arctos. The sequence goes on along the minus strand of NW_026622985.1, from coordinate 91,007,716 downwards.
GGAAAATCTACATAAGCAGTGAGAATACGTGTACTGTCCAGCACTGCTGAGTGAAGAGGGTTATCTAAGACTACACTACTTCGAATTTCTAAATGCAATTATTTCTAAAGTCAAAATGGTATAATGGGGGGAAAAAGGACCTTAATTTTTTTGGTTCTCTTTGCTCACCAAATAATCATATGATAAAAGAGTTGAGTCTCTTGAGAAGTCCTACCAGGAAGAAAGTACTCTGTGCAGACACCCAAAGAACCAAATTATCATATCCATTGTAACTACTTGGTTTTAACTTCATCTGAGAATTTGATAGGCCACTGTTGTAAACTCACATTTCTGACTCTCCAGAGCTGAGGACAAGGCTACACAGGGAGGGTTCTATCCCAAGGGTCAGTCCTATGCCTTTTGCTCTTGTTACTCTACTCCCCTTCTCAAAGATCTCATACTCTCACCACTTAAAGTATTTCTCCTACATAGGTAATGCCCAAATTTACATTTTTGGTCCTGACTTCTCTGAGATCCTCAATTCCTTACTTTTCTATCTTTTTCCATATGCAGTCTTTTAACCACCGAGTGTTGATAGTACAATCATGCCATTATGCTGTTTTCACACGTATTCTTTCCCTCTTGGTCCACTATTCTGTCCAGGCTCCCAACATCTTGCATTGGCATTCTATCAACTCCAAACTGAATTCCCTGCCACTGGTCTCTACTTCATTCTTTTCAATGGTGCCTTGAATCATCACTTTAAATGTATCACCTTTCTGTTAAAAAAAATTACTAATGGTTTTCTAAAACAAGTAAGTTCAAGGCCCTGGCATTCTGGTCCCTTTATCTCCGATCTTATTTTTAGCACTCCTTTTCCCTAGCATTTGGTTTACCCATTAGGTCCCTAACATCACACACACATTTCCTATCTATAGGCTATTCTCCCTGCCTAGGACCCCCTCACCACTCCTCTGTGCTTTAGTGGCTTCTTCCCAGGCCAGCTCAAGTCTCACACCCTCCATTTATCCTTCTGACGAGATCTACCCAGGGTGATTGTTTCCTTCTCATAACTGCTGTAGAAGACACTGTCTACTCCTGCTTGGTCCTTCAGAATATAAGGGGAAATACTTCCATTTTTGCTGATGTCAAGACTCCCTCATCTAACTGATATCCTGTAAATTTAAGATTCACATTTAAAAAAATTTTTAGTATAGCAAACATAGTCCCCCCACCATTATAAAGTGCTCCAATTAATTAATTTCGAAAGTAAGCTCTACGTCCAACATGGGACTTGAACTCACAACCCCAAGACCAAGAGTCACATGCTCTTACACAATCATTCTCACAGAAGAATGCTAAGATACAGAAATAAAGACCACAGACAATGCTGAAGACAAAACAGATTCCCTACCACAACAAATCAAAGTGAACTTCCTAGAAACTTTGATTTTACCATTGACATTTCCAAAGGGAAGTTTAAGAAAGTGCTATTATTCTGGAATCAAAATGAAGAATTAGGGGTGGGGGGATGGGTGAAACAGGTGGTGGGGTTTAAGGAGTCCACCTGTCATCATGAGCACAGAGTAATGTATGGAAGTGTTGAATTACTATATTGTATACACAAAACTGTTTTAACACTGTATGTTAACTAACTGGAATTAAAATTAAAACCTAAAAAAAAAGAGGAAAGGGATAGAAATGAAAAAAAAAAAAAAAACCCTGAAGAATTAGTATCTATTTACCAATAAGCTACTATCAATTTCAGAACAGAAATACCTAAAGGTAACTAAGTCAGCAGTATAGCTCAGTAATTGGGGTTAACAGGGAATAACAGATAATGAAAATGCTTGTGATTTGCAGGAATCCAGTCTAAAAGTAATCTCCCTTAAGATCTGTCTTGTGGTCACATAGCTGGTAAGAGTAAGGAATTTCCCCATGTTAACTCATTAAACTGCCATGGACAGTTCTGGCAAACCTCCATTTGCAAGAATGTCATCTGCCAAAGTAATCTTTTGAACAGTAACTGGACTTCTAAGCAACAGTATCAAATCAAGAAATAAATGTCCGTGTTGTCCTGGCTTATAAATATCTTTCCTGATTGGCTGGGTGAATCTCAGGTTCTCCTCACGTCCTGAGTGACTGGGAATTAAGTGTCTGAATATATAAGAGAAATAACAACCCAACCAGGGACCAGTATTACTCAGGGAGAGCACAGCGACTCTGAGAGGCTGCAAGGTGAGACCAGAACAGAATGAGTAAAAAGGTAAGGAGAAGAAAGTAACTTGAGTAAGACCTATCCAGCGGGCAGAGAGCAGATGTTCCTGGCCCCACTGTTGCCCAGCTCTCTACTATACACATTAGATGTACCTGTGCAGTCTGGTCAAGTAGAACATGGACTTTGTAGCCCAAGAGCTTGAAGAGGGTGACCAGAGTACTGTGGTCCACATCCCCTCCGGAGCGAAATTCCAGGTCTTTCTCTCCAGTGAAGTGCACATTGCTCAGCACCAGTGCCAGGCCACGAGGCCGAGACTGCAACCTATAGGCCTGGGGGTGGGGGAGCCAATTAGAGCTTCTCATGGACAGAAACTGTTTCCCCAAATAAACGAGACATTTCAAGAAAACAAAGCCATCAGATTCTTGTTAACCCCACCAAGTCAATACAGAGAAATGCCCACAGAAGATAACCAATCAGTACTGACTTTCTGACTAACAAAGCAGGAAAGAGCTATATATGCAAACTAAGTTCAGACACCCAGGAAAGGTGTCTCATTCCCTAACTTTTCCTCTTGCATTCTGTAGGACTTACCAGCTGGTAGTGTGTTTGATAAAACTCAGGAGTGCAAGGCTTCACCTGAAGGCAGGGAGGACCATCTCCATTGTCTAGGGAGTGTTCCATAGTATCTGTGGCATAGAGAGCCGAAAAACTAGTGTACAATCTATGTGTCAGTCCCAGTACTTCCTTATAACCTAAGGCATCCTGTTGAACTGGGGTTTTAATAATTACTGGTCTTGCTCACTCCCCTATATTAGAAGAGCCACGAAGCCAGAGACCCTGTCTGCTTTTGCTCACCACTGGATCCTCCACACTTAGCCCATACACAGTAGGTGCTTAACCCACTGAATGACTGAATGGGATATCTGATAAAAGCCTTGTTCTAATCACTAGGCTACTCAGTCAGCAGGCTAGTGGCCCATAACATAGTCTTTTCTCATCCTAAAATAACAGCTTTAAGGAGCCAGGCCAGTCATGTGTAGGAATTTCCTACCTATACCAGTTGCTCTAAGGACTAATCCCCATGAAAAAATCATCTGTGATGGAGGGGAAGCAGGCCCAACCAATATCCCATCTAAACTCTCCTGTTAGTCCCTAACAAATTCACTAAGGAGACTGTTCCCAGTATGAATGAAAACAGGTATCGTGCTAGGGCAAAGTCAGATACCAGTAAAGAAAAAAGTCTATCTGTGGGATGTGTTATCCCATCAATTCTCACCTGGAGACAGGCGGGGCTGCTTGTGAGGGGGACAGGACTCACACATCGGGAAGGAGAGACTCAAGTCGTAGTCACAGCTCAACTGTAAGAAATCAGGACCCACCATGCCAGGCCTTAAGGAGATGGTCTAGTCTGAACAAAACCATAATCTAGTCCCCCCCACCCTGTCTCAAAAATTCCTTTCCCACCAAACTAACCCTTCTCAACACACCACACATCTAGGGCTCCATACCGGTGGGAGTGCATGCTGAAGACCAGAGAGGGTTGTGAGCAACAGGTCCTCCAGGTGACCCTGCTTGGTCTCCCTCAGGGCCACACAAAAGGCATCAAAAGCCTGGGGACCCCTTTTGGGCAGCAAGTTGAGAAGTTCCACATTTTGGCTGAAACTGCCCACTTTGGCCTAAGATAAAAGAATATAACATAAAATCATATTTATTTATTCAGCTATAATTCTCTCTCTCCAGATGACCTTCCTACTAATCTCAAGAATCCTTTTATAGGAAAAATACATGGATGGGGGAAGTCTTTTCTATTATTCTTACATTATATATCTTTTCTGTTAAAGGTTTAGGTAGAAGGGCATTTCCATTTCCTTAGAAAGGTTCTACATCCTTGCCTCACTTCATCATGCTCTGTTCCTACTCCTATGACCAATTTACTGATTTGGCATTTCTCTGTTGCTTCCCAATACCTGAATGTGCTCCCTCATTTCCAAGGTGATGATGTCCTTCTCCAGGAGGTGCTCTAACAGTTCACTCAGCAACAGCTGTTTGGCTAGCACCACTCGGTTCTTTTTCAGTGCTTCCTGATGGTCAGGATGCATGCCACACGCTCCCAACACCCTACAGATAAAAGGCAGAGGGAAAGGCTGTCAAGTACAAGATTTGGCACAGAAGAGTAGAGTGGAAGAGGTGTGGGTAGGAAGAACAAAAAGAATGGGACTTATGACAGCCAATATTAGGCATACTCTATTGAATCTGGTTAAAATCAAAGTAGTATTAAGCAGTAACACACCAATCATAAAGAAATAATATATAATTTTTTATGGCGTATGTTCCACTGAGACCATCTTCTGAGATGAAGAGTCTGTCTAGGGGAGGGAAATACCTACCTTGACAAAAATAATACATACAAAAGAAGGAACGTTCCTCTGACAGACCAATTTCAATTAAGAGATTATTCCAAAAACATTTCACATTATTTATCTAGGCTGATAAAAATAATGAGTTAAGATGATCCTGGGTGAGGAATAAAATAATTTGATACAATGGCAAAAGCTCAAACCAACGGCTGGCTTTAATAGTAAATAAATGAGACAGGCTGACACACACACACATTACTCTATAGCCCACTTCTACCAATTATACCTGTGGTCTTTAAAACTTAAATTCCTGTGATAAAATGACAACAGAAATGATCAGAATCCTGTAAGAATTAAGAACTGTATAAGTAGCAAGTATGACATAAAGTCACAGTAGATAAATACCCATGACAAACACAATCAACGTAAATTGAGATCACTTGAGTTAAAGCATAAAGGCTAAATTGTTTCGGTAATTTATGAGGGATGTCTTTATCTCAAGGATTCTTTGGTTTTGTTATTGGCTTGGAAAGAGATCGGCTTCTGTTTATGAATTTTAAAAATCCCATTTCCAACATATATCATCTCTGTGCCTCGTTTATATAAATGCAGAGCTCCCCAGCTTGCTTAGTCAGTTTCCAAAAACATGACAGCAGTAAGGGCCTGATGGCAGAGAGAAAGGGAAGAGATAACAGCTTCAGTTCATAACTTAAAAACTATTTAAAGATGCATACTGATTTCAAAGATGTTAAAATGTGTGTGTTGGGGAGGGGAATGGGCATCTTAGAATCAGTTAAATACCATGCATTTATAGGATGTACTTGGCTTAACTCTAGGTTAAAGATTTATAGAGGAGAGAAAAGCAGAGTCCTGAAATTGCTGAGGGACCCAAGAAGATGGAATGTGGGATCCCAAGGCAGAGAAAGTTGTAAAACATTCCTAAGGCTGGAAGCAGCCAACTAGGGTTAAATTTGGAATTTGGGACAGTGATGTTTGAAACTCCATTTTAACTTTAGGTTTCTGTTCTACAGAAATACTCCCGTGACTCCAAACCTTCAGTAGAAACCTGCTACAATACATCTTGAGAAATCAAAAAACCCTTTTTAAGAATCACCTTAGAAAACACCAAAGCAGTAACAATGATGGCATATATGAAACTGGTAAAAATGTTATTATGCCAACTGCAAGACATCACAGCTGGATGCTGGGTATTTCCTCAGGATACATATCATTGGTGGGCTAGGTTTACTCAAGCTTCTTCTCTTACTTAATTTCTCTTACTACTTTACCAGTAGTGTTTTTTCCTTAAAACTTTCTCCTCCCTTGTTTTCCCTGATATTATTCTCTCCAGTTCCTCTCTCCGCCTATGCTCCTGTTCCTGCAAAAGATCTTCAACCCGCCCTTAAATGTTGACATTCCATTAGGAACCCCCCTCAAAGAGCCTCTCCCTATTCAATCTCATCCATACACACAATTCACTTAATTGACTCCCAATTAGTGACTCTTTCAAGTTCTAGACTTAAATTTTCAGTCAGTAACTCATTAGGTTTAATCTGAAGTATTATCCATTCTCTACACACCTGCTCCTTCCCCTATTCCACTTGAGGGTTTAAGTCTCAAATACGGACTTTTCCCAAAGTAACCATGATTCCCTAGAACTTCAGGACACAGCTGGAAGTGGCGGAAGGAAAAGAGGAAAGGACACAAAGGGAATTCTTAAGTCTTGATTCTGTCTTTCTGCAGGTTCTGGCTCCAAAGTCCTAAAGCGATCTTCTGGGTCTGGACCACGATGCATTAAAATGTTATCCAGGGTCATGCTTGCCATGAAATCATGTAACTGGGGCAGAGCCGGGGATACACTCCGAGTCTCAGAACCACCTTGTCCTTTCAAAGTACTCAAACCCCAAAGCTTATGTCGACTGCTTTGAAAACCTGATCATTATACCCAAAGCAATACGTGCCATGATACTGTCAATCCAAGTCAAATGCACATCAGGCAGCATCCCGAGGTTTGCAGGTCTCGTCCGTTTTTAAGAGGACAAAGTTCCTCATAAAAGAATAAGGGGAAAGAAAGGATGGAGAATCTTTAAGAAAAGCCGAGATTTGGCAGCACTGGAGAGCTCCTCCTCTTCTGAGCCCCTTGGGTTGGACAAAGCAGGCTGAGGCGGTCGGCTCACGAGGAACAAGGCCGACAGGAGGCCGCCGCTCGCGCGCCCCTCGGGGGCTCAGCCCAGCCTCCCACCCTTGGCAGCAAGGGCGGACACGGCTGCTTCCAGGGACTCCGAGGGCTGGGGACGCCAGGGCCATGACCCGCACTCCCCTCCTTGGGCCCCACGAAGGACCTATGCGACCCTCCCTCACTCACCTGCGCCCTCTGTCAGCGGCCATTAGCGCCTTTCGCTGTAAGGCTGGCCGAGAGCCCGCGCTCGGCGCCGCCATTTACCGCTTTTCCCGGGCTGTGCGCGCACCGCCCACAATCCAAACAAACCGAAAGCCCTCGCGCCCTCTGCATCCCTCCCCCGTCCGCCAGCGCACTACGCGCCTGCGCGCTGCTCCTCCTAGCTCCACCCCTTCGAGAAGCCTACCCTGCCCCTGCCGTCGCCGATGCGCGCGCAGGTACAGAGCCCTCGCGCTGGACGTGCCGTCCAATGGGGTGAGAGAGCGCGCTTGGCGGAAAGGGAAGGGGCGGGGGGAAGCGTGGAGCCGCTCCGTCCTACGCGGGAATCCGATTGGTCGTCGGTTCCCGCGGAAATCACGGCTCGCTCTCCGGCGCCTCCCACCCTGCCTCACCCGCCTATTGGAAGCACTTTACAGAAACGAGTTTGGCCGGACTTTCGACTTTATTGAACTATTGGGGCGAGGGTAAGGAGGAGATGGAGAGCACTGGAAGTCGTTAGACAGATACCGCACAACGGACGAATGCCCAAGTGGGGAGCGCATCCCTGAGGAGGGTGGGTCAGCGATGGCTGGGCAGCTCCCGGTGCCTAAAACCTTCATCGCAGCCACAGCACGATTCCAGAAATCCTTACGTTCTGTTTTGATTTGAGGAAGCCGGACCGGGGGACTGGGGTAAAACCCTGTGGTCAGAGCGCAGGGGTGAGGCTTAACGGTTAGACACCGTGCGGGTGGCTCCAGCGCTTCATAGGGGAGTCAAGAGGGAGCCTTAGATACTGCCACCCCCCGCCAAGCTCCTGTTTTATCCTTTCTGACCTTCATCCGCCCATCTCAAAATCGGAAGCCCCTCCTCCTGGGGCAGCTTACTCCTCTGCTTCCAGGTAGGAAGCACTGGAGACTGCTCTTCAGGCCCTGGGCAGAAACTGTCTACTTGGACCAGGGCTGTCGCAGCTTTGATTAGTTTTGCTTATCCAGGAGGCTGGGCACACACCCTTGGTCACACAGGCCTCACTGCCTGCAGACGTAACTATTCCGCCATTCTGTCTAGAGGAAGTCTCCCACCTCTGTCCAGTAGTTGTCCAAGATAGAGATTGAGAGATTTGTGGATGACCTTATAATTGAAAATACAGTAGGATCTGGAATCAGAAGAGTAAAGTCAAAATCATTTTTATGCTGTTTACTAGCAGTGTGCCCCCATGCAAACTCTCAAACTTCTCTGTCCCTTGGTATCCTCATTTTTCAAATGAGGGTAGTAACATCTCACATGGCTGGGAAGCCTAATTGAGCTGGTAGAGAGAAGCACTCAGAACAGAAACAACATAGCTGTCACTCAAATGTTTCTTTTCTTCCTTCAGATTCTCTGGATCACTCCTCCATCTAACTCTGAAAATATCGGATATGGGGTAGGTCACTGAATGTTACCTGAAGACTCAAACTGTGCCACATACATCTCAGCTGGAAAAGGCTTACAACAGCCTGACTCCCCTCTGTGTTCATTTCCCCACACAGAAACACAGTTCCTGACACAGCAGGCACTGGAAAATGTTGGTCAAATGCATGAACAGGTCTGGTGCAGAGATGATATATCGTGGGAAAGTCTTTTAGGGAGGTGTCCAGTTGTTTTCAAAGAAAACATCATCATCGGGTTGACCAAAGCTGACATCATAGGCAGGGGGTGGAGTAAGAGGCTCCAACTTGGAGGGGACCCCCAAGCTCTGCAGATCAGGGGCAGTGGACATGACCCGGGGTCCCCGAAGCCGAAGGCTGACTGGAACTCTTCCAGAGTTTTGTGGGGTCATAGACCCCTCTGAGCCCACTCGCCTTTCTAGTCTGGCTCTATCAGGGCCCTCTGGATGGCTAGGCTGTCCTTCTTCAAGTCCTGGGGGAATTACAACACTGCTGTAGGGGGGTGGTTGATCTAGCTGCTGGGGGCGGCATTGTGATTCCAACACCACAGCCTCTTCGTAGGTTGGCACCTCAAAAGCTTCATTGTCGCTGAGGGAGAAGAAATAAGGTCACTGGTGGCCTCCTAAAAGGAGTCCTTTTTCCCTTTACCATCTTCTTTTGGCAAAAGACCCACCCCACCCCCCTGACCCCACCCATCCCCTCATAGATCCAGTAACAGGAAAGCAGAGCTGTATGTCTGAGAGACTAGAGGGACACAGGGAAAAAGGATCCATCGTGTATTCCTAGACTTCTGCCCACCCCTTAACTCACCGTGCATTGCCTGAGGCCCCTGGGCTCTCCGTCTGCATTGATCGGAACCCCCATTCCAGAGAACATGCCAGGAGGCAGACAAACAAAAAGAAGCCACCCAAGGCGAGAAAGAAATAAGCAACAGGGGCGATGTCCGGCTGTATGCCCAGTAAAGCCAGCCCCAGGAGGAAGGAGGTGCAGCACAGGAAGAGAAGCGGCTTCTCCAGTCTCCCCCACAACTGGCTTGGCACCATGGCCCCTCCCCAGGCTCCTGCAAAAAGACACACAGGTGTGTCTAAACCAGCAGTTGGCATCCTGTCCAGGTCAGATTCCAAAGTAACTATATTAGACACCTTTAGGTTTTAGGTTCTTCAATCTCAAATCAAATGGCCCAAATATATGATCTTCAGGGTTCCCTTCAGCTTTGTAATTCTCTCTAGGATCACACTGCTGTCCCAGGATATCAGTATGTGTGGAGTAGCCAGGAAATAAGCCTGGGAGTCTTCATGCAACTTACTGTGTCATGGCCCTGTCTTCCTTCTTCCTTCTCTGCATTCTCCCTTCCAGCTCTATCTTTTTACACCATCCAAGACCCAGTCTTGGCTGGCCCTGCCTGGGGCCTCTGTGCTCACCAGCATCTGTGGAATCCAGGTGATGAGGCAGGCAGGCCCTGCCTTTTCTCTCCAATTGCTCTGCAATGGACCTCCACCCTACCCGCCCCCATCTCCCCAGTTAGACCTTGTTGGGGAAAGCAGTTGGGGAGGAACACCACCTACCCTGTCTGACCTCATCTTCCCATTTCCTCCACTCAGCCCATGCTCCGGTTGAGGGGAGAAAGCGCACATGGATGCAACAAAGGGACACAATTATGTGAGAATCTTACAAAGGCCTAGGGCAATGGACAGAGGCCCACATAACTCCTGATCTTTCCCTGTCTGCCAGGTTATCCCATCCTCTACCGGCCTTAACTCAGTAAGCTCAGATTTCAAGTTTCCTGTCTGTAGTTACCACAAGGGCTAGGAAGCTGGTGGGGAGAAGCCTTTTCCCTCAGCAACACAGCAGCAACGCCTGGGCAGCAGCACCCCAGAACCAACCCATTAGGAATTCCCTGAACTCTGCATAGCAAGAAGCCACAGACTCTAGGTAGGGTCCAGACCCCCTGCTTGAACCCTAACCCCAATCCCATGGCCCTCCTACCCTTCTCACCGGTGTTAGGAATTCCTCCCTCACTTGTCTGGACGACTCCGCAGAAAGTAGGTTGTAGGGGAGCGGGAGGAGGGGGGGAGGTGGAGCGCAGTGGCTCCACCCACTTGTCTGTTCCAATCCCTCAGTTCCTGCGCAGGCTTCCTCCTCCCCTTTCTGCTTACAGCTGACCGGCTATTGCCCCACCTTGATTTTTTTTTGGTTTTTATACCGCCCACCCCCTACAGTGCCTTAATGAGAATGCACTTGCGCCCTCGTCCCCACCCCAATGATCTTTGTACTTAGGACCAGAGTTGTATTCAGTTTCCTCTTCTTTCCTCAATGCGCACCATATTCTGAGTACTTTGTCTTAATATTTAGGTAATATATTTTATGCCTGGAGCAGAGGCCGTGGTTTATTTAATCTCTAGATCGCAGGGCTTTGCATGATTTGCTGTGGGCATGAGATGGCGTGTCGTGCTTCAGCTGCCAAAGTACCATTTCTTTGAACTTGTTTTCTGCAGACCTGTAAGACATTTTTGTGTATGCTTCTTGGCCCAGTTAACTCTTGATTCTTCAAAAGCCACGTCCAAGGTCGTGCCTGCTGTGGATGTCTCCACAGCATTCCTTCCTACTCCTGTTCAGGCCTTTAGCTGTTTATATAGTAATTTTCTGTTTACATAACTTTCTTCCACTGTGAGCTTTTCAAAGTAAGTGATTAGTTTCAATAAGTTGAATCCGTGCAATTGACATGGTTCCTGACACATGGTAGGTACTTACTAAACAGTTGAATGCTCTCATTAGGAGGTTACCATCTTGTCTGGCCTCGCCACACACTGGAGATCCAGGACCCACTCTTTTTTTTTTTTTTTTTTTTTTAAGATTTTATTTATTTATTTGAGAGAGAGAGAGAGCATAAGCAGGGGAGAGGGGGAGAGGGAGAAACAGGCTCCCCACTGAGCGGGGATCCCCATGTGGGGTTTGATCCCAGAACCCTGGGATCATGACCAGAGCCAAAGGCAGACACTTAACTGAGCCACCCAGGTGCCCCTATGACCACTCTTTTTTTTAAGGTTTTATTTATTTGACAGAGAGAGAGAGCACAAGCAGGAGGAGCAGCAGGCTTAGGGAAAGGGAGAAGCAGGCTCCCCGCTGAACAAAGAGCCCACTGTGGGGCTCGATCCTAGGATCCTGGGATCATGACCTGAGCTGAGGGCAGATGCTTAACCAACTGATCCACCCAGGCGCCTCTATGACCACTCTTTTAAGGGGAATCCTGGTAATAAGTCTAGGTGATGTACGTGCTGGGAAGTGTAGAGGATGGAGGCATACTTTATTCTTGAGACACAGAGAAGGACACAAGGCTGGGTTCCAGGCCTTCAGAGTGTTACCACTGGACAAACCAATGGGAGTAGGAGATAATGGGGCACAAATCTAATCCCAAGGATGGTCGTGGGGCATAGCCAGGGTGGCTGCATCAGAGGATATGTGGAGTGTCTGAGTGTGTGTGTGTGTGTGTGTGTGTGTGTGTATGTGAGAGAGAGAGAGAGAGAGAGTGGGAGAGGGAGAGGAGAGAGGAAGGGAGGGAGGGAAAGAAGGATGAGGGTGCCTGGAGTAGAATGCAGATGTGTATAGTGATGGAATGTCAATGATGATTCTCTGACCAGATAGAGGAGAGGGAGGAGTTGTAACAGGAAGGCTGTGGTAGTCCAAATGAGCTGTGTCTCTGTAGGAAGTAGGAATGGAGAGTGGGGTGAGAGCTGGTTGTTTTGTTTACATGAATTTCCATACTGTTCATCTCCTATAAGGAAAGTATGACTAGGATCAGAAGGATTTGCATCTGGGACACCTGGCTGGTTTAGTTGGTAGAGCAGGCAACTCTTGATCTCAAGGTCATGAGTTCGAGCCCCATGTCAGGTATAGAGATTACTTAAAAATAAAATCTTAGAAAAAAAAAAGGGTTCACATCTACAGTTAATATATTAACAGAAGGAAATTTGTCAAGAGTCATTGATATGTATGATAAGAGGGCTTTGTTAAGAAGTGTGTTCTGGGGGGCCTGGGTGGCACAGCGGTTAAGCGTCTGCCTTCAGCTCAGGGCGTGATCCCGGCATTCTGGGATCGAGCCCCACATCAGGCTCCTAGGCTATGAGCCTGCTTCTTCCTCTCCCATGCCCCCTGCTTGTGTTCCCTCTCTCGCTGGCTGTCTCTATCTCTGTCAAATAAATAAATAAAATCTTAAAAAAAAGAAGAAGAAGAAGAAGAAGAAGAAGAAGTGTGTTCTGGATAGTGAGATGGGGGGTTGTAGGCTGACAGGCAAGGGAGTCAAAGGGGGGGGCTGAATGTCTATAGTGTGAAAGGATTTGCAGTTGGAAGAATGAGATCTTTGTAGCATAAGGCTCTTGGTTGCCAGAAGGAGCCTACACTAGAGAAACTTGCTAGTTGAGTTAAGAACTGGTTCCAAGTCAGGAAAGCTGGACTGCTAGCTGGCTATGCCTTCAATATATTCTCTATCATGATAATTTTAAATAGATTTTCTAAAAATTCCATTTTTTAATACTGTTACTCTTTATTTGAGAGAGAGAGAGGAGGGGGCAGAGGGAGAGAGAATTCTTAAGCAGCCTCCCTGCTGAGCATGGAGCCCGATGTAGGGGCTTAATCCCAAGACCCTGAGATCATGACCTGAGCTGAAATCAAGAGTTGGCTGCTTAACCCACTGAGCCACCCAGGCACCCCTAAAAATTCCACTTGTTAAGTATAAAATCTTGCAAAATATTTAAAGGTTATAAAGAAAAAAAAATCATCCGCAATCTCCTTATCCTAACATGGCCATTTAAAATTTCTACACATTTCTTCTAGTCTGTCCACACACTGGTTGAAATCAGAGTACTCACCATTTTGTATTTAAAACAAAAAAATTAAACATTGTTTCACATATAGTTCACCTTTTGATACAGTCTTTGTTGTGGTATTTTTAACAGCCACATAATATTTTATCGAATGGATGTACCATTATTTAACATACCTTTATGTTATGTTACTTGGTAGCATTGAGTTTATTTTACTCAAATTTTTTTTTTTTTTTTTTGGTCATCAAATGTTTCAAGAGACAGAAAGTAGATTAGGTGGTTGTCAGGGGCTGGAGAGAGGGAAGAATGGGGAGTAACTGCTAATGGATTTCTCTTGGGGGTAATGAAAACATTTAAAAATTAGTGGTGATGCGGGGCACCTGGGTAGTTCAATCAGTGAAGCATCCGATTCTTGATTTCAGCTCAGGTTGTGATCTTGGGGTCATGGGATGGAGCCCCTTGTCGGACTCCATGTGTAGCCTGCTTGGGATTCTCTTTCTCCCTCTCTCTGCCCCTCCCCACCTAAAATAAGTAAATCTTAAAAAAAAATTAGTAGTGATGCTTGCACAACTCTGAATATGCTATAAAAGACCCACTGAATTTTATACTTTAAAAGGGTGAATTATGCTTCCATAAAGCCATTTAAAAATGATTCTACAATGAACCTCTTCTTACATGTAGTTTTACCTTCTTTTTGGATTATTTCCTCCTGTTGAATTCTAAGAAATGTCATCACTGAGACAAGCAATGTGAAAGAAAGCTTTTGTTGCTCCAAATAGGTATGGCCAAACTTCTTCCCAAAGGTATTACCTTCCTTTTTTTCTTCATCAACTTAGTATCCTTAGCAAAATATAAATGCTGAAGATACTATTGGTCATTCTGCTTTCTACTCACGTTCCTCTACAAACCACCATGTACGTTAGAGGCCGGATTACTGCCTTAGGTGGGCCCACTATGCCCACCTCATTTTGGGAGGGGATAGTGAAGGGAAGTGGGGTGGGGGAGGGAGAAGCAGAGATAATTGTCAGGCTTCCTGTGAAGGGTAGTTGATGTCTACCACAGAGCACTTCTCTACGCCTCCATACTCTTGTGATTTTGTGTTTCTGAATCTGAGTCTGCTTTGTACTTGTAGCCAACATGTGTGGAGTGTTTTGTGTACTGTTCACTGTGCTAAATGCTTCGCACAAATTAAGTAATTAAAAATATAATGTAATAAAAGGTAGTTGCTATTATTATGTTCATTTAATAGGTAAGATCAGAAACTTGAGGAAAATGTATAGCTAATCAAGGGTGGGGCCAAGATTTCAACCTGTAGTCCCAATCCATAAACCTGGCTCTTAAACACTATGTCATCTGACTCTAAACACTCTTTTTGGCTGATTTAATAGTGATAATTTAACAAAACACCTATGACATTCTAAAATCATAACTCTGGGGTCTTCCCGGGAGGAGCGGTTAGATGTTATTTTCCCCACTGTTTGGCATCTTAAGAAAAGGCTGACCTTCAGAGAGCAAAGGCAGCAAAAGAGATTATCATAAGATTAAATGAAGTTATCAATATGTAAGGCAAGAATGGAAAATTAGGATTGCAGGCCCTGTATCAGGATGTTTATCTTTTATGAGCCAATTAATACTGATGACAAAAGGTAAGACTTTTACCTGGATAGCTCTAGAAGCCCAATGTGCAGGTGACTTTTTAAAAAAAAGAGTGTAAGTGAGGATACGTGTGTATGTTTGTGTGTGTGTAGAAACAAATTGGCCCAATCTCATTTGATCCTTGACAATCATGTGGGTAAGTCTGATTATCATTTTTATGTTACGGAGGAGAAAACCAGCTCAGAGAAAGTACACGATTTGTTTAGTTAGAATCAAACTCAGAATCTTGCCCTTTTAACCCAGTTGAGAGTGTTTCTCTTTGTATTTGTTGCCTTATCCACAACTCTTTCAAACGTGTAGGGAAGGTGGATAAATGATTTAATATGAAGTATATCAGCATCATTGATATTTCTGGGCTGGAAATGCTTCCCATAAATGATGAATTCTCAAGTACGTAAGGATAAATACACATTCTCACTCTCATCAACTAGTTGTAATACTGCACAAAGCTCACTGGGAATGCACTGAGTGACTATGAGGTTCAGGCTGTCCCTCCAGCTCAGCTATTCAGCACTACGCCACAAAAAGTGATTCTCGAATTTGAGAAGTTGAATGTGGTTGTTGCCCAGGGACAAAAAAAAAAACAAAACCACACACACAAAAAAACATGTGTTTATGAGATGTCTGCAGATAGCGGCAAAGGAGTCCACATGAGTATGTCCCTAAATAAGAGAAAACAGAGAGGTATTTGTGGTTATGGTTAAGCACATATTTTTAGAGATGCGCAGACCCGGTTTCAAAACTCATTCCTACTGCTTACTTGCTGTGTGACCTTCTGTAAGCTATTTCATCTTTCTGCACGCATGAAAGTAACTAGAGTTAAATATCAATTAACTTTTTCTCTTTTGAAATAAAATTTGTCACAGTGAAATGCACAGATTATTAGTGGACCACTCCATAAGTTTTGATAAAGACTTAAACTTGTGTAACTCAAACTCCAATCAAGATACGAAGCATTACTATCATCCAGAAAGTTCCCTCATGCCCCTTCCCTGTCAACCCCACAGGCGACTATTGTTTTGGTTACTTTCCATCTATTATACTCTTGAAAATGGTTTCTATTTTATGGAACAACAATTAATTTCTTTAATGATAACCACTGATAACCTTTTAGTTTGTTTCCAGGATTTTGCAATTCCTACACTTGTATACACGTTTTTATTCATATGTATAAATCAGAAAAATTCCTGAAAGTGAAGTTTTTGATAGATATTGCTGTTTGCTCTCAAGAGTTAGAAAAATTCACTCTCTGCTCACATTGCAGGAGTATCTGTTTGCCCACACCCTGATCAACAGCGAGTTATGAGACTTGGATTCAATAAATTTTTACTGTTCACTTGCTATACAGGACACTCCAAGGTATATTCAGTAGATCTGACAGGAATCTCACTCTTAAAGAGCTGACTGCTCCTAAAAGGAAAGGTGTGTATATGACTAACTGTAAGGGTACAAAGTGACACGGAACAAAGTGCTGCTGGGCTTCCCAGCAGACTCAGTGCTGACAAGGGTGGGGATCAGAATGCATCATGGGTCGGAATGGGGTTTGTTTACACTCCTTTTACATCCATCTCATCATTATGCATGGTGTAGATAATACACACTTATTGATTGGTAATTAGTGAATATTTGCTGATCTAATGATTCATGATCTTTTGATCCCTTGATCCTCTCTCAACTGCCTCCCCACCTTTTCCATTCTTTTTTGGTCTGGCATCAGCTAGAGCTAGCCATACCCTTGAACATGGGCTTGCCCAAAGAGGGAGCTGGTCTGATCCAAGCCAAGGGTTTCAGTTTTCCGCAGTCCCCTATGAAGACACGGAAGGAACTCTCTGGGATTAAGGTCATGGGATGAGTGAGGAACAGTGGTCCAGTTGGCCTCCTAGCCAACACTCCCCTCTTTCCCTGGGGTCCAAGTGGCTACTTCTTTCTGCTTTCACTTTTGCTTATACCTGGGAATCATAGTCAAATGAAGGACTGTGATTCCTCTGAGGAGAATGATGAATAGTGCACCCCAGGTTCATCTTCCAGCTGGACTCCTGCTTTCTCTGTGCACCTCCCCGGCAGCACCCCTTGCTGCAATCCCCATGCAGCCTTTCTATTTTGAGACTTCCTGCATCTCCTCTTTGACCTAGTTCTCTCTTTCTCCTTTGCCATTCCCATCTCTTTTTCCCTTCTCTCACTCAGGTTCTGCTCTTTTTTGGCCCATTTATTTGATAAACATTTACTCAGCACATATTATGTGCTTATAGGAGCGGCTACGGTACATAATTTGTGAGGTCTGCTGCAAAACGAAAATGCAGGACCCCTTAATTGAAATTAAGAATTTCAGGACCAGGCAGAGCACCACACCAGTCATGAGGCCCCATGTGAGTGCACAGGTCGCCAGTCCAGGAGGCTGAGGCTGACCTTGTGTGCACAGTAGTGTGGGGACATGGTGAGATGTGTAACATCACAGAATTGAAATCTCAGTACATTTTCTTTTCTCTCTCTCTTTTCTTTTAAAGTAAACTCTACACCCAATGTTGGGCTCAAACTCATGACCCTGAGATCAAGGGTTGTATGCTGTACTGAGCCAGTCAGTCAGTACATTTTAAAAACATTTTCATTATGGATATATCCCAACACACATAAAAGGGGAGAGGATAGTATAAGGAACTCTCCGTGTACCCATCAGTCAGCTTCAACAATTACGTGTCATCTACTCCTTCCACTTTAAAGGCAGCTTGTCACTTCTGAGTGTTTCAGAATGCAGTTCCAACTGATGAGAACTTAATCGTGCCCAGCTACCTTGCCATTATTACACTTAATAAAATTAATGTTAATTCCTTAGTATCATCTAATATCCAGTCCATGTTATTTTCCCCCAGTTGTTTCAAATTGTGTTCTTACAGTTTGTACATTCTTTTAAAATATGCTAACTCAGTCAGCTGGGCATGTGATTCTTGATCTCAGGGTCGTTGAGTTTGGGCCCCGCATTGGTTGTGGAGCCTACTTAAAAAAAAAAACAAAAAAACTTAAGGGGCACCTGGGTGGTTCATTTGGTTAAGCATCCGACTCCTGGTCTCAGCTCAAGTCTTGATCTCAGGGTCGTGAGTTTGAGTCCTGCATTGGGCTCCAGGCTGGGTGTGGAGCCTACTTATAAATAAACTGTTAAGGACAGTATGGACATTTCAAAAACAATCCAGTTGGAAAATGGGTAAAAGGTGGGAACAGATATTTCACTGAAGAGGCTGTACAGATGGCAAAGAAGCACACAAAAAGATGTTCATTAGCCCTTAGAAAATGCAAATTAAAATCACTATGAGATAGCACTTATACACCTATCAGAATGGCTAAAGTTTAAAAAGAGTAATAACACCAAATGCTGGTAAGGATGCAGAGAAACTGGATCACTCATGCATATCTGGTGGGAAGGTTAGGATGGTTTGGCCACTCAGGAAAAATGCAGCAGTTCCTTATACAACTAACCATACATTTACTATATGACCCAACAGTTGTACTCCTGACATTTACCCCCCAAAATGAAAATTTGTGTGCACACAAAAACCTGTACAAGAATATTCACAGCAGGTTTATTTGTAATAGCACCAAACTGGAAACCACCTAAATGTCCTTGAACAGGTTAAACAAACTCTGGCATATCCATACCATGGAATA
The DNA here is from genome assembly GCF_023065955.2 of Ursus arctos. Classification (NCBI taxonomy): domain Eukaryota; kingdom Metazoa; phylum Chordata; class Mammalia; order Carnivora; family Ursidae; genus Ursus; species Ursus arctos. The sequence goes on along the minus strand of NW_026622985.1, from coordinate 90,989,228 downwards.
CTACTCAGCAATCAAAAGGACAGACCACTGAGACACACAACGCCTTGCATGGATCTCAGGGGAATCTGCTGAGTGAAAATAAGCCAGTCTGATGCCATTAATATAGCACTTTTGAAATGAGAAAACTATATGAAGAACAGATAGTCATTGCCAGGGCTTAGGGAAGTGGGGAGGGCAGAAGGTGGCCTAGCTAATGAAACGGGAACATGAGGACCCCTTTATGCTAGAAATATTTTGTATCTTGACTGTGATGGTAGTCACACACACAGTAAAATTATACAGAACCGAAACCAGACACACAAATGAGTGCATGAAAAAGTGGTGGAATCTGAAAAGGGTTTGATGGAGTGCATCACTGTCAGTTTCCTGGTTGTGTCATTGTGCTGTAGCTGCGCAAGACGTTGTCATTGGGGAAACTGGATGAAGGGCAGACTGACTCCCTCTGAATCATGTCTGACATTCGTGTGCTAAAACATATGGACATTTCTGGTTGCACCACAAATAAACCAGAGTAGGAATGGGAATGACAAAGGGGAGACTCTTCACTTTTCACTTGATACCTTGCTGGTTTTTTCCCTTTTGTTTTACTACATGCGTGTGATACTTTGTTGTTAATTAATGCTTGTTTTGGGCCTGTAAAAAAATATAATTCTAGAAATTTTACCTAAGGAGTTTGTTTTAGAAGCATGTTACTTGGTTAGTTTCGAATTTGAATTGCAATGCAAGAAAGTGGTTCAGTGTTGAATTCTGAGTATTGACATAACTACAAATTTTATAAGGTGCTACAACTGTTGACTGGAGGGGGAGGAAAGGAAGAAACTAACAATAAGTATGAAACTCTTTGGGTTAGGAAAAAAGTGTGTTCATTTTAAAAATATAGCTGCATTTGGGGGCTTCCCCCTTTCTCACTATCATAGTTAAGTTCATGTGTCAACTTGACTGAGCTAAGGGACATCCAGAGAGCTGACAAAACATTTCTGGGTGTGTCTGTGAGGGTGTTTCCAGAAAAGATTAGCATTTGAATCCGTGGACTGAGTAGAGAACATGGCCCTCACGTATGTGTGTATGTGGGGGGGGGGAGGGGGATCATCCAATCTATTGAGGGCCTGAACCGAACAAAAAAGCAAAGGAAGGGCAAACTTGCTTTCTGTGCTTGAACTGAGACATCCATGTTCTATTGCCCTCAGACACAGGTGCTCCTGGTTCTCAGGCCTTTGGGTTCTGGATTGGAACTACACCACCAGCCCACTTTCCCAGGCCTCCAGCTTGCAGATGGCAGATTTTGGGACTTCTCGGCCTCCATAACCATGTGAGTCAATCCCTGATAACGGATCTCTTTTTATATATACCTATAAATATGCTACTGTTTGTTTCTTTGGAGAACCCTGACTACTGGATTCTACTTGGCAGAAGTTCAGACATTATAATCTACGTCATGTTTGTAAGGTTTAGTCTAGAAATTGTCTCATTCCTCCAAAGATTAAATTTGCTATCTGATTAAGAAAACACGATGCTAGACTCTTTGAAGGAAGACTGGGCAAAGCTGGGAAATATGCATCTACAATAAAAGATTATGTCACATTAGTCTGGGATAAGATTTAGGATTAAGTTAAGTAACCAATAACGTTTCAAAAATAATGGAAAGAATGCACAATTGTGCCCAAATGTGAATCCACAAATTTTTATTTTATTATTTAAATATTATCTATTTTTTGTCAGAATAAATGATCATTTCAAAAAGCATACAAGTGAAATGGAAACATTTTGGCATATTTTATTCCAGGATTAATATATTATTGTCCTCTGTAATGTGTTTTTATACATCAAGACATAACTGAGACCTTACTATATAGTTTCATCTTTTTTCCAACTAATATTATATTCTAAGAATTTCCAATGTTGAAATGCCTTACAAATAGAATTTTGGGGGGTGCCTGGGTGGCGCAGTTGGTTGAGTGCCTGACCCTTGATTTTCGGCTTGGGTCATGGCCTCAGGGTCATGAGATCAAGCCACATGTTGGGCTCCCTACTCCATGAGGAGTCTGCTTGGGATTCTTTCTTTGCCTCTCCCTCTGCCCCTCCCACTTGTGTGCTTGCTCGCTCTCTCTCAAATAAATAAATCTTTAAAAAAAACACCTATACTTTTTGATGGCTATGAAACATTACATCCTGGATGTACCATAACTTATTCAAACATCCTCCTATTGTTAGATATTTCAGTTACTTGATATCACAAATATTGGGACAAGCATGTTTATTCATAAAACTTTGTCTCCACCACCATGCTCTCAGCATATATGAGAACTTCTATATGCTTGAATATATAACTTGAATATATGAGAAGTAACATTTTAATTTCCTCTTATGTTTCTTACTATTGGACATTTTCCCATATTTTAAATTTATATTAGCTGTACATGTCATGAAATGCTTGAAAGAGGGAGCACGTATTTGGATGTACTTCTGGTGTTAGTTAGCAGATAAGCCTAGTAAGGATGACTTGAAATCCTGGAGTATGCTGGAATAATGGAAGAGGGGAGAAGAGGAAATCAGCAAGTGACGGGGGATAAGAGGGAAAAATGAGCTCTGAGATGAGAAAGAGCCAGAGGGTGGGGGCAAGGAATCTCTTCTTCTTTTTTTTTTTTTTTTTAAAGATTTTATTTATTTATTTGACAGAGATAGAGACAGCCAGTGAGAGAGGGAACACAAGCAGGGGGAGTGGGAGAGGAAGAAGCAGGCTCATAGCGGAGGAGCCTGATGTGGGGCTCGATCCTATAACGCCGGGATCACGCCCTGAGCCGAAGGCAGACGCTTAACCGCTGTGCCACCCAGGCGCCCCAAGGAATCCCTTCTTAATGCCTCTGGAGCCACTGAGCCATCGTAGGACACATACCTGTTTCCCAACAAATGTCCAGGTGTGGTTTCAGCTTCTGAATAAAGAGTATTCTCAAAGAAGCCCAAAGACTACTGAAACACAAGGTATTCTGATCACTGCACAGCTGGTACATACAGAGCAGGGCCTTTGGATAAATAGTTGAGGGAGTGGGAAAGCTGTAGGTTTGTGTGGGAAGAAACAGGGGTTATATGAGGCTAGGAAGAGAGGCCCCAGGGTTTTCTCAGGATCTGCTTTGAGGGTGAGCAACTTCCCAGGCCATGGCAACTCCAGCCTGTCGCCCTGTGGCTGCCACCTTGCCCAGGTTCTGCTCTCAGTGTAGCTGGAACTGGTTCAAATATCTGGGCAGAAGCTCAGCCAAGTTCTGGCTCTCTCTGATCCCAGCCCCGTCTCAGGCACTGTGGCTGGTCAGAAGACAGTAACTGCCAAACTGGTTAGTTGCAAAATCCATCTGGCTTAGTTTTCCATCTCTGAAGAGGGACTGTTTCCTCTCCTTCCACATAAGCTGACCTGAGGGGGGCAGTGGGGCTCGCAGTATGGAAAGAGCTGTTCGCAAACACCTAGAATGGACAGGAGGTGACTGCAGGAAGAACACACAAAGACCACAGAGGACACAGACCCAGAAATGTTATGCCTGATGGCATTAGGTTTATTCTGAGAGAAAGCAGAGTTTGGGGCACCACGCGGCCCCTTCCACAGTGCCATGGCCCACAGGGCCATAGAGGAACCTCTATCAAAGAAATCAGAATCCTAGTGTCAGAGTGGAAGTAGGGGAAGCAGAAGGTCTGCTTTTTCATCCCAATAGTTTTGCTCCCCCTAGCCATCCTTAAAGTTTGGCATTTATGGCTGGAGGCACAGGGCCCATCCACTTCTCTCCTAGATGGAGAAAATCACACATCAGAGGCTGGCCCCACAAGCCCCCAGGGGATTTCCAGGAAGAGCTCTGCTTGGCTTCCTTCTCTTCTATTGGAGTGAAGGTGACTTCCCCCCATTCAACCCTGAGAACCTCTGTGTATGAGGTTTCATTGTTGGAAATGCATAGAATTTTTTTTTTTTTTGCTCTGGATCTGTCCTTCTGGTCAGCTGATAAATGGGGGTGGGACCAGGGTCAAGGGCAGCTCACCATGAACCTGTAACTTACCCAGCAGGTGTGCCAGCAACTCCATCCGATCAGAGCCAAACAGCATGTGGGTTTGGCCATCCAGATGGGCCACAGTGACCGGCAGCCCAAAAGCCTGGAGAAAGCAGTTACAGTGCAGGGAGTAAGGTGATAGAGCAGGTGTTCATAATGGCTGGGATGGAGGACTAAGAGTCAATACTTGTCTGAGGTCATATAAGCAAAGCAGCCTAAGAGGAATCTGCTAAGAGGCTCCAGAGCTCTAAGGAGTTTTCTGTTTCTAATTCTCAGGTGCTCTGTCTTTCCTCTCACCATCTAGCTCACTCCCTTCCTTTCTTTGGACTGTGGGACAGGAAGGGAGAGGATGAAGGTTGTCTGGGACAGTTGGGAGGACTCATGTTGGGAGCAACTTTTAGAACAGGAGCATGGGGACCCAGCAGATGCTCAGCCTCAGTCTTCAGCACTGGGGTTGGAGACTGCCATCAAGAGTTGCTCACCCCATATTTGCAGGCTGCCTCGGTGGTCTCCTTGAGCTTGTTCTTCACCTTTGGTGTTGAGATCTCTTCCAGAAGTCCCTGGGCTTGTTCTGTAGACATGCCAGCCTTCTCTGCAGCCTGAGGGAATGTGGTAGGGAACACAACTGTGTCTGCATTAGTGGGGTAGGGATCTCAGGAGAAACTCTGGTCTTTATTTTCTGCTCCCATTTTCCTGGTAAGGCCTTCACCCACCCACAAATAGAGGTCTATCTTTGCTAAGAGGGGCTGTTTTTCTCCCCCCCCCCTTTAAAATCTTGTGATTGGTGGAAAGAACAAGGTGCAGAAATTTAAAGCCACAGGGCATCTTAGAAACCAGCTTTCCTACCTCTTTATTAACCAGCGAGGGGACTGCTGTTTAGAGGCAGTACGTGACTTGGTTGGCATTGAAGAACTTGTTAGTGGCAGAGCCAACACTAGAATCCAAGTCCCCTGACATTAAGTCTGGGCTCTTGCCTTTTAACTTCTCTCAGAATTCCCGAATATCTTGTGCTCTTTTGAATCAAGGTCTGGGCTATAATTCTCATGGCATTTCCTGAGGACTTTTGAGCAGGGCACAGGGATATAGCCACCAGCAGGGCTTAACAAGAATAAAAGTTTCAATTTGGGGTTTGTTGATATCATTTGGGATTACTGGTTCTCAATTTTGGCTGCATACTAGAATCTCCCGAGGGAACTTTTAAAAAATCCCACTCATAGGTCATCCCCTAGAACAATTACATCAGAACTTTTGGTAGGCAGTGCCCAGGTGCTCCAGGTGACTAAAATATACAGCCAAGGTTGAGAACCACTGCAACCCGACCTTCTCAACGTGGAGGGGGAAACAGGAAGTCATGAGGTGCATTCTGATGTGGCAGGGTCTTTGACTTGGCTACATGAGAGAATTGTGTCCCAGACCAAATGTTCAACAGGGGAACAGTTAAGTAAACAAAAGGAGGCCCACTGAATGGAATGCTGTGTAGAAACTAAGAATGATACTTTCAAAGAGTTTACAAAGGTATGGAAAAGGACTGTTACTTAGTAAGTAGTAGGACAAGCTCGCGCACATACTTTGCAGGAATAAAAACACTGGAGTAACATATTGGCCATTCTTCGTGATTTGCCATTTCACGTATTAAACTTCAAAATGCCTCAACTATCTTTTGTAAACGGAAGGGAAAATATCATTTTGAGTTTCCTGATTTAATCCCAAAGAAAAACTTACTTTTTATACCCCCATCTATGGCTGGCACACATTTCAATGTTTTGAACTATTTCCATGTGTTTCCACTCAGGCTTCTGTGGGATTCTGGCTTGAGTCCGTTATCTCTTTTTCTCTTTTTAAAGCCTGTCTGTAAAGTCTCCTGCTTTCCACTCTAGATATATTGGTGAGGTCTGGTGTCGGAGTGTTTGGGGCCAATACTTCATCCCTCCCCATCTGGGGGTGCCAACATGTAGCATCTCTCTCCCACTGATCTCTTTCATGAAATAAAATCTACCCATGCAGAATTTTGCACTTCCCCTTTCAACCGTGACATAGAGGACATCCTCTGAGTTCCAACCTTTCAGTAATTCGGCTCCTCAAACACAGATACCCTTTCTCCCCAAATAACTATGACCTCTTCTACCCGATATGAAAACAGTGTCCTCTTTGCCCCTAAACGTCAGCTGTTCTCAGCTTCCCTATGAGAGGAGTGGGGACAGAGCCAGGACACTCACGGCCAGGATGCTCTGGGGCTCTGAGATGTCTTCATCCTGAGAAGAGAATATTCGGCAGGAAGGGGGTGGTAAGGGGTAAGATGGGGGGACAGTAGGCCAGTGAACAACAGGGGAAGGCAGGACCAGGACTCAGGAAACCAGGTTCTAGGGGAGGCTCAGCACGTCATCCATGGTCTCCCAAGTAGGTTCCCAGAGCTCTTCCCTCACCCGTGACCAGACACGCATCCACAGTTCCCTGGACACTTTCTCCAGCATCTCTGGGTGCTCCATGTTCACAGCGGTGAGGAATCTCATGGCTGATAAACTTCCTGTGGGGCAGAGGTCCTCAGAGGCAGGGTTCTTCTAGCTTGTTCCCCATGGAGGACTGGCTCTTTCCTGCTTCTGACATCCCCCGAGCTCAGCTGCCCTCAGCCTCCCACCCAAATTTCTCATAGTTGGTTTGTCCTGCTCTTCTTCCCCTTAGGTCCCCAGAAACTTTTGCTCACTCAACGCTGACCTGTGTTTTCCCAAGCTTTGTTTCATTTCACGTAGTTGCCAGCCCCTACTTCCTGGCACTACAATTTACAACTTTGCTGCCTTTCACTTGATACCCCATCTGTATCTCACTCTTTACCTTTTTCAAGGATCACAGAGAAGAAATCCTTGGGGAACTGCATGGGAACCTGGACATGCTGTCCCAGGAGCCTAATATCATTTCTCAGGTATTGGGCTTTGCGGGGAAGCAGAGCTGGTGGCTTGTTTCCTGCAAGTGGAAATTTGGGCACACTGGTGAGAGACTACCGAAGGATCCCAGGCTTGGGGGGACCTCTACCCGGGTTTTCAGCACAGTGCAAATTACTAGCTGCTGGTGCCAATGTAAAGACCCAGTTGAGGGCAGCCCCCTGGACTTTGGAAAGCCGCCTTCCCTCAAATCCCTGTCCCAAACGCTGCTGCCTTCACACCACTGTCTTTCATGATCCCGGCAATGAGAGTGGGGCGCAACTGCAGGTTGATGTTCCAGATGTTCTTATACCGGCACAGGACCTGCAGGAGCAGAGGTGGAGATGGGGAGCCAGTGTGTAAGATGGACAGAGTGAAAATCGCTCAGAGAGAGGGAGGGGTGTTCTCTGGCAACTGATTAGCCAGAGGCTCTAAGTGCACAAAGAGTAGGGGTTATTCGCACACCCTAAACTATTTGGTTTTAAATGGCAAAACTCTCCACTCCCAGAAATCGATCCCCTGAACTTTGCTCCGTCCCAAGAAATCGATCCCAGGAACTTTGCTCAGTGGACGGCCTCCATCCTGTTCTGCACTACGCCCCCCAAAAACTAACATCGGAGGGCTAAGAGGTGCTGTGCCATGGATTTCTCCTTGATTCTTTGCAGTTACCCCTCTTATTCCAAACTGTCATGGGAAACCCCTGCCTTAGGATATAAAGGCTCGACCTAGAAGCCAGCGACCGTATACCGTTTAGTGACTTTCACCCCTGGCTTCCTAAACCGCGACGGGCAGCGCCAAGAATTTCACGAGACCACGACCCCCGCGCCCCGCTCGCCCCCTTCCCTTGCCCTCCAAGCCCCGGCCAGGGGGGCTCCCGGAGTTACCTCGAAGCCTAACCAGGAATAGGGGGACAGCACATCGTAGAAGAGCTCCAGGGTACGCGGCACAGCTCCCATTCTGCAGCAGCTAGCGTTTCCTAACCCCGGGACGCGGCGACCCCGCCTGGATTCCCGGCCTGCCCCGGAGGACCGCCCCCGCGCTCTCTGCCGCGCAGCCGCGCGAGGAAAGAAGCCCGGGGCCAAGTCTGGCCAAAGGGCGGTTGGGAGGGGCTCCCTGGGGAGGGCCTGGCTACCCCCGCACCCTCCGCCCTCGACCGCGCACTTCCTTGTCTCCGCCCTGTTATTGGGCTGGAGTCTGAGGCCCAAGCGGATGTTTGAGATGCATGCGGTCCCTCTCACTTAGCTGTGCCCCTTTGGCAGGACGCCCGACCCCCCTGAACCCCAGTTTCTTCGTCATCTCTCTTAAAAATGGACATACGTGATGATAACTCCTATCTCGTATAGCCTCGTGAGAATGGAATGTGTAACTGATACATATTAGTTATTGGCGTGACTTGGCAGTTGCAGGAACTTTCTGAGACCGGGGCAGAGTAAGAAGTGCCCAAATTATACATTTTTTTGTGCTTCTCAGAGCTTACCTTGGGACATATTTGACAGCACATACTCTGAGAGTGAGTGCAGGAGAGAAGGAGGCCTCCCTGCCACGATAATCAGAGGGATAATGGGAAATGGTGTGTCCTATTTCTATTTGTGAATATGTTATATTGTCTTACATTGGGATTACATTTACTGCAAGGAAATAATTTTTAAAATTCTATATAATTTTATTAAAATTATTCTTAATGTTACTAATTTTATGAATTGGAAAACACATAACAAAGATTGCACTTCTCATTTGTATTCATTAGAAAAACTACCTTAAGGCATCAGAAGACAAAGACTGTAAACATTTACATAGAGTAGAACATAAGAAGTGAAACGAGGATGCTATTTTCACCCACTTGCAAATTGAACTAATTGCTTTGCAATAACTGAAACTGAAAAATTACACATTTCTCCAGTAATGTTAATTTAAAAGTATCCAAGAGCAAATTTAGCTCCATAATATTTTATTTTAAAAGTAAATTATCACTTATTTTTAAAAACCTTAATATTTAGGAATGATTTTAGATTTACAGAAGAGTTGTAGGGGTGCCTGGGTGGCACAGCGGTTAAGCGTCTGCCTTCGGCTCAGGGCATGATCCTGGTGTAATGGGATCGAGCCCCACATCAGGCTCCTCTGCTGGGAGCCTGCTTCTTCCTCTCCCACTCCCCCTGCTGGTGTTCCCTCTCTCGCTGGCTGTCTCTATCTCTATCAAATAAATAAATAAATAAATAAATAAATAAATAAATAAATAAATAAGACGAGTTGTAAAGATAGTACAGAGAGTTTCTATATACCCCTCATCCAGCTTTCCCTAATGTGGGCACCTTACATAACCATGGTATAATGATCAAAACTAAGAAATTAACATTGGTACATTACTATTAACTAGATGATGGGCTTCATTCAGATTTGACCAGTTTTTCCACGATTGTCCTTTTTCTGTTTCAGGATACATTCTAGTCTACCACCTAGCATTTAGTTGTCCTTTCTTTTTAGCCTCCTCCTTTCTATGAAAGTTTCTTGACTTTTTTTTGTGTTTCTTGACTTTGACACTTTTGAAAAGTATTGGTCACTGTATTCTGTAGAACGTCTCTCAATTTGGGTTTGATGTTTTTTCATGTCTAGGCTGGGATTCAGATTTTTTGGAAGTATACCACAGAGGTGAAGTGCCCTTCTCCTTGAATTGTGTCAGGGGGTTCCTGATACCAACATGACTTAGTACCTAAGATGTTAACCTTGACCACTTGGGTAAGGTGGAGAAAACTGTCAGGTTTCTCTGCTATAAAAATCACTGTTTTCCCCCTTTCCGCACTCTGTTCTTTGGATGGGAGTCATTAAGTGCAGACTAGTCTGGAGGTGGAGGTACTGGTTGAGTGGATTAAATCCATCCATCTCCTGGAGGGAAGGATATCAAAGAATTTGTGGCTGTATGTTAAAACCACCCATATTTTGGGGGAGATACTTTGAAGCTATGAAATGTTTTATTCCTCCTTAAACTTTCACCTGCCAATTTTATCATTCCTTGGTAGATTTTGCCTGCAGCAATTATTACTGTGGTGTTTTAATGGTGATTTTCTATTTCCCTTGTTTCTTCTACATTTATTAATTGAAATTCTGAAAGGGGAATTGTTCCATTTATATATTTATGTATATATTCAGTCATTCTTTTATATCATATGGATGGATGGATATTTATTTTAAGAATCAGAGAATGGTAAAACATCGATCTGAGTCTCTATATCCTGCTTCCATACACTATGATTATTATTATTATTATTATTATTATATTGGGTTCTGTGGATTATACTGAATGGGAACAACAAAAAATATTTACACTTCTTTACACATGCTGAGAGGAGTGTCTAGGTACAGGGTAGAGTTGTTGGAACAAGAAATAGTGGTGTAAGCCAATTATTTACAGTAGAAAAAGTAACTAATAAAGGGACTAAATGTGATGTGATTATCAAACTTAAGAGAGGCTGGAGAAGGGGTGGGTTATGTAAACCAAATCCTTATCTTTCATGGTCAGTGATATTGTCTACATTTGAAACATCACTAGAGCTGTGATCATGTAATTTGGAGTCAAGTATTTGAAACCACAAATGCTTTAAATAAACTGCCCTTCCAAATAAGTAAAAGATGGATCGTTTGATAAATGGTTTTTAGGACAACTGGGAGTTGTTCTAAAATGCAGTTGGACCCATACATCACACCTTACACAAAGAACATGTCTAGCCTGATCGAATATTTTATGTTAAATAAAGAACCACTAAAGTACCTGAGGAACTTACGGAAAAACCTTTAAAAAAAAATATGGGAGTAGATGGGGTGCCTGCGTGGCTCAGTCGATTAAGTGTCTGATTTCAGCTCAGGTCGTTATCTCTGGGTCTTGGGATGGAGACCGGGCATCAGGCTCCTAGCTCAGCAGGGAGTCTGCTTGTCCCCCTCCCTCTGCCTCTGCCCTCCCCCTGCCTTCCCTCTAAAATCTTTAAAAAATAATCTGGGAGTAGAGACCTCTTTGTTAGCTGTGATACTAAATGCAGAAACCTTAAAAAATTTATACATTCAATTACATAAAAATTTGGCAAACTCCAATAAGTCAAAAAATAACTGGGAAAAATATTTGGGTTCATTTCGCAGTTAAAAAGCTAATTATAAAAACAAACAAACAAACAAAAAAGCTAATTATCCTAGTGTAGAAAGAGCTATGAAATCAATAAAGTAAAAGAACAGAAGCCCGGTGGAGAAATGGGCCAATGATATGAACAGAACATACACAGAAATGGACATATGGACGTAAAAGATTGTGCTAGTATATACTTACAAAAATTGTGAGTCAGGATTACACTATGATATGTTTTTATTTATCAAGTTGGCACAGATCAAATAGTTTGATGATTCAGGGTGTTGGCAGGGATTTGTGGAAAATCATTGTCTTATTCAACTGGTGGGAGTGTAAATCCGTACAACCTTTAAGGAGGGCAGTTTAGCAGTATCTTTCTGTTTTGCAAATACACACACCCTTTGACCTAGCAATTCAATTTTTAAGAATTTATATTATAGGGGTGCCTGGGTGGCTCAGTCGGTTAAGCATCTACCTTCTGCTCAGGTCCTGATCAAGCACCACAAGGGGCTCCCTGCTCAGCAGGGAGTCTGCTTCTCCCCCTCCCTCTCCTTGCTGTTCTCCCTGCTTGTGCTCTCTCTCTCTGTCAAATAAATAAATAAATAAATAAATAAATAAATAAATAAATAAAATCTTAAAAAAAATAAGAAATTATGTTATAAACATGTTTGCCTCCATGCAATATGATGTGCTCTAGGGTTATTTATTACGACATTGTTTATAATAGCAAAAGATTGGAAACTAAATGTTCATCAATGTGTAACTAATTCAATACACCAAGATTTATGATATTTTTCAACTTTAAAAAGAATTTGGAAGCTCTTTAAATGTTAATATTGCATGATATCCTATATATTAATAAGTGAAAAGCAAGATGCAAATGGTGCATATTATTTGCTCTCTTTTTTTTTAAGGATTGCAATGCTTTCTAAGTGTGGTGTACATATACACGTATGTGCGTGTTGATTTTGCTGGATGGAGAGACAAAAAACTGGTGAAACTGGTTGCTTTTGAGGAGGGAAGCTGGGGGAACTAGGGCGGGGCAAGACAGAAAGTTTTTGTTGGATGTAACATTTAACCCTTTGATTTGCAACCCATGTGAGTATCTTATCTACCCAGAAAGACAGACAGGCAGGAGGAAAGGATAAAGGCCAGCAGGAAGGAAGAAAAAGGAAGGAAAGAAGGAAGGAAGGAAGGAAGGAAGGAAGGAAGGAAGGAAGGAAGGAAGGAAGGAAGGAAGGAAGGGAGAAAGGAAGATGCCTTTGGGAACTTGTACTGGCAGAACAGGGAGGGAATTGCAAGGAGACTTACATATCTGCTTTATTGCCATTTGTGTATTTTACTTTGCTTTAACGAAAATGTCAGTTATGAAGGCCACGTAGCAGCACGTGTGACACAGTTTTAAGGTACAATATTTGCCAAGATGCAATGGAGTATTTACGTCTCAGTTCTCAAGGCCTGACATTTTCCTAAGGATTTACCAAGGGGTGTGTGAAATTCTGTGTGCTAGCTTTCTCCCTGAGTAAATCATGCCAAAATGCAAGAGAGTGAGATTGACATTATTATGGTTCTAATCTTGGAAACACTATGCTCTATTAAAAGAGATCAACCTTGGCAAACTGGGGTACTTGAGATATAACTAATAACAAATTTAGTTGGGACATCTCACAGTTCATCAGGACATACCAGTGTGACAACATCACAGCTGAGAACAGCTAATATGTGCTGTCATTATACCCTTATAAAACACATATACATGTGGGTGAAAACTAAAGAAAATGAAAATAATTCTATTTTAGGGATTATACACAATTTTTCTCAATTTCTTAGACTCTCTTTAAGGCTTTGACAATGTCTTTTTTCATTTCTTTTTATGGAAGAGCTTTGTTGAGTTATAACTGACATACAATAAACTACACTCATTTAAAGTGTACCTTTAATAAGTTTTGACATACGTATGCACCTGTGCAACCATCACCACGATCAAGATAGCGAACATAGCTGCAGATTTCCTTGAGACCCTTGGCGATCCCTGCCTTCCGTTCCCAAACAACCACTGAGAGACTTTCTGTCACCAGAGACCAGCCTGCACTAATCTTTCTGTCACTGTATATTTGTTGGCCTATTTTTTTTATACATTAAAAACCTTCATGTTCCAAAATCCATTTTAGAAGCCAGAGCCATTGTTTCCTGGTGTCAGAGTTGGGAGGCAGTCTCCTGGAGATGAGAGAGGAGGACTTACATATTTATTGGAGATTCATGTTATGACTGCCACCTGTGGAAAGGGAGGGGTGAGAAGGGGAGGGAAGGAAGGACACAGCACGGGGTGGAGGAAGGCATGGGCTTCATGCTTGATTCTCAGTCAACTCCACAAGGAATTGTGAAACTGGGATGGCTTCACAGAGCTGCTGAAGCTGGGTGAGCTGGCTGGGCCTTTACAGCCCCTCACAAGTCAGTCACAGGATGCGGGTTACCCTGGGAGGGTGGGCTGAGCTTGGCTGAGGTGACTCTTGGGCTGAGGGCTGTCTGCTGGCAGCACTCCCATGAGCTGGGAGTCATGTCTGAAGAAGGATCTGTGCAAAGCACACCACAGTGCTCCAGATATAATAATTCTGATAGTTCTCCCATCCTGGGGAGTTCTTTGAAAATAATATTGGAGAAACAAATTTCACATTATGGAAAGAAAGGGATATTGCATTTTTGGAGACTTTTTTGAGAATCTGAAGGGGCAGTGGAAGCCATCCTTATTTTCAGGCCTAAAAGCATGATCTGTTTGTTCATTACTTTACACTTTTCATTCCACAAGTGTAGGAGTTGTCAGCCTTAGTACTGTGGACATATTGAAGTGGATAATTCTTGTGAGGGTCGTCCTGTGCCTTGTAGGATGTTTAGCAACTTCCTGGTCTCTACCCACTAGGTGCCAGGAGTACCCCCATTCCTAGCTGTGACAATAAAATATTCTAAGTGAAAGAAAACAGATGCAAAGAACTCCTTATTGTACAATTCCATTTGTATGACATATTCAGAGAAAACAGAAAGTGGATCGGTGGTTTCTCTGGAGGCTGGGAGTGGGAGTGGGGAGTGACCGAAAGTAGGCATGAGAGGACTTTTTTAGGTGATATTGTCTGCAGGATCAAAATCACCCCTGGCTAAGGGGCGCCTGGGTGGCTCAGTCATTAAGCGTCTGCCTTCGGCTCGGGTCATGATCCCAGGGTCCTGGTATCGAGTTCCACATCGGGCTTCCTGCTCTGCTGGGAGCCTGCTTCTTCCTCTTCCACTCCCCCTGCTTGTGTTCCCTCTCTCGCTAGCTGTCTCTCTCTCTGTCAAATAAATAAATAAAATCTTAAAAAAAAAAAAATCACCCCTGGCTAAGAATCATTGCGCTAGTGTTTCTTGAAGGCCCCATATGTCCCATGTACTATTCTGAGTGCTTGGGGGTGGCTACAAGCACCATTTATCTGTTGATGTGGGAATCAAAAGGCAACAAGTTGGTTCAGTATAAACTGTGTGTGTGTGTGTGTTGGGGTGGGGGACATTGGGGCAACAAGAAACAATCAAACAAGCTTCTTAGAAAACGTGACCCTAAGTGAAGACTTGAAAGGTAGGTAGGGGGTAGGTAGGAGTTAGACCATGGAGAGGAAGTGTAGGTAGATGTGTACCCAGAGCCAGCAGCAGGTATGAAAGACAGCACTATGGTCCAGAGTCTCCAGGAACCGAGAGAAGTTCTTTTGGGTGAATAAGGCAGTGGCCTGCAGAGGTGGCAGGTAGAGGCCAGGTCATGTAATAAGTTTCAAAGTCTCTCCTTGAGTGACCTCATGCTTAGTATGATTTTGATTGTTTTTAAAGATTATTTATTTATTTGAGAGAGAGAGTGAGTGAGCACGAGTGGCGGGGGGAGGGGCAGAGGGCGATGGAGAAGCCGATTCCCCGCTGAGCAGGGAGCACCAGGTGGGGCTCTGTCCCAGGACCCCAGGATCATGACCTGAACCGAAGGCAGATGCTTAACCAACTGAGCCACCCAGGCGCCCCCTGATTTTTAAAACATATTTTGTGGAAGAGCAGTAATTCCATTGCTTAAGTACTCAGATGTCATGCCTCCTGTGCTATAGGAAATCACGTAAGAACTGTCGGTAATTTACTCATGTGATGAATCACATAGCCACAAATAATAATTTTTATTATTTAGCTAATACATGTAGAGCACACATTGCTTACTAGCTGTTAGATACTGTGCTCTATAAAAATTAACTCATTTAGGGACACGTGGATGGTGCAGTTGGTTAAGTGTTTGACTCATGGTTTTGGCTCAGGTCGTGAGCTCAGGGTTGTGATCTCAGGGTCATGAGATCAATCCCTGCCTTGGGCTCCACGCTCAGCCCAGAGTCTGCTTGAGATTCTCTCTCCCTCTCCCTCTGCCCCTCTCACTCATGCTCTTTCTCTCTTTTTAAAATAAATAAATAAAATCTTTTTTAAAAAATTAACTCATTTTATCATTGTAACAACCCTACGAGGTAGGTGCTATTTTTTACAGCTTTGTTGAGGTATAATTTATGTACATAAAATTCACCCATTTAAGTGTACCATCCAACGATTTTTATTAAATTTATAGAGTTGTGCCACCATCACCATGATACTGTCTTGGAATATTTCCATCACCTCAAACAGTTCCCTTGGAGCAGTTTGCAGTTTATGCCACTCCTGCCCCTAGTCCCAGGAAACCACTGATCTGTTTCCTGTCTCCATTGATTTGCCTTTTCTGAAAATGTCATGTAAATGGAATCATATAATGTATAGTTTTTTTGCATCTGACTTCTTTATATGTTTTTGAGGTTCGTCCATGTTGTAGCATGTATCAGTGGTTTTTTTTTTTTTTTTTTTTTTTTTTACTTTTTATTGCTGGGTGGTATTTCATGTATGGATGTAGTAGTACCACGTTTTGTTTATCCATTCACCAGCTGATGGGCATTTGGGGTATTGCCGGTTGTTGGCCACTATCACCAATACTGCTATGAATATTTGCAGACAAGTCTTGGTATGGGCATGTGTTTTCATTTCTCTTGGGTAGGTAGCTGGGCTGCAATTTCTGGGCCTAATGGAAAGTTTAACTTTTTAAGAAACTGAACTTGTTGGGGCGCATGGGCGGCTCAGTGGGTTAAGCTCAGGTCATGATTTGTGGGTCCTTGGATCGAGCCCCACATTGGGCTCTATGCTCAGTGGGGAGTCTGCTTCTCCCTCTCACTCTCCCTCTGTGCTCTCTCTCTCTCTCTCAGATAAATAAATAAAATCCTAGTGTCTGTTCAGATAGGTACTATTATCACATTGATTCCCATTCTACTGATGGAGAAACTGGAGGCATGGAGTGATTCAGAAACTTGCATAAGATTATAAAGCCTATACGTGGTGGGCGTGGTAATTGAACTTACGTGGTCTGGAGTTGCTTCTGTGACCTTGACGCTGAACCCTGGTGGCCACTTCCTGGGTTGGAAATTGTTCTCAGTTTCAAAGAATGTGGCATGCCTGCTCTCCCTTACCTGATTTTGGTTTCAAGCTGCTGGAGAACATGTTGTTCAGCTCTGTCCATGGGAATTATGCCTGAAGGAATGTCTGTGATGTCCTTTTTCTTCTTTACTTCCAAGGTCATTCCCTAAGCAAATTTCAGGCCACTCAAGTATTTTTATTTTTGTGCTTCTTCTGTGAGAAAAATGAACAAACCTAGTGAGTGTTTTGCAATTGGGATTTGTAAAATCTCCAGTGACCAAGTCCCCTTTCTTGGACCAAGAACCACCTTCTTAGGGCAAAATAACATTCTAGCTCCTGATTCAGTGTATGCCTGCTGGATTTCCTTTTAATGCAGCCACTGCTACCCTGCAGTGCACTTGCCAGTAATAGCTTGTGGGCTGATGGCCACTCATAGGCCAGTTGCTCAAAAGACCCTCTGACTCCGACTGGTAATTACCAACTCCTGATTTTTTTTTTTTTTTTTTTAGATTTATTTATTTATTTATTTGAGAGAGAGAGCGCGAGAGCAGGGGGAGGGGAAGAAGGAGAGGGAGGAGAGTGAAAGAAGCAGACTCCCCGCTGAACACAGACCCTAAGGTCATGACCTGAGCCAAAACCGAGTCTGAAGCTTAACTGCTTAACCGACTGAGCCACCCAAGCGCCCCTACCTCCTCCTGATTTTAAAGGCCAGCCTCGTCATCACCCTCTTCTGCTTCCAAGATCTGATGTGATCACCCCCGTTAGCACCCTTCCTTTGCTGAGAATTACAAAAAAGGCGACAGCTTGCTCTACAAGGTACTCTAAAGAAATCAGTGAGCAAATGCCTTTAGATTAACTTGTTCATGATTGGCAATATGCAATTTGGGGGATTGTTCTTAAAGAGATATGAACTACTTGAGAGAGGCTTAGTCATAGCTGAGATTATGGAGAAGTTTTGCTGGGGTCTTTGAGTTCTAGTAATGTATTCTTAGGGCCTGGGTATTTTCTAGGTGTAATTACTCTGGGAATGTAACTTGCCAAAAATCACACAGAATAGTAAAAGGCACAACTGTGATCCTAACTCAGGTTCCAAATCTTTTTAAAAAAATATTTACTTATTTATTTTGAGAGTTAGAGCATATGGGGAGTTGGGGGGAGAGGGGAGAGAGAGAATCTGGAGCAGACTTCCCATTGAGCACGGAGCCCAATGAGAGGCTCAATCTCACAACCCTGAGATCATGACCTGAGCTGAAATCAAGAGTCAGGTGCTTAATTGACTGAGCCATACAGGCACTCCTGAGGTCCCAAATCTTTTTTTTTTTTAAGTTTAGTTTTATGATTATATTTATTTATTTGTCAGAGAGAGAGAGAGCATGCACAAGCAGGGGGAGGGACTTGCAGAGGGAGAACCAGGCTCCTTGCTGAGCAGAGAGTCCCACACAGGGTTGGATCCCAGGACGCTGGGATCATGACCTGAGCCCAAGGCAGATGCTTAATGGACTGAGCCACCCAGGCGTCCTGTCAAGTCCCAAATCTTAAACTCTAAATCATCCTTCTTCCCAACACTCCTATCCTGCAGAATCCCTTTGTGAAGCTGAAGGCTAACCTGTCTCTCTTTTGAGTTCTTGTGCTGCCCTGACCGCCCCCCCCCCATGCATTCTTTTACCTTGTCACTGTCGATTGACATTTTCAGTGTCTTCCATTGTATTATAAGGTGGTGCAGGGAGGGAGGGGTGTGTGTGTGTTTTAACCTCAGGTATGGAGAGTTGGATTAAACATTCTCTTCAATACATAGCTCACTATTATCATGCACACAAGTTTCCATCCTAGTTTTTTTTTTTTTTAAAGATTTTGTTTATTTATTTGAGAGAGAAAGCATGAGCTGAATGGAGAGAGGGAGAGAGAATCTGAAGCAGACTCCACACTGAGCGCGGAGCCCGATGCAGGGTTCAGTCCCACGACTGTGATCATGACCTGAGCCAAAACCAAGAGTCAGACACGTTTTAACCGACTGAACCGCCCAGGAGCCCCTTTCTGTAGTTTTTTAAGTTTTGTTTTTCTCTTCCACACCTGATCTCCCTCTCATATTATTATGGATAATAATAGCAAGAGTAACACTGAGGGAGCACTAACTGACAGGCAGTTTAAGTACTTGTATCAACTCAGCGGGATCCTCACAAGCTCTCAGAATACTTGCTGTTATGATTGCCCCCTTTTCAAATGAAGACACCGATTAAACAGAGAGATTAAGGGACTTGCCTGAGGCGACAGAGCCAGGAAGCAGCGGAGCCAGGATTTAACCCAAGTGGGGTGGCTCCAGCAGCTGTTCCCTGAACTACTATGTCATGCGCCCTCCCAGGTACATGCTGTGGGTCTTGTTTTGCTTCCTTTGTTGTTGTTGTTGTTGTTCTGCTTCTTCTGTTTCCTTTTGGAAACACCCGCAGTGCTTTTTGTACTTCTAGCACACCACTGCTGACTGCTGCACGCTCTTCTGCCCTGGGCATCCGCCGTGCCTTACTCACCCATTCTCCTCGTTTGGGGTGCCTTCAGCTCGCCACCTCCACAAACGGTGCTGCAAGGAGCACCTTATCTATGTCTCCTCAAGAGCCTGTGCTAGAGTTTCCCCTGGGGATGTCCCCAGGAGCGTGTGGATCTCTAAGTCAAAGCGTGTGTGAATATTTTATCTCACCAATACTGACAGATTGGTCTCCAGAATGGCGGTACAATTTCCCACCCCTGCCAGCAGCACCAGGGTTTTCCTTTCTTCACATCCTTGTCAACACTTGGTAATTTTTGGCTCTTCTGATGACTGTGAAGTAGTATCTTACTGTTTGTTTGTTTGTTGAGAGAGAGAGTGAGTGTGGGAGCACGTGTGTTCTGGGGGGAGTGGAGGAGCAGGTGGGAGAGGGAGAGAGAGAATCTTCAAGCAGACTCCATGCCCAGTGTGGAGCCTGACGTGTGGCTTGATCTCATGACCCTAAGATCCGCTGAAATTAAGAGTTGAATGGTTAATGGACTGAGTCACCCAGGTGCCCCTCTTATTGTTTTAATTTGCATATTTCTGATTACAAGTGGGAATGAACACCTCTTCTATCTGTTAGCCGCTTGAGTTTTCTCTCCCTATTTGTATTTATGTGTGTGCGTGTGTATGCAAGTTTTCCTTGTACACTCTCGTTAGTGGTCTCCTGTGGCTTTTGGATGTTGTAAATGCCTTCTGCCTGACTATCATCCCTACCTTTCACTGAAGGGAAATCCAATCAATTTTTGAGCTTCTGGGATCTTCTCTAATAAGCCATTCTTTATCCTGATAAAATTATTACATATTTTCTTCTATTAACTTTATAATCTTACCTTTCACATTTGGATTTTTTTCTTTTGGATTTTCCTTTGTATAAAGTAAGAGGAAGGGATTTTCCTTTGTATAAAGTAAGAGGAAGGGATCCAACTGTATTTTTCTCCAAACAGTGAGCCTCATTCCCAGTACTTTTCATTTTATTTATTTTTATTTTTTTAAAGATTTTATTTTTTTAAGTGATCTCTACACCCAACATAGGGCTCAAACCCACAACCCCGAGGTCAAGAGTGCACGCTCCACTGACTTGAGCCAGCCAGATGCCCCTTCCAGTACTTTTTAATAAATAATCTATCCTTCGCCCACTTACATACGGTTCACTTTTTATCACATCTTAAGTTCCCATGTATAAATGAGTATATTTTATGCTCTTTTTCCTGTTATATTAGTTTAACAATAACTTAGCAGTATGCCTTAATATCTGGTAGAGATTAGTTATTCAAGGACCTTTATTCTTCTATATAAATTAGTTATCAACTAAGTTGTTGAGTTCATAAAATTAGTATTTTATTTCTGGAAAGGTCTAAATTTGTCGATATGGAAATTTCTTTCCTTCTATGATTCTTATTTATCTTTATATCCTTATTACCTGGCACAGTATCTCACATACCCAGTAGCTCAGTAAAGATTTATAGAACTGAACCGCTATTAGACTGATTTATGTCCCCTGCCCTGTGCCTGGGCAGGAAACAATGTGACGATAATGGACGTCACATTTGAAGCCATATTGTCTTCCTTTGAGTGAGAGTTGAGAGATGAGGAAAGTAAAGATCAGGGAGGTGACCCCTTCTGTAACAAGGACAATTGTGGCTTTTGTTTTTGATTCCTGTAATTACTAAATAAGAGTAGACACTCTCGATTGAGAATAGCTTCGGCATTGAGCTTGAGAGGTGGCTGTACATGAGGGTCAATAGCTGGGTTCCTAGTGGGTTTTTCAAAATATGAAGCTTAAGCCAGGAGATGAGAGAGGGGGGAAGTCTTGTTAGTTAATTGATCTGATCTGGTTAGTGACTTTTTGAATGTTGAGTTGCAAATACTTCTGTAAAAAGAGATTGTTCTACGGCAATGAGGAGGATGCCATCTGCTGGCAATAACTCCACACGGCACCATTTGTTCTTCAGTCCTCGGTAATAACAGGAAATTAACTCGAGTGCCTACAGGATGTTAGGAACCATTGTAAGAGTCGTACACTTTACAGCAAAACCCACGAGACAGAGGTATTTATTACCCCTATTGTAAAAGTGAGGAAATTGAGCCTCAGAGGAATTAAGCAACTTGCCCAAGGTCACAGCGCTAGTACTATGTTGAAATCTAGACCGCATGCGGCTATGGCATTGGTATGTTGAGTCTTTTTGTTATTTTGCCTGAGAGGAGAGGGAGTGGTGTGCCAGTTAGCTCCTACCACATAGAGAGCGTGGATGCTGTGCGCTTCTTCCCAGCTTCCCATTCAGTGACGTCATGGTGGTGGTTCAGATTCCTTCGCGGTGGAAGTATTTACACAATGAAAATCAGAATACTCCACACATCAGGCTCGCCTGCTTGCTTTTTCTTTTTTCTTTTCTTTTCGTTTCTTTTCTTTTCTTTTCTTGTCTTGTCTTGTCTTGTCTTGTCTTGTCTTTCTCTTTCTTCCTCCCCCACACTCTTTCCCAGAGAACTGGTTTGCCAACATACCCTGGGTGGGGAGGACTGAGAATTCAGAGACATAGCCATAGGCTTTCTTTAGGGAAGTTGGGCAAGAGATTTGGAAAGTAATTAAAACTTGGTTTTGGGGGTGAACCTGGATAAAGAAAACTTAGGACTTTTCTTTTTGATTTTCTTGTTATTAAAACAGAAACAGGTAGTTTAAGACTAATGTAGAACTCCTTAAAATGAAGACTTACTGAAGAGTAATGTAGGGTTGCTCAACCACTTTATCAGGAAAGAAGGCAAAACAGTTGTACTGTCTGTGTTGCAAATCACACATTAAACATGGCCAAAAAAGGGCGCCTGGCTCAGTTGGTAGAGCATGCGACTCTTGATCTTAGGGTCCTGAGTTTGAGCCCCACATTGGGTATAGAGATTACTTAAAAAAATGGCCAAAGGCAGGGGCGCCTGGGTGGCTCAGTCATTAAGCATCTGCCTTTGGCTCAGGTCATGATCCCATCATTCTGGGATTGAGCCCCGCATCATCGGGCTCCCTGCTCAGCGGGAAGCCTGCTTCTCCCTCTCTCACTCCCCCTGCTTGTGTTCCCTCTCTTGCTGCCTCTCTCTGTGTCAAATAAATAAGTAAAATCTTTTAAAAAATAAAAAATAAATAAATGGCCAAAGAAACAGATGAGTCAGGAAAAGTAAGCAGAACCATTTCTAGAGGAACTTAGGCTAAATACAGTGGGACCTACTTAAGGATTGTGAAAAGGGCAAAAGTAGAATTAGAAAGTTCAGAGAACGGGACACCTGGGTGGCTCAGTGAGTTAAGTGTCTACCTTTGGTTCAGGTCATGATGCCAGGGTCCTGGGATTGAGCCCTGCATAGAGCTCCCTGCTCAGCAGGGAGCCTGCTTCTCCTTCTGACTGCCTTTCCCCCTGCTTGTGCTCTCTCTCTATCCCTGACAAATAAAATCTTAAAAAAAGAGAAAATTCAGAGAGCAAACATATGTATGCCAATATGAAGGGGATCAAATCACAGACGGAGAATGGCCATGGCATTTAGGGGAAATGACATAAAGTTGCTGTTACTTCCCAATTTAAAACCCATGAAATCTAGGCTAAAGCTCCTAGAAATATTTGAATCATATGATAACCCTACTCAGAAGCCTTCCATAGACAATACTGGAAGAAAGTTGATAGTTCCAATACCATGCTGTCTTTGTGATCACAGCTTTTGCAGTACAACTTGAAATCCGGCATTGTGATGCCCCCAGCTTTGTTTTTCCTTTTCAACACTTCCTTGGAGATTCGTGGCCTTTTCTGGTTCCACACAAATTTAAGGGCTGTTTGTCCCAGTTCTTTGAAAAATGTCATTGGTATTTTGATCGGGATAGCATTGAAAGTGTAGATTGCTCTGGGTAGCATGGATATTTTAACTATGTTAATTCTTCCGATCCATGAGCATGGAATATTTTTCCATCTTTTTGTGTCTTCTTCAATGTCTTTCAAGAGCGATTTATAGTTTCTAGAATATAGATCCTTTACGTCTCTGGTTAAGTTAATTCCAAGGTAACGTATGATTTTTGGTGCTATTGTAAATGGGATGGATTCCCTAATTTCTCTTTCTTCAGTCTTATTGTTCGTGTATAGAAATGCAACTGATTTCTGAGCATTGATTTTGTATTCTGCCACATTACTGAATTGCTCTATAACTTCTAGTAGTTTGGGGATGGATTCTTTTGGGTTTTCCATGTAGAGTACCATGTCATCTGCGAAGAGAGACAGTTTGACTTCTTCTGTGCCGATTTGGATACCTTTTATCCCTTTTTGTTGTCTGATTACTGTTTCAAGGACTTCTGGTACTATGTTGAATAATAATGGTGAGAGTGCCTTCCTTGTCGTGTTCCTGATCTTAAGGGAAAGTCTTCCAGCTTTTCCCCATTGAGAATGATATTTGCTGTAGGCTTTTCATAGATGGCTTTTATGAGATTGAGGAATGTACCCTCTATCCCTACACTCTGAAGGGTTTTAATCAGGAAAGGATGCTGTATTTTGTCAAATGCTTTTTCTGCATCTATTGAGAGGATCATATGATTTTTGGCTTTTTTCTTGTTGATATAATCTATCACACCGATAGATTTGAAAATGTTGAACCACCCTTGCATCCCAGGGATGAATCCCACTTGGTCATGATGGATAATCCTTTTAATGTACTGTTGGATCCTATTAGCTAGGATCTTGTTGAGAATTTTGGCATCCATATTCATGAGGGATATAGGTCTGTAATTCTCCTTTTTGATGGGGTCTTTGCCTGGTTTGGGGATCAAGGTAATATTGGCCTCATAGAATGAGTTTGGTAGTTTTCCTTCTGTTTCTATTTTTTGAAATAGCTTTAGGAGAATAGGTATTATTTCTTCTTTGAATGTTTGGTAGAATTCCCCAGGGAATCCATTAGGCCCTGGAGTTTTGTTTTTTGGAAGGTTTTTAATCACTGTTTCAATCTCTTCATAATTAATTGGTCTGTTTAAAAAATCAATTTCTTGGGGCGCCTGGGTGGCACAGCAGTTGAGTGTCTGCCTTCGGCTCAGGGCGTGATCCCGGCATTATGGGATCGAGCCCCACGTCAGGCTCCTCCGCTATGAGCCTGCTTCTTCCTCTCCCACTCCCCCTGCTTGCGTTCCCTCTCTCGCTGGCTGTCTCTATCTCTGTCTAATAAATAAATAAAATCTTTAAAAGAAAATCAATTTCTTCCTGTTTCATTCTTGGTAGTTTATAGGTTTCCAGGAAGGCCTCCATCTCTCCCAGGTTGCTTAATTTATTGGCATAAGGCTGTTGATAAAAGTTTCTAATAATCCTTCCTATTTCATTGGTGTTGGTTGTGACCTCTCCCTTTTCATTCATAATTTTATTAATTTGGGTCCTTTCTCTATTCTTTTGGATAAGTCTTGCCAGTGTAAAAGCTTCTGCACAGCCAAGGAAACAGTCAAAAAAACTAAGAGGCAGCCCACGGAATGGGAGAATATATTTGCAAATGACACTACAGATAAAAGACTGGTATCCAAGATCTACAAAGAACTTCTCAAACTCAATACACAAGAAACAAATAAACAAATCATAAAATGGGCAGAAGATATGAACAGACACTTTTCCAGTGAAGACATACAAATGGCTAACAGACACATGAAAAAATGTTCAAAATCATTAGCCATCAGGGAAATTCAAATCAAAACCACACTAAGATACCACCTTACGCCAGTTAGAATGGCAAAAATTGACAAGGCAAGAAACAACAAGTGTTGGAGAGGATGTGGAGAAAGGGGATCCCTCCTACATTGTTGGTGGGAATGCAAGTTGGTACAGCCACTCTGGAAAACAGTGTGGAGGTCCCTTAAAAAGTTAAAAATTGAGCTACCCTATGACCCAGCCATTGCACTACTGGGTATTACCCCAAAGATACAGATGTAGTGAAGAGAAGGGCCATATGCACCCCAATGTTCATAGCAGCATTGTCCACAATAGCTAAATTGTGGAAGGAGCCGAGATGCCCTTCAACAGATGACTGGATTAAGAAGTTGTGGTCCATATATACAATGGAATACTACTCAGCTATCAAAAAGAACGATTTCTCAACATTTGCTGCAACATGGATGGCACTGGAGGAGATAATGCTAAGTGAAATAAGTCAAGCAGAGAAAGACAATTATCATATGATATCTCTCATCTATGGAACGTAAGAAGTAGGAAGATCGGTAGGAGAAGAAAGGGATAAAGAAAGGGGGGGTGTTCAGAAGGGGGAATGAAGCATGAGAGACTATGGACTCTGAGAAACAAACTGAGGGCTTCAGAGGGGAGGGGGGTGGGGGAATGGGATAGGCTGGTGATGGGTAGTAAGGAGGGCACATATTGCATGGTGCACTGGGTGTTATACACAACTAATGAATCATGGAACTTTACATCAAAAACCAGGGATGTACTGTATGGTGGCTAATATAATATAATAAAAAATATTATTATAATAAAAAAAAGAAAGTTGATAGTTGTTGAGGGTAAGATACATAAGGGACCACTGTTCTATTTCTCTGCTTTTCTGTATGTTTGAAATTTTCCATAAATAAAAAAAAAAACCACCCAAATCCAAAACACTGGACTTTTCAAATGATTATATTCAGTACTGTGAATATAATAAACAGTGAAATCTTTCAGGAAAGGTAGGTCTGAGACGCAGCACGGAGGGCTTTGCCCGCCCACCTGAAGGTCTATCGGTAACGGAAGCCATTGGAGGAGTTTAAGCAGGTAGAATGTGCGCATGCGTGTGTATGTTTGTGTGTGAGGTTCAAGTCTGTTTATGTCTGCTTCTAAAGGAGTGAGACTGGAGCGAATGTCATAGCTGTCTTTGAAAGGTAATACTTGAAATCGGAATATAGCTTCAGTCATTTGGGTGACGAACTGCTTTTGTTGGCCAAGACAGGGTTTTCTGAGATGTGGGATTTGGGGTTTTAAAACCTCAGTCGTTGGTCACCTTAGCCGTGCAACAGATAGAATGTACAAACTGTGGGTTCTTTGTTCAAAGGATGCTTGATGGATAAGGAAACAGGATAAAGACCAGGCAGGGGAACAGATACAGAAGCCAGGGGTGGAGAGTTTTTCAACAGGTGGTAGTCCGTTGCCCCAGGCCGTGGAGGACCCAAGAGGGTGGAGACTCAGGCCACAGAGTCGGGTGTTTTAGGATGACCTCTACAGATCAGGACTTGCCAGACATATTCTTCAGTTACCCAGCCTTTGAAAACTAAAACCAAAGCCAAAACTAACATCACATACAATTAATCGGTGCCAAAAATGTAATCGCATTAGTAGTTTTAGGTGTTAGAATACAGATTCAGAAATTAATTAGTTAAGTAACTCAGGAAAAGGTAAACTGCAAAGGCAAAGGCATTTTATCATTTAATAATTTGATTAGTTCATAAAAAGATTAAAGCAATCCCTTGCAGTATTTAATTTTTGTAATATTATATATTTTCCTTTGTTAAAATAAATTTCACATAAAGCTGAACAAATATTAATAAAAATATAAATATAAAATATAAACCTACAGCAAACTTATATACTCCAGAGCAAGTAATCTTTTTTTTTTTTTTTTCAGAGCAAGTAATCTTAACCCTATATGCTATTCTTAGTTAATTGATTAATTGAGTCCGTTTGGCATTGGCTATGCTGTACTGTGAATGAAGTCCTTGGCTAAGGGTTTTGGGGCATAGAAAGATCCAATATGATTGTGGATGCCTTTTTTTTTTGTCAGGAGGCTGCATCCGGCCAAGTAGAGAGATCCCAGGTTGTATAGTCTCTTGGGTTTGCAGTTGGGACTTTGGGGTTTATTCATCAAAGTTGGGTAGGCACTGATTCGTTGGAGCATTGACCTGTCTGCTCAGACACACATCAGCCAGAGACCCGAAAAGTCATATGGCCTTTCCTTTCTTGTACCTCAATCACTTTCTTGCCAGAGCTTACCTTTGATGTAATCTACTCCTGTTGCTATCTCCAACACTCCATGAGTGCAGAAAAAATGCATGCTTCCCTCAGTTCTACTTCCAGATGCCACCGCCTGTCAGGACCTGCTCAGGTCAGGTGGGGAATCTGGGATCCATGCACTGTGAGGGCAGGCAGTTGGGGGTAGCTGGTGGGGAGTGAGGGGGTGAAGATAGGAGTGAAGTCGTGTTTCCTCCTGTTTCCAACCTCAGCAAAGGACACCAAATCCATCTCCTCTTCCCTGTCCCTGTAGAGTCCTCCAGGCAGATTTGCCATTGTTCCTTGGGGAGCAGGTGGTGGCTAGGAGGAAGTGGAGGGTGGCTGCAGGGCCCGGTATAGACACAACCACAACCTCCAAGGGCCTAGACTGAGGTTTTGGAGGCATTTTTCTGGGCCTTTGAATCCAAAGGCAAGCAAATTTTGCTCTGTGCATTCATGAATAGATTGTGGATGTCAGGTCCTATTCCACTAAGTAAGATGGACAAGAAACCTATGAGGTCTCTAGTCTTCGGAGAATCAAATTGCCACCCCTTCCCTGCTAAGCATTTCTGTCACTCTTGGTCCCAGCTGCACTCAAGGCCACCAGCCATAATTTATTATCCAGCATCTGGTTTGAATAAACCACAAATTTATCTGCGGTCTCTGAGGGCTGTAGGCAGGAGATGTAAACAGCAGCTTTCGTTAGGGAGGACTGGATGTATTGGTACCCTTTTCTCTTTTGCATCCTCTGGCCGTGGTGTGGGGATGTCTAAGGATGCTCAGTGGAACATTCGTCTCTCGGCTCTGATCTTTCCTAACTGGTCCGGTGAGACTGAGAGAAAAGAATTCTGTCCTGACTTCCTCTTTTTCTGCCCCAGAAGGAAATAAAACAGAAAGATCAGGATTTAATTTTTTTAAAGATTTGTTTATTTATTTGAGGGAGAGAGCAGGGAGGGGCAGAGGGAGAGGGAAAGAGAAACCTCAGCAGACTCTGAGCTAAGTGTGGAGCCCGATGCAGGGCTCAATCTCAAGACCCTGAGATCATGACCTGAGCCAAAACCAAGAGTTGGAGGCTTAACTGACTGTGCCACCCAGGGGCCCCAACAGTTTTATTTTTAAATTTATGTAATTTATTTGTATATATATATATATTTAAGTAGGCTCCATGCCCAGCGTGGACCCCAATGCAGGGCTTGAACTCACAACCCTGAGATCAAGACCTGAACTGAAATCAAGAGTTGGTGGCTGCTTAACTGACTGAGCCACCCAGATGCTCCTATTTAATTTTTTTTTTTTTTGAGAGGAATTTGAACTGTGAACATTTGCAGTTTGAGGTACATCCCTGCCCCCACAGTACATGGACCTCCACTGAAGTATTTCCCACCTTGTAATTAAACGACTTGTTCTTTCCCAGCCTCAGAGCCCTTGGAGATTGACAGTTGAGCTGTGTTAACCTTTGAGTGCTTAGTATGTCGTTCAGTGAGCAGCCCTCTCAGTAAACTCTCGTTGAACGAGTAAGCGCACTCACGTTCTTATGGCGGCTTATAGTTTATTATGCATGTATATATTGTTTCCTTGGAACCTCAAAACAACCCTGTGACGTGGATATTATGATCATCTTTGTTTTCCAGGTGGGGAAACTGAGGCCAAGCCAGGGTTGGTGACTTTCCAAAGATTACCTAGAGTAGGGACTCAAATCTAGATTTTTGACACCAGAGTCTAGGTTCTTCCCATGTGCCACACTGACTCTAGACATTTCTCATCATCATCTAATAAATCAGCCAAAAAGGACACAAGGATGTCAGCATTGCCCTGCTGGGTCAGAACCGCACAGGGACCCGCAGCTTGGTGTCCAGTCTCACAGCAGGAGTCTGGAGAAGCATGATTATTTCAGAGCTAGAGACATAGTCTTCCAGATGTTCCCAAGGACCCTGTAGGAACCTGTTTAATGATTTTTACTCCTTGTTACTTAGTGAATAGCTTCAGGGTGCTATCTTTCAAAGCTTTAGATGCAAACTCCTTTGGGGCCCTGTGTCTGTCCTTAACAGCATGGTGGTGGTAGGAGAGAGGGACTAGGGCCCTCATTGTTTGTTTCTCACAAAGAACTAAAGGATTGTGGTTTAGGGATCGCCAAGGGGTGGACCAAAGCTGGAGGAAAGTGGCGAAATATTCGGAATATGCCGTGTTCAAAACATGGCAAAATTGCCGTGGTGAGTGTCTCTGGTTTAGAATGAAGGTAGCCAGAAGGGTGTGAGTGAGCCAAATGTTTCAGGGCACTGCCCTGCCCGCCCTGCTTGGGTTGATGAGCTGTATGGGATTGCGCCACATTTTGCCCCTGAGTCTGTGGGACAGGCTAAGCCCTCTGTGCTCCTCCAGCCCAGTCTGGGCCTTTTCACATATGGCCTGTTCTAAATGTCCTCATTCTAGCCTCCTGGTCTCTTGGCCTCGCATCCCTTCCCTTTAGAGCAGTAACAGCTACCATTTATTGAGAGCTTACGGTGTGTTTTATCTCACTCATTTCTTAGGGTGAGATAGATAATCCTAGGAGGGAGTTGTTATTATCATTATTCCCATTTTACAAATACAGAAACTGAGGTTCAGAAAGGTACAACAACAGGCCTGCATCAAACACCAGGAAGTAGCAGAGCGCAAACCCAAACTGTAGTCATTGTGACTCTAGGAACTGCATGGCAGGAGGGGAGGGGGCAGCTGCCCCAAGGTGAGATTTTCCCAGGAATGGTCCACCTTGGAGTTCTTTCTTTGGGTCACCTTCACTGCTGCTCCCACAGCCGAACCCAACCCAACCCAGGGGATTGTTGATTCTTTTTCTTTTCAGCTGTTTTCAAAACCACTTTTATTTTCTCCTGACACAACTGAGAGAGGGCAGAACATTTATAAAACACTTTGCTAAAAAAATAAGGAAAACCAAATGAGAGACAAACAAGAAACTTTACAAAAAATCCATTTCCCTCTCGGTGAGGCTGGTTGACAGGCTAACGTCACAAACACAGAGCACCTGTGCAGTACGATATGCTAACTGTGAAGGACCCTGCCCAGAAATGTTCCTCTGGAAAGCTCTTGGAAGAACTTTTGTGCTTGCAGGAATCACTCCCAAGGGTCAGGCAGGAGCTATAAGTAGAGTGCTTCTCCCAACTAGCCTGGCCAAGCACTCAGCACCTTCACCCCTTCCCTTTCCTGATCCTTCTGCTCCAGCCTTCCACCCCATACCTCTTGTGCTAACCCCTGCTCTTTTCTACCCCAGCCTGCCCCTTCTGGACCTTGCCCCAGGCTCTAAAATGCTTCTGTCCTGCTTCCACCAGTAGAAGTTTCTAACCACGTAACATGTTACCTCTCCTCAAAGGACATGGAGATGAACATTTTCCTCTGATTTTCGCCTCTGCTATCTGAGGCAAGCTGTTCCCAGTCCAGCGAAGGGGTCCAGAGAGCTCCCTCAGCCTTCCAACACTAAGGACTGATGCCCCAGCTTGTTTATCCTTCCTCCTTCTCCCGCAAACCAAGCTTTCTGAGCACGTAAGGAATTTCCATTCCTCTCACTTCTCTTCTAAGGAGTCCACCTCTGTCCAGAGGGAAGAGGGAAACAGGAGCAGAATGGGACTCTTAGCATCTCTTTCTTCCCATTCTTCCAGATTTCTCCCCTTGGTTTCCAGCTCTCCTCCCCCCAACTGAAGATTCATCGTTATTGAATGTGCAGTTCCTTTTCCCTTACTCAATAGAAGTTTCTGCCAAAGTTAAGAATGTGTGAGAGAAGAATACGAGAGAATTCCTGCAGAGTCCACTCCCAGAAAAGCAGGAACCACAGTGGAATTAGCAGACACTGAGGCGTTAGGAGGCAAAGATCGTGTGGAATTGTGGGACAATTCCGTGCCTCTGAAATCCCAGCTCTTAGATTGGCCCTGGCTGCTACTCTAGTCTTCCTTCTCCAGGACTCGACCAGGTTTGCGACACCACGCCCCTTCCTGGGCCTTCCACACAGGAGTCCTATGACAACCAAAATCCCCCTGCTGTTCCACATGGCGGATGAATGTCCAGAGTGACTTTGTGGGTAAAGGAACTCTTCACACTGTAACTTCCAAACCTCTCTCAGGGTACAGGGCTGTCATGTAGACTTTGCAGATCCTTTAGGACTTCTGATTTCTTTTCTTTTCTAAGATTTTATTTATTTGAGAGTGAGAGAGAGAGAGAGAGAGAGAGACAGAGCATGAGCAGCAGGGAGGGCCAGAGGGAAAGGGAGAAGCAGACTCCTCACTGAACAGGGAGCCCAATCAAGGGGCTTGATTCCAGGACCCTGAGATCATGACCTGAGCTGACACTTAACCAACTTGAGACACCCAGGCATCCCAGGATTTCTTCTCTTTCTTTCTTTCTTTCTTTCTTTCTTTCTTTCTTTCTTTCTTTCTTTCTCTTTCTCTCTTTTTTTAATATTTATTTATTCGACACAGAGAGAGTCAGACAGCAAGAGAGGGAACACAAGCAGGGGGAGTGGGAGTGGAAGAAGCAGGCTCCCAGTGGAGGAGCCTAATGCGGGGCTTGATCCCAGGACCCCGGGATCATGCCCTGAGCCAAAGGCAGACGCTTAACGACTGAGCCACCCAGGTCCCCATGGATTTCTGATTTCTGACTAAAGCCAACCAATTTAAAGATAGGATGTTTTGGCCCATTACGGAAATTTAGGTGGGTTGTACAGAAAGAAAGAAAAAGAGAAGGAAGGAAGGAAGGAAGGAAGGAAGGAAGGAAGGAAGGAAGGAAGGAAGGGGGAACTGGAGGGAACTTTATCTGGTTGAAGGAGGGCAACTAGGAGTATTGATGTCATCATCCTTGAAGCTCTTGTTAGCTCTCTGCTGCTTTTGGCTTTTGCAAATAATGACAGATTTCCTCATAATAAGCATGGGGATGGATTATATAGTTTGTTATCTCGACATTATTCATATTAATCACATCATGGCTCTAAATTTTGTTTTTCTGTTTTTCAGTGGATAGCTATGCATGTATTATTGGAAAAATATATTTCTCTATTCTTTAGGAGCTGGAATGACACTTCAGAATCTGATTTTCTTATCATAACAACCAACCCAGCCTTAAATTGTCATAGAAATAAATATCAGGAAAACTATGAAAAATGTGTATTTTTATGAATCTTTTCCCTTCTAGTTGAATAAATCCTATGCTGTTGGAACTATAAAGAGATGTACGTGAGTGAGTGTGTGTGTGTGTGTGTGTGTGTGTGTGTTTAATTTTTTGCTGTTCACAGATGTAAGGGACTTTCTCGGAAAAATGTGCTTGAGAGCCCAGATGCTCAGCATTTAGTCTTTGCTACTGATCTTACATTTTCATTTGGGAGCCTTGGTATGATCAGTAGTCTTCTTTTCACATTTTCCTCAGTAATTCTGATTTAAAAGCACCAAATAAAAGAAAACCCCAAATTCCTAACCTTGTGGTTCCAAGATATCGAGGAGTGGAATGTCTTATTTTGTGCGCAGCCCTGTAAGGCAGTGCAGATGCCATCATTCTGAAGAGTGACGGTGCAGTGTGACGTTTTCCTTCTTCTCAAACAGCCCCTCCCTGGTCACCTGCCCGTGCACCACCCATCACTTCAAGGAGACATAGAACTGCCAACGCCAGAGGCAGACACACTTGGACTGCCACAGACTCAGGAGTACAGCAAAACAGACGTTCCTTACTCTGGACTCCTCCTATTTTCTCTGTGGCTGCACACACCACCCTTGCCCTCAGTCCTCCTCTCTTCTCCCTTCATTTCCCTACCATTTGGAAAAATGAAGCATTCAGTTGACCATCCACTCATCCCACCTGCCACCCTGTATTTCATGTTTCTCTCCAGACAATGTCCTGAAATTATTGGTCTTTACAAACTCCCTCACTGTTTTCCTCACCTTCTCTGGAATTGTCTGCAATCAGAATGCCACCTGTCACTCCACTAATAATATACACAGCCTCCATTCTCCTTGAAACTTTTGTGGCACTTGGTAATTCTGGGTGACCTTTCTTTCTGGAATCCCTCTTCCCCTGTAGGTATTCCAGTTTCGTTCTACCCCTTGGACTGCATACTATGCTCATCACTAGCCCTCCTTTTTCTTCACTGTGGGTTCGTAGGGTGCCTTAAAAGTAGGGTGACGATGTAATTTTTCATCCAGACCAAGATATCATTGAGAATCAAGGGGTGCTCAGTGACAACAGGCACAAACTGAGATCATCCCAGGCAAATGGAGATGTCTGGCCATCCTCTCCTTCAGGCTCAGGGGAGGAGGACACAGGGTGGAGCTCAAGGCAGGAGATGAATGAGCATAGATTGAGAAGCTCTCACAGATCCATCTTAGAGTTTCTTAGTTACTTTTGCTTAGAATCTCACATTAAAAATTCAGCATCCCATTCATGAAAGGGCCCAGTTACCTGAGAAGTGTCAGAGCAAGATTAGGGCAGGAAAGATGGCTGAGGAGAGAGATCTAGATGGGGAAAGGTAGAACTGGTTGAACTAGGTCCTATGGTACTCTGGGTTCCAGTCACGGAGTCTGCTCTTACAGGTGAAGATGAACATAGTGCTGAAACCTCTTCCAGGCTTTCCTCAGCCCAGGGTTACCCAAGATCAGTAGCACTGAGTGGCCAGCTGGGTAAGCGGCCATGACGATTTTGCACAAAATATTCCCGGAACTGTTGATGTCGAAGATGTTGGACATAGAAATAAATAGAGCAACTGCATTGGAAATGTAGAGAATGAGAAAGTAGCTGATAGCTTTGATGGCCCCCACGTGAGCCTCCGTGCTGGGGTCCCTGGAGCCAGTGGCATTGCTTTCCATGTGTTGGGTGTGTCTCTTGAGAGAGATGATCAGCAGGGTGGCTGCAAAGATGAACATGGTCAGAGGAATGAAGATCCCCAGGTTATGGAGAAGAGCCAGGTTGACCACATTGGTCTCAGAGAAGTACTTCTTCTCAGTGGTGTTGGAGGAGGGGATGGGAATGGAACTATTTACATACACATTGAAGATATCTGTAGAGAAGGGAAAGCTGAAGCATAAGGAGATGAGCAGTGACAGTCCCAGAAGACAAGGCATGTGATTTTCCTCTTCATCATGGAGAACAAAGGGTGAGCAAAGTTGGCAATTCGAAGACAATAGAAGATGTTGAGCCAGGCAGCAAGCCAAAGGTTGAAACAGTTCAGGAACATGACGATGACTTTGAAGAGTATGAACACTGTGTTTTGGCTGTAAGTGACCCAGAACAGTAGACTGTAAGTATTCTCCAGCATCATCCAGATCTGCAGCAAGAGCCTGGAAAAGCTGAGCATCAGCAGAATGCAGTCACTGACAGGGAGCCTTTTGCCTCTGGCCCACTCAGCGCCATGGATGGCCGTGATGAAGCCATTCCCAGCGATGCCAGTGAGGCACTCTACTCCAGAGACCACCAAGGTGAGGACGATTTTAAACCTGGATGTGTCTCTCTCCGTAGCATCTGTGCGCACCGTGGCCATTCTCTTTGGCCCTGACTTTCAGGTTTCCACGCCAAGGACTAGTACCTGCTCTGCAACCTTCTGACCCTCACTCAATGTTACTGTAATTTTCCCCCCAGTTAATGGTTATTTCCAATTTTTCTTCATTTGCTTGCCACATGACTAAAGTCAGAGAGTTGGAATGCAAATGATGAAAGGATCTTGTTACTGGCTGTCTCCATTTTTCATAGAGACCCATTTGCCTCAGGCTCGCAGGAGCTCATTGGAAAAAATTGGAGAAGGTTCCTCTCACAGCATCTTTCTACCTTTTTACTTTAAGCCCATATTCACCTGACAGGCAAGAGTCCCAGGTTAGGAATCTTAACTATCCCCATTTTGTACTCATCTCACAAGACCTGTTACCTGCTAAATTGTCTGTAAAAGTGCAAGAGCTCCTTTGCTCTGCCTTCTCCTGCTTCCTTTCTTTTCTACCTTATTTGTGGAGATGTTTATGAATAAGAAATTCCTATCAGCTCTTATATGAACATTTTTACTTAGAATCAAGTTTCTTCCACAAAGGTCAGCTATTATACTGTCCCCAAACACAGAAGAGCCAAAATTTGATGCCTTTTGGGTTAATTAGAGATGAGAAAAACTGCCTTGTGACAGTTTCATTATTTGCGTGTGTATCACCAATTATAATTTACTGATACGCACATCAGTGTTTGAACCCTGAAACAGGTCAAATTAGCCTGGGACAGCAACAGGGTGTTCTGAGCACAGTGTTGAAGTTGGACATGTGACCTAACACTGTTAACTTGAAATTTAATTCCCTACTTCTTCACACTAACTGCAAAGCACAATGATCCCTGGCATTTTCAAACAATATGCAGATGCCCAGGACTCATTCCGGATCTAGCAAGGTAGAATCTGAGGTAGGGCCCAGGCAAGTTGTATTTTTAAAAAGCTAATAGTTCATTGCTGATAGCCAGATTGAGAACCAAAATCTTAGCTAGAAACTAGGGAGTCTTGGGGCAAATCTGGCCTGCAGTTGTGTTTTACCTCATACAGCCTAATCCTGGACAGCGTTAGCCCACCTGTGCTTAATA
This sequence comes from Ursus arctos, assembly GCF_023065955.2. Lineage (NCBI taxonomy): Eukaryota > Metazoa > Chordata > Mammalia > Carnivora > Ursidae > Ursus > Ursus arctos. Next base: position 90,953,655 of record NW_026622985.1, on the reverse strand, counting down.
CTTCTTATTGGTCAACATTTAAATTTAGGAGATTGCATATATGCACAAAAAAAATCTGTCCTTTAAAATTTAGAAGATTGGGCAATTTGGGGGCTGCATGGTAAATTGGTTGAAGTGGGATAGTGGCTGCACATTTAAAACAAGGTATGTGTGCACTTTTCAGTTTGTCACAATATCCACCACTCCTAGCTTCTTCTTGACCCTGAGGCTTCGTGCCGGTGTGATGGTCCTGTTATAACTTAAAAAAAAAAAAAAGATTTATTTATTTCTTTTAGAGAGGCGGAGAGGGAGACAGCATGACCAGGGGTGATGAGGGGCAGAGGGAGAGGGAGAGAGAGAGAATCTCAAGCAAACTCCTCACTGAGTACAGAGCCCAACACGGGGCTCGATCTCACAGCCCTGAGGATCTGGACCTGAGCGGAAATTGAGTCGAACACTTAACTGACCAAGCCACCCCGGCACCCCTGCCCTATTAAAACTTTTATAATAAAAATGCAGAGATGATGAAAATACATTTTCCCACCCCCAAATTAATTTTACGTCAAATTAAAGGCAGAGATTTATTTTTATTATAAAATTGCCTTTTATTATTAAATTATATTTGTGTAAAAATAGCACCAGAAAAAGCAGTGTATTGCAAAATTATGAAAACGTTGTTTAGAGAAATTAAAGATCATGTCAACACAGAGACTTGTATAAAAATGTTCATAGCAGCTTTACTCACAATAGCCAAAAACGGGAAACAAGAAGATTCCTTGACAAGTTCTACATATCCAGTGAGAATCAACTTCTGTTACTTCTACTAATAGAGAATAGTATTGGGGCGCCTTGGTGGCTCAGTTGGTTAATCATTGGACTCTGGATTTCTGCTCAGGTCATGATCTCAGGATTGTAGATTGAACCTGTGTTGGCCTCCATGCTTAGTGGGGAGTCTGCTTGAGATTCTCTCCCTCTCCCCTGCCCCTACCCCACTCACGCTCTCTCTCTTTCTAAAATAATCTTTAAAAAAATAATAGAGAGTAGTATTTATCAGAAGCTTTCACAAATTCCAATGCACCAAACTCATCTTTTTGTGTATTTTGTTTCAACTTATATAAGTTTGTGATAAATAATATCTCCCCAAATTTCTTGCACATAATTGATTTCCGCTGTTCTGGTACCATCTTCTGTTGGTGTTCATTCACGCTTTTCTCGGATCTTAGTAGGCAAGAGCAGTGGGGGCTGGTGAGCAGGTGCCATATTAATGGGGATTGTGGGGCCAATTCATTTTTTAATCTGTGATCATTTCTCATTTGGGGTGCTAGAATGGAGTCACCTTTATTTTAGGGAAACTCTCATGGGGGAACCAAAGACCAAAAGTTTCATATTCTTGGCTATTGGGTTCAAAAACTTTGGTGCAGGTGTAGGATAGATCAGATTTGGAAGAATATGTGATTAGGGGAGTCATTTCCTCTTCTTCTCTCTCAAGCACTGCCATGCAGCCTAGGATGCTTTCCCAGTTGGGGAGGGATGAGAAGTGCTGGGACGTGTTGGAGTATCTGAGTATCTCCATGAAAGGGACCCCATGTCCTGCCTTGTATGGGGAACACCACGGGGCTGCATGGGGTGGCAAAGGCAGAGTGGGGCTGCAGGATTGCTCCTCAGTCTCCCCAGGCATGCTTGAGACAGCCGCCAAATCTTCCTTGTGTTCACACAAAGGGTTTGGAAATTTGCTGAGCGAGTTAGTGGATTCCAAAGGGGTGTGGTCTTATCCAGGAGGCTTTGCAAGCTTGGGTTCAGATGAAACCAATGCAAGGACAGAGGAATGGCCATGGAAGAGGGTCCCCACCCCCCACCTCCTTCCATGTCCGTTTGATGCCTTCAGAACATGGATGTCACCTCCTGGAAGACAGGAGGGAGAATTCCTGAGAAAATCTTGGAATCATAGTGTTTAAACCTGGTGTGACTGAGACACTAAAGTATAATTGGTTCATAAAGCGGTGTGAACTCACAGAGCAGGATAAACATGACCAAGATTCTTTCCTTCAATCATAGTGTCTAGTTCTGTGCTGCTGACTCTCCCTTTCCCATCCCACAGTGATGTCTTGGGCAGATTTCATCTTTTCTAGTATTTTTTGGTTATTAATATTCAATCCAGTTTGGTTTCCATCTCCCTTTTACCCAAGTACAGTTTGAGCTGAGACCCCCTCTGCTTGGATCGGAAGGGAATCCGATGGGTCTGGGACACCTGTTTGTTTTTCTTCTTCTTCTAGGGTGCTGGTGTGGGAGAGGGGACAGGTTTATTTTATCTCTTTATTTTACTGGCTGCTGCAGTAAACGCATTCTCTTGTGGTTGCTACTGCTGTCCTGACACCATCTGGCCATGTGTGCCTCTGGGGGCCAGGCATCATGTACTGGCTGTCACGTGAGGAGCATGTGGGTGTTCTGGAGGGCTCTGTGGCAGCACTGGAGTCAGTCCTTATTTATTCCAGTCACCCCTCCCTCCTATTTTGATAAGTCTAGGTGTAGATGGAGGCTGCTGCTGGTTACAGTAGGGCTGGCATTGCCACCTGTTGCTAAGCTTTGCAGGTCAGTATCTAGCCCCATTCTTGGCTGCCTGCTTTAGATCTGTCCTTCTCAACCTTGTGTCTATGCCAGAATTGCCTGAATTAACACTGCGGGGCTTTAAAAAACATCTGTACCCATGTCCCATCCTCAAAGATTCCAAGTAATTTTTCTGGAGAAAAGCTAAGCATTGGCCTCTCCGAAGCTCCCCATTACAATTCCAGTGGGAGCACGGGAAGGTTGAGAACCACTGTGGGTGAGCGGTACTTATCTCCATGGTTTATGGTATGAGCTCTAAGTCGAATTCTGGGACCACAAGAACCTTGCCACTTAACACGGCTGTGGAAGTGACTGAATGACTTCCTGGACAAGACTGAGGACATGTCCTTCCATCAGGTAGAGGGAGATCAGATCCAGAGGTTGAATTACAGAGAACAGTTATAATAGTTTGCAAAACAGTTTTTGCCTTGTGAAAGTCACTTCTACTGTATAGTGTTAGAAAAGCAATTATTTCTCACATCTCTATGAAAAGGAGGAAAAAGAACATGTATGTAGAGAGTCATAGGTTTCCACTTTGTCAACTGAAGACTATTCCTATGTGCTTATTTGGCAAAGGACGCAATGTACGAGAACAGCCATTATGATGCCATTATGAAGCAAACCACCATAAGCACAAAGACTAGGGTTGTGGAAAAGATGTGATCAAATCCTAATGAGCTGCAAAGAGAACAGAAGAGTCAACAAGATTTGTTTTGGTTGTTAGTAAAGTAAGTATTTATATATTTCAGTGAAAAATCTGCCCAGGACATGACATTCTTCACAGATAGCAAGTTGTAAAAGAGTGTCTTTTGAACTTGATGGAAATCATGGGTCCTGAAAAGATACAAGTATGTGCGAATAGAAGTGTAATCAGAAACACTGTTGTTCAATGTACTAGAAATATGGTTAGGAAATTAAGAAGAAAAATTGTGTGAAAAAAGTCTTAAACATTGTGACATTTGCTTTTGCAGCTGATGAGGGTACATATTTAGTAATACTTAGATGTAATAATTAGCTCTATTTATTCACTGTGGGTTTGAGAATTTTTATATGACTGAAAATATTTTAGACAGTGTGCCCATGACAGGCACAACACCAGGAAGTAATTAAGAAATTCATTTTTCTAAGAGAGGAAACTTTCAAACAATTTAATATAGATGATGTTCCTGAGATAGATGGCGCTAATATTGGACGTGCAGTAAAACTTAAGTTCCATGTGGCAAGTCATGCAAGGACACAACTTTACCTCTACTCATTTGCGTTATTCAGCAGGAATTGCTTTCTGCTAGAAGTTATAAATGGAACCCATCACAGACACAGAGCTCACTACCTGTAAGCTGGGTCTCACCTAGGGCTTGGGCCTCGGAGCATCACAGGCACTGTTGAATGATTCGGACACGTAACACAGAGGTCTGCTCACTGCACATAGGTTGGGAGGCTCAGCCAATGCCGAAGCTAAGGAGAGGTGTCAAACTGTTGAAGTGAGCTCATGCCTCATCACTGAGGGCAAAAATAATCTCTGTTTATGCTAAGCAGCAAAGATTGTTATCACATAATTGGCAAACACTTTGAATGCACTGCAAAGGCATCCACCGTGGTTATAAAACGTTATGGACAAAGTTATCTGGCATAGTGTTATTTGGTCCTCTTTTCTGTGCTAGAATTAGTTCTAGAACTGTAGCTGATGGTCTGAACCCCGTGATGGAAATTCTGCTAGACTGAAAGCTGACGGCATGTGAAGTAGCTTGTTGATTCCAGCTCTGTGAAGATGACTTCCCCCTGCCCAGTGCTTTTTTATCTCTTCATACCTACGGTGTGGAAGGTGATCTGCGCTGAGATACAGGACTGGACATTTAGCACAAGGGATACCAGAACACCAAACTCCTGCAACTACCTGAATAATTGTGCAAAGACTGTTAAAAATCTTTGGAAATGCCTATGTTTGTGAACAGCTCTTTTCAGTTATTAAAGTAAGACTAAGTATCACTCCTAGTCAAGACTACCAGTCAAGGATGAATTCTGTGCTCGCATTGAACTTGGTACAAGATTTAACAATGACAGGCTAAAGAGAAATCACAGATTTCTTGTTCCAAAACAAAAGTTAACAAGTTGTGAAAGAAAATGTTAAAAGTGGGGCGCCTGGGTGGCGCAGTCGTTAAGCGTCTGCCTTCGACTCAGGGTGTGATCCCGATGTTCTGGGATCGAGCCCCACATCAGGCTCCTCCGCTATGAGCCTGCTTCTTCCTCTCCCACTCCCCCTGCTTTGTTCCCTCTCTTGCTGGCTGTCTCTATCTCTTCAAATAAATAAAAAAGAAAATCTTTAAAAAAAAATGTTAAAAGTAAAATATTTCTATTCTGTTTTTTTTCCCCAATTTTGAATTTAAGTTACAGTCGCCAATATCATATGTGCATGCATTATGTGGTATGGTCATAATCATAGTCAGAAAAATAGTTTGATTATACTCCTGGCACTTGGTTTGTTTTTCTTACCTCTTCCATGTTCACCCATAGACTTTTATGTCCTTGGCTTCTTTAGACCCTGGAGTCTTCAGTGACCTCTTCTATGCGTGTCTTGTGTGGGCAGTTATGTGGTGGCTCTAAAGCTTAGCTGAGTTTTCACCGTAAGGTGGAGCCTGGGAATCCTTCTGGGAAAATAGGGCAATTACTTAATTTTTCCACTAGTGGGCGGGCATGTTCTTTCTTTTTAAAAGGTGCCTCTAGAAAACCTTTGAAAACCTTTTCTATTTTGGGCAGTTGGCTAAGAGTTTTACCCACCCACTTTTAGGGAGACCTCTGAATCTTTATACTCAGGGTCAAAGTTATGGTCATGGCCAGAGAGTTTTCATGAGGAAACTCATATTGTCTCTTAATAAAGCATCTTTTTTGTTAATATTTATTTTTGAAAGAAAAGTTGCAAATAAAAACTATATCGCTTAAATAGACTAACTTTAGTTGACTACAGAGCCTGTTTCTAAAGACTCTGGAACATCAGAGTACCAGAACACCAATACTACAGGTGACTCAAGAGCTGGTGTTGGGGGTAAGAGAATGCAGTCCTTAAGCGGGGAAGAGAATTGCCTAAGGCCCCTCACTTGTTGAGCTCACTACTGGAATATCAGGTAATGCGTCTTGGGTGGTCCCTTTACACTTGCCTTTGGACTTCTATTAACTTCTCTTCAGGCTCTCTCTTTACTAATGGGTAGTTACCTGCCTAATTAGGCTCTTCTTATCCAATCCAGGAAATGGTGATGAAAGCTCACTTAGGCCCAGTGCTCACCAACCTTTTTTTTTTTTTTCTTAAATGAGTTCCTGCACTTAGGAGGTATAAATACATAAAATGAACATTGTTTCTAAACAAAACTGGTATCTTATTTATTCGACAAATACATAAGTACCTACGATGTCCAGGGCACTGGTGATAAATAGTAAATAGACAAGTTCCTGTCTTCATGAATCTTACAGTTTAGTTTTGCTTGGGGGGGGGGTGGAGGAGAAGAAGGGAAGGGGAGTGAGAGAGTTTGGGAAGGGCAGAAAATAAACAAGTAAACAGATGATATAATTTCAGATGATAACTACCATAAAAAAGTAAAGAATTGATTTTCAAGGGTGCCAAGACTTTTTAATGGGGGGAGAATAGTCCTTTCAAAATTGAACACCTATAACAGAATATCTACGTGCTGAAGAATGAAGTTAGACTTCTACCTCATAGCATATACAAAAATGAACTCGACATGGATCAAAGACTGAAATGTAAGACTTGAAGCTATTAAACTCTTGGAAGAAAACAGAAGTATAAATCTTTGTGCCCTTGGACTATGCAGTGGATTCCCAGATATGACACTTAAAGCATAAACAATGAAAAAATGGAGAAATTGGACTTTGTCAAAATTTAAAAAACTTTTGTGCTTCAACAGGTACTATCAAGAAATTGAATAGACAAATCACATAATGGGAGAAAATATTTGCAAATCCTATATCTGATAAGAGTTTAGTATCCAGAAAGAACTGTTACAACTCAACAATAAAAAGACAGACCAATTTAAAAAGTGGGCAAAGAATCTGAATAGATTTTTTTTTTTCCAAAGAAGATATACAAATGGCCAATAAGGTCATGCAAAAAGCACTCAGCACCATTAGTCATTAGGGAAATGCAAATCAAAGTACGATGAGATACCACGTGATCCTCACTAACATGGCGAAACTAAAGAAATTACAATTGTTGACAAAGTTTGGATAAATTGGAACCCTTATCCATTGCTGGTGTGAATGTAAAATGTTGTAGCCACTGTAAGAAACAGTTCAGCAGTTCCTCAAATAGTTAAACAGAGGTACTATATGATTCAGCAATTCTGCTGCTAGGTAGGACAAAACAATTGAAAGCATATGTGCATGCAAAAACTTGAACACGAATGTTCATAGCAGCATTATTCATGATAGCCAAAAAGGGGAAACACCCAAATGTCTAATGAATGGATTAAAAATGTGGTTTATCCTTTTAATGGAATATTATTCACCCATGAAAAGGAATGAAGTACTGATATATACTACAACTGGGACAAACCCTGAAAATATTTATGCTTAGTGAAAGAAACCAGATACAAAAGGCCACATATTGCACGATTCCACTGATACAAAAGTTTCAGGATAGACCAAATCATAGAAATAGAATATGGATTTGTGGTTGACAGGGATTAGGGAGGGAGAAATAGGGAATAACTGTGAAAGAAACAGGATTTCCTTTTGGAGTAGTGAAAGTGTTCCAGAATTAGACTGTGGTGATGGTTGCATAACTCTTGTAAATATACTAAAACCCACTGAATTATGTACTTAAAAGGATGAATTTTATGGCATGGGATTACCTCACAACAAAAAGTAGGGTGTTCAGACAGAGAAAGTGGGCAAAGGGGGATGGTGGATTATTTAAATACTGTGATGAGAGAAGCTTTCAACAGGAAATCAACACTTGAGCAGAATATTTGAATTAATGAATGAGTGGTTGAAGCACACAAACCTCACTGAGCTCGCTGTTCACTCTTCTTTTATTTGTATATATCCTTGCTCTTATACAGACGATATTAGAGTGTCTTTACTCCAGTGCCACAAATTTGTGTGAAAGACACATTCAGAAAATGAAAGGCATTATTTCATTGTTTAATGCCAATGCTTGCCTATAATGCTTCCCTGAGAATTACCAGGGAAATCTCAATGCCTAAACATCTTTCAGAAGGTGCATAACAGGATGTTAAATGAGGGCCGTAAAGTGTTGGCTAAGCCCTCCAAGTGGAATACAGTTCGTGAAAAGTAAGCACATAATCTAGAGACAGAATCCTTAATTCATCTTCTGTCTCCAACCTACATAAGAGAAGATCCTTCAAAGGGAATTTATGTTAGAGGAAATCATGCATCTTTCCTGTCTGTCTCTCTAGAATGCCGTCCTCCCCTTCCCCAACAAAGACAAGGGAGGTGGGCCATTCCAGGGCATTAGTGGCAGAATCAAGACACTTGGCAGAAAGGGAGATGGGTATCTTACTCATCCACCTGCCCTTGTTGCTCATCAGAGTGGACAGCAAGAGCGTTCTTCAAAGAGCCTCCCCTGGACCTGGAGCTGGACTTCTCAAGCTCAGTGCTATTGACCTGTTGGGTGGTGAAACCTTCACCATGAAAGGCTATTCTGTACACTGTAGGATGTTCAGCAGCATTCCTGGCCTCCACCTACTAGATGCTAGCAGCATCTCCCCACCTCCCACAGTTGTGGCAACCAAAAATATCTCCAGATAGGACTAAACGCTCCCTGGGGGGCAAAATTACCCCTGGTAGAGAGCCACCGCCCCATTTTTAGAAGGCAATAGTAATCTAGAGATTGATGCTTGACTCCTGCCTAGTAAAACTGGAAGGGAAAAGGCTGCCTACTGTTGCTGCTAATGGCAGAGCAGAGAGAACCAGTGGGCAGTGTGGGTGCTGCCTGACTGCCAGTGTTTGGTGGAGCAAAGAAGGGTAATGCTTTCCCATAGAAGTGAATCAGGCTCAAGCTATTTTGAAAGGACCCTCTTGGAAGTGGGAGAGATGCTGTCTGCTGGACAGGAGAGAGATTACAAGAGGCCAAAGAGTTCATTGCTTGTTCTAGATCAGGGTTTTCAGACTTGACACTACTGACATTTTGGACCTGATACTTCTTTGTTGTAGAAGCTTGTCCTGTGCATTGTAGGATAGTTGGCATCTCTGGCTTTCACCTGCTAGATGCTATTGAGATTCCCCCTAGTCATGTAACTATGTCTAAAATATCTCCAGACATTATCAAATGTCCCCTGGGGAGGGGGCTGTCAAAAATTGACCCTGGTTGAGAAGTAAACCCACAAAGAGTCCCATGCATCAGCCTATTAGTGTCCTATTGCTGCTGTAATAGATTACCAAAAACTTAATGGTTTAAAACAACACATTTCTGATCTCACAGTTCTGGAGGTCAGGAGTGCAACCTGGGTCTTACTGGGCTAATATCAGGGTGTCGGCAGGCCTGCGTTCCTTCTGAGAGCTCTGGTAGAGAATTCCTTTCCTTGCCAGCTTTTCAATGCCATCCTCGTTCCTGGCATTCTGCGTACCACAGTCAGTATCTGCGTTCATGCCAACCAGAGGACACTGAGTGGCCAGATATACAAACACTAGTTAAGTAAGACCCTGTGCTTTCTACTTCCTTCTCCCTCTGCCTCCTCTCAAGAGCTGGAAGCAGCTGAGCAAGTGGGAAAAGAGGGTGAGAAAAAGAGATCTCCCCCTACCCCTCCCTATCGCTGGAGCCGAATGCAGAGTTGTGCTCAGGTTTAGCTGGAGAGAGACCTTGAAATCATTTGGGAGATAATGGTTTTGATTACGGTGGGATGGAACATTTTTTTTAACGGAAAATTATGCTATTTTAATTCCCCACTTGTCTGGAAAGCCACAGGCTCTACCTGGAAGGATACTCATGGCTAGAAAAGAGGCTGTTAATCAGTAAAACTGAAGGCAGTGATGGGGAGAGAAAAAGGTCACTGCTCATAGTCCCTCATAGAATCCAGCTCCTTGAATAAACCTGGTGCAAGAGGGTTTTGGGGGGAGAGGATTTCAAAATTCTATAGCATCACCCCATGATTGGGAAGACCCTCTTCTCAGAGAGGGAGAGGTGGCAGAGTGTTGAGTGTGTCTGTACCCAGAGGCCGAGAGATGTGGGGGCTTCGGGAAACCCATGACTCTCCCAGGAATGTTGGGTGATCTTGCTCTTGCCTAGAAATTTGAGGAGAGAGGTAGAGGAAGGAGAAAGAATGGGAAAAAGGTAGACAGACCTGGGCTGATAACTACCAACGTTCATGTGGGTAAGAGCAAGCAGACAGTGTTTCAAATCTGTGCTGGCAGGAGAAGCTGGGGCATATGGCGCCCGCATGGAGAGGGATGCAGCTTGCAGCTCCGTGGCTCTGAGTCAGACTTTAAAGTGCTTCCCAGCGTGTCAGTGTAAGGCCTGCCTGAACCCTAAAACTATAACTGAAAAACTTTCATGGGTTTCTTGAGGACACCAATTAGATCTCCAAACCCAGGTTTCTCCCCTCATGGCTGGATGAGCCTGCTTCCTTTTCTCCTGGGATACGGAAACACACAGCTGAGCAGGCCACACACAAAGATTCAAAACTTCGAGTGGCAATCAGTCTAAAACCAAAATTACCTCCAATTTTGTATTATATATGGTTTATTTATGTATAATTATAATGACCATATAAAGAATACAAAAATGACAAATATACTCTATCAAGGGGGTGAGGGAAAATTGGGGGGGGGAGATTATGGAGCACCAAAAATGAATGTGTGTGTGTGTGTATGTGTGTGTGTGTAAGGTGTATTTATTTATTTTAGAAAGAGAGAGAATACATGAGTGTCCATGCATGAGTGGGGAGAGGGGGAGAGGGAGAGAGAACAAATCTCAAGCAGGCTCCACACTCAGCATGGAGCCTGATGCAGGGCTTGATGTCAAGACCCTGAGATCACGACCTGAGCCGAAACCTCAGGAGAGGTTTGTCCTCAAGAGTGGGACACTTAACCAACTGAGCTGCCCAGGTGCCCCCCGATGTGTGTTTTGTGCGGGAAAAGAGTCATTGATGTGTCTGAGTGGAGTGGACCAGTCAAGATAAAGTGGAGCCAGTAATGAAGGTACTGCAAGACTGTAAATGGGTACTTTGTGTGTTCCACATCAGTACAGGACCTCGGGGAGCTGTAAAGCAGATGAAGAGGGCCCACCCCTGAAAAGAGCTGCAGGTCCAGAGAGAGGAACCACACTCAAGACTGAGATGGGGAAGGGGAGGGGCCTTAAGCAGAATTCACCTTTCTCTAGATTCTAAATAAGAATGAACTTCTAAAACTCTACTCTAGGTGCACTGCACATCTTGGAAGTAGGATCTGTTTATGTGCTTCCCTCATGCTGTCTTCATGCCCAAAGTCTTACCCAGGATTGCCTGGCAATAAAAAAACCCTGGATTTTTCTTCTTTTTTCTTAGGTAGGTGGGCAGAAGTATCCAACTGAAGCTGGATTCTGTCTCTGTCCGTGTATTTGTAGCAATCTATCTGCGAACAGGTGCTTTTTACTTCTAAGTTGAATGTAGTAAAGTCTCATTTTCTAAATTAAGGAGATTGTCCCTGGCTACATGTGAGGCTCTCCATAAGTAATTTGTTGAAGGAAGGAGAGAGGGAAGGAAGATGGAAAGGTAAGAGGAAGGAAAATTGGAAGGCAAGGAGGGAGGAGGAAGGGAAGAAGGGAAGGAGAGAAAGAAGGAAGGAAATAGGAAAGTAAAGAGGGAGAGAAGGAGGGAGGGATGGAAAAATAGAAGGACAGAAGGAGGCAGGAAATAAAGACTGGCCTTACTGTGTTGTGTGCTTCTGTGCTCTGTCACATGGATTTGCTTCCAGAAGTGGCCCAGGAGATTATGGAGAAGGTTAGCTCTGTGCAGGGAACTCTAAGCCTTCGGTTGTGACAGAAAAAGCAAGGAGGCTGCTTTGGTGCCAGATCTTTAAGGTGTGTGGTGGGAGGAATAGAGCTGTCCTTATTCTGAGAGGCTGACAAATGCTGCTGTGACCCGTGAGCTCATGGACCCTGGTCATGCAGATCTTCCCCAGGAGCTGACAAAACACCTGTCTCTGGGGGTATAAATACAGTAAAACCCAAGGAGCTTGTGCTTTCTTCATTTACGGCCCTGCCTTAAGGTCACTTTCTTTATCCTCTCCTTGGAGGCTTGTTCTCCCCTGTCTGTATGCTGGGCATTATTAGTCTGTGCTCTGCACTTGGTTTTTTTGAGGGAGACGTTGTCTATATCCTGTGATCCCCAGAGGGATTGCTTTGCTCTCATTTCACAAATACCTTTGGTTCTGTACTATGATTTTCAAATGTGTCTGTTCTAAGGTGGCTAGAACTTTGACGGGTGTAAATAAGAGATGTTGCAAATATTAAATGAAAAGAATCTAGGTGTAAAGTGGGCGTTGATCAATATTTGTGGATCATGAAAATGCTTAAATGCCGCTTCTTTACTGTTTGCCTTTCTTTGTCCTTAATGCTGTCTTCATTTGTTCTCCAATCAAAACCCCAAGTCTTTGATCCCCATGATCAAGAGGAACATTTTCTATCTTGACAAGTGTAAGCCACTACATTTCTGAGGAAGGGTGGCATAATCTGGGTGATCCCTAAAAAATGCAGAGCCACCTCCTCTATGTGACTGGTAGTCAGGTAGGGAGTCCAAGTTGGGCACTGGGAAGCTGATAAGAAGAGAAAGGAAGGAATAGAGTAAGAGATGTACCTTTCATCCCCCTTTCCTTCTTCACATTTTTTGTGTTTTTTTTTTTTTTGGTTATTTCACTTTATTTAACAAACAGTCACACTCTGAGCCCCATCCTTCTTCACATTTTTTGAGAAAGAGAAAGTGTTTTTAGTTCAGCAGAAAATGGGAGCTCAAGGAGATCCTGGAGCCAAGACAAGAACGCTCCAAAATCTGGCATGACAGTCCCTGTATTTCCCGCCCCCTTACAGTCAGCTGGGGCTGTATGGTTAGTTCTGGCCAGTGGGCTGTGAGTGGAAGGGTGTCACACATCCTCCCTACAGCACAGGGGAGCAAGTGGGACAACTCCACAAGTTACTTCTGCTGAGGTGACCCCTGGGGCCTTGTTTGTGATGGTGGCTCATGAGCTCTAAGCAGCCTGGATCCCTGAGACACTGTGTGGAGAATAGCTACCCTTGGAGTGCTTGGGCCTGCAGAGGGTTTTGAATGTGCAAGGAATAAGTATGTGTTTTCTTAAGCCATTGAAACTTTTTTTAATTTTTAAGGAAAATGAATTTAAGTGGATACCTTAAATGGTATAACTTTTAGTTTAAAAACATTTACACAGCACTTTATGGAGCATATTTTCATAGATATTATTTCCTTTAAAGCTCACCATGCTGCTAAGGTAATTTTTCTTTCTTTTGACTTTTATTTTGACTAAATTTCAGGCTTCTAGAAAAGTTGCAAGAAGAGCACAAAGGATTCCTGCATACCCTTCACCCAGATTGCCCAAATAATGCCATTTTACTGCATTGCTTCTTTTCTCTCTCTCTCTCAATATATATACATACATACTACTTTTTTTCTGAATTGTTTGAGAGGAGGCTGCAGATATGATGCCCCTTCATCCCGCAATACTTCAGTGTGTTTCCTAAAAACAAAGACGTTAGGGTCATGTGTTCTGTACCATAGATAGCATAGCTTTTTCTAGACCAATCCAGACAACCTTTGTGGCATTGCTAAGGTGGGGAAGGTTTAATAGAGACCAGAGAAGCAGCAGAACAGAGGTCACCCAGTCCTTTCAAGGAAACCAGCTCAGAATTTGAGAGATTAGAATCTTAAAAGAAACAGGTTTTTGATCCTTTAATTCATATTTTATGATATGATATGAAATGATATTTAGGGAGCCAGATAAAGGTTGATGGGAAGGGAATTACCACATTCAGGCATGTGGAGAGAAGTGATTTCAGGAAAATCTGTTTCCTAACCAAGATAAAACTTGACTCTTATTTCTACTTTGTGTTCATGGTAGGTATTACTCTCACACGATATCACCATGTTCCCAGTAAAATCACTTCTGTTTTGCTCTAGGCCTAAAAATGTATCCAGGCCACTGGCAAGGATGACCTTAGAAAGAGTGTAGTTAACCAAAGTGTAGGAATGTATCTTTGGGTGGGGCAGGAGGGCTAGCAGTTGGAAACCACACTCACTAAGCTGAAGGAATGCTGTCCATAACATTCAGGGTCAGTCTAGGGTTAGATACCTGGGAACGCACTGCCCAGCCTTCTATTTTGGCAGTGACGTGGGCTCATCAGTCCTAATTTCCAGAGCTGTGCCCTTTTCACTCTTCCTTCCGAATCCACCTCCACCAGGACTTTCAATCTGTGCCTGGTTCTGGTTTGAATGAGCCACTGATTTATTTGTAGCCATCCAGGATCTGGAGTGCAGATGCAAATGGCAATTTTCTCTGGTAAGTGTTGGTGGCAAATGGATCCTTTTCTGATTTGCATTCCCAAGGCCTGCAGGTTCTCAGGAAATCACATCTTACAGGCAGTCTGGTGGGGGTTATTTTTAACCTCAGCTATAAATGCCAGTCCATAATAGTTCTTAAAACCAAAAGAGCTTTCATTTGCAAGGCAGAGGATAGTTAGAGACAGAGCCATTAGTTTAGCAAAAATCTGGATCAGAAAGGGGGTAAGAAGAGGGGACTCTGGGGATAGAAAGGGCTTGGGGTTCAGGAGTGAGATAGGGACAGGCACAAATTTGGAAGACTCTGGCTTTCTGGGGACTTGAGCAATGAGGGGCTTGTTCAGGGAGAGCATGCAGGGAGAGAGAGAAAATTGCATTTTGGATCTCCCTGGGCATTTTAAGCATTCTGCTCTTCTTTTGCAAAGTCAGTCTCATTAGAATTCATCCCTGTTTCTGACATCAGTGGTGGCATCTGAGAGCCCATTTCCTCTATTCTCACCACCTCTCAGTCTCTTGTCTCTTGCTGGGCCTTGCCTGGAGATGATTTTACTTCAAATTCCAGTCCAGGGTTAGAATTGGCTTATGTGCAGTTATATGCTCTGTATGGATATTTCAAAATCCCAGGTGAGCTTACACATAAAGTAGGAATGAATTTTAAACTTCACAAACCGAGGGTATGAATAGTAACTTATATTTTAAAAGTAATTAGTTTAGGGCACCTGGGTGGCTCAGTTGCTGAAGCAACTGCCTTTGGCTCAGGTCATGATCTCAGGGTCCTGGGATTGAGTCCCACACCAGGCTCCCGTGCTCTGCGGGGAGCTTGCTTCTCCCTCTCCCTCTGCCTGCCACTCCCCCTGCTTGTGTGCTCTCTCTCTCTCTCTTTCAAATAAGTAGATAAAATCTTTAAAAATAAATAAATAAATGTAGCTAGTTTAATATCTGCATGCCCCTCCCTTCCCCCAAGCCACCTGGTGGGTGAAAACATAATACTGGGTAAACTCACTCATTTCATGTTACACTCAGCCCACTCAAGATTTCTCTCCTGCTTTGAGCCTGGATGCTCCTTAAAGGTGGAAGGAAGGCTCCAAGCCAAGTGACCAGTCATCAGCTGTGTCTTTCCCATCTACAGAGTCACCGCCTGCAACCCCCTTTCTTCTCACGGTGACATTTACATACAACATGGCATCTTTTCTTCTCCCTCAGCCTGCCCCTTCTCTTGCTCACTCTCCTGGTGCTAGAGCTCTATCTCTGTATTCAGCTATGTTTGTTGTACTGAATCCCATTACTTGATGGTCGGAGTAGTGTCTCCATGGTGATACAGGCACAAGCCTTCCCAGGGAATCGGCCACCATGTCTTTTTATCTACTTGGCAGGCAAGTTAGAGTTGGCTGGGTTAGACTAAATCCTGCTTTTATCTTTTCTGTGTTTGTTCTTATGCTCTTATGAAAAAATTCCCAAGATGATGGTGAGGACACACACACAGCTGTGTGGAGTGCATGCGGAGAGGTCCATATAGATGTTTTCCTTTATCTTAAGTATCTTAAGATGAAAATCTTTCATTTCTAGCCCAATAATCAGCTTTTACCAATTTAAGCTTTCTGGAAATTTTCCATGAAATCAATAAGAAAAGGGAATTGAGTGCTGCCACTGTTTAATCAATTGGAAGAGTTGATAAACTTTCCCAAAGGGTCAGTCACATAATAAAATTAGCAGGTCTATTTATAGGTGAGAAAAACACTAGCATAAAACAAAAATAAGATAAGCCTGTTATCAATAGAGTTAATGTTCCAATTCAGAAATTTCCTGTAGAAAACTAGCTTGGGGGATTTTTATGATGCCAAATTAAGATTTAGGCAATTCAGGATTGTCCATGATAAAACATTGTGGGCACCAAAGATTGAACTTCTGTACTAGGCTTAGAGGTACTTGTATAATAAAAAAAATATTATGTATAAGGTTTCTGATTTTAAATATTAGACCAAACAAATGCACTTAACTTCCCGTTCTTCTGAGACTCCATTAAGGAAAAAAAAAAAAACAAAAACCATAATAATTAAGAGAGAGGAGTGGGGATGGCCAAGGGCAGACTAGAGATTTCATCCCATCTCTTGGATATGGACCATCAACGAAAGCATATTGTGGATGAAGTGACATAGAGTATGCTCAGAATATGCGCATGGTGGACCTCTGGAAATGCGGTGGCTGATCAGCTTGCTGAAAGCCTTGAGGTCCCTTGATGTATGTTTCTTAGCGTTGGCTAGTAGGAGTGAGGCAGGGTGTAAAACCAGAGTCATTGCTATAATTCTGTCTGTCATGTAGCTGCTTCAGTGATTCCTTCCAACCCTTTCCCACCACTGCACACAGAACCATTGGCAGCCCCCATGTTGACAATTCTTTTTTTAGAGAAATTGAACACATTTCCAAGGAAGAACTAGGGCTTCCAGTGCAGTTGTTTGCACAGAGAGTAAATTCTTTCTTATTATGACATTTTAGATTTCTAGGCTAATGTCTGATTTTTTACCCACATACCTCAAAAAAAAAAAAAAAAAAAAAAAGAAAAGAAAAAGAAAAAAGAAAAGCCATCAGAAGCTAATCCTGATGAACTGAGTGGCCCAGTTACAAAACAGAGGTCCCAATCAGCCTTTCCATTCAAAAGAATGTCCTACTGGGAAATAATTCTTACTTATGCAAAGCAGCCTTTCATTTTCCTTCATGAATTAGTAATCAAGGATTATCAGAAATAGGAGCAAAATTCACAGCCTAAAAGAGAAAGACCAAGATAAACATTCAAAATAAATGACCCCTGCAGAAATAAAGATCAAAGAACACTTAAAAAATTTGAACTCATGTCCTCAGAGAAGGTAGAGAAGATACTATTTTACATCTATAAAATAAGAAAAAGATACTATTTTTTTTTAAAGATTTTATTTATTTATTTGACAGAGATAGAGACAGCCAGCGAGAGAGGGAACACAAGCAGGGGGAGTGGGAGAGGAAGAAGCAGGCTCATAGCGGAAGAGCCTGATGTGGGGCTCGATCCCATAACGCCAGGATCACGCCCTGAGCCGAAGGCAGACGCTTAACCGCTGTGCCACCCAGGCGCCCTGAGAAAAAGATACTATTAAAAAGAAAGAAATAAGAAACAAGAAGAAACTTTTTTTTTTTTTAATTTAAGGGCTATTTTAGAAAGAAAGCATGCATAGGAGCAAGGGGGGGGGCAGAGAGAGAGGGAGACAAGCAGACTACCTAATGAACAGGGAGCCTGATGCAGGGCTCAGTCCCAGGGCCCTGAGATCACGACCTGAGCCGAAACCAAGAGTCAGATGCTTAACCAACTGAGTCACTCAGGTGCCCCAAGAAGAAACTTAGAAATTAAAAATATGATTTAAAATTACATTCAGCTAATATATGATTTCAGTAAAATTAAGAAGAATTCAAGATAATATCTCTGAATGCTGAGCATAAATCAATGATGAAAAAGATAAAAGATAAAGACACAGATGTTTAATCTGGGAGGCATAAAATCTGACCAAAAGGATTTTCAGGGATCAAATTTAGAGAAAATGAAGAGGAAGAAGTTACTTTTAAAAAATTGGCAAAAATTTTACGAGTGCTAATAAGACATGGTCTTTTGATTGAAAGCCCTGAATTGGTCTTACATAATTTTCACCAAATGGAGCATTTGATACTAGTTTTCTAAGCCATGATCATTCTGCTCTCTTCATCATTATAAGTACCCTGATTTTGTTTAGAGTGGATTAGAGTGGAAGTGTGCACTTTAAATTAAAAATAACTCTTTTATAAATTTCCTTGTCGGGGTCCATATGACCCAATTCTGCCTAGAATGGAGAAGTGATTCCTCAGTGTGTAGCAGCCATCCTGTGACCATGAATAAGAACCTCAGCAACATGATGTGCAGGACAGGAAGCTAGAAAGATCCTGGGTCATTAGTAACTTCCTGGAACATTTTTTTTTTCAGCCTCTATAATTCATGTTACATTAAAAAATAGCATTATATGGTCACTTTAGTCCTGGTGAATCACTAAGGATAAAAAGAAGATTCTAAAAACTTCTAAAGAACGAAAATACAAAAACCTACAAAGGAAAAATGCACAGGTTGTTTTCACACTTCCAATTAGTAACAACAAATACAAAAAGATAATGAAATTTCTTCTAATTACTCAAGGTGAATTATTTTAGACCTAGAATCATATATTCAATCAACTATCAATCAACAGTGAGGTCAAAAGAAAAACATTTCCCATTTCCAAAGGACCTTTCTGAGGAAATTACTTAGTGGATTTCATTCACCTGAGAGTACCACGATTAAAGTACTGAATTCCTTTGAGTAGGTGGTAAGGAATATACTTACCTCTGGGAGGTGAGGGTGGTCTAAACACATAAAGGAAGGCAGTTGAGCAGGATTATCATAAACCTAAACTAAACTCTTGCATGTTGTTGAGTGAATGATGGAGTGTAAGAAAATAAAATGCATCTGGTTTTTATGCTGGAAAACAGTCTCCTTTTACTTGGATTTATGGATTGTGTCATTGAACTTAATGGAAAGCACTTTTTGGTCCTGAGTCCAATAATAGTTTCAGTAACAACATTAGAAATACTATTTATTGGGACCTCTGGGTGGCTCAGTTGGTTAGGCATATGCCTTCGGCTGGGGTCATGATCCCAGGGTCCTGGGATTGATTGAGTCCTATATCAGGCTCCCTGCTCAGCAGGGGATCTGCTCAATCTGCCCCTCACCCTGCTCTTGTGCTCTCTTACTCTCTCTCTCAAATAAATGAATAAAATCTTTCTTTTTAAAAGAAAGTAAAGCTATTTATTGATATTCTACATTTAAAATAAATTCATAGGGGTGCCTGGGTGGCACAGCGGTTAAGCGTCTGCCTTCGGCTCAGGGCGTGATCTCAGCGTTGTGGGATCGAGCCCCACATCAGGCTCCTCCGCTATGAGCCTGCTTCTTCCTCTCCCACTCCCCCTGCTTGTGTTCCCTCTCTCGCTGGCTATCTCTATCTCTGTCAAATAAAAAAATAATAATAATAAAATAAAATAAATTCATAGGTAAAGCACAGAAGACTGAACTATAGTTAACAGAATAGCATATGACAATGTAAAAGAAGCATGTTGCTTTCAGAAGTTAGAAGGTGGAAAAGGGAGAAGTAGTAGAGGGAAGGATAGGAGCACCAACACTCTGTATATAGTATGGAGTTGATAGGCATTGACTATAAATATTAGAACAAAACATTGAAATGTAAAATGATCATTCAGTAATTTAAAAGCAATGAGAGTAAGAGCTAAAAGTAGTAGTGCAATTCTCAAAATTTGGAAGGAGGACAAGGAAACAGTTGAGGGCAATATAAGTGACACTTTGGTTGTCATCTTTTACAGTGATGAGTCAATGGGTGTTGTTTACAGATGGATAAAACAATGCTGTGTGTGTGTATATGCATTCGGAGCTATGAAAGTAGCCACCACAAAAACTAAAGCCAGAAAACAATAGAACTGTTGCTTGTGGGAAGTGGAAATCAGGGTGAGGCAGGAGACTTTTCACAAAAGACCTTTTCAGCATTTGTTTGTTTGTTTTTTGGCCAAAAGCTGTTTTACTTTGATAATAATAATAATAACTTAAAAAAATAAACTTGAAACAACTCTAATTTCTTAATTCTGTAATATTTGGGTGGAGATTTAGAAATGAGTAATAGTATTATGTTTTTTGTAAGTATTAACAATCTCATTAAAAAAAAAGCCAGGCATGAGAATTGAGGTAAGATGCTTTTAATAGACAGCTTTGTAGCAATCAGGCTATTTCACAAGAAAATAAACCTCACCACATTACCAGAAATAGTGACAAACAATTGTGACTTGTGACATGTACTTCCCCAATTATCTGTTACTCAGTTTTGGAAGCTGCTCAGTGAGCAATCTAATCATTTCCATCAGAATTTTCTCACAGGTGATGGCTTTGATGGTCTATTTCCGGCTGCCCATAACTATGTTTTGATACTCACTGACTTAATGTCTTCAGCCCCTGAGAATGTTTATAAAACAGGTTTACCGGTTTTCTTAGCACCCAGTATATTATTCGGAATCCATTTGTTAAGGTACAAGGAAGCATGACATCATTTTGAATATCAAATATATATATTTTTTTAAACAACAAAATCCTTGATAAAGATTAAATGACAAACAGTCATGAATGTCTAACACTCACACCTGAAACAGTCATGTTCCTTCCTGGAAGACTTTCGTGGTTTCAATAGCAAGTCATATTCAGCTGCTGGTAACTTTTAAGGATGGCACATGTGAGGAGCACTGGCCAACACAGTTAAGTCTTTGGCCCAGTGAGGACTCAGAGGACTACAGATTGTCCTATAGACTGGTTATGAAATGGGGGAGGGTAATTCTCTCAGGGTAGCCCTTTCCACTATGGGTCATGAGTAACGAAGCAGCCCAAAGTCCAGACCTGCCCTGAATAGATTCAAGTGGTAGCATCTATCTCCTAGATTGAACATTTCAAAATTTCAAGGTCTTCCTCACATTTTGTTCTTTTACCTTATTTATCTTGTCTTAGAAGCCCATAGACATAGAAGTTCAGAAAACAAGACCCTTTAAGAAGAGTCTCTGTATCTTCTTGAAGAGAAAAAGAAACAGTGTCTCCATTTCAGGATGAATTTAACCCAGTTATTTACAGATAGGAAGAGAAAGTAAGTTTTATTTGGTGAATTTAATATAGATTGAAGATTGGTGATTCAACATTAGTTGCTACCCTCAATGTGGCTCCATTTAATAACAAATATGGCCATCTTAGATGCAGAATACTGCAATAAATAATGGGTACCTATCAATTTTTATGTACTGAAATATATCTATAAGACAAATTTCCCCAAGCTAAATTGCCAAATAAAAGTATGTACCTTCATAAGTATTACTAAACTGTACTTGAGAAAGCAGCAATTAATATTTTCATCAATTTATGAGATTGCCTGGTCCTCATAATCACACACAATGTGTTACCAAACTTTTTGACCTTTGCTAATCTGATAGGTGAAAACTTACATCTCAAAGTAGTTTTAATTTTCCTCTTGTTATACGTCAGTCTGAGCATCTTAAAAAATTTTGTTTTAGGTTTTAGAAAACAATCATCTTGAGAACTTAAAAGAATTGTCTCAGTTCCAACCAAAAATTCTGACTTAATTTAGGGGTCAGGCTTGGATGTTGATATTTTCAAAAATTTCTCCCAGAGATTTAACGTGTAGAATCACTGCTTTAGATGGAGCAAGGGGAGGTAGAAATAGAACGCTCAGGTAAATAATGTCAAACATTGCTATGATTGTGCCCATGAAGCAAAAGAGAAAAATGAAAATCAGCCTTCTGTATAAAAAAACACATCAGGTAAAAGGATCAGGTTTGGGAAAGAAAGGAGGTGGGAGGAGAGGGGTCTAGGTAAGGGAAAGGCAGAGCTGGTTGGGCTGGGTGCTGTTGTACTCTGTGGGTGTCAGTCATGGAGTCTGTTCTTTTAGGTAAAGATGAACTTGAGGCTGAAGCCGCTTCCAAGCTCTTCTCAACCCAGGGTTGCCCTGAATCAGCAGAATGGAGTGTCCAGCAGGGTAGGCAGCCATGATGAATCTGCACAAAATATTCCAGAAGCTGTTGACGTCAAAGATGTTGGACATATAGAGAAATAGAGCAACTGCATTGAAAATGTAGAGAATGAGAAAGTAGCTGGTAGCTTTGATGGCCCCCATGTGAGCCTCCATGCTGGGGTCCCTTGAGCCAGTGGCATTGCTTTCCATGTGTAGGGTGTGTCTCTTGAGAGAGATGATCAGTAGGGTGGCTGCAAAGATGAACATGGTCAGAGGAATGAAGATCCCCAGGTTATAGAGAAGAGCCAGGTTGACCATATTGGTCTCAGTGAAGTATTTTTTCTTAGTGGAGTTGGAGGAGGGGATAGAAGAATTGTTACAATACACAGTGTAGATGTCTTTAGAGAAGAGCCCACTGTAGCCCAAGGAAATAAACACTGAAAGCCACAGAAGCTGGGGCATCCATCTGGAAATTCTCCACTTCAGCTTGAGGAAAAAGGGGTGGGAGAAATCAGCAATCTTCACAAAGTAGAAGAAACTGAGCCAGGCAGCAAACCAGAGGCTACAATGATTTAAGAACATGAAACTTACTTTGAACATGTCATATATAAGTTCTTCATTATAAAAACGTGGGCATGTTGAGCTGAAGGTAATCTCTAGCATCATGAAGCTTTGGAGAGCTATTCTGGATAAACTCAAGAAAAACAGGATTCTGCCACTTGTGGAAACTGCCTTATTTTTAATCCATTCAGCTGCATTTATTGCCATAATGAACCCATTTGCAATGATACCAACGATGCATTCAGTTCCTATAATTGTTAAAATCGAGAGGATGTAAAATGGTGACAATTCATTTTCTGGGGGATTGCAGGTTTCAGTCATCTTGAGTTGTTACGCCTCTTTGGTGTCTGCAGGAAAATGTCTCTAGCATTTGTTAGGCAGATCCTTGACAGCTCCACTCTTCATGTCACAGGAGGAAGTCTTTGATGCATCATTTCCAAATTCACTCCATTTGTTTATCTCAGAATTCTTAGCTCTAAATCTGGAGATGCAAATGATGGAAGGATTTGCTTTCTAATCCTCTTTCGTGTCCGTTGGATTTGTTGGTATTGGTTCAGTTATGGGGCCCAGGGGAGGACTTGAATAGACATTTGTTTATAAACCACTAACATGGCATTGAGAGAGCCATGGCCTTGATTTGTGCCAGTTAAGTTGAATGTTTGCCCACAAAGTCACCATTCTTTTTTTTTTTTTTTTTTAAAGATGTTATTTATTTATTTGACAGAGACAGCCAACGAGAGAGGGAACACAAGCAGGGGGAGTGGGAGAGGAAGAAGCAGGCTCCTAGCGGAGGAGCCTGATATGGGGCTCGATCCCAAAACGCTGGGATCACGCCCTGAGCCAAAGGCAGATGCTTAACGACTGTGCCACCCAGGCACCCCACAAAGTCACCATTCTTTTTAAAAAAGATTTTATGTATTTATTTGAGTGAGTGAGAGATAGGGAGTGAGAGCTGGGTGGAGGTGCAGAGGGAGAGGGAGACACAGACTCCCAGCTGAGCAGGGAGCCGGATGTGGGGCTCAATCCCAGGTCCCTGGGATCATGACCTGAACCACAGTCAGATAATTAATGACTGAGCCATCCAGGTACCCCACCAAGTCACCATTTAACTTAGTTTCACTTGTGACCTCAGGGAACTGACTGAAAAAAAAGTAATAATAATAAATTCAAAGACATATAGAGATAGAGACATATAGTTCTGATTATGTGCTAGGCACTTTTCAAACACTTTATATTATCACATTTAAGCCTTACAGCAACCCAATGAAGAACATTCTTTTTTTTTTTTTAAACTGTGCTTTTATTATCTACATTTTGCAGATGAGGAAACTGAGGCCAAAGTCACACACCTAGAGAGAGACAGAGTTGGGATTCTAACCCAAGTTACCTGGTAACTTTCAATCTACCCCAGAAATGTTGCCTTAACTGGTCAGTCAGGAATTTTCTGGTCAGTGATGAGGTTGTGGAATATAGGTGAGGTTCAGTGGGGTGGAATCTGGAGCCGACAACCAAGAAAGAATTCTTGAGGTGTCTTTGGTGCAAATGATGGTTTATTAAAGCAGGAGGACAGGACCCATGGGCAGAAAGCTGCTGCCCCAGGTTGTGAAGGGTGGCTGATTATATACTATGGGGTTGGGGGACTAAGGAAAAAGGGAGGTTTCAAAAGGATTTTCATATGTTAAAGAGACTCACAGGATACTGGAGGCCTTTCCATTGTCAAGTTAAGGTTGTTTTTCCCTCTAGCAAGGCATTCACAGGAAGATAGTTGGGAACTTCCTGGAGGAACCTCACATAGCCCACCCGGAGTGGGAGGGTGGGGGAGTTGCGGGGTGTAGGCTTATGCTTTGTCTTCAGCCAGCCTTCTGCTCCCTCATCAGTCAGCACTAAAGAAGTAATTTGTTACTTGCTTTCTCAGTCCCCTAAAGGAAAATGAAGTAATCTGCGTGATCACATCCTCCCCCCTTTCCCCTAAAACAAAGTGACCTTGCCCAGAGCAATCTTTTCTTTTCTTTCCCTAATAACTTCCTGGCGCATCCTCCTTCCTATATGAACCTTCCGTTTTGTACAACTCTTCTGAGTGCCTCTGTAATTGCCAGGTGAGGTGTGGCCCAGTTCATCAATCGTTTAATAAAGCCAGTTAGTTTAAATGTACTTGGTTGAATTTTGTTTCATTAACAAAGGAAAAGTTTCCCATTCCTTTACAAGGTAGGCTAACCAACATTAGGGTAAAAACAGCACCCAAGTCACCCAATCTATTTTGGAATATTAAAACCAAAGAGATGAAGGAAAGAGTCACTTTTATCTTGGGGTGGTTGCTTCTGATTTTAAAATGTAAGCATAGGACAAATGATAAAATTGACTTCCCAATTCAGAGTAAATGTACTTCTGTGAATGTACATAATGAGTGATGATTCTAATAAAGACAAGGGTGGTGAGTGAGATGTTTCTGAAAATCTTAAATTTGGTTTTCTTCTTACTTAAGGCTTCTTTTAAAAAAGTCAAAAAGCTTATGAAGGTTTTCTGGCCTGATGAACTCTTTCAGACAAGTTGTTACGAATTTTACCATCTCATCTTTGGGTCCCTATTTTTGAACTCCAAATATTTCCCTTGAGCACAGTGTAATAAGCAACTCTGCTTATTTCTACCCCCTTGTACTAGTAGCTCAGGACCTCTGATACGGTTTTAAGATGCTTTTCTTGTCACTGGCTCTTCCCTAGCCCTGCTGACCCAGGCCTCCAACTATGAGGGGGAATGGAACAGGCTCTCTTCAGAGTTGGATGACCCTTTGCTCATCTGTTTGCTCACCACTGTGTCCCACTCCCAGCTCTAGCCTGCAGTGCCTGATGCCCTGGGAGGCAGTATAGATTCTTGCTGGTTAATGAATGATCGTATCAATGGCCCTCAGCTCAGGTAAGTTCCTTGTAATGACTGGCATACAGAGAGGGACCTTCCACCACCCATAAATGTTGAACTTTGCAGGTCTGATGCCCAAATCAAGTGTGGGAGTGTGAACAGCAAGGTTGAGTGAGAGCACAGCAGTTCTCTGTGTTTCTGTGAGAGAACACTGGTGGGAGATGGAATAGGGGAATAGGATAGAGGAAGGGACAAGACCTCAGCCAGCAGCTAGACTTCCCAGTGTTGGGGAGCTGTGCAGAGGCAGTGGGCGGGAGCAGGGGCCACAGCCATCATCAGAGGCACTTCATAAGAGGCTCTGTTTGTCACAGCTTATGGCGTGGTTGCTTCCTGTGATGGAAAGAAGAATGCTGTTGATAGGAACTTCCAGGGGCAGTCTGAAGTGGGATGAGGAGAACTTTCTAGGCGAAGAGATGATTTTTCAAAGTAGAGCCAGTGGGATTAGTAGAACCCGAATGACATACCCAGTTTGCTAAATATATCCAAGTGTATATCTAACCAAGGAAAACTCATGAAGACTTTAAACCATTGAAGACAGAGAAAATGGCTTTAAAATTTCAGTTTATTTGGTGTATATATATATTTTAAAGATTTTATTTATTTATGTGACAGAGAGACAGCCAGCGAGAGAGGGAACACAGCAGGGGAGAGGGAGAGGAAGAAGCAGGCTCCCAGCTGAGGAGCCCGATGTGGGACTCGATCCCGGAATGCCGGGATCACTTTCGGAGCCGAAGGCAGACGCTTAACAACTGCGCTACCCAGGCGCCCCTGGTATATTTTTAACTTATTATTTTGAAATAGTTTTTGACACAGAAATGTATTGTGAAGATAGTACAGAGAATTCCCATGCACACTTCACCCAGCTGCCCCTAATGCTTGCATCTGACATAACCATGGCACAATGACCAAAACTAAGAAGTTAACATTGTTACAATACTAGTAGCTAAACTATGGGCTTTATTTGGATTTTTCCAGTTTTCCACTAGTGTCCTTTTCCTGTTCCGAGATCCAGTCTAGAATACCATGTTGCATTTATCATTGTGTATCTTTAGTCTCTTTCAATCTGTAATAGATTCTTGGTCTTTCCTTTTCTTGCATGACCATGACCATTTTGAAGAGTACTAGCCAGGTATTTTGTGGAGTAGTCCTTGGTTTGGGTTTGTCTCGTGTTTTCTCATGATTAGATTGGAATTATGGATTTGGGGAAATACTGCAAAGGTGAGGTACCCTTCTCATTGCAGGGGATACATGATGCCAATGTCTTATTAGTGGTGATGGGAAACTTGAGCATCCTTGGTTAAGATGACATCTATCTGCCAGTTTTGTCCACCAAGAAGTTACTCTTTTTTTTTTTTCCTTTCATAATCTCTTCATTTGAAGTGAATCACTGAATCTAGCCCATACTCAAGGGGAGAAGAATTAAACTTTGCTTCCTGGAAGGAGGAATCTCAAAGAATTTGTGGACGTATTTTACAACCTCCACAGTAATATTCTGGAGGAGATACTTTGAAGCTATGCAAATATCTTGTTTTTCCTTAAACCTTTCTCCACTAATGTCAGCATTCATTAGCAGATGTTGACTGCAACAATTATTACATTACTGTGCTGTTCTAATTTTTTATTTTCTTCATTCCTTTTACTGGTATTAGTTAGAATTCTTCTGTAAGGAAGAGTTTTCTTTCTTTCACATCATTTATTTATTTAATCAAACATTAATTTGCATTAGTATATATTCATGGATTTTATATTCTGTTGCAATCTAATATTTATTTATAATGTTGCTCAAATTGTTCAAGCTTTGGTAATTGGGAACTCTTTCACGTAGGCTCTATGTCTTTGATACAACTCCATTTTTATTTTTATTTCCTTACTTTCAGGCATTATGGGATGGTGCTCCAGTCATCCTACCCCAACCCTAGAATTATCTGTGTCTCCCTAGCCCAACCCCAAAGTCCCTAGCAACCACTGATTTGTTTTTTGTCCCATACTTTTGCTTTTTCTAGATGACATATAAATGAATTCATACAGTATGTAGTCTTTTGGGTCTGTCTTCTTCTATTTTGCCAAATATATTAAAAATTTAACTATTTAAATGATTTTATAGTTCAGCCACTTTTATTGTTGAGTAGTATTACATTGTATGGATATACCAGTTTATCCATTCTCTTATAAAGACATCTGAGTGATTTCCAGTTTTTGACAATGATGAATAAACTTCTATAAACATTTACATGCAACATTTTCATTTCACTTGGGCAAATCTCTAGAAATAGGATTTCTGGATTGTACAGTAAGCACTTAACTTTTAAAGAAAATGCTGAACTATTTTCCAGAGTAGTTGTACTGTTTTTCTTTTTCTTTTCTTTTTTCTTTTTTAAGATTTATTTATTTGAGAGACACAGAGAGTGTGCGAGCAGGAGGAGGGGCAGAGGGAGAGAGAGAATCTCAAGCAGACTCCCTGCTAAGTGCAGAGCCTGACATGGGGCTCAATCCCACGACCCTGAGATCATGACCTGAGCCAAAATCAAGAGTCTGATGCTGAACCAACTGAGCCACCCAGGCACCTCCTGTTTTTCATTTTTACCAGCAATGTGTGAGAGTTCTAGTTGCTCTGTATCTTAACTAGCACCTAACATTGTCGGTGTTATGTGTACAGGGCTTTGTTTGTTTGTTTAGGGTTTTTTTTAGTCCTTTTAGATGTGAAGTATTTCATTGTGATTTTGATTTGCATTTACGTAATGACTAGTGACGTTGACCATCTGTTTATATACTAATTAGACATAAGTGTATCTTCTTTGGTAAAGTGTTTACAGACTTTTGCCTATTTTTAAAAATCTAGTTGCTTGCTTATTGTTGAATTTTAAAAATTCTTTATATACTGTAGTTATAAGTCCTTCATCACCTAAATGCTTTGCAAATATTTTCTCTTACTCCATGGCTTTTCATTCTCTTAACAATATCTTTCACAGAATGAGTTTGATATTTTTGTAAGTTTCAATTTATCAATTTTTCTTTAATGGATTGTGCTTTTGCTGTTATATTGAAAACTCTGCCAGACCCAAGGCCATAAAAACTTTCTCTTGTTTTCTTTGAGAGTTGTACCATACTGTATTGACTACAGCTTTGTAGTATATCTTGAAATCCGGAGTTGTGATATTTCTAGTTTTGTTTTTCTTTTTCAAGATAGCTTTGGCTATTCAAGGACTATTGTGATTCCATACAAATTTTAGGATTATTTGTTCTATTTCTGTGAAAATGCCATTGGTATTTTGATAGAGATTGCATTAAATCTGTTGATTGCTTTGCGTAGTGTGGACATTTTAACAATATTAGTTCTCCCAATCCATGAGCATGAAATATCTTTCTATTTGTTTGTGTCATCTTCAATTTCTTTCATCAGTGTTTTATAGTTTTCAGAGTACAGGTCTTTTAGCTCCTTGGTTAAGTTTATTCCTAGGTACTTTACTATTTTTGGTGCAATTGTAAATGGGATTGTTTTCTTAATTTCTGTTTCTGCTACTTCATTATTAGTGTATAGAAATACAGTAGATTTCTGTATATTGATTTTGTATCCTCTGACCTTTTTGAATTAATTTATCAGTTTTAGTAGCTTTTTGGTGGAGTTTTTAGGGTTTTCTATATATGGTATCATGTCATCTGTACACAGTGAAAGTTTTATTTCTTTCTTCCCAGTTTGGATGACTTTTATTTCTTTTTCTTGTCTGACTACTGTGTCTAGGACTTCCAGTACTATGTTGAATAAAAGTGAGGAATAAAAATCTCTCAGTTTTTCACCATTGAATGTGATGTTAGCTGTGGGTTTTTCATATTATGTTGAAACATGTTTTTATTATATTGAGGTATGTCCCCTCTAAACATACTTTGTTGAGGGTTTTTATCATGAATAGATGTTTTATTTTGTCAAATGTTTTTTCTGCATCTATTGAAATGATCATATAGTTTTTATCCTTTCACTTGTTGATGTGATGTATCACGTTGGTTGATTTGCAAATATTGAATTACCCTGGGAATAAATCCCACTTGATCATGGTGAATGATTTTTTTAAAAATGTATTGTTGTTGGACTCAGCTTGCTAATATTTTGTTGATGATTTTTGCATCTATGTTCGTCAGAGATATTGGCCTGTGGTTCTCTCTCTTTTGTTTGTAGGGGGTTCTTTGATTACTGATTCAATTTTGTTGCTGGTAATTGGTCTGTTAAAATTTTCTATTTCTTCCTGATTCGGTTTTGGGAGGTTATGTTTCCAGGAATTTATCCATTTCTTCTAAGTTGTCCAATTTCTTGGAATATAATATTACATAATGTTGTTATAATGCTTTGTATTCCTGTGGTGTTGTTTGTTATTTCTCCTCTTTCATTTCTGATTTTGTTTATTTAAGTCCTCTCTCTCTCTTTCTTTTTTTATTTGATGCATATGACTAAAGGTTTATCAATTTTGTTGATCTTTTCAAAGAACCAGCTCCTGATTTCATTGACCTGTTCTACTGTTCTTTTATGTTTCTATTTCATTTATTTCTGCTCTCATCTTTATTTTATCCTTCCTTCTACTGGTTTGGGGTTTTGTTTGTTCTTCTTTCCCTACCTCCTTTCAATGTGAGGTTAAGTTGTTTGTTTGAGATTTTTCTTGTTTCTTGAGGTAGGCCTCTATTGCTAAAAACTTTCCTCTTAGAACAGCTTTTGCTGTATGCAAAAGATTTTGGACCGTTTGTTTTCATTTTCATTTGTTTCCATGTATTTTTTTTAATTTCCTCTTTGATTTCTTGGTTGACCCATTCATTGTTTAGTAGCATGTTGTATGATCTCCATGTATTTGTGTTCTTTCCAGATTTTTTCTTGTGGTTGATCTCTAGTCTCATAGTGTTATGGTCAGAAAAGATGCATGGTATGATTTTTTAATTTGTTAAGACTTATTTTGTGGCTTAACCTGTGATCTATTCTGGTGAATGTTCTATGTACACTCGAAAAGAATGTGTATTCTGCTGCTTTAGGATAGAATGTTCTGAATAAATCTGTTAAATCCATCTGGTCCAAAGTGTCATTCACAGCCACTGTTTCCTTGTTGATTTTCTTTTTGGATGATCTATCCGTTGATGTAATTGGGGTGTTAAAGTCTCCTCCTATTATTGTATTATTGATCACTTTCTTTATTTATTAGCTGCTTTATGTATTTGGGTATTCCCATGTTGGGTGCATAAATATTTATAATTATTATATCTTCTTGTTGGATTGTTCTGTTTATGATTATGTAGTGTCCTTCTTTGTCTCTTGTCCCAGTCTTTCTTTGAAAGTTTATTTTTGTCTAATATAATTGTTGCTACCCCAGCTTTCTTTTCACCTTCATTTGCATGATAAATGCTTTTCCATCCCTTCATTTCCAACGTGCATGTGTCTTTAGGCCTGAAATGAGTCTCTTGTAAGCAGCATTTAGAAGAGTCTTGCTTTTTTTATCCATTGCATCTCCCTATGTGTTTTGATTGGGGTGTTTAGTCCATTTACATTTAAAGAAATTATTGATAGGTATGTACTCATTGCCACTTTGTTACTTGTTTTATGGTTTTTTTGTAGTTCTCTGTTCTTTTCTTCTCTTGCTGTCTTCTCATGGTTTGCTAGCTTTCTTTAGTGATATACTTGGATTCCTTTGTCTTTATTTTTTGCATATCTATTACCAGTATTTGATTTGTGATTACCTTTAGGTTTATGCATAACATATTAGGCACCTAGCGTCTATACGAAGTTGATGGTCACTTAAATTTGAACCCATTCTAAAAGCACTAAAATTTCACTCCTCACTACCCCCCCTCACATTTTAGGTATACAGTGTCATGCTTTACATCCTTTTATTTTGTGATTCCCTTGACTGATTTTTATAGATATACTTAATTCTACTGCTTTTTTCTTTCTATTTTTCTTACTCCTGCTTATGGTCTTTCCTTTCCACTTAAACAGTCCCCTTTAACATTTCTTGTAGGGCTGGTTTAGTGGTCATGAATTCGTTTAACTTTTGCTTGCCTGGGAAACCCTTCATCTCTCGTTTTATTCTGAATGATAGCCTTGATGGATAGAGTACTTTTGGCTGCATTTTTTCCTTTTAGCACTTTGAATATATCATGCCACTCCCTTCTGGCCTGCAAAGTGTCTACTGAAAAATCAGCTGATAGCCATATGGGGTTTCCCTTATATATAACTGTTTTCTCTTGCTGCTTTTAAACTTCTCTGTTTAATCACTACTTTCTGTCATTTTAATTACTCTGTGTCTTGGTGTGGACCTCATTCGGTTGTTTTAGCTGGGGGCTCTTTGTGCCTCCTGGATCTGGATTTCTGTTCCCTTCCCCAGATTCATGAAGTTTTCAGCTATTGTTTCTTCAAATAAATTTCCTACTCCCTTTTCTCTCTCTTTTCCTTCAAGGATCTCTATAATGTGAAACTTGTTACACTTGATAGTGTTGTTGAGTTCCCTTAATCTATTTTCATTATTTATTATTCTTTTTCTGCTGTTCAGCTTGATTGCTTTCCATTACTCTATCCTCCAGTCACTGATTTGTTCTTCTGCTTCCTTTAGCCTATTTATTCCATCTGATGTATTTTTAATTTCAGTTATTGTGTTCTTTGTTTCTGATTGGTTCTTTTTTATGTTTTCTATCTCTTTGTTGAGGGTCTTACTGAGGTCCTCCACCCATTCTTGAGTCCAGTGAGTATGTTCATGACCATTACTTTATTTTTTTTAAAGATTTATTTATTTATTTGGGGGAGGGCAAAGGGAGAGGGAGAGAGAGTCTTAAGCAGACTCTGAGCTCAGTGTGGAGCCCAACATGGGGCTCAGTCTCATGAGCCCAAGATCATGACCTGAGCAGAAACCAAGAGTCAGATGCTTAACTGACTGCACCACCCAGGCACCCCTATGACCATTACTTTAAATTCTCTATCAGGCATATTACTTATCTCCATTTTGTTGAGCTCTCTTGCTGTGATTTTGTCTTATTCTTTCATTTGGGACATACTCCTTTGTCTCCTTATTTTGTCTAACACACTCTCTGTGTGTTTCTATGTGTTAGTAAAGTCAGCTATCTCTCCTGCTTTTGAAAGTAGTGGTTTTATGAAGAAGAGGTCCTGTAGTGCCCTGTGGTGCAATGTCCCCTCTTCACCAGAACCTGGCACTTCAGGTTGTCTCCTGTGTGTTGTATGCACCCTACTGTCGTGGCTGAGCCACTTTTGCCTTCAGTCCAGTTGTCTGCAATGGCTTTCTTTGCCTGTTTAGTTCCTCTATTGTTAGTGGGCCAGTCTGGGTCGCCTGGGGCTTGAGTTGGGTAAGACCAGGTATTTTCCAGAGCTGCAGTAGCACAAAACTGCAGGTCGCTCTTGCTGTTTTGTCTCCTATTAAGCTTTTGTTGCTTGCCATGGCCTGAGTAGATAAGTGACATCTCATCACCTTTGCTATGTTCCACTGGTTAGAAGGAAGTCATTGCTCCTGCCTGCTCTCAAGGGAAGGGAATCACACAAAAGCATGAATGTCAGGGGTAGGAATCATTGGGATTTTGGATTTTGGAAGGTGCTTACAGAGAGCCACTCTCCCATGACTCAGGATTTAAGTTCCTAGCAAAGAATACCTGGAACAAGTCCGATATTCTGCTGGGGTGGCCCCTTAAAGTTTGGAAATGTGGCTACTTAAAGAAAATAATGTGGATATGCTCAAACTGTTTGGTCAGAGTACTTAGGAAGGATTCAGAAGACTCAGGGAGGAGAGCATGCCAGAGTGGATGTATTATACAAGGCCAGAGAATCATTAGATGACTTTACCATTTGAGAAATCCTAAAAGACATACCCGTTGGTAAAACAGTAAGGAATGCTAGTGGGAGGGTAGGGCACTGGAATTGTTAAGTTCATTGGTGACTGTCCTCTCTAGGTTGGAGTGGAGTAGAAAATGCTGCTATAGATCTACATTCCCTTGTATCAGTGGCGTTTATAGGATTCTTTTTTTTTTAATAATAATTTTTTATTTTGTTATGTTAGTCACCATACAGTACATCCTTAGTTTTTGATGTAATGTTCTATGAGTCATTATTTGCGTATAACACCCAGTGCACCATGCAATATGTGCCCTCCTTAATACCCAACCTTGGCCTATCCCACTCCCCCACCCTCCTCCCCTCTGAAGCCCTCAGTTTGTTTCCCAGAGTCCACAGTCTGTCATGGTTCATTTCCCCTTCTGTTTACCCCGCCTTCATTCTGCGTTTATAGGATTCTGAACTAGCAGAGGCCTGGAACTGGCACTTCACTGTTGGAGACAGGGGTGTCATAATTAAAGTAACTGGCAGCAAGGCCAAAATTATAATGGAAACTTTTGCCAACAGGTTTATTTGGTGATGGCTAATAGACAATGGTGTTTATAGGAGAAGGATGTGTGGAAAGACAGCAGAGGATTGTTTAACTTATATATACAAAAAGTTCAAGACTGAATAAGCAGAAGGGTCATATTGGCAAACATAATGGCAAATCATAATCCTTCTAGTTTCCAGACCAGAGTTAGCTCTTAGAGCCTATTGATTCAAAGAGAGACTGGGTCCCCTTGAGGAAGTAACCTGCAAAATCACAGCATGTGTTTGTAGTGTATATTACCTCAGTCTTTCTCCAAAGAGACTTCTGGTCATTCGCCAGAATAACTATATCTGGAGAATGAGGAACTACCATTCTTTTGAGGATGTTGGATACTGGTTCTAAGCTGAGGCTGACACCAGATGCTATCATGCCTTCATGGTATAATGAGGCTTATGAAAGCCAAGAGATAAGTGGGGTCCTGGTCCAAGTCCATCTCACAGTGAGTACATTTTTTCTTATGCTGTGATTATGTTTCTGGTCCCTAAATGCATAAACGGATGAATATAATAAACAGATGCAGAACCTTTACATTGGTTCCCCGACCTGTGGAGTAAGCACTATTATGATTGGAATAGCTAAGTGGGATCTGGTGAAATTGCATCCCTAAGCTAAGAAAGTAAGTCACAATTCATTTTAGTGGGATAGTAGAGATAAGTGCCACCCTTAAAGTATTAAAAGGTGGTGGGCGGTGATGAGAATTATATCCCTATTACTTCAGCAGTCTGGCTCAGGCAAAGTCAAATGGATGAAAATGGGCCATGGTTGGCTACTGTAAACAAACAAATGAACAGACACACAAAAAGTCCCTTGACAGCTGCCATGTCAGATGTGGTATGTTTATAAGAATAGATAAGCACAGTCTCTGGCACTTACTATGTGGCTACTGATATGATTAATGCTCCTTTTTTTTTCTCATCAGATAAAAAGATCAAGAGCAGTTTATGTTTGCCTGGATGGGCAGCCATACATATTCACAGTTTTACCCTGGTACTATATTAACTTTCCTAATGCCTGTTACAATATGGGTACCTTAATCATCCTGACATTGAACAGAATACTGGTCCATATTTTGATGATATTGTATTAATTGGATCTGCTGAGCAGGAAGTGGCAAGCACTGTAGATATTCAAGTAAGACACCTGCACAATGCACATATTCACCATTGGTAAAGTTTTTAGGGGTTCAGCGGTCTGGGACATGCTAGAATTTTTTTTTTTTTAGAGAGAGAGAATCCCACGCTGGCCCAATGCAGGGCTTGATCTCACAATCCTGAGATCATGACCTGAGCTGAAATCAAGAGTTGGATGCTTTACTGACTGAGCCACACGGGCATCTCTAGAATTTCTTTTCCAGAAAGTTATTGCACCTTGAATAACCTACCACTAAAAAAGGACAGTACTTGGAAAACCTTGGATTTTGGAAGCAGTATTTTCTATACTTGCAAATGATACATTCAGTCACATTATTGGGTGACTCAAAAAGACACCAGTTTTGAGTGGTATCAGAGCAAAAAAGGGTTTCTGTAGCAGGTTCAAACTTTGGCATGAGAAAAAGTTTACTTACTATGATTGGATTGTGTCCCTTCCAAAATTCACATGTTGATGCCCTAACCCCACTCACCCTTCTGTACATGACTGTTTTGGAGGTAGGGCCTTTAAGGAGTTATTCAGGTTAAATGAGGTCATAAAGGTGGAGTCCTGGTAAGGTAGAACTGGTGCCTTTATAAGAAGAGAAATACACTAGACCTGTCTCTTCACCACGTGAGAACACAGTGAGAAGGTGCCTGTCTGAAAGCCAGAGGGCCCTCACAAGGACCCATGCTGGCACCCTGATCTTAGCCTTCTTGCCTCCAGAGCTGTGAGAAAATAAACTTCTGTTGTTTGAACCACCCAGACTATGGTATTTGTTATGGCAGTCTCAGTAAACTAAAATAAGTCCCTTTTTTTTTTGGCCATATCACTTGGCATATCCTATATGCTATGTGTTTTAATCTTTCCTACGGTAGATTAAAGACACTGGGTGTAGTCTCTGGTAAGACATAGGAGGAGAGTTGCAGAGTAGACCAATAGGGTTCTGAAATATGGCCCTATCATTTGCAGCGAAGAACTATTTTTTTTGAAAAGGAGCACGTGGGCACTATAGAAACCTAATACTTGACCATTAAACACCAAGTGACTATGGGGCCAGAGTTTCCCATGAGAACTTAGGTATTGGCTGACCCACAAATTATAAATTTGGGTGGGTACAGCAGCAATTCATCATATGATAGAAATAACACAGTTGCAATTGGATCCAACTTGCTCCAGAGGGCTTAAGTTACAGAGAAAATGTGGTTCATATCTCATGTCAACGGCTTCCATTGCACTAACACTCCTCCTCCAGATTGTCCTGCAGCCTCATGGATGGGGGAGTTCTTATAACTGGGTTTTAGAGATAAAACACCCAGGTGTGGTTCACAAATGAGTTGGCTATCTGGATGAACCAAGGGATATGAACTACTAAGTATGTGGTTCTTTGTGTCTCATGTTAATGCTCATAAGAAAGTATCTGACACAGAGGAAACATTGAACAATTAATTAATTAGATAGCATGACTGGTTCCATGGTTATAAGGCAGCTTCTGTTCTCAGCTACTCCAATGCTTGGGTGATGGCCAGTGAGGCAGTGATCATCGACATTGTGCCTGTGCCTTTCACCATAGGTGATTTAGATGTGTGGCTGCCAACCTTTCAGTTCAGAGACAAATGCTGAGACCTCAACAGCAGGGAGACCATTTGGAAAATACATTGGTTACATTGAGCCCTTTGACTCTTGAGGGGGCAATAGTTTGTCTCTACTGAGGTTGATATGTATTCTAGGTATGGATGTGTCCTCCCTGCCTGTAGTGTCTTGGCCAGCACTGCCATCTGACAGCTTATAGAGTATCTGATTTCTAGACATGGAATCTCATCTAATATCTCTTTAGATCAAGGGAATCTTTTATTTATTTATTTATTTATTTATTTATTTATTTATTTTAATGAAAGAGTTGTCACAATGGGCACATGATCAAGGAATCTACCAGTTTTCCATTAATGGCATCATCAGGAAACTACTGGTCACCTACAGTATGCTAGAAAAACCTCATAAATGAGCAGCTAAGGAGATAGCTTGGAGATCACACTGTTTAGGGTTATGGTGATGTCCTTCAAGATGTGGCCTATATTTTAGAACAATGGTTATCTACTGGTGCTTTGTCTTTGATAGCTGGAATATATTGGCCTAGGAACCCAGGGTCTCTTACCATCACTTCTAGTTGTGGAGGTGCTGGCTCATATGGTATGTGCAGAATCTATTTGATTACGTAATGTCAGATGCTTCTCCAAAAGGCCACCAGCAGTGCTTAATGGCTCCCATAGCCCTTCATTTTCCACTAACACCCAGTATTACCTAGATTTCTGAGTTTTTCCCTACAGTAAGGAAACACAGGGCATGCGTACAGGGAAGGGGCATCATATTTAGGAGCCCAGAGAATTTCAGATTCTGTGAGTCTTCTCTATTTCTTCAACTCTCATTCTTTATACCAATGGGCAATGAGAACCCAAAACTCCTCAGTAACAGTTCTTTGAGAGAACAAAGTTCTAGAAATTCTGGGTGCTCTGAGGCTCCTCTGGGATAGATTTGGAAGGGAAGACACAACAGAACACAGAGAAGTTTGTGAGAAGTTTATTTTACAGACCGCAGCAGATACTCCAGCCAAGTTTTCTTAAAGGAACCACCCTGGGGGCGGTCGTTAGACAAAGTCTTCCACCAAGATCAGACTTTCTATATGTGCCCAATGGTATAAAAATCTTTTTGTCCACTGGGTACCACTGACAAATCAGGGCAGATACCTTCTTTTTCAGTAATGTGGACCACTGCTGCTATTGCCATACGGCCTGAAAGAGACAAGGACAAAGATCTTTTCTGATAACACCCTAACCCCATTTCCTGGCTTTTCTACTAGTTTCAGGTACCTTCCTACTAGGGCCCAGTTTCCCTAAATCATTTACAAATGTATCTCCCTTAAGCTTTTCTCACACAACCCCTCAACTTTCAGACGTGGGCATAGTCCCCATCCACTCTACCCTCTTCTTCCCTCCTTTCTCTCCACCCTTCTGCCCCGACATTCTACTCCACATCCAGAGTCACATTTCTCTTTATGGTTTCCCCTGCCCTAGTGGATAGCTCTTACTTTGGATGACCCCTATACTTACGATCGACCTTAAAGTCCCAGTAGAAAGTTCTTGGATGATCCTTACAGAGGCAGGCGGTGTACTGGTAGGTAAAAGGACCATCCACTGGACGGCTGCCTTGGAGGTAAGTTTTAATCTGTGGAGGAGGAGGTGGGCAGAGAGAACCCTGTGTTAGTCTGGGGAGTGGGAAAGGGAGAGAAAGGCAAGAGAGAGCAAAGAAGAAGGAGGACAACATCCTTCATGTGCAAAGAGCAGGGATGGATGTAGACCAGAGGCACTGTGGAGTCCACTTTTGTAGTATCATTTTGGGAACCAAAGTCTGGGTCAGAAGGTTTTCTGTCAACATGTCCTCAAATTCCCGCTTTAGCGCCACCATGGGTCTGGGCGCTGAAAGGAAGAGTTAGTGAATTGACAGGGCAAGGATAACTCATTCTGGGGCAACCTTCCTCTGGAGAGCAGGTTTGCTGTGGTTCCTTGGCTAGGGCTTTCTGGAACTGGTCTGTGACCACAGCTTGGCTCTTGGGTGTGGAGGCCAAAACCAGGTCTTTTGCCAGAACCGTGCTCTTCTCAAACTCTGTGACCTTTGATGATTGCAGTGACATCTCTCAGTCTCTCCTTCCTTGGTTGTGAGAGGAAAACAGTTACTTACCAAACTTGGCTGTAAGATAAACAAATGAAATCTTGAAGGTAAATTTCCTTTTTTAATTTGAGAGGGCTTTACAACTTGAGATATGTAAGTTTCAGCAGCATCAGGAAGCTTTTGTCTGGTTAGTATTCAGCACCGGGGTATTATCCTGTAGTTCATAGACCTAGAGGGCCTGTGAACTCAGATGGAAAGAAATTGCCTCTTTATTTTATTAATGTCTCACTGAAATTGAGTATTCCTTCTGTTATGTCATGATCCTCAGTGGCATTAGCAGTGTGTATGATTTTATCATGAAGAGAAGCATAGATATGTTCGTATTACTTTACAGGTTTATATGTCTCAAAACATTGCCTGCGCTCATTGCTACCTTGAATACAGGGACATTATCATGAGTTTGCATGGTTATGGCCGGGGACATCTGCCTATCTCCTGAAGCTCGCCCAGGTCACTGGCAACCATGCACCGAATAGCCTGTTAGCTCCAAACGGGAAATTCAAGCATTCTCACCATTGGAATTTTACTCAGAATACTTTGAAGATCCTGGTGTTTTGTTCAAGAAACCTACCCTTGCCTGGTTTATCTTCTTATGGCATTTACAACAGTTTATCCTAATGAATCAGAATTTTCAACACTTGAATATTCAAAACAGAAATCCAAATCCATTGGAATCCACTTGTCAAAAACCAGTGCACAGTTGAAGCTACTTATTCAAGCTGAGCAACATGAGTTATCACATAGATAATTTTTATAAAATAAAATTTAACACCTATATTTTAAACATACTGCCTTTTTAGCTAATATGTTGATATAGAAATGTAAATAGTGCTGTCTCAAAAGTTTTTTTTTTTTTTTAATTTTTAAGTAGGCTCCACACTGGCCAAAAGAATCCTATCACTATTTTTCAATATGGTAGTTTTCCTGTGTAATCCAATGCATTTTAGTCACTTTGAAAAGCAATTTTCTGATAAGCATTCCCTAGACTTCATGAGACCAGCAAAATGGTTCATACTGCAAATGTTTAAGCACTGTGGTTTGCCACAACTTCTCTTCAACTTTAAAAGATTATACAGTCTTTGTATTCAAATACAATTTTTTAAAAAGATTTTATTTATTTATTTGTGTGAGAGAGAGAGAAAGAGAGAGAGAGAGTGCGTGAGCAGGGGGAGGGGCAGAGGGAGAGAGAGAAGCAGACTTCCCGCTGAGCAGGGAGCCCGACCTGGGACTCTATCCCTGGATATCAAGATCATGACCTGAAGCTGAAGACCTGACTGAACCACCCAGGTGCACCTAATCAATTTTAATTTTAAATTTGTGATCCTAATACCTCATTTAATCAAAAATTTATTTGCAAAAACATTATAATTGTTAGAAAATGGGGATTAAGTACTAGAATCTTCACACATATAAAAAAATATATTTTCCTAAAATTTTAAAAATATGAAGATGTTTTTATAGCCATACATATTTTTTAAATATTAGAAGCTACAAATAAAAGTTGGTTGACCAAAACTAAGAAAATTTCCCATAAATTCTTTCTAATTTGCAATATCATTTATTTTATGAGATTCCTTGTACTTGGGTAGGTTTTAAAAAAGATTGCCTTATTTTATTGTTATTAACATTGTCCTTACAACATAGTCCTTATAATTATAGTAGCACAAAAGTATTTCACATGTGATTTTGTTGATTAAATACACTTTTTTACACCTGTCACTTTCTCAGGGGTGGAAATGGACTTTCATTATCTATCATTACCAGAAACTACCATTATCACAAGATGTTTATGCACAAATTTTCATTCCTTTTGTCATCTGTGGTTATGATAAACAAAACACAAAATTGAAAAATTATGATGTGGCCTCCCTCCCACCCCCAATTAACATACAAGGTTCATATTCTTGAACTGTAAACAGACAAATTTGACAAAGCAGCTGTGTTGTTCTTTGCTCAGTGATCAGAAATCTTTCTCTTACAGGTATGGGGACATTTCTAGAACTTATTCTAATGAATAACAGTCTTCATGCTCCCAATTTTGTTTTTATTTAATCATCATACATAAATCTAATTTGAGTTAGGAAACTCCTGCCATAGAAAAATGCTTGTGAGAGAGTGCCCTTCTGGAAGGAGTCAGTGGGGAGATGCCTGGGTCTTGGCCCTAGAACAGTGGTAGCTAACAAGGGGCAAATTGTGTGTGTGTAACAACACATGAGAAGGCTGCTAGCAGGGAGGAGAAGACACACTCTTCCCTGAGGAAGAGCCTCTGTGGGTTAAACCCACACAAACCCCTTTTCCTCATGGCCCAGAGCAGCCAAACAAGAGTGATAATGCACAGGTGAGTCTAACACACATTTCCATTTGGGAACCTCTGACCTAGTAAAGGGATTGGACTCCCTCCCACAACTGCTGAATTGGAGAAAGTGGGGAGGAGAGGGTGGGCTCCTTGTTGGGGAGAGGAAGCTGGAACAAATGTGAACTTCTGATGGTAGAGCAAAAGGGCAGAGGGAAGGGCAATGAACATAGCCTCTGCTCAGAGCTTACTGCAGACAAGGGAATCATACACCAGGTGCTCTCTGAACCATAGCTCTTCCGCCCACCTGCCTCAGTCTACTGGATGGGGTTGCAGTTTTCCTTGTGAGAACCCCTTATCCTACCCCTCATCTCAAACAATCATGCCCGGGACTTTTGAGGAGCTCTTACCTCTTCTCCCCCAGCTCTTAGACTTTTCCTCTCCTCTCCCTCTTAGCTGTGCTTTTCTCACTACTCATTCCATCTTTCCTTCTCATCCTTCCTACACCTCTCTGGATCAAGTTCCTTCATCTGTAAAATGAGAATAGTAATCTGCCCCAGGGTCTGATGATTGTTCTGAGGCTCAAGTAGCATAACACATATGAGAATTGGGAACACGAGGACAGCTATTCAGCATTTTATTAAGTATAATATGCAACATTAAAGTGAGAGGTTAATCTGATTGTACTCATAACTAAGGAGTCAGATTTTTCTTGAGTTCATTTCCCCAGGCCTCTACTTACCACCATACATTCTCTCAACTCCGTTTTAACTTTAAGCTCCGCAGTGACTTCTTCATCTGCATTGTCTGTTTTGGACATCGTCAAGTTCAATTTTATCACTTCTCGGCTGGTTTGGGGAAGAGAGAAGCAGGGCAGAGATCAGAGATCTGTCCACAAGAGAGAGGGGCACAATGTGCAGAGCAGAAGGAACAGGGAAGGTGCAAGGGGAACAGGATGATGGGGTCTGAATCATTTGCTGAGTGTCAGAACCCCTAGGATTCTTTGATCCTTGTTTGATTTGGTGGTTTTCTACAGACTTCGTTTTGTTTAATAAAGGAACTTTGATGCTTTCTTTAAAACTGAGCGTCATCGTTCTTTCCACTGACAAAAAATAAATGTAAAGAAAAAAGAATAAAAGTACAAAACTGGGTTTAGGACCAGGAGAGTTACTTTATCTCTCCCAGATACTCCTGGGTGAGCTCCTTTGGTGTTGGGTGGGACAGAAGGAAATTCAGGTTTTTGGCTACAGTGCTTCATGGTCCCATTTTCCTAGAGTAAAACATCTCAGATTTTGGGGCTATTCCATTCTTGTGAGAGTTGCTCTACTGCTGAGTGCACAGGAAAGGGGTATGAAGACTTAAGTGTCTCCAAAATTCCTCTGATTTGTAAATGAAATTAGGATTGATAAAATGATCAGCTTAGCTAGACTGAGTGATCAGATTAGCTTGCCCAGAAGTGAGGAGCTTCCTGGGATGAGGGCCTTTCAGTGCTAACACTGAGAAATTCCTGGGCGAATGGGGATGGCTGGTCACCCTAATTAGTACAGCTTATATCAACAACTTGCGGCCCCATCTCAGGGCTACATGGGGTGACAAGTCTATCTGAACCTGTCTCTACTCAAGGTTTCTTAGGATACTGGCCTCCACTATACCAACTTGTCAAAATTCTGAATGGTTTACTCCAGGACAGGATATCTGGTCGTGCCACAGAGGTCATGCCCATCAGAAACACAATCCAAAAACCCATCATTCAAAACCATACTCCTGTGAAGAAAACCTAGATTCGGTGAGTGTCCCTGCTTCTCCCAGACCTTGGCTCCATTTCCTACTTCATTTTGCCCAATTTTCCTGCTTCCTTCAAATATGTACCCTCAATGATTTGGCTTCTGAACCTGTGCTCCTGGGCCTACTGTGGGTGGTGGGTGTGTGTGTACTTGATTTTGTCTTTGGGCTTCAGAATAGGAAGAATGTCTAAGTTGCTGGGCTAGCTCAACTTTAGACCATGGGGTCAAAATCAATGATCAATGCCTCTGATCCTTTAGTGAATCCTTCCAAAATTGCTCAAAGCTATCATTGGA
The DNA here is from genome assembly GCF_023065955.2 of Ursus arctos. NCBI lineage: Eukaryota > Metazoa > Chordata > Mammalia > Carnivora > Ursidae > Ursus > Ursus arctos. The sequence goes on along the minus strand of NW_026622985.1, from coordinate 90,910,869 downwards.
ACTCACAGACCTGCTAAACCTTCTGTTCTGGGTGACAAGGTGTGAGAACATAAAGTTTACTGAGCGGAAATCTAACAAAGGTGTATACTATGAACAGGGTGTAGATCAGAGCCATAGAGCAAGTCTGATCGTTAATTACAGCCTTTATGCACACTGTGCCGTATTTCCATGGACAACCTAGAAGCATCCAGTAGAAATATGAGGGGAGTTGATAGGACTTCCTAAGAGGAGAGAAGTGGGACTTGACATGGGGTTTATAAGCATTCCTGGGACTAGAGTTCCGGGATGTTGAAAAGTTTTCAGGAAGGGTTATATAGATTTCCAGGCTAGGATAAGAGCCCTTCCTGAAAGGACTTTTTGTGAGAAAGAAAAAGGCTTGGCTTACGTGTCTTCCTGAGCTTTGTTGGTCCCCAGCTGCAGACAGAGAACCAGGAGCAGGATGCCAGGGCCGGCTCTGAACAGCAGCTGGAGAAGGTGCATGTTGGAGGAGACAGAATGTGACGTCCTAGAGAAGTACTGTCCCAAGGGCCCAGCATACTCTTTATATGTAGATCAAGGAAGTGGGAGAGCTGCCAAGCGGATCCATGTGGTCAGTTACCCAATTATCCTTCCCACTCATGCTCTTTCCTTGTTGAGCTGAAGTTTGTTTTTCTATGGAAAAAGTCGACATTCAGCTGCAGTGTTTGAGTCTGGGAGAGGAGTTAGATTATCCTTCCTCATTTACTTAGTATACCAGAGTTTCTCAGAATAGCCAGGACCTCAAAAGACATAGCAGCTCTTTCCTAGCTTACAGAAATGTTTTCTTTCCTAACGATGTACTGTATGGTGACTAACATAACATAATAAAAAATTATTTAAAAAAAAAAAGAAAAAAAATGTTTTCTTTCCCCTCGTAATCATATGCCTGCTGTATGTAGCCTTAAAAACAGTCTGCTCCCCTAGTCTCTAGAGACAGAGAACCCAGCTGTGGTAGCAGATTTCAGATCACAGCTGTAGGGTACCTTTGCTTGATCCCTTTATAGTAAGTTCAAGAGGAGATGTTCTTCAAAAAATTTCACAGGGCTGCCAGGGTGATCAGGATTCTCCTAGGGGCCACCACCAATCATGACAGGGGAGAAAACTAGAGATAGGCTGCTCTGGATGCTGGTGAATTAAGACCATAAAACTGGGTGTCACAAATATGTGTGTGATTGTTGAGTCCTTAACTTCATGGGCTATAACACGAACACACACACACACACACACACACACACACACACACTCTATTGATTTTATTTGAGAATCCTAATTCAGCTCGTATTTGAGAAGGGACAATAAATGTTGAAAGGGTTGGAACCCATATTGGTTGCAAATGTATGTGAACCTTTAGGGTGAAATCGTTTTATAAACCCATGATGTAGCAGGCATTTCAGATGGGAAGGGCAGATGCGGAGTAGAGAAGATAAGGCAGATGGGCGTGTTGTACGGAATTCTTGATATCATTTTTGCTGGGCTTCAAGATGCTTCAGTGTTGCTTCAGTAGGTGATAAATTCCTGGGATATAAGACAGATTATTGCCTATGGAACATAATTTTGAGAGGCATTGCATGAGGATATTTACATATATATTTAAAAAATCATTATTTTTTAAGTGATGGTCATGTATTGGGTCAGAGATATCATGAAAAGTGATATCCATAGAATAATGGAATATGGTGAGGATGCCTTACAGGCTAGTAGGAAGTATTTTAATCTTTCATTCCATCAAGTATTTTTGATTATAGAATTTCTTGGTATTTTAGCCTGATATAAATGTTTGCAGATATTGGTTAAACAATTGGCTAAATTGGAAATAGATATTTATTCTAGAAACTGCTATGGTTTGAGGGCCAATAAGCCAATAAATCATTGCAACATAATTTCTTCAACTGCTACCCACACTGCATTAAAGATCTGGATGGAGATGAGCAGTATCAGGCAAACCGTGGTTTTAGGTTGGTTTTAGGAACTAGGCAAGTCCACCTGCAAAGATCCATGTGTCCCAAGTCTGTTCCACAGTTAACTCAGAGGCATCAGTATTCATGGGGTTGAATATATCTGAAAAGATAAAAATTTCAGAGGGAAGATAGAATCTAAGCAACTGCTGCAGTTCTATAGATGGTATGTTGGAAAGTTTTTGGAATGTTATTATGACAAAGTTTGAGGATAATATCATTTTCTTCTCCATGCTGTTGTTTAGAAAACTAATCTAGCAGATGGCTCCTAGGGGAGAAAATGAAACCAAAATTGTCATGTCCTTTAACTAATGAACAGGTGTGGTAGGTTTCAGAAAACAAATAGAGGTTGATAAAATCAGATTGTAAACAACTCAAGAGGCTCATAGAAGGGAATGTACGGGTGCAAGCGGAAGGGATTAAGGATTAAAGAGAAGCCTGGCACAGGCTAAATTTGCAAAGAAAAAGGTGATCCTAGACCCGACAGGGCTCACGAAAGAGGAAGGTAAGAAGTTAAAGAAAAAAGAAGTTAAAGAAACCAATGCACAGTGAACGCATACTATGTGCTTGACTGTGCTAAACATTTTACATGTATTTACTCGATTTTCAAAACAATGCTATGGAGATTGCCAGCTTTATTCCATTTTACAAATGGAGAAGTGGAGGCACATAGCAGATCAATATGCTAAGCCCAAGTCACATAGCCAGTAACTGGTAGAGCCAAGTTTGGATCCATGTTTTGTGGAATCCAAAAGTTTTGTTTTACAATAGTGGGAACCTCTTTCAGAAGTAAAATGCAATTTTCAAATATGAAATACAGATACAGAATTTTGGAAGAGGTTGTAAGTAAGGGGCCCTGAGGCTTCACATCACTAACTTTACCATGCATACATCTTTGGATGAACCAGGGCTTGGTCTCAGGACCCTGAGATCATGACCTGAGCCGAAATCAAGCTGTCAGACACTTGCATAACCAACTGAACCCCCCAAGTGCCCCAAAATGATCATATAACTTAAATATTTTCCTCATTTTAAGGATGAAGAATTTGAGGCCTAGAGAGATAAAGTAAATTGCTCAAGGTTGCAAAGTTAGTAACTAGCAGGGTTAGGGTTCAAAATCAAGTAGTCTGATACTAGAGTTTGGTTTTTAAAATTTTTTTTGAAAAATTTGTTTTAGAGAGAGAGTTTGGGAGCAGGGGGAGGGGCTAAAGGAGAGGGAGAGGGAGAATCTCAAGGCAACTCCACATTGAGCATGGAGCCCAGTGTGGGGCTTGATCTCATGACCCCAAGACCATGACCTGAGCCAAAATCAAGAGCTACATGTTCAACCGACTAAGCCATCCAGGCACTCCCAGAGTCTAAGTTTTTAAGTAGTTTGCTGTCTCTTAATGTAACAACATTTTACATTTAAGGGAAGGAAAATCAACAGAGATTTAATATGTGCATGTTCATTATTAGTAGATAATGCCAAAATGTTTCCCAAAGTTGTTATACCAGTTTGCACACCATCAGGGTGTAAGAATTTCCATTTCACTACAACCTCAACAATATTGGATATTGTCAATTATTTTAATCTTATTGGCTCTTTTAATGGATGTGAAGTGGAACTTATTGTGATTTTACTTTGATTTTTTTGTGATTACCACATATTTTCTGGATATCCTATATTCCTTTTTGTAAGGTACCTATACAGGGTCTTGCCCATTTTTCAACTGGTTTGCTTGTATTTTCTTATTGATTGTAGGATTTCTGTATATATTACCTTTATTCTTTCAATGATGTCTTTCGATGAACAGAAGCTTATAATTTTAGTGTTTATATGTATCCATCTTTTCCTTTATGGTTAATGTTTTCTCTGCTTCAAGTTCATGAAAATACTCATTTTATCTTCTAGAAGGCTTTTTGTTGTTGTTGTTTCATTAGATATTTATAGATTGCTTTTTGTGTTTGATGTTGAGGAGGGACTAAGGTGAATTTTTCCATATGGATATTTGATGATCTCTATGCTGTTGTTTTAATCTGTCTGCTATGAGAATTGCTACCCCAGCTTTCTTTTGAGGTCCATTGGCATGAAAGATGGTATTCCATCCCTTTACTTTCAGTCTGAATGTATCTTTAGGTTCAAAATGAGTCTCTTGTAGACAGCAAATGGATGGGTCATGTCTTTTTATCAAATCTGCAACCCTGTGGCATTTATGGGAGCATTTAGGCCATTTACATTGAGACTGATTATTGAGAGGTATGATTTTAATGATGCCATGTTGCCAGTAAAGTCTTTGTTTCTATAGATTGTGACTTTCTGTTCTGTATCACTCTTGGGGCCTTTTTACTTTTATAGAACCCCCCTTAATATCTCCTGTAGGGCTGGTTTCATGGTTACGAAATTGGTCAATGACTGGCGATTCTGGAAGGTCTTTATTTCTCCATCAATTCTGAATGATAGCCTTGCTGGATAGAGGATCCTTGGCTGCATGTTTTTCTCTGAAAGAGCTTTAAAAATGCCCCCCAACCCTGAAAATACTAGTCTTTTAATTTAGACCTTTAATGCAATTATCATTGGCATAATAATTGATATATTTGGGGTTTGATTACTACCAAAGTATATAATTTATATTTTTCCTACCTCTATTGTTCCTTTTTCCATTCTTTTTTACCTTCTTTAGAATCAGTAATTCTTTTATTATTCAATTTATCTTCTGTATTAGCTTTATGTTATACAATCTATTAGTATTTTTTGTGGTTAGGCTAGAAATTTTAATATGCATATGTAACATGAAAGAATCTAATACTAATTACATCAACTCTGAGCAATACAAAGCCTTAGATCAATTGATTCTATTACTCCTATCCCCAACTTTGTATGCCATTGTTGCTGTGTATTTTAATTCTCTCTATATATATTTTACATGTTTTTAAATACAATTTTTCTGTACAAAATTTTGTTAAGGCATTATATACAAAAAATGACCAGATTTTAAGTAAAGCTCGATGACTTTTTATAAAGAAATAACCCTCTGAAACCATTACCCAAATTAAGATATAGATTATTTCTTGTACACCAGAAACCTCCTTTGTGCCCTCTTTCAAGTCAGTACCCCCAATGTTAAGCCAAAATTTCTATTTCTATCTCCAAAGACTATTTTTTTCTTTTCCTGAACTTCATATCAATAAAATCACATATATAAGATTATGTATGTGATTATATTTTATATATATATATAAAAAAATACATACATACATATACTAGTTGGGTTCTGACTGCCTTCTCAACATAATTTATGTGGGATTTATGTAGTTTGTTGCACTTAGCAGTAATTAAATCTCTTCCATTATTTTTTAAATATTATCTAAATATACCATTTTTTCCATTCTACTATTAATGAACATTAAGAAAACTGTTATTTATTTATTTATTTATTTATTTATTTGGTACATGCTTTAAGTACAAATGTCCACTCATTTATTATTTTTATTTATTTATTTTTAAAGATTTTATTTATTTATTTGACAGAGAGAGAGACAGCCAGTGAGAGAGGGAACACAAGCAGGGGGAGTGGGAGAGGAAGAAGCAGGCTCCCAGCAGAGGATGGAGCCCAACGTGGGGCTCGATCTCAGGACCCTGGGATCACGCCCTGAGCCGAGGGCAGATGCTTAACGACTGAGCCACCCAGGCGCCCCCCACTCATTTATCTTGGGTATATAGTCAGTTCTGTTATATTATAATGTATGTGTTCCTAGAAATCTAAGGAAAATGTCACAGTAAATCCCATAAAACTTATGAGAAAAATCAGAACAAGGCATAACACTTAAAAATACTTTCAGTGATAGAAAAAAATAAAAAGAAGGACCTAATTTTTTAAAATTGTGTAGTATTACATGTCACATATTTAAGAAATATATAAATGCAACAATAAAATGTGACCCTTTATCTTGAGAAAGACACGACATTTGCTTGTGGAAATGAGTGTCAGAAGGGTGGCAGCATGTGGGTTATTGTGAAATGGTGGGCAGAGGATTATCTGAAGTCAAATGGAAAGTTGTAACACCAGATATGATTGGGAATGACTTGTCCTTGCTTTGGTGTTGACTCCTGATCTTCACAACCCTTAAATCCTTGGGCATGTCTGTCTTTCTTTTTCTTTCTTTCTTTCTTTCTTTCTTTCTTTCTTTCTTTCTTTCTTTCTTTCTTTCTCTCTCTCTCTCTCTCTCTCTTTCTGCCTTCCTGCCTTCTTGCCTTCCTCTCTCTCTCTCTCTCTGTCTTTCTTTTGCCTTAGTATTGTGGGTCCATCAAGGTTTATGATGCATGCCGATTTCATCAAAATTGCAGTTGTTCCAATGTGTAGCCCTCCTTTTCAATTACGTTTAGGATCACTGCTAGAGATCCATTTGTGGCTTTCTCATCTGCACTTGTGGTTTCACCTGAGAGCTGAAGGTTTTGGAAATCATAGTGATGTTTGAAATCACTAAACCAGCAACTAATAGCACTAAAAGGAGCCACTTCTGCAGGACTTGTTTAAGGTACTCACATATAAATAGTGTTGTTGTTTCTTGTTTATTGTGCTTGGCATCTTGAACCAGGACACTTAGATATGTTTGGGATGTTGAGTGTATGTTTGTTTATATAGAAAAGTTTGCAATTACAAAAGGGTAATAAAATACAGCCTTGTAGGATAACACACCCAGTGAACTGAGGGAGCTGGTGGATGTTTGAGGTATGTGAGTGTGTTTTGCATATTCTCTCATGCATTGGTTCAGCTGGGTATAGTTTCTACTTCATCTTATGTTTCTATCTTGTGAAACTGTTGGTAAGGATACTTGAAATTCTCATTATGCTCAAATTATGCCCCAATAAATCAAACTGAAACAAATTCAAGTTTTCAAAACAAGTGTTATTGCAGAACTGACTGGATCTGGGAATGGCACTGACTGGTCATGAGGTATCCAGCATTTATAGGGTATCCAGTTGTTCAGCTTTAGCTATTGTCAAAAAGAATTTCCAATATTCATCCCACCAGCAATGTGTATGAAGTCCAGTTGCTCCACATCCTCACCAACACTCTATTTTGTCTGTTTTGTTGTTGTTAGTTATTCTGGAATGCGTGCAGTTGAATCTCATTGTAGTTTGTATTTGTATTTACCTAAGGACTAATGATAATGAGGCCATTATCATAAGCTTATTCCCCACTTGTATACACCAAATGTGAAAAAATACCTAAATAAGTCTTTTCCATATTATTATCAATTCTTACGCATTTGGAAGTAGGCAAAGTAGTAGAGTAGTCAAGAACACAGGTCTTAAAATCAGATAGACTTGAATTTAAAGCCTAGATCTGCCTCTAACTAGCAGTGTGATTCTGCACTAATTTCTTTTCAAAAATGACACTTAGTACTACCTTTGATTTGAAGCATGTAGTTTCATCACATGGATGTACCTTAATTTTCATGAAGAAAATATATGGGGGTAATTTATCTGAAGTTGGAACCAGAATAGTTATGGCAAAAGGTTTTTCGGAGCCTTTCTCAAATTTGGGTGTTTGGTCAAATATTTAATAGGAATTGGTGTTACAGGATCCCAACTGCGAAGGAGTTTCTAGGCCGAATAATGTAGCAAAGTCCCTTGATAATGAAATCAAGAGTATTTGCTTACTTTTCAGTAAAAAATTGTGCTTCTATGAATATTTTACAAGTATCTGTAAGATTTCTTCTTGCAGATTTCTTAGAAGAGAGGAAGCTGTCATTCTCAATGCACCTGACCCTCACAGACTAATACATTCCACCTGGTTATTGACTAAGTCCAGGCACTGGTTTGCTTCAAGGATTTATATCTTCCTGAGCATGACATTGACCTTTCAGGACTCCATATCTGGTACTGTGTGAGAATAGGGTACTGTCTCACTCCATGGATTGAGTATGTTCCTTGTTCCCTCTTGAATTATTAAGAAAGAATTTAAACTGTCACATGTTGCATTTCAGTTCAGGATGATTTTTAATCTTGACCTTCCCTTGGAGTAACGATAGCTCGCATTCATGTGCTGTTGCTGTTGGATTAGTGATGCAGGAGTCAGAAGGATTAACATAAGCCCCGGGCTGCTCCTTGCCAGAGATGTCATGTTTTTTTGACTCGCTAACATTTCCTGCTTTCTGGGCCATTATACTTAAATATATCATTTGGCAGTGTTCAAATTCCTCTCAAATTATTGTTTTTTCATCATCCCCAAGACATATGGCACTTCAAAGTTGATGTTACTAAAGATGTTCTATAGGAACATTTTAATCAACCAGTTAGCAGAGATTTTAGTGCCCATGGTTGAGAAAATTGTATTCCTCGCTTTGAGTTATACAAAGGTATCTCGTTCATTCCTTCATGAATGAACTTCAGAGCTATGTTATCCATGGGAATGGGAACCTGGAGAGTACCTAGGTGGGTGAGCCTGGAGCAGAAGGTTAAGGTATAAATAGGTCATAGCAGGAAGGAAGAAGTCTGAATGGCTCAGGCCCAGAAGAACCTAAGTCCAGCAGACTCTTGGTAGACCAGAGGAGAGACTCTGGTGAAATCTATGGTCAGTAGAGAAGTGTTGGGCTGGCTGCATCCAAATCGCTGGTATAGCTATAAAAATAAACAGATTGCTGGCCTCCATGCCCAAAGATTTTGATTCAGGAATTTGATAAAATGATGTAGGAATTTGGCTTTTTTAAATAAAGCCCTGTAGGAGATTCTGAGATGCCATCAATGATATAGAGATCCTAAAATATATAGTTTAGGGGTGAAAGCCACGTTCTTAGGGAGCAGTGGTTTGAGTGAAACCTGAAAAGATAAAGATAACCAGGAAGATGGACATTTCACAACATGCTCTAAAACAAGCCTGAAGATATTGTAATACTGCACTGAAGTGGGTTTTAAAGAGTTTTTTGTTATGAATTCAGGCTGAAGCTCTAATGAGGAGTAGACCATGGGTTCTCAAATCCTTATGTAAAGAAGAACTGCTTGAGCAGACAAAGAGCAAAAACAAAAATAATAGGCCCATCTTAGAAATACCAAATCAAAATCTCTGGGTATGCAGGGTTTTGGCATTTTAAAATTTAAATGATTTTACTTATATTTCAAATAAGTATATTGTTTGTTAAGCAAATAGTTGAACCTTATTATTGCACGATTTTGAAGGAACGAAACCATATAAAACAAGACTGAGAGATGTAGGAAGGGTAACAAGGGAAGCATTTTTACATGCTTTTCCCCAGTGTCCTGCATATAGACCCCACCCTCAGGCAACAACCTTGGATGTTAAAAACAGCCTGTGCATATGCCATATACAGAATGTGTGTTCCAAACAAACCAAATTTTGGTTTGGTCCCTGTGACCTACTGCATCTGTGAATGGGTTGGCTGCCCCTGGATTATTCACCCATCCCTATTTCTATCCATAGGACTCTGATGCTCAAATCCCATTTTCTCCAAAGAATCTTACCTGATAGTCTTTTTTTGTTTTTTAAGATTTTATTTATTTATTTGACAGAGATAGAGACAGCCAGCGAGAGAGGGAACACAAGCAGGGGGAGTGGGAGAGGAAGAAGCAGGCTCATAGCGGAGGAGCCTGATGTGGGGCTCCATCCCATAACGCTGGGATCACACCCTGAGCGGAAGGCAGACGCTTAACGACTGCGCCACCCAGGTGCCCCCTTCCCTGATAGTCTTAACCAAAGTGATACCTCTTTCTTCTGAGGTCTCCCTGTACTTGAAATACATTGCAAAATTATAAATGCTCACTGTAGAAAAAAAATGTAACCAAAGAAAATAAAAATCAATCATAGTTTTACCACTGTTATCATTCTAGTACAGCTTTCAACCGTTTCTATTTCTTTTTTATTCTTTATTGACCAAAATATAATTTTATAAGATTTATAGAATTATAAATTTATAATTTTCATATAGATATGAGAGAATTCTTTTTATTTGTCAAAATCAAATACATCCAGAAGAGCCCTGTCTACTAGACTTGGAAATCTTCCATTTTGGTCATGAATCTAGATTCCTATTACGTAGCTCCCACCCTTACACCAGCCTCCTTTGGGCCTATGCACTCACTCTTATGCCCTGATCTGTCAAATCCCTAAGAGATAATGTAAACTGTGGAGCTCAGACTCAGCACACCAACATATATTAGGATGGGGAGGGAATGATTTCTCCCACTTATTCCTATAGCAGCAACAGCAATTGTCAGTGAATTGTCCTGGCACATGTATGCTCATGTATATGTGTGCACACACACACAGGACATATGACTTATAAATGAATCTGTACTGTATATCTTGTTCATAATATCGTTATTTACTGTGCAGTAGTTTATAAATATTTGCCACTATACTTAGATTTCTTCTGCATATTTTAAAGGCTACCTAACATATATTGTATGAACAGAAATTATTTACTTATCCAATCCCTTATTTAAACATTTAGTTTTCTTCAATTATAATTCTTTCAAAGAATGCTGTAATAAGATCCTCACTTGAATATAAGCACTGTAAGGGTGAAGATTTTATATATATATATATATATATATATATATATATATATATATATATATGCATACACACATGTATATGCTCACTGTAGAATATACATGTATGTATATATATATACATGCTCACATGTATATATACATGTGTATATATATATATATATATTTCACAATTGTATTCTCAGTATCTAGAACAGAGGTTTATTTCACGACTGTGTTCTCAGTATCTAGAACAGAGCTTGGAGTGAAAAAATCTCAATAAATAGTAGATGAATAAAAGAATAAGTAAATCATTATTCCTGGAAGTGGAATTACTAGGTTAAAAAGTTCTAATTCCAAACTGCTTTTTCCAAAATGACACCTTTACAAGCAGTGCGTGCCATTGCCAGTTATCCCACATTCTTACCAACTAGGAGTGATTAACTCAAACAACAAACATCTTTTTTCCTGTTACATTATATTATGTCATGAATTGTGTTCTGAATTTTATTCTTTGAATATAATAATCGTGTCTCCTTTGAAGGTTTTCCTCGTCCTTAACCTCTAACTGCTGGATGACCCTCACTCGCTAGGATCATCTGTCATAATGGCTTTTTTCTGGTAATTACTCCCAAATTGTATCTCCGGCCCTGACCTTTCCCCTGAATTCCAGACACATTCATTTAATAGCCTACATAACGGCTTCATTGGATTTCATAAAGCATCACAGATTTAACAAATCCAGGTCAAAACTTTAAATTCTCCACATTCCCAAACTCCTCCTCCCACAGCATGGCACACATTTTAGTAAATGGCATCTCTGAGTACTCAGATGCTAAGTCAAAACTTTGGAGTCATCAATAATAACGTTCTTTCTTTTGCAACCCACACCCAGTCTCCTAGCAAATCCTGTGATCTTACGGTGAAAGTATCTATAATGCCATCTCGTTTCCCATCCCCAGTTCCATCCCCTTAGTCAAACCCCAAGCACCTGTCACCAGGACTACTGCAACATTTCCTAACTGTTCTTGCTCCTGCTTGTGCCCTTACGTAATCTATTCTACCGATAGCAGCCAGAGTGTGATCCTTTAAAAAAATAAAGCAGATTTTGTACTCCCCCCTCCAAAAACAAAACAAAGCCCTTCCTGATGGCTTTGCATTATATGTAGAATAAATTCATTGCCCCTCCCCAGTCATGGACTAGGAAGCCCTACAAAATTTTCCAGTTTCAGTTTCTATTATTGTTTTTCTCCCCATTCTGCTCCACTTGCCTTGGCCTTCTTGCTCTTCTTTAAGCACACCAAAGCAAACTCCTGTCCCAGGAGTTGTACTCGCAGTTTCCTCTTCTTGGCAACCTCTACTGTACATACATGAATGGCAGGTTCACTCTGCTCAAATGTTTCCTTTTCAGGGAGCTCTTCCTGTTTAAATGATCACCCACGACTCTTTTCACCCCTTTGCCTTGCTTCATTTTTCTCCGTAGCACTTACAACTCAGCATTTTACTATATATTTCTTTATGATTTGCCTGTTCCTCCAATAAGATGAACATCTCAAGGGGCAAAGAATTTCTATCACCCATTTCCTGCTTTATCCAGAAGACACAGAACAGTAACTTTCAAATAGTAGGTTATCAATAAATATTAGTAAAAAAAATAAATGAGTGAATAAACTCTTTTAAGAATTTAAATTTCTTGAAAACTTGGAATTAATTTTCTCAGTTTAGGAGAAAGAATGGGTAAATCTTAAAATTTCAATGTAACCTGGCAGCTTTTTGGCATCACCTGGTGGTGTTTGCTGAAAACTGTGTACCCTGCAGCTGAGATCCATCTTGGCTGGCAAGCAGTTTTCCTACATTTATTCACACTAAAGGAGGACAGCAGTGAGAAGGAATTGAGTCCTAAGAGAGATTGTCCAGTGCAAATATGGAATACTCAAGAAAGCCTTAAGTTTCCTGCCTTTCCAGCCAGTCCAGCCCAGCAGAACAGAACCTTCTATTAATCTTGTTCATGGGGCTGGCTCGCTACCTTTGGCAGGGGCCTTATTTATTTCATGCCCACCCCTTCCTCCCAATTCCCTTCTAGAGCCTGGCTCTTTTCGTCAGTAACTTTGGAGCAAAGGTTTAACTCTCTAGAAACACATGAATCAGATGGTTCTGTAATCAGGTCTTACCCATTTCCCCGTGCTCAGCAACAAAGAGGCCAGAGGACCAGGAGAAATGAGAGGAAATGGAGAAAGGAAGTTCTCTAATTCTAGACCCTCCTTTTTGGAAGGGCTGAGATTTCCTTCCCTTTCACAGATTTATGCTGTAAAGCTTACATTTAAAAAAAAATATTTTATCTATTTGAGAGAGAGAGACAGAGATAGCAAGAGAGAGCACAAGCAGGGAGAAGAGGGATAAACGGCTCTCTGCCAAGCAAGGAGCCCGATGCTGGCCGATTCCAGGACCCTGGGATCACGACCTAAGCCGAAGGCAGACGCTCAACTGACTGAGCCACCCAGATGCCCCTGCAAGGTTACATTTTTAAAGGATTTCTTCAAACATTTCCAGAAACATGCTGGTCCTCTACTGTGGGCGTCTTTCCCTGGGGTCTTTCAAGGTTCCTGATGAACTCATTGTGTATGGAGCAAAGTGAAAATAGGGAACAGAGGTGAGGATTGAGAGATAGCTGGGAGCGGTTGAAGGGAGGAGGAACTGTAGCTCATTTTCATCACAGGAACTGAGTCTCTGGGATTAGGGGAGGGGAACATTTCTGACTCAACTATTGAATACTGGCAGAAAGGATGTTGGAGCAGAATATCTCAGAGGTAGAGATAGCTTTATGTCCCTCCAGAATTAGAAAGAAACAAGCTCCAGCCCCCTTTTTACAATGAGATGGAAGCCACTGGTGTGTTTTGAGTTGTAAGTGTGTGAACAAATGGAGAAGACAAGGCTGTCTGGCTTTGGAATCAGAGCTGCAACATCCAGTTAAAATATAGCGCCTGAGAACGGATGAGGAAGAAGAGAGGGCTTTTATTCCTGGGTAAGATTCTAAGCCAGAGGATCACCTGAAGATACACATACACACACACACACACACACACACACACAACCACACAACCACACATATACACAGTCACACACACACACACACACACACACACACACACACACACACAGTTGGGTCACTCTGTGAGGGAAGAAGGGAGTTTCCCTTTCTCATGTATTGGCAAATGCCAAGTGGCATTTTCATATGGTTATGTCCCTGTCTCACAAAACCCCTTGTGTGATACCTTCTATTAAACCAACATTACAAATTAATTTGCTAAGATGATGCAGGTAGTAAGTGGCCAGACTAAATCAATGTCTAGGTTTCTCTACTTGCAAAAGCCATCCCCTTCTCATTCTATTGTGCTGCCCCTCACAATTTAAAATTACTGATGTTTAATGTTTGTGGTCAACCTCTACTCCTAGAATTCAGGACCAATATCTAACCTGGTAGTTCAGCTAAGCACAGGAGGATGAATAAGCATTGTCCTCTGGGGTTTCTGAGGGGATGGAAAGGAGGAAGAGTGTGTTTGTGAGTTTCTTTAGGCCACTTGACAGGGCTTCCCAACATGTCCTCTTAACCTTTCCAGGTACCCTTTTAGACAGATTCTGCTTCTTCAGGAAAGTCAACAGGATCTGCACAGTGGCACATTGTCATGAATTTGTTGGCAGGACAGGACATGGGCTGTTCTTCCTGGTTTTATAGCCTAAATAGTGTCCTTGTATCAGAGGTCAATTTAATCCACCTGCCTTCACTTGGTTACCATATCAAGCACTTCAATTATGTGAAACAATTGTTGCTGACTTTCCATTTGCCAGCCTAGCACTGTCCTGATCCAAGTCCTGCCTTCTTACCCTTCTCTTCTGCTTTGTGGTATCTGCAGAGATTGGACCCCAGACACTCTCTGGTTAGATCTTGGGGCTCTGGTTCTATTGGCGAATGGTTGCTGATAGAAACACCCCCCTCCCCCGCCAAGCCCCCTGCAGTGAACCAGGAACTTCATCCATCTGGGTTATACTCACTTTACCTATAAATGTGAAGATGAGACCTATGATATTTCTGCCCACTTTCTTCATTCCATCCCTTTGGGTGGGTCCAACTTAGCCTGGTTTGCCTAGAACTTTCCATTTTAGCACTGAAAGTCTTGTGTGCTGGGAAAGCCCTCAGTTCTTGGCAAATCAGATGGTGACCACCAACATTCCCCTTCTTCCAGATCATCATCTTCCAGGTCATCATGTCCTTCAGGTCTCGGGATAATTTTCAGGGGCCTCAACTGAGCTGGAAATAGGGCAGTTCCAAGCAAGTACTTAAGTAATCCATTCCATAATTACTCTCTTCCTTTGAGATACAATCCTTTAAATCTCCATTAGAATCTTTCCTATTATGGACTTGCAGCTTAAGATGGCAAAATTGACCCACTTTGTTTGCTTTCTTCTCTCTATGAAAAACAAACAAACAACAAAAAATGCCATAGCAAAAAGAGAGGGATCACTTTGTTACAAGGCCCTTCTCTTATCTGTCTCTTTTCCCCACCCTCATAAAGACTTTTAAAAGTTGTTATTTATGTATAACTTCTCTGTTTATACTCCCCCCCCCGCCCCTGCTTCAAGTATCACTTTCGTGCTGAAATATCTCAATGTCCAGCTCCTGATCCCCATTCCAATTCACTTCCATCTGGACATGCTACTAACACTTTAAGTTAGTGTATCCGAAACATGTTCTACTCAAACAATCATATTCCTCCCATTGCTACCACCATTTCCCCAGGCTATCAGGTATGAAAAGTAGAGTCTTCTTTGTATGGAGAAAGACAGATGGAAAGATGGGCCAACCAGCCATCAAGTGACTTGGAGGTCTTCCTCTACCCCATTCCCACCCATCCTTCTTTATTTACTTCTTGACCATAGTAGTTCACATCCTCAAAATTTTTTACTGTAATTACTTGAATAGCTTCTAATTGCTGTCTCTATATTCTATGTCTTCCAATTTAAATTATCTTAAAAACTACTGCTAAATTAATCTTTATAAAGGAGTAGTCTGATTGGGCCACTTCATTTCTCAAAACCTATACAGCTGTCTTACCTACTGGGGTAAGTAAAAATTCTACAACCTGACATTCAAGACCTTCTATCATGTCACCAACTTGCATTTATAGGTTCACTTCCTCCTACTCTCCACAATAGACCATGCTTCTTAGCCACAGTGGGCTTTCCATTGATCCCTTAAGATGCTCTGCCAATTGAACTTTATTTATACTTCAACCTTCCACTATGCCTTTGAACAGTTCATATTTCCATTTGTTTGTCACCTGCATTCCTTGAGGTGTGTTTCAATTACTCTCTGCTGCATGAAATATATTCTAATTCTTCTAGATTGATGTCATGATACACATTTTAAACACTCAGTATTTTGAGTATACCTTTCTTATGGAATCTACTTCACTTTATATTATAGTTATCTGCCAACTTGCATTCGTGTTCTAATGAAACATAAAGCTCTTAGGGGACTAACTTCTACAGTTCTAGCAGTGCTCTGCATATCACATATGTGCAATAAGAAGTTGATCTGCTGAGTATTGAGAGATGGGTAGCATTCAGAGAGGTGGAGAGAAGCCACAGATCTATGTGGCGAGATAGTTAAAGATGTGATCAAAGGCTGTGGGGACAGAAAAACAGATAACATACCTTGAATATAGTGAGAAGACCAGTGTGGATAGAGCATAAGATTTCTGAATGAGAACACTGGGAGCAAATGTTAAAAAGTAAACTGGAGCCAGATCATAATAGGCTGATCTGGGTTCACACCAGTCACTCAGGGTGCAGAAATCTATGATGTGTTGCTGGACATTCCATTTAAACTCTATGACAGAGAGGTGCCTGGGTGGCTCAATTGGTTAAATGTCTGCCTTCGGCTCAGGTCATGATCCCAGGGGTCCTGGGATTGAGCCCCACATGGGGCTCCATGTTCAGTGGGGAGTCTGTTTCTCCCTCTCCCTCTGATCCTCCTCCCCACTTGTGCTCTCTCTCTCTGTCTCAAGTAAATAAAAAATAAAATAAAAATAAATCAAAGTAAAACATATACATGTTTTACAAAAGCAAATTATGCTAAAAGGCTTATACTGAAAACTATAAGCCACTTCCCTTTATCTCCCATTTATCCAGTCCTATTTTATGGAGAAAGCCACTTTAAACTTTTCTGGTAATTATTTTCACACTTCTTAATGATAAGCTTATACTGCTAGTGGTTGACTTATCAATTTTAGATTTTTTTATCCATTTTCTGTTATAATATTGATTTAAGTCTTTTAGATCCCACTTCTCTTTCTCATCCTCCCCTGAATTAGTACTATTTTAATTAAAGTAGTGATCAGTGACTATATCATTATTATGAAAATTTCATTCACTGTGGATTTAAGTATGATTTAGTCTTTTTTCTGATTCTGTATTTTAAAAAAAAAAGCATGTTTTTCCATATGCACAAACTTATATATACCTATTTTAAATTCCTTTCACTTATTTTTACGTGTCAGGTATCATATCATATAGTACATAGAAACATTTTATTTCTGGAGAATTCCATCCTGAAGTTCTGCATCTTCTTTCTTCACACTGAACTGGCTACTCTATCCACATAGTGAATAAATTGATGTGGGTTATTAACTATAAGAACAATTTTTAATATTAATGAATAGAGAAAAAAGTATTTGATGAGATTGATATGATTAAAGAAAATGAATACTTATAATGAAAAATAATCCAAACTGCACTTATTAGAATATGAGCTTGGAGATTCACATTATACTTTGAGATCCTTGAGGTCTAGTTCTGTGCTATATTTTTCTTTCTATCTCCAGTTTCTGGCACAGAATAGAACTCAAAATTCTTTATGAAATAGATGACTATGCGCAGAAGATCTGAGAGAACAAAAGGAGATCTAACATTGAAAACTTGGAGACCTGAATCATGGAAGGCACAACTTCTTACATTCAGGACTGGTCGGGCCAACTGTGAAGAGTCATGCTGAATTCTGAGACCTGATTTTCTCTCCCTCCAGTCTGTACCTCAGGTAAACTCTAGGCAACCAGTTGTAGAAGGTGGAAAGTAGAAGACACAGAGTGGGTCCTAACTTTAGGCAGCCTGTCTCAAACTAAACACCATACTCAGGCCCTGGAGGAAAATAAAGATTATCTTAGGATATTGTCCAAGTCCAATTCTTGGAATTATCTTGGCTATGTCTCACCTGTAGCATGCAGGCATGGACATGTGACTGATGCCTGCTCAGGTAAACTTCCTTGATCACTGGGAGGTCTTGGAGAGGGGTGAAAGGAGAGGACAGGATAGCATGCCTGTCATCACTGCAGCAACCACCAGTTCTGGGAAGCAGTGGGTTGAATGAGATGACCTTTGGCAAGTAAAGCAATAAGTAGACAAGGGTGAAAGGGAGAGAGGTGTGTTGAACTAGTATTCTCCGCCCTCCACGGTGACCAGTGTTTCTGTAGCATCAGAGATGAGAATTTGAGAAAAAAAATATTCTCATCATCACAATGTTTGAGCCTTACTTCCTACCTTCACTGTGTGGGTTTACCTTCAGGTTTCTCCAATGCCAGGAGGGGAGCTCCCCCTCTTCCACTAGAGCAGTGGAATTGACTAGCTCATCTCCTAAAGGAAGTACACTTCCTTCTCCACGGGCAAAGGCACCATATCCCTGGATGTAAGGGTGATATCTAAGGTGGTGTGAAAAGAGTAGAAGTAGATAGTTTTAGCTGCTTACCATATTCTCCTTGGACATAAATTTGTGCAAGTATTGATAATGAGTCATGGGCATTGGGTAGGGAATGATATTTAAATTACATGTGCGTGTGACCTCACATGTTAGCTCAGTGCTGGCAACCACAGTCTGATGTGCTTGTACATATGTCTCTGTGTTGGCATTTCTAATATAATTCAATATCTTTCTGTGGGTCTGTGAGTTCCAACGTATGGATGTCAAACATGTGCATCCCCAGAACTATGATGCCCTTGGCAGTCCAAGCCCAGGATAAATATCTAACTTACTGGCCCATGCCAGGAAGCCTTTGGCTAGATCACTAGGACATTGGGCTAATCCTGCAGTGTTGTTTTTGGATGATTCAGGAGACATGAATCTTAGGGACAGAAAATTAACCTTGTGATTGCTGATCATGAAACAGCCTGAGCAGGACTGAGTCATTCCATTAGCTATTGAAGAAGAAACTGTTTTTCTAAACTCCTGAGGGAGGCACCCCAATAAATATACCCCTTCTAGTATTTTTCCAACCAGGCAGATGATTTAGTTGGAGAAATGACTGTCTCTTTAATCTTATGACCTTGTTAGGGGGTGGAACAAAGTGAGATAAGGAGATGCCCCTCACTGAACACTGGAGGAACTGGCTCTGAACCAAACAGGGAGAAATACACATGGAGGTGAGATGGTGTGGAGGAAGGGTGCTATTTGTCAAAGTCAGCTGCATCAGGATCATTGCATAAACCATATAGCTAATGTTACCACCAGTTAATAGAATCTGGGAATTCCAGTGAGAATTTAGCTTATTATACACTGTCCTACTTTCTCCATTAGCTCGTTCCCTATTCTGTTAAATGGAATTCTATATTTCTGAAAGGAGAGATACAGGTATGTGGAAATAAGCTACTTCCTTCCTTTGAGGCAATACCATCTGTTTTTGGCAACACATCCCTACAATATGGAGGATTATCTGAGTGTTGTCAGAGAGCCTCTGTATCTGTGGCTGAGGCTGATGGCCAAAGCTGAAAGGATGCCATTAGTCACTGGCTGAGGGAGCCACTCATCAATTCTCCTGCAATGCACTAAATGCAAGTCTTCATGGTTCTTGATGTGTGTGCACAAGGAAATCATATGGGGAGCCTCACCGCAGCCCAGCCAATTATATCAGAATTTCTGGGGGTGGTGTCTTGGCATCAGAATTTTTAAATATGTCTTAGAAGTAGTTGTAATATGCAGCCAAGGTTGCAGAATACCTAAATTATGGAACGCCTCAGTTTGGAAACATGGACCCAGAATATTCAGCCAGGCACCTGACATTAAAAGAGGGTTTCAGAGGGGAGGGTGGTGGGGGATGGGCTAGCCTGGTGATGGGTATTAAGGAGGGCACATATTGCATGGAGCACTGGGTGTTGTACGCAAACAATGAATCATGGAACACTACATCAAAAACTAAGGATGTACTGTATGGTGACTAACATAACATAATAAAAAATTTAAATAAATAAGTAAATAAATAAATGGGGGGGGAAGAAAGAGGAATTGAAAGAGAGACTGTTTCCTTTGTTGATATGAGATGCTGGGCTAATTGCTCACCAGGTGACACTTTTATGTTCAGTAGACATGTCTGAAAACTGAGCTGGGCTGATTAGATATTCTCTGTCAGGAATTTGAAGGGGGACACAAAAGCAGTGGTGGATGCCTGACCTGAAAGTTAGATAAGTTGGGGCATGGGGTCATTATCATCACAGATTTATCAGGTAGTGGGGACTCAGAAGATGTTGGACAAGAGAGAGAAGAGGATGAAAGAGCAGCTGGAGAAGCAAGAAGATGATATGGGGGACACAGGCAGGGGAGGGTGGCCGGTCCTCACTGATGCCTTGATTCCTTACCTTGCTGAGACATTTTCCTAGATTGCATTGCAACCAGAAGAACGCTAACTAGAACTCTGATTTGGAATCCTAAATGAGAAAGACGCTGTTTCCTCTCATGTCGTCAAACCCGGCATAACCCTGTCTGTCTTGAATGTGCTTCCTTTTTCTCTCTGTCACTCAAACACCTACTCCTTTTTTAAGAATAGTTTGAATGTCAGTCCTACTTAGTCCACCAGAACAAGCTACAACCCACACTTTGCTCAATATATTCGCACTGAATTTTGCTCATATCTTTATTTATTCCTTTCCACGTTGAGTTGTAATTTTCTGTTTACTTGTCTCCTCTACTAGATTTTGAGCTCTTTGAGTATAGAGATTGTGTGTGACTTGTATTTTTCACCAGTGTCTAATGCAGTTTTTGGCATATAGCAGTTGTGAATAGAAGCCTGTTAATTGAATACATTCTTGAAGATCAGGTGGGCCTGAGTGTGTGGAACTTTCTGTTTCCTCATACACTCAGAAAATGGTTGATAAACATAAAAATCTTTCTTGAATTCTAGATTGGAAGCTTCCAAGCAATTTTTCCAGTAATTTCTCATTTAAAATATCTACTAAAAACCCTTAGTAGGGAATTCTACTCTTCTTTGTTTAAACATCACAGAAAATTTAAAAGGGAACTAAGACATAAGAATAATAAGATTACAGACAAACTGCAAAGATGGAAGAGTAATATGGGGACCCTGGGCTTGCCTCATCCCTCAAACACAGCTAGATCAACCTAAAATCATTTGAACACCTAAGAAATTGATCTGAGGATTAAGAGAACAATCTATACAATTAGAGGGAAAGAATGTGGCAGGTACAAAGTGCAGTGACGTGAATTGAGGGAAAAAGAAGATGTGGACCATGGAGGAGAGGGACCCCTTTTCACAGAGAGAGGACAGAGAGAGAAAGAAAGAAGGGGAGAGAGAGCAGCACCTTGGGTTCATGCAAGAAAAATACTCCCCCAAAACCTTGACTGGGAAATCAAAAGGAACTGACTATTGCAAGTTTTTACAAGTGGTAGAGTGCAAATTCGGAGGTTTTAGAAGTCCATGCCATTCACTGGAATCAAGTCTGGCAGGCAATGGTTCTTCTGGAGGGAAGGAGGGTGGAGACCCAGGAGCAGACAACGACAGCATGGTGTAGGGATCCCTTGGGTCACACTGGGAGAGAACGTTCCCTTCCTGGAGTACATTTGGAAGAGGGTATATTGTCTCTCCAAGGACAAAAGACCCACTGGGTGCCATTGAGTGGCCATTCAACAGCAAGGGACAGAAGCTCGCACAAAGCGCAGATAAGTTGGTTGTGGCTTTTTGCTGTGCTTCACCATAGAATCTGGGTACTTGTGTGGCCTTGTGACTGCTTTTCTGGAACAAAGCAGCACCACATATAGTGCTGTGAGGCTCTCCTCTGGAGAAGGGGAGTGGGTCCAAATCTTGCCCGTCCTTTAAGATTTGGAATTTTGAATCCCAGCTATGTGCAGAGATAAAACACAGGAGAACTGTGATGTTGGGCATGCTAACAGCCCAGGCACAGACAGATTGAGGGCAGGGATCTGAGAGAAGCCTGGGACACAAGAGGGGAGACTATTCACTTTTCTGTGAGGGCTTTCTGAATAGCAGTTGGTGTGAGCTCCCCTTCCTGGGGACAAGGGGAGGGGTGGCAGGGAGGGTGATGCCAACCCCTCCCCCAACCACCAGCATAGTCTGACTTCAGTGAGCAACACAACACCCCCAGTGGAGGCCGAAGCTGCTCACACCAAGCCCTGCCCCCCTGTGCCCTGCAGGGACATCTTTAATAGGGCAGGTCTGACTATGAGCCAGGGCAGTGGGCCTCTCTTCCAGATGATGAGCACAGACGCTCCACACGCATCAAGTCTACTCTTTACAGAGTGCTCCAAAGTATCAGTTTCAGTTCTGGTGGATAGGACCAGGCTTACCTCCCTCCCCCTTTGGAATTGGGCTTATGGTTGTTTTTTTCATTTTGTTTTTTTTTTAAAGATTTTATTTACTTATTTGAGAGAGAGAGAGATCACAATCGGGGAAGAGGTAGAGGGAGAAGCAGACTCCCCACTGAACAGGGAACCTGATATGGGACTTGATCCCAGAACTCTGGGATCATGACCTGAGCTGAAGGCAGACACTTAACCGTCTGAGCCACCCAGATGCCAGGGCTTATAGTTTTTTTGCTTGTTTGTTTTTTCATTTCCTTTCCCCTTTTACGATCAGGCTCCCCCCCACCACCCTTGCCTGGCTTATTTTAACAAAGAAATCAAAACACACCTAGTTAAAGTCCAAACATTCCCCACTGCAAGCAAGGAGGAACTCTGCAGAGGACTGACCTGTGGGAAAGAGCAGCCAAAACACAGCAGCTGAGTACACACAGTATACAGCAGAAACACTTCCTGAAATGCCAGGCCCTGGGCAGTTTATCACCCCTGCTTAATGTAGCATTACTCTCAGGAGCAGGAAACATAACAAGCTTTCATAACATGCAAATGACAGAAACCTAGAGAAAATGACAAGATGAAGGAAGTCTTCCCAGAAGAAAGATCAAGAAGAAACCACAGCCAGGAATTTACTCAAAACAGATATAAGCAATATATCTGAACAATAATTTAGAACAATAGTCATAAGAATACTAGCTGGACTTGAAAAAAAAAAAGCATAGAAGACACCAGGGAAACCCTTGCTGTAGAGATAAAAGACCTAAAAACTAATCAGGCCAAAATAAAAAATGCTATACATGAGATGCAAAACTGGATGTAACTACAATGACGATGGAAGAAGCAGAAGAGTGAATAGGTGATATAGAAGATAAAATTATGGAAAATAATGAAGCTGAAGAGAAGAGGGAAAGAAAACTATTAGATAATGAATATAGACTTAGGGAACTTAGTGATTCCATAAAGTGAAATAATATCCATATCATAGGAGTCCCAGAAAAAGAAGAGCAGGAAGAAGGAGCAGAAGGTTTATTTGAACAAATTATAGCTGAGAACTTCCCTAATCTGGGGAAGGAAACAGGCATTCAAGTTCAAGAGGCACAGAGAACTCCCCTCAAAATGAACAAAAACAGGTCAACACCAAGACATCATAGTGAAACTTGCAAAATGCAAAGGTAAAGAGAAAATTCTGAAAGCAGCTAGGGACAAAATGTCCTTAACCTACAAGGGTAGACACATAAGATTAGTGGTAGGTTTGTCCACAGAAACTTGGCAGGTCAGAAAAAAGTGGTATAATATATGCAACATGCTAAATAGGAAAAATACACAGCCAAGAATACGTTATCCAGCAAGGCTGTCATTCAGAATAGAAGGAGAGATAAAGAGTTTCCAAGACAAGCAAAACAAAAGGAGTTCATGAACACTAAAACAGATCTGCAAGAAATACTAAAGGGGACACTTTGAGCAGGAAAAAGAGACCAAAAGCAACAAAGACTAGAAAGGAACAGAGACAACCTACAGGAATAATTACTTTACAGGTAATACAATGGAATTAAATGCATATCTATCAATAATTACTCTGAATGTAAATGGACTAAATGCTCCAATCAAAAGACATAAGGCATCAGAATGGATTTAAAAAAAAGAAAAAGAAAAACAAGACCCATTGATGTGTTGCTTACAAGAGATTCATTTTACACTCAAAGACACCTCCAGATTGAAAGTGAGGGTATGGAGAATGATGTATCATGCTAATGGACATCAAAAGGAAGCTGGAGTAGCCATACTTATATTAGACAAACTAGATTTTAAACCAAAGACTGTAATAAGAGATGAAGAAGGGCACTGTATCATAATAAAGCGGTCTATCCAACAAGAAGATTTAATAATTCTAAGTATTTATGCCCCCAACTTGGGAGCAGCCAATTATATAAATGAATTAATAACAAACTTAAAAAACACTCATTGGTAATAATACAATAACAGTAGGGGACTTTAACACCCCATGTACAGCAATGGACAGATCACCTAAGCAGAAGATCAAGGAGGAAACAATGGATTCGAATGACACATGGAACCAGATGGACTTCACAGATATATTCAGAGCACTTCATCCTAAAGCAGCAGAATACACATTCTTTTTGAGTACACATGGAACAGTCTCCAGAATAGATCACATACTGGGTCACAAATCAGGCCTCAACCAGTACAAAAATACTGAGATCATACCATGCATATTTTCAGATTACGATCCTACGAAACTTAAAGTCAACCACAAGAAAAAAAATTTGGAAAGACCACAAACACATGAAGGTTAAAGAACATCCTGCTAAAGAATGAATGGGTTAACCAGGAAATTAAAGAAGAAATAAAAAAATACATGGAAGCAAATGAAAATGATAACACAATAGTCCAAAACCTTTGGGATGCAGCAAAAGTGGTCCTAAGAGAGAAGTATATAATAATGTAGGCCTTCCTCAAGAAGCAAGAAAAGTCTCAAATACACAACTTAACCTTACACATAAAAGAGCTGGGACAAGAACAGCAAATAAAGCCTAAATCCAGCAGAAGAAGGGAAATAATAAAGATTAGAGCTGAAATAAATGATGTAGAAATTTAAAAAAGAAAAAAACCAAAACAGCCAGTAGAACAGGTCAATGAAGCTAGGAGATGGTTCTTTAAAACAATTAACAAAATTGATAAACCCCTAGCCAGACTTATCAAAAAGAAAAAAGACCCAAATAAATAAAATCGTGAATGAAAGAGGAAAGATCACAACCAACATCAAAGAAATACAATTATAAGAACATATTATGAGCAATTGTGTGAAATGGATAAATTCCTAGAAACATATAAACTATCAAAACTGAAACAAGAAGAAATAGAAAATTTGAACAGACCCATAACCAGCAAAGAAATTGAATCAGTAATCAAAACTCTCCCAACAGACAAGAGTCCAGGGCCGATGGCCTCCCAGCAGAATTCTACCAAATGTTTAAAGAAGAGTTAATAACTCTTCTTCTAAACTGTTCCATTCACCATGACCAAGTGGGATTTATTCCTGGGCTGCAAGGGTGGTTCAATATCTATAGGACAGTAAACGTGATACACCACATTAATAAAAGAAGGGATAAGAACCATACGATCCTTTCAATAGATGCAGAAAAAGCATTTGACAAAATACAGCATCCTTTCTTGATAAAACCCTCAAGAAAGTAGGGTTAGAAGGAACATACCTCAACATCATAAGGCCACATATAAAAGACCCACAGCTAATATCACCTTCAACAGGGAAAAACTGAAAGCTTTTCCCCTAAGGTCAGGAACACGACAGGGATGTCCACTCTCACCATTGTTGTTAAACATAGTACTGGACATTCTAGCCTCAGCAATCAGACAACAAAAAGAAATAAAAGGCATCTGAATCAGCAAGGAAGAAGTCAAATTTTCACTCTTCACAGATGACATGATATTGTATGTAGAAAACCTGAAAGACTCCACCAAAAAATTGCTAGAACTGATACATGAATTCAGCAAAGTCGCAGGATATAAAATCAAGGTACAGAAATCTGTTGCATTTCTATACACCAATAATGAAGCAGCAGGAATATAAATCAAGGAATCGATCCCATTTACAATTGCACCAAAAAAGCATAAGATACCTAGGAATAGTCCTATCCAAGGATGAAAAAGATCTGTACTCCAAAAACTACAGAATACTTGTGAAAGAAATTGAAGAAGACACAAAGAAATGAAAAACATTCCATGCTCATGGATTAGAAGAGCAAATATTGTTAAAATGTCTATACCACCCGAAGTTATCTACACATTCAATGTAATCCCTATTAAAATAACACCAGCATTTTTCATAAAGCCATTAGCAGTTGTATAAATACATGACACCTGAAGTCAAAATGGAACTACATTTTGCATATCTACCTAGTTAATTATGGGTTTCTTATGACCATATCTGGAACTCCATGGGCTTTATAGGAAGTTCAAACTGATGTTCACATTAAAGGTCAACCTGGATATTGATTTAGACGGTTAAGATACAGAACATTTCTGTCACCACAAGGATCCCTCATGTTGCTTTTGTTTAGTCATACCTACTTCCATCCTCTTCCACTCCTTCCTTAAACCCCTGGCAAACCCTAATATGTTCTCCATTTCTGTAATTTTATCATTTCAAAAATGTTATAAAAGTGGAATCATGTAGCATATAGCCTCTAGGAATTAGCTTTTTTTTTTCATTCAGCATAATTTTCTGGAGATTCATGAAGGTTGTATGTATTAGTAGATCATTTCTTTTTTAATTGCTGAGTAGTTTTCCATAGTATTGATGTATCACCTTTGTTTAATAATTTACACTGAAGCATGTCATCTGGGTTTCCAATTTTTCGCTATTTTACATACAGTTACTGTAAACATCTGTGTACAGGGTTTTGTGTGAACACAAGTCTTTATTCCTCTGGGATAAATACCTAAGACTGTAACTGCTCAGTCACATAGTAGTTGCATGTTTTTTCTTAAAGAAACTGCTAAACTGCTTTCCAATGGCTACACCATTTTACCTTCCCACCAACAATGTGAGTGGTGCAGTTTTCCACATCCTCACCAGCATTTGGTGTTGTTACTATTTTTTAAAAATATTTTATTTATTGATTGATTGATTGATTGATTGCGAGGGAGAGAGAGAGAGAGAAAGAGAGACCATGAGCAAGCAGGGGGGAGGGGCAGAGGGAGAGAGAGCATCCCCAGCAGACTCTGAGCTGAGTGTGGAGCTTGGTGCAGGACTCAATCTCACCACCCTGAGATCATGACCTGAGCCGCACTCAAGGAGTCAGATGCTTAACTGACTGAGCCATCCAGCCCCTGGTGTTATTACTATTTTAACTTTAGGCATTTTGATAGGTAAATCTATGATAGATTATATCTTGTTGTGATTCTATTTTCCCAATAGCTAATTTTGTTGAAACTCTTTTCATGTGCTTTTTCTTTTGCTATTTGTATATCTCTTTGATTAAGTGCCTTTTTATGTCTTTTTCGCATTTTCTAACAGTACTGTTTGTGTTTTAATGTTGAGTTTTGGGGAGCCTGGGTGGCTCAGTTGTTAAGCATCTGCCTTTGGCTCAGGGTGTGATCCCGGCATTCTGGGATCGAACCCCACATCAGGCTCCTCCACTGGAAGCCTGCTTCTTCCTCTCCCACTGCCCCCGCGTGTGTTCCCTCTCTCGCTGGCTGTCTCTATCTCTGTCAAATTAATAAATAAAAAATCTTTAAAAAATATTGAGTTTTGATAGTTTTTTATATATTCTAGATAATAGTCTGTTTGGATATGTAGTTTGTGAATATTTTCTCCTTGTCTGTATCTTGACTTTTGCTCCTTTTAACAGTCTTGCAAAATAAAAGTTTTACATTTTGATGAAACCTAATTTATCAATTTTCTTTTTATGAATTTTGATTTAGTGTCAAGTTTAAGGACACTTTTTGCCTAGGCCTAGTTTTTAAAGATTTTCTCCTCTGCTTTTTTCCCTATACATTTCATAGTTTTATGTTTTACACTTAAGTCTATGATCCGTTTTGAGTGAATTTTTGTATAAGGTGTGAGACTTAGGTCAAGATTAGTTTTATTTGTTTATGACTTATCCAGTTGCACTAATACCAGAGAGTTGAAAAAGTTGTCTTTCCTGCATTAAATTGCCTTTGCATTTTTGTAAAATAATCAGGTGGCCATATTTGTGTGGATCTATTTCTGGGTTCTCTATTCTGTTTCACTGATCTATGTGTCTACTTCAATGCCAATACCACATAGTCTTGATTACACTAGCTATGTAATAAGTCTTGAAATTGGGTAGATCTATTTCTCTCACTTTATTCTTCTTTTCCAAAATTGTTTGAACTATTCTAATGCCTTTGCTTTTCTATGTAAGTTTTAGGATAATCTTGCTGATATCTATTAAAGATGTTGCTGGAAATTTGATAGGAGTTGTGTTAAATCTGTATACCAATTTAGGAAAAATTGATATCTTTGTTGTATTGAGACTTCCCACCCATGAACATGGACTGTTTTTTTATTTGTTTAGATTGTTTTTATTCTCTTCATCAGTGTTGTGTGGTTTTCAGCATAGAAGTCCTGTTATATATATTGTTAGGTTTATACCTGTATATTTTACTTTTTAAAGTAATTATACATGAATACTTTTCATTGACTCTCTCCTAATATATATTTCTTTTATTGCCTTTTTGTAGTGGTTTATAACTTCTAGTGATATGTTGAATAAGTGATGAGAGCAGACATATTTACGTTGTTCCCAATCTTAGGGGCAAAGCATTCAATCTTTCACCAGTAAATGTAATGTTAGCTGTAGGATTTTTTTAAAAAAAGATTTTATTTACTTATTTGACACAGAGAGAGAGAGCACAAGTAGGGGGAGCAGCAGAGGGAGAGGGATGTAGGGCTTGATCCCAGGACCCTGAGATCATGACCTGAGCTGAAGACAGCCACTTAACTGATTGAGCCACCCAGGTGCCCTTGTAGGATTTTTTTTTTTATAGGTACTCTTTATCAAGGTGAGGTAGTTGTCCTCTATTTCTGTTTTTCTGAGAATTTTTATTATAAATGAATGTTGAATTTGTCAAAATCTTTTTCTGCACTGATTGGTTTGATCATGTGAGTTTTCCTCTTTCACTTGTTGATGTGATGGATTACACTGATTGATTTTTGAATATTGAATGAGCTTGGTATTGCTGGAATAATCCCCACTTGGTGATGGTGATAATTCTTTTTTACATATTGCTAAATTCTGTTTATTAACATTTTGTTAAGGATTTCTGTTTGTATCATCAAAGACATTGGGTAGTTGTTTTCTGTTTTGCACTGTCTTTATCTGGTTGTGATATATTTTGGTATGTTTATCCATTCATATTTTCTCACCTATGCAAAGTCCACTGTAAGCCCTGGTAACATTAGCTTCATAGAATGCATTGAGACAAAAATCCCCTTTCAATCTATTTTCTGAAAAAGGTTATGTAGAACTAACAATTCTTCTCTAAATATTTGGTAGAATTATCCAGTTAAACCACCTGGGCCTGAAGAGTTCTTTTTAGAGAGTTTTAAAATGACTTCACCTTTCTTAATAGCAATGGGGTATTCAGATTACCTATTTCATATTGGGTGAGTTGTGCCAGTTTGTGTCTTTTGAGGAAGTGTTTTTTTGGGGGGGGGTGTAATAAGTTGTCAAATTTATGTGTGTAGAGTTGTTCCTACTATTTTCTTATTGTCCTTTCAGTGTCTATAGTGGTATATCTTCTTTCATTTCTAATGTTGGTAGTTCATGTCTCTTTTTCTCTCATTCCCATTGTTAGAAATTTGCCAATATACTGATGTTTTCAAAGAAAACAGATCTTTGTTTCATTGTTTTATTTTCTATTGCTTTTCTGTTGTTTTTAATTTTATCAATTTCTACTCTTGGTTTATTATTTCCTTTGAATTTATTTTACCTTTTTCTTTTCTGGCTTCTTGAGGTGGGAGCTTAGGTTATTGATTTAAGACTCATACACCCCTGAGGAAGACTAAAGCTTGAGGGTGTGGCCCCTGCAGATGCATACTTTTATTTTGAGACAGTAGCAAGAAAGATGAGGGAGTTGATGAGGACTTTAGTCTGTGAACTATAGGGACTATGGTAGAGTTTCAATTCTACTTCTTTACACTAACATCTTCCGAGTTGCTTTAGTCAAACCTTAAATGGTTTTTGCTCTGGCTAGATAAAATGGCAAAGAAATGTGAAATAGTGGGGCACCTGGGTGGCTCAGACAGTTAAGGGTCTGCGTTTGGCTCAGGTCATTATCCCAGGGTTCTGAGATCAAGTCCCATATCAGGCTCCCTGCTCATCAGGGAGTCTGCTTCTCCCTCTCCCCCACCCCTCTGCTTGTGATCTCTCTCGCTCACACACTCTCACTCTCTCTCTCTCAAATAAATAAATAAAATCTTTTTTAAAAAATCCTTAAAAAAATTAAAAAAAAGAAATATGAAATACATTACCAAAGAATGAGGAACACTAAACAGGCAGTACAAATTGTATGAAAGGAAAACATTTGCTAAAAAATGTTCATTTGTTTTTAAATTTAGTCCACACATCTCCAGAGAAGAATGGGGTGAAGTTTCCAAAACTGTCTAGCTGCTAGGTAAACCTAAAACTGAACTGAAAGCATATTCTATTTTTAATACAACATTTGTCATTAAACAAAACTGAAGAATAATAAATTGAATCTAGAAAAAAGTTTTCTATGTTTAAAGTTGATGCTTTGGAAAAAGTAAATTAATAAACAGAGAATGAAGATAGAGATGGAAAATTTCCTGGGAAATTTCTCTGCAGGGACCTTCTGCACATGTCCAAGGGGGTAGGGGATGAATCCTCAGATTCTTTGTCAGATGAATAACAGGTGATGCTTATTTTTATCTTCCAGTAATCAGAAAAAACACAAGTGATTTCTAAAAAAAAATTTTCTTTTTTCTTGTTAACATATTAACTACCACCACTTTTAGACATCTTAGTCTTGACTCGGGTGGTTTTAGACAAATAGAAAGGAGGTAGAGAAAAAGAGTACTATCAGAGCTCAGAAGTTTGGGGAAAAAGACCTAGATGTGAGTGTGACAAAAAATGCCTACAGACTATAAGAGGTGAGAAAGAAGGTAGGGAGTTGGGAGGCAATAGTTTACATTTAGCTCCTCTTTGGAAGGAGAGAATGGGTGACTGGAAAGGTAACTACTAGATAATCTTTGATTTCAGCTCCTACATGAGGAGGGTAGATGTGTTAGGGAGGGACAAAATCAACAAGCCCTTTGTGTTTATAAGACATTTGTGAATTTTGCTCATGATCATAGTCTTCTTATCCTATAACTTGTAGTTTTATTGTTTGAACCTAAATTCCCTGAACCAAAGCTGCTATTGCCTTGAATTCCTGAAATTTCCATTTATTTCTAAATGTATTTCCTGCATAATGTTCAATTATTTGCCAGGAAGGTACAGTCAGACACACATTATTTTGCTGTGATAAGTGTTTAGCACTCTTCTGGGAAAGCAGAGCTCCTCCACAGCAATTTCACCATAAGGCTGTACTATATGGTGATAATGATGCTTCACTCCTTTAGAAACTGCACCAGGGGCCAATAACTGAGAGCTCAGTGAGGAACTGTGGAGGCTTGCCTCTTTAGGAGGTTCCGTGGATTGCTTGGGATGAGGAATTCTTAATGAGCACTTTATTCTCATTACAGGGTAATTTAATTTTCTGGATATCTAAGAACAACAGCATACCAGCTCCTTTATTAATTCTCATCAGTTTATAATTTCCTGCTAATTGCATTTTCTTCTTTCCTCCCAATCTCTGTAAGATATTAAAGTGGGTTTGACTCTTATGGAATCTAAGTCCTAAGGGCTAAATGGAAGATCAAAATGAAATGACATTAGCAGCTAGGATTTTAGAGTAATGGAGGGAGACTGGTGAGTTGTTTTATGTGCAGTAGGATGTGAGGTGCAGGAGGACGGGGTACAACATTCCCAAGGGAGCAAATGACTAAGCAGCAGATTCCAGGAGAGAGAAGCTGTCATGATAAAGAGGGTGAATGATTTGCTGGAATAACAAGGGAGATTCTGTTGGTGTGTGGAATGGGAACACAGATGAGGGTTGTTGTTGAATCAAGGGGTGGTCAGGGGGCAGATATAACAGAGCTTCTGCCACTGTGAGGTTTGTGAATTTGACTTGAGGGCTAATAAGGAACCCAAATCAGTTTTGAGCTCGTGAAGCTGCCGTGTACTTGAGGTTACCTGGACAATAGTGGAGGAAGGGTATCTGATGTCTCAGTCTTGGGCTCAAACCAACCACTAGAGGTGAAAGATCCAGGGTCCCAGGGAGAAGATGGGATTGTGTGTGTGTGTGTGTGTGTGTGTGTGTGTGTGTGTGTACACAGATGCACAGATGGAAGAGCGGTCATTGAAGGAGGACTATTATTTCAGAAGGAGGGAATATGGAAAGATGTGTTCCATCTCGGAGAAGATCATTGCTTCCAGTTATTTCTTTAGGTTCTAAGTTCTCAAGAATATAGAGTAATTAGCACCATGAGAATTAGAGCATAAAAACTGTACCCATTCATGGGCCCATCTCCACCATCCCACAGCTCTCTGAAATTCCCGAGGTAACATTACAATGACATTCACCCACCTACCAAGTATTCCCCTCCAAGGAGGCCAGAGACTGACCAAACCATCCTCAAGCAACAAGATTCTCTTCCAGGCAGATTTTTCACCCCATTGGCTTTGGGACATTGTCTGTTGCCTATACAATAAATAGGAAGGGGGAAGACATCAGAAGGGTGATTTTCTTTTCGTAAAACAAGGTCCTGCAATTCTGTTTCTCTTATCTACAGTTTATCCAAATATCTACCACCCCCCAGGAAGTACAACAAGCTCAGAATCTGCTCTCAGGCAAAACAGCATAAGGAAAATGTAGGCAGAGTTTACATACAGTTGAGATAAATTACGGGTGCCTCTCTTTACTAAGTACAAGCTTGCAGAGGTAGACAGTCACTGGCAGACACCCTGCGTTCATTCTCCCTTTAGCAGCACTGGGGTCATTATTTTTTCTAGTTAGGATATCTCACCCTCACACTCAGGAAGATCTCCTTTACCTGCTCATGTAGTTTCTTTCTCATTATTTTCACTCTCATTTCCTAGCTGTCTCCTCCTCCCAAATCTATGAGAAAAATATGTGTTTCCTGCCAGAGCTGCAGATTCATCCACAGGCTCTGTCCTCAGATTTTTCCTCAGACTTTTGAGGTGTGTCTCACCAGATTCTGGATACTCTGAGCAGTTATTTATGTTCTGTTTGCCAAGCACCCTACCTTAGTCACCACACACCCGAATCTCTCTGGTGGTTTTTCTCCATTTCTTCTCCCATCCTGTCTGGTGTTTTTCTTTCAGGATTAGCATAGCACCTCTACTTCCCTCACCTCTTCCGGTGTTCTTTGTGATGACTTTCTAAATCCAGTTCCGTAAAACAGTCCCCAAGCCCCCAATTTCTCCATTTCACCTCAATCTCTCTACTGCCATTTCTTTAGTTTCAGATGGCTCACTCACAACTTCTAAATACAAGTAAAATATGTTACAAAACTGCTTACAGATAATTTGGAGGTTCAAAACCCCTTCCCATTTTTGTAATACTTCATCATTTGAACATTAAAGTGATGTTGGTTATGCCTGCCACCATATTTAACATGAACTTAAGCAGATATTTGTAGGTCCATCACAAAAAAAAACTTTTTCCCATAGGCTGGGGAAAAGAATGAGAAACCTAGAAAAAGAGTGACAGATATCTCACAGAAACATGACTGTCATATTTCCTTTAAAGTCCACCTTCATATCCTTTCTTTTAGAGCTTAGACATATGTTCATGGGATTTTATCCTGGGACTAATCTTTGAGATGAATGTTCTGTATTTTTTCCCCAAAAATTCTTATGCAAATTCATTATGCAAATAGAAGTTCACCAAGCTTGGGATATTTGCCTTACAGATATATGGGGAACATACTCTGTAAGGCAGATATTTGGATGGGAAGATCTATTCTGTTTTTTTTTTTTAAGATTTATTTATTTTTAGAGAGAGAGAGAGCATGATCAGGGAGAGGGGCAGAGGGAGAGGAAGAGAGAGAATCTCAAGCAGACTCTGTGCTGCAGAGTCCAACCTGGGGTTTGATCTCATGACCCTGAGATCATAACCTGAGCCAAAACCAAGAGTTGGAAGGTTAAACAACTGAGCCACCCAGGCACCCCATGGGTAGGAAGGTCTATTCTATATCAGGTGATGGGGAGTTAAAAGAGCAAAAAGGATGATGAGGGGACCAAAAGAAGAGAAACTGAATGGAAAGCAGAAGAGTTTTGAATAGTGGATGGAGAATGAAGAGGAAAAGACAAGGAGCATGGGAAGCCTGGCAGGGAATTCTGATTATCAACAGTGGAGTCCAAAGTAGGATTCCTAGAGAAAAATCAGCAAGTTTATTATTACCTGCAATTCAAAACCATGTCATTGTATGTGCGTAGGATATGATATCTAGGTGCAGCCATACTGTATCTTTTGGATATACGTAAAACTTAATAATGGAAAAACAGTAGGTTTCTCTTTGATTTTGCCAAGAAAGTTCAAGGAGTCCTGGAATAACAGAACTGTATCCACAGAGAAGAATTTAAGGAAAGTTGGAGAAAGGGAAAATGTTAAGTACAGTAGAAGTTAAATACCAGGATTAAAAACTTACTCTGGGGGGCACCTGGCTGGTTCAGTGGATAGAGCATGTGCCTCTTGATCTCAGGTTCGTGAGTTTGAGCCCCATGTTGGGTGTAGAATTTACTTTAAAAAAATACCTATTCTGTTCTTGTGATGAAATGGAGTAGAACATCTATAAATGACTTCTCAGTGGTTATCTCCAGTACTCAGGGTGCGGTTGAGGGTGGCCTATAGTCTTTGGTTGGGAGGTAGCAAGTATAGAGAAGCTTTCCCATGGGCATGTCTCATGATCTTGCCCTCACTCTGTACCATATGTCTCTTGCCATCATGGCCTTAATAGCTATCATGTCTACAGATTTCCTCCTTAAAAGTGTTATTAGACTCCCCTTTTGTTGCATGGGCTTGGGAAAGTGTACTTTCCTGCTTCTCCTTAGTTATGCTTCTGATTTGTAACACTTGGAATGGAAAGGAGTAGGTGGGCTATTCTTTTCAAAAGCTGCTGTGGCTTGTTCAGTGCTCTATGTTGGGTACCTAAAATAGTGCTTAGTACATGGGCGAGGTTTGATAACTCTTTGTTAAATGAAAAAACACATCTGGTTACCCTTTACCACAGTTTTTGGAGAACTTTTTTTTTTCTGCTTAATATGTCCTTTGATTTCAGATTTAAGAAAATACATATACACAGTATGTATCTCCAATTAAGCTCATGGTTTTGTTTTTTCCTGTGTTCATCTCAGCACATTTTTAGTGTGATGTCTTCTTCCCTTTCTACTTCTATTGATGAATTCACCTAAAAAAGATACTGTCTGCTCTTAAACTATTTCTAGCTGATCTATCCTGGTTCAGATAATACATCTCAGGATTTCAAAAATATTATTTAACTTTGTTCTTTTCTCTTATATTTGAACATACAGTCAACCAGCTTATGGTCAGTGAACTATGGATTGAAGCTAAAAGATGCCCCCTTCTTACTCTGCCTGATGATAACCAACTTTGTTTTGTTTGATTACATTTACAAGACTTACACTTTTTAAGAAAAACACAGACATCATTACTTTTCAGTTTTCCTTTTTCACTTTTTATTATTTTTCATTAAAAAACTTAGATAGTAGCACAGACAAAACTGAACTGTTAGGTGGCAGGGGATGCTCTATGTGATACTTGAAATATCATAGATGAGCAGATATGTGAATTTGATAGTGTGAAAGGTGAATTAGGTATGCCAGCATAGAATGTGCACAAGGTCATGTGCTACAAAAGTCTAAAGTACACAAATCAAAGATCACCTGTTCTCTGCAATTTGGGGTTCAAACCCAGTCACCACTAACTTTAGGTGTAGAGTAAGGGCTTCCTCTGTCCCATCAGCAGGGAAATGAAGATCCCAATAACAGCTACTCACAGTGTTGTTGAAAAAATCAAATGATACAATGCCTGTAGGAAGCATATGATAAAGATGTTATTGCTGTGAGAGAGAGAGAGCAAGTGACAAGGGAAAGGACTATGTAATTTCCTGAGTCCTTAGGCACTGGAGGTGATGCGTGTCCATAGGTTGGTGGAGAAGTTAGGGAAGCTGGTCTTGCTGATAAAGAGATACACAATCCCTTTGGCTTTGGTATTCACAAAGAACATAACTCTATTAAGTGTTTCTTTGCCATATTTTTTCATTTCTTCATAAATCTATGTAATCTACAAAATCACAAATAGTATGTGTGTGTGTGCATATGTATAATTACCATTTCATAATTGTAAACAGGTCCTCAATTTTTCGTTTTGGTTTCAGTTAATATCTTTCTCTGTTAACCATGGCCACGATTCCTTCTTCAAGGGGTTTCTCTCCTTCCATAACCAACTCAGGAATGTACATTTAGATTTTGAGTCCCCTGCTATCCATGGGCAGACTGAGGCCCTGAGAGAAGATGCTCTGAGATCATTCTTAGGCAGGAGAGTGAACCCCCCGCCCCCATATATTGATGCTCAGGTCCTGGTGATTCCTATTTTCTTAAAGAAATGTTTTTACTATGTCAGCCTCTCTGTTTTGGACCCTGTTTTTCCTTCTGGGGTGACCAGAGGTAAGGAGAACCCTTAGCTCACTGTTTTTGTTCCTGCATTGTCTGTGTCTAAAGCAACCGGTGCCCAGCTCCTTGCCCTCACTCTCTCTTCTCCTCACCCCAGAGCCCAGATCCCAGGGCTGTTGGGGCACACTGAGCTCTGTGCCAACAGGAGATAGGAGAAAGTGAGAGAGAGCTGTCAGGGTCCCCCAGGAGGCCCCTGTGGACTCAGGGTTGCCTGCCTCGTCCCTGGAGCTCACATTTCTCAAACTTGAGTATGGTGCTGGGAGGTGCCCAAAGGCCCCAGTGGAGACAGCTGCTCCTTGGGAACCACTCTCATGCTTCTATTCAACCCTGCTGCAGCACACCATCGGTACTGAAAAGAACTGGAGGCTTTTGGTTTCAGGTTGGCCACCAGTAGTACCTAAAGAGCAGGAGGAAGGGGATACAGAGAGGGGCCCAGGTAGGGTGGAGTGTATCCATCCTGCTGTTGTGTTATCTTTGTTTACTGTGGACTGCCCCCAGAGGTCCTAAGTTTGGAAACTGTGCCTGCAGTTTGAGAGGAACCTCTTGGCTCCATTCAATACGTTATACTTGCCTTGTTGTTCTCTGGGTGCCACCCACTCCTCCTGAGTCCTGCATCTGAACCTGGGTGGCAGGATGGGACCTATCACTAGTAAGTTCCCTATCTTCCCCTCAGTCTCTTTCATAGCCCTTTCATTACTTTCACAGCATTTGTCATGGATTGTCATTTTAAACTTATTTACTTTTTCCAACTTGGCCGTGACGCATGGGACTATTTTGTTCACCACTGTATCCCTTGAACGCCAACAGTATCAGGTGCTGTTAATCATACTTTCCTGAATGAATGAGTGAATGGATGAATGATTTGAGTTGCCTGTGTCCTCTTGCTCACTGTGCTATTGCTGATTTGGGTACAGCAATGAATCTCATGACAGGACTCCTCTCCCTGCATTGGTCCCATTCTGTTCTCCTTCTTGGGAAAGACCTAATGGTCTTCTGTCCTACTCCACTCCTTCTGCCCCTCCCTAAGAGACCCGGGTTCAGGAGAAGCTCTGTTTATGTTCCTTCTTGATGCATGTCTGTCTTCTTTTTGAGCCTTAAATTCTTGCTCCCCACTGGTCTGCTTGCCCGTGTGCTGTTTACTCTGTGTCCTCCCTCTGTCACCTGCCCTTGCAGGTGGCCTGTGGACCACAAGGGGATACTCAGTTACTTTCCCTGCTCACCCCTCTGTCCCACTCCTGGCCCCCGCTCTTTCATTCGCTTGAGAAGGTTGGAATGTCCCAGGACACTGGTGACCAAACAGTCCTACAAACAGTCATGGTGATAGTACTTCTAACCCCTCTGTATTACCAATTATTAAAAACAGAGTTATTTCTGGGGTGGGAAAGTTGTTCAAAAGTCAAAAAGCATAGGGATAATTTAGTCCGAAGAATTGAGAAGATTGATGTGGTGAGACAGTAAAATGCATAACAAGGAAGGGGCTTTCAAAAGGGTTTCAAGTCTCTAGAGGGCTGTTATATGGAGACAGGTGAGCTCTCTGCTAGTTGATACTGTAACAGAGTTCTGAACAACAGAACCTACAATATGAAGGATTTGGATAGAGATGAACAGGATATCTTACCAGAGAGGATCTTTACCAGGAATGTGTGAGGGAAACAGAACACACCAGGGAGTCCAGACTATCAAGTACAGATAATGTTAGCCTAGTCCAAAGCATGTGCTAAATGGCCAACCAAAGCATTGGCCAGTCTACCTTGCAATAGCTAAGGCTACCTTTGGCCTGTTTTGATGGGGTGCTGTATTGTCTCCTAATTGGAGAAGCTGAGTTTTCCTGCACCAGGGGATGCAGGACTCCTGGGCCTGAGAGAGGATGTGTTGTGCAGCGAGGGAGGAAGCAGGATGTTCCAGAGGGTTCTGCAGAGGCTGCACTGAGGAAAATCTGCTCTGCAGAAGATCCTGATACAGAGGAAAGCTAGTTGTACATTCATGTTGAACTTTATGTGAATTTTGGCTTGTATTAAATAATCAGTTTTGACAAATAAAAACTTGTGATGTAAAATTATTCAATAAGTACATCAAGTCCTAAAACATACTCCAGGGGGTCTGTCCTGAGCTGTGGGCCAGATGGCTGAGTTGGAAATGGGGGAGTGGTGGCCCAGAGTCTGGAAGCAACATGAAGGGGATGGTAGTGCATGATGGATAAATAGCCAGGTACCAGTCATCCAAGCTGAGTGGGGGAGGCAAAATCTTGAATAGGAAGAGAAAAGTCTAAGATGAAATGTCTAGTAGGCTGGTGAGAGGTTGGGGTGAGGAAGGCAAAATGGGTTGGTGGGAGGGTGTAATAATGGGGGCTGTGTGGAAGCCCGTTTGCAAAGGATGTCAGCTAGCTAGGGTTAGAGTAAAGCCTGCTGCACTGAATGGAGTATTCCCGACTCCAGAGTCACCCTGAATCAACTCTTTGACCTCTGATTCCAGGACTTCAAGTGTTTTAGACTGTGGAACTTCTGGATGCTATGTCACAGATGTTTGTCAGGTAAGAAATATACAACTCTTCAAGTGGCAGTGATGGTGAATAAACCAGAATAGGCCCATGGGTTGAATTTCTCATTCTTGCTCAGGCATTTATGACACCCACAGAGTGTGATACACATCAATATGGGGCCGCATAGGGAGAGATCACATTCAGGGAAGTGGTAGTGGAGGAGTAGCAGCCTCCTGAGGGCCTGCCCTCCCCTGTTACCCTCCCAGAAGACATGGAGGACTGAGGGCTGAACCTCTAACTGGTCCCATAGTGTTAGAGACCCAGGTTAGATCCTTTCTGCGAGGAAAGGGACACCCTCCCTGCCTCTAACTCATCGCTGGTAGGCAACAGCTGATGATGGAAATTTACTCTTTAATACATTTCTTAATTTACCATTTATTAAATACTTTCTCCATTGGCAGACCTAAGCAATAGGCTATGGATCCTGTGTCCAGAAATTGATATGGCACTGGTGTTTGAGAATTTTGAAGATTCCATATATTCGGCATTGTGGTTACTCTAAACAAATAAGTATGGAGTTAGAAAATTCTGGGTTCAAATCCCAAATGTACATTTATGAACAGTATGACTCAAGATTGAGATCTTTAAATATCCTGAGCCTCACTTTTTATCACCCGTGATGTAGAGATCGTCATCATCTCCCAGCCTTGTCACAGCACAGAAACCAGTGCATGGGGCACTCAGTGAGTGGGGTCTCCCCATTCACCACTCCATATCCTCAAGGCTGTATCAAAAAATGTTCTAACAACTGGAAGTTCTTTTCTCATTTTGTGTTGAACTAACTAGGCAGCTAAACCTGATCTGAACTTACCAAAGTGGGGCTATTTATAGCCTCTATCTGTTCCATTTGGTGTGACTATTCATGTATTTTGCTGGGGAAATAGTACTGTATTTGATTAAAGGGTGCTGCCCAGACCCTCTGGGATTGGATTCTGAAAACCACCTGGTTTCGTCTTACCTTTCTGATAAGAAATTGTTAGGTCATTATTGCCTCATTACCTTGTTAAAGCCCACAATGCACACAGACAAATAATCATTTAAAGAAAATGTGTTTCCATTGGGCAAACTTTTCTTCTCAGGACTAAGAATGAAAACTTAATAGAGGTACTCATTTATTTGTTTAATTAAAATTTACTAAGTACTTACATTGTGTCAGATGTTGCTAGGTATTGTGAGGCTATAAAGAGGAAAAGAGAGCGCTGCCACTAAGAAACAAGTGTTTGGAATAAGGCTGGTGCAAGGATAACTAAAATGCAAGGCAGACATGCTAACTTCCCCAGTTGGGAATTCCAGGAAGAATGAGTTCACATCTGAATGGGGGATGAAGCTTCATAAAGGAGGGACGTTTGAGACAGTCCCTGAACGGGGTAGGCAAGAATTTGTTAGGTGAAGAAGGCAGGAAGGATATTCCAAGCGTAGAGAACAATAAGGAAAAGTTTGTCAAAGCAGGGTGGAATTAACATTTGGAGACTAGCAAGTAGTCCAGTCTGGTGATAGCATTAAGTGTGTGGAAAGAAAGAGGTGAGGGTAAGTCTGGAGGGGTAGGTGGGTAAAGCTATGCAGGGCTGGGATTGCCAGGGGGAGTGTGTTCTTGACTTAGCAGACAAGAGAAGGAAGAGATCTTGTTGGTGTTGAAAAAAGTTTGGTTTTTTTTTTTTCCTGGTCATTGAAGAAATATACATTTAAAAGAAAAGAATTTAGAAAACAAACAAGATAAAGATTGATATAAATATAGATATACATTGAACTCCCTATAATCCACATTCAAGATAGCCACTGTTAATAATTTAAAATACATCCTGGTAGCCTTTTTCTATATGGAGGTAGATGGCTAGCTAGTTTGATTAATTGATTTTGAGAGTAATGCATAAATGAAATTACATTGCCTCAGATTATTAAAAAAAAAACAGCCTGTGGAATAACACTTTAGAAACCTAAATATAATAGTAGTGTATGCGTAGGTTGGATATAGAGAAAGCTACAAATATGAAAGCCATTGAGAATGCTGTTGCAGGGGTACCTGGATGGCTCAGTTGGTTAAGCATCCAACTCTTGATTTCAGCTCAGATCATGATCTCAGGGTTGTAAGATTGAGCTCTGTATCGGGCTCTGCATTGGGTGTGGAGCTTGCTAAATATGGTCTCACTCCCTGTCCCTCTGCCCCTCCCCACCAAAGAATAGAATGTTGTTGCAATGATTAAGAGAAGACAAATTCTTGAACTTGGGGGCTATGGAAAAAAGAAAGTTGTGTGGTTTAAAGAATTTTTCTAAGGATGGTTGTTCAAGTGTCTTAGAAGAAGGAAGGGAAAAACCAAAAAACTATTGATCCCTTCCAGGTGACAAGCCTGAATGGCTGGGGGTTTGGGGAACCATGAACATGATGCTGGCTTGGGGGGAGGGGAGGATTATGTGCATATTTTTATACATGGTGAGTACACTGTGGTGGTCAGCAGGCAATCAGAGATGTGGGTTGAGAACAAGAATGCAGATTTGAGATTCATTTACATTTTCAAGATCACTCAAGAAGCAAGATTTCTGAAGGAGAGAATAGATGAAAGAAGAACAAGAAATGTGGTGATATCCATATTTAGGAGGACTAGGAGCCAGACAAGGAAAGATGAGAACTGTTGGAGAACTTGGAAGTCCTTGTAGTCAAGGGTGGAAACAATTTAAAAAATGGGTTATTTTTAGCCTAAAATGTTACAGTGACCACAGGGAAGATGATTTTGAGCACAAAAGATGAAGAGAAGTAATGTATGAGATACCTAGCACAATTCTGGGCACATGGAAAGAACCCAGCTAAAATCAAGTATTATTATGATGGAATGATCATTAAATATGGGAGTTAGGAAGTATTTATCAGACCCACCAAATCTCTTATACAGAGTTGGAGCTTAACAAATGCACTGAATGGAATGATGAATAATGGAATACAATAGAGAAAGAGTTTAGGAGTGTTGATAATGTGGAGATGTCCAACTCCTAGACTCTGGGATTTACCATGCATACAGGTTAGTATGCTTGGGGAGTCAGGCCAGCCATCAGGGAGCATAGTCAAGACAGGGGTTGTTGGAAACTTCCCACTAAGATTTCCTGGCTTCTCACAGGTAGTACAGAGAACTGGCATCAAGTGCAATGAGTAACTTCAGTGTCATCAGGGAATTTGTGCTGCTGGGATTTTCACATCTCCATGAGTTCCAGATCCTCCTGTTTGCCTTCATCCTATCAATATATGTGCTG
The DNA here is from genome assembly GCF_023065955.2 of Ursus arctos. NCBI lineage: Eukaryota > Metazoa > Chordata > Mammalia > Carnivora > Ursidae > Ursus > Ursus arctos. The sequence continues at coordinate 90,868,625 of NW_026622985.1, read as the reverse complement.
ACAGTACTGGGGAACCTGGCCATTATCACCCTCATATGCCTTGATGCCCGCCTCCACTCACCCATGTACTTCTTCCTCTGCAACTTCTCCCTCTTGGAGGTGCTGGTCACTTCCACTGTGGTTCCTAGGATGCTGGCAGATCTGCTATCCACTCGTAAGACCATTTCCCTGGCCGACTGCCTCACCCAGTCTTTCTTTTACTTCTCTTTGGGTTCCACCAACTTCCTGATTCTAACAGTCATGGCCTTTGATCGCTACGTGGCCATCTGCCGCCCTCTGCACTACCCAACCATCATGAATGGTCCAGTGTGTGTGAAGCTGGTGGTGGTCTGCTGGGTGGTCGGCTTCCTCTCCATCATCTCTCCCACCCTACAGAAAACACAGCTATGGTTCTGTGGCCCTGACATCATTGACCACTATTTCTGTGACTCTGCCCCACTTCTCAAGCTTTCCTGCTCTGATACCCACCACATTGAGCGCATGGACTTCTTCCTGTCCTTGCTCTTTGTGCTGGCCACCATGCTGCTGATCCTAGTGTCCTACGTCCTCATTGTGGCCACAGTGCTGCACATCCCCTCCTTCTCTGGGCGGCGGAAGGCCTTCTCCACCTGTGCCTCCCACCTCACTGTGGTGGTTCTGGGCTATGGCAGTGCCATCTTCATCTATGTGAGGCCAGGCAAGGGCCTCTCCACACACCTCAACAAGGTGGTTGCTCTGATGACTGCAGTGGTGACCCCTTTCCTCAATCCCTTCATCTTCACCTTCCGGAATGTGAAGGTCAAGGAGGTCATTGAAGATATGACCAAAAGGCTCCTCTTGAAAGATGCAGCAGCCCACAGATGAGGAGGCCCAAGAGCAGCTATTAAGTCACAGGAGTAAGGACCCTCCACTGTTCACACTGGAGCTCCTCAGTCTCCTTCTTCTCAGTCTGTCCTGCTCCCTCACCCCCACAGAAGTCTGCTCACTACAGAGAGCTAACGAGCTCACATCATCTGAATGTTTCAAAGGCAAGTATCTGTGAGCCTGAGATAGACAAGGAATAGATGATTTTGAAGGAGCTTTGGAGTGAAAACAGTATGATAATATCAACCAAGAGGTTATCCAAATAAAACTCTCAGTCCAGGATTTGGTACACAGAAAAACTCAGTAAATGTGGCTCTTATTATAAAAATGTGTTATTAAAATCTCTCCTTCCCAGTCTGGCTGTATGCTTTTGTTTACATTCCTTTTCATTTATTTGTCTGCAACTTTTTTGGGGGTGTATTTCTTTCTCATGAACTAGCTTCAGAATCTAGGATAGAGTTCTGAAAGTGGGAGTTTCTCTGAGAAGAGCAGAGAGGGCTGGTATCCCCCAAATAGAAAAACTTTGTGCCTCCCGTTGGGACCCATTCTCTGGGATTGCTCCTGAAGTAGAAGCACTACTTATACCCAGGCTGCCCACTGCTCCTGTCCAGCCCTTCAAAATCTCTTGCTTTTAAACAGAAATGACTCTTTGGGGGCCACTTTCTCAGCCCCTTACACAGAGAGGTCATGAGAGCCCCAGGCCTAAACTTTATCCTTCTGGTACACTCAAGAAAGAAGGGAAAGCTAGATCATTGTTCCCAGACTGGCTACCTTCCCCCTTACAAGTGCTAATACCTCTCTTATCCTATAGAATCTTAGAGCCATCTCCAGAGGAAGGGCCCTCTGAGGTTGGCTTTCCTGGAAGGGGGGCCCTGATGGTAAAGCAAAGATGGTGGAAGCCAGCCGAGAAGGAAGAAATGGAGTGGGACTGGAGTTGTGGAGGGAAGGCTTTCCCTGACAATCTGGGAATGGTTTAGGAAGTTAGGGGGAGATGGTGGGAGTGGGAATAGCTCTAGTGTCTGATTTCTTGTACCAGCTTGAATCTGGACTGGGCTGGGATTTGCAGAACAGGACAAAGAGTAAATGCAAACTTCCTCCTACTTCTGAAGCTAGCTCTGCCCACAGGATATCTAGAGGAGAGGTCCTGGTCCTTATGTGCAGTGTGGATAGGCCAGTGTAGGGGCCACCCCACAGAGCCACAGCTGTGAGGTAAGGGGTGAGGGAGGGGGAAACGTCCAGGGATGTGCCACCCAGAGGCATGCATCTCTGGTTATGACCAGGAAGTTTGACCTCCAGTTAAGCCTTTTTTTTTTTTAAATTGCAATTGGACACATTCTCATTCGTGGGCCTCTCCATAAGGGGGCAGATACTTTTGATTGTGCCGTAAGACCAGCAGGGAAAACAGTTTTTCATCTTGAGAACTTTTTCTCCTCCACCCCTCAAGGGACTAATTACCTACTCTCCTCGAAAACTTTGTGAGAAACTGAAGAACTAAATGGGAAGCAATTATCTCCTTCTGATATGCAAACGATTTCCTTCAGCTTCTCCTCCTAAAATAATCAGCACACAAATCCACTCAGATGTTCCTCCTGAGAGTCTCCTTCCTGCTGCTACTCTCTCATTTCTGCACAGTCCCTTAAAAAATTAAACCTAATCAACAGTCTGCAGCCATCTATTGCCTCTTTTTCATTGCGTTGTCTTAGCAGTGAGATCTCTGGTCAGATCGGGAAGGTGTAGCTAGCCTCAGGCCTCCACAGTAATCACCCCATCACACAGCATCACACAGGCATGACATTCCCGGCAAACTTACCTGTGGTCCCCAGCTCCCCCAAGTGAGGTCCTTGGCACACCTTTGGCATCTCTGCTAATACAGAATGCAGAATCTCGGGCCCCACCCCAGACCTGCTGCATCAGAATCTGCATTTTCATGGGACCCCTGGATGAGTCACATGCACATTAATATTTGAGGAGCACTGATCTAGACGGTCTGCTGGTGGAAGATTCAATCAGGAAATTGTGTAAGGAAGTCCTTGTCTCAGTGTCAACACTGCGAAGGGCACTGGAGGAGCCCCCTTCCTTGAGGAGTTTCATCCCAGGGCCTATTTTTGGAGACAGTAACCAGGATTTAGGCCCCAAGATTTTCATCCTAGTCTGACTTTAAGCTTCCAGAGAGACTTTAGGCCGATGGTCCAGCCTCCGATTCGCTGTGCAAATCCTGTGGGGACATGACCTGGAAATGTTTCGGTTCCGTGCATTTGTCTTAATGTGACAGGGACCCTGGGTGTGCATAATGTCAGATGAGGCTCCTGGATAGACGTAACCCAGAAAATACCGATGACAAACTTTTCCATCTTGCTGGAAGGAATTTAAGGACACCTGTTCTAAGTCAAAGTGGGTGTAGTTAAGTCTCCCCAGGTTTAGAGTCATGATGTGACTAAATCATTGCCTCTTGGAATTGCAAGGGAGTGTGTGGGCCACCCAGGCACATCTCCCCTGAGTGCAGGCATCCCCTGTGCAGCACACTTCTCAGGGTGGCAGAGAGGCCCTGGTGGAACCAAGTCTAGGGATGACACACTCCCAGCTGTGAGGCAGCCCCTTTCTTTGCTGAGGTGGTCTCAATTTTAAGATGAAACCCTATGTCCAGCCTCAGTGTGACTCTTAACATTTGCCCGTTCTCCAAATTCTACAAATTTGAGTTAACAGACAGCATAGCAAGTAGGTGAAGATGGTGACGTATTCCCCTAGAAAATATTAGAGTGAGATGTCACCAGGGAACTATTTCTAGACCTCTCACCATCCACATTGCTTCCTCTGGTCCCTGTTGTTATGGGGGTCTTAAGGCCGGTTGTGGAACTAGTTTTGGCAACTAACTGGGATAGAGTGCAGTGGTATTAAGTTCTTCTCATGCTTTGTTTGCTCCACTTCTGTTACTATCGACGAGGATGAATTTCGTGTTTTAGGTTGAAGTGTTTATTCATATTCCAAATTCATCTGCAAACTTCATTACTAAAGACAGCAGCATTTATTGAACATCTACTATGTTCTAGGCACAGGAGATTCAAAGGTATGTAGGGCATGGTACCTAACTCGAGGAGCATTTCTTGTGGAAAAACAAAACTGTGTTCATGACTGAAATATGCAAAGCACTCTGGGAATACAGGGAGGGAATGTTTGCGTTTCTTTGGTTAAATTGAAAGTATTCTCAAACACGGTATCATTTGAGTTGAGCTTCACAGGCTGAGAAGGGGAAATGTGAATTCCAGAGAGAAGTAACTGATAAGTAAGATAATGTAGACATAAAAATGGCATATTGTATGGGCAACGTAAGCACAGGGGGATGGAATTAATGAATGACTCTGGAGAGTGATCACAGATATTTTCACAAATCAGATCCAAGTCTCTTGGGGAATCTGTAAGTGTCCTCTGAAGGGTGCTCCACTCCCTGAAATCACAGGACACAACTGTTTTACAACAAACTTGGGAGTGGGTACAGAGGGCAGTGTTGTGGAAACCTTTGCATGGTAGGGCAATTATACTGCATTCACAAAAGGTACTATTTCCCTTCAGTGCTGGAATTTTATTGCTTGCGGTTTTGAACATGACCTAAGTTCAGAAAGAGCTTAGGAATCGTTCTGTTAAAGGACAAGTCCATGGGGTTTGCTTCTATAGGACTTGGCACGTATCTGACTCAGGGGAAAGAGAATGAATAAGATGCTGGGTTGGATAGGGAACAGGATCTAAGGGAACACCCAGAGGAGGAATGCTACAGTGATGCTCTGGAGCCCTCTTGAGAACTGATTGTTAAGTTTTCAAGAATGTAACAGAACCATTATTAAAATTTAAATAGTAGAAACTTACCATCAAGCAGATTATGTTAAAAACAAAGTTAATAAAAATTCAAAACTCCTAAGTATTTCACTACATTTTACTTTTATCTATGCTGCTGAAGTTGTTTGTGTCATATTAGTAGTTTGAAACTGGACTGGCTGGGTGTAAAAGTGACACCAGAGAAATTGGCAAATCTGGAGGTCAGTAAATGCTCCAAGTAGAGAGGTGGTTAAACATTTACCAGCAGACCACTGGACCACTGCCACGTTTCTTCAGTATCTCTGAGGCATTGTTGCAAGAAACATATTTACATTAGGAAATTGAAAGCTTAAAGAATTGGTGAACTAGATTGATGTGAACATGGTCCTCTATAGACAACATTGAAATTTTCTAACTTGGCCTTACAGGGTTTTACACGTTACCAAAATTCTGAAATTCCATGTATGCAGGTCCTTTATGCTGCAGGACCCAAGCCTGACTTTTATTTAAAAAATGATTCAATCCCTTTATCTTCCCTCATCAAAACTTCCATACTCTTAATTTCTTCTCCCTTGTCCTCCGAAATGTAAGAAACACATCTGTTTTCTTGGCTTCCACTGGAATTCACAAGTATGACAACTGCTTCTTACGTCAGCCATTCAGAACCCTGTATTTCTAAAGGTTGCTTACTAGAACATGGTATTTCTGGGGCTGGAATGCCAGACAAACGGAGGGTTCCTTGGGGTAGGGCAGGCATTGTAGAGTCATGGAAACCTGCCACTGTTTCTACCTATATTTAAATCAGTTCTGGGTATTATAATCTTTCTTGTCCTCCTACCCCTCTGCAATTATGTTCCATTGAAAGCTACTTGTGTGGAGTGGGAAGGCTGTTACCTTCTATCAAATGACCTTCTATCAAATGACCTTATGTAGACTAACAACAAAATCAATTGTTCCCACCTCCTGGGAAACATGGTATTACAAGCATCCCTTGCTTTTTGCAAGTTTGCATTGCACCATTTCGCTTTTATGAAAGACCTATGTTGGTACCTGTTTTCACTAACTTAAAGGAATTGGAAGAGGATTTTCACTTTGATGAGAAAAGGTGAAAAGTGAAACTAGCATCAGCATTTGTTTGCAGCCAGCTGTTACAGGGTAGCTCGCACTCCAGGCAGTGAACGTGGTGCCACTGAGCTCCTTCCCCGGAAACCACACTCCGCAGCTCAGCATTAAGCTGCCGGAGATTTGAACTGAGTGAGCATCTGTGCTTTATCTCAATTTATTTTGAGCATCTGTTGGCAAAATGTGTCCTAAGGTATCAGAAAAGCCTAAGAGATTATTTTTTGCATCTGGGAATGCTCAAAAAAATTTTCATACAAATGAATGATACTTGTTTCTTTGCTTTATGCCAGCTCTACTTTAGAAAGTTTTCATAGGAATGCTCTACTTTCAGATAGCAAGTGGGTGGGGGTGGGGGTAACATGTGTAGCAAAGGAAGTGTGAATCTACCAGGCAATTAACATTATGTATGGACTGAATAAAAATATTTCTTGCATGTACAAGTGTTATTTGCTGTCTTTCAAATGTTTGTGGATACTATTATGATAAATGAAGCACAAATCTTAAAAAATGACACTGAAGCTATAGTTGCTTTCTGACAGTATGTTTCTTTCAAGTGATGGATATTAAACATACAACTATTGTTATGAATAAATTACTAGAATTATTACAATTACAAGTGTATACACTTGATGAGAACTGGATGGATTTACAGTGAATAAGATGCTGGAGGAGTCTATACAGAATGGCTTCAGATCCTGGAGATTCCAACTTTTAATTAATACAACTTTGATCAAGCTGGAAGAAGAATTTCTGAAGATGGAGAGATGGAAAAGAAGTTTGAAGAACCAGATTCGATTGTAGTTCTGCCGTCACTTTGACCTATTCTTTTTTTTTTCTCAACTATTTTTCCCCTATTCCTTAGTGAGTTAGAAACGCTGCCCAGCTGCCTCCCAAGAATTTGCATTTCCCTTCTGGGCTCTCATGGCACTTGTTAAAAGTAGAAGAACCCCTTATCAAAATATGCTAGAATTCATTATTGCTTTTCCTCTGTCTCACAGATGGAGAAATAACTTTGAGGTTAGAATCCACATTTCTTTGATCTTTAATAGCCAGTGCTAAGCAGAGTGAATTGCTCATGGTGAGTGATCAGTAAATCTTTATTTAATTGAATTATCGAGGGTAAAACCAAATGGAAAACATGTATAAAGTGATTTGTAAAGTGTGAATAATACACACACACACACACACACACATATGTATATAATATACATGTACATGTAAGTGTCTAGCTTTGGAGATGTGGCTTACTTAGTGGTCCGTTGGTATATGTACATGTATATGTAAAGGTAAATTATTATCAGTAAAATTATTTTTACCTCCTTCCATTTATTCTACAAATATTTACTCTTCAAGGTTGTGAGCAGAGCATAACTGGAGAAAATAAATCAGTTGAGCAACAGCAATAGCAAACATCAGAGTCATTGCTGTGATGTGTCCTTGGAGGAGACACAAGACTTGCAACCAGAATCTGAAACTAGGAACCTAAAGACATCCTCTGATTTGGGTAAAGGGCACCTCAGCAAGAAACAAATGAACTTCTCAGAAAGTCAGAGGAAAGGGCACCTCTCTTGAGATGGGGTTAGCCTGAGGTGATACTGGAAGTACATAATGAGAACCAATGGACCATTAAGCGAGCTATGTCTCCAAAGCTAGACAATCTGTATCCACCAAATGAGCCCACAATTTCCTGCCTTGTTTATTTCCACATAGTAGACTTGTAAAAATCTTGACAGTTGTGGTAAATTAGTAGTTTTTGTTGTCTTAAAGTAAGTGGCACTAGGAGTACTCCCTTGATGAGTGAAGCCATTGTAGTTTACTGGGAAATGTAGTTTTCTAAATTAAAGTGTATTTGCAGGAACAATTTGGCAGAATATATGTATTTTTTAAGTAGGCTCCACATCCAGCTTGGAGCTCAACATGAGGCTTGAACTCACACCCCTGACCTGAGCTGAGATCAAGAGTCAGATGCATAACTGACTGAGCCACCCAGGCACTCCATAGGAGAATATTTTCAATTGGGGGTGTTTTAGAAAATCCAGGATTGGAGCTCTTGGGTGGCTCAGTCAGTTAAGTGTCTGCCTTCAGTTCAGGTCATGATCCCAGGGTTCTGAAATCGAGCCCTGCATCGAGCTCCCTGCTCAGCAGGGAAGTTTGCTTCTCCCTCTCCCTTCCCTGGCTCATGCTCTCTCTCTCAAATAAATAAATAAAATCTTTTTTAAAAAAGAAAAAATCTAGGATAGGTGAAAGCTAAGAAAAAACCATGAGTCTGAGGTCAAAGTAACAGGAGGGCTTTTTTTTTTTTTTAATAGAAAGAAAGAGGTGAGGGGAGTGACAGAGGGAGAGAATCTTGAAGCAGACTCCCCGCTGAGCACAGAGCCTGAGACAGGGCTCAATCTCAGGACCCATGAGATTAGGATCTGAGCTGAAACCAAGAGTCAATGCTTCACCAGTTGAGCCACCCAGGCCCTCCAACTGGAGGGCTTTTAAAATTTCAGATTATAGTTGGGAGGGAGGGGCATTGGAGCTGATGTTTCATCCCAAAGCTTTCAAGAATTTTATACACACACCCACACACCCACACTCCTGGGCTGGATAATATCTCTTGATCAGAAAACACTTCCTGCTGCTGTCCTTGAATGGAAAGCCCATGTACTGAAAGTCTTACTTCTGGTTCCCCAGGCTCTAAGCTACTTTCAGAGTTCTTGTAGCTGCCAGTCAGTATGGGGAGTACCTCCATGGTGGTCTGTGAGAACCAGACACTGAGCACTGAGGACTCACTGTAGTTATCATGCAGAAGCACAGAGGAAACAACCTGAAGAAATTCAGCAGTGATCTTCCTACCCAACCTGGTACTCTGTCTCCTCTGCGTATAGACCTGCTTGACTGAAGTTGGCCAGGTTCCTCAGGCTCATCATAGTGCCTTGTGGAGGCCTTTAAGCCTCTGCATCTGCCCCCGTAGCACTGCCTTGACTGTCTCATTGCGGAGGGTAAGGATAAAGGGATTGAGAAAGGGGGTGAGGACCGATGTCACCAAGGCTACGGTCTTGTTGACTTCCACAGAATATGCTTTTCCAGGCTTGACATAAAGGAAGATGGTGCTGCTATAACCAATGAAGACCAGGGTGAGGTGGGACCCACATGTAGAGAAAGCCTTCTGACGTCCACTAGCAGATGGTATTCTCAGCACAGTGGTCACGATATAGCCATAGGAGGTGAGGGTCACCAGGAAGGAACTAAGGACAAAGGCCAAGGCCATAATGAAGTCCCAGAATTCCAGCAGGCTAGTGTCTGAGCAGGACAGATGCAGCAGAGGTGCATTGTCACAGAAGAAGTGGTTAATGATGTTGCCATGGCAATAATTGAGATAAGCCCGGGAGAGGACAGTGGGCACCATGACTAGGAAAGGAGCTGCCCAGGCAGCCCCTGCCAGCCTGACACACACAGCCCAGCTCATCAAAGTGTCATAGCGCAGTGGGTGGCAGATGGCCACAAAGCGGTCAAGGGCCATGTCTGACAGGATGAGGAAGGAGGTGGAACCCAGGGAAAAGTAGAAGTAGAACTGAACCATGCAGCCAGTGAAGGAAATGACTTTGTGGGTGACCAGCAGGTCTGAAAGCATCCTGGGCACTGCAGTCATGGTCACCAAGATCTCCAGCAGGGAAAAGTTACCCAGAAAGAAGTACATGGGAGTATGTAGGTAGGTGTTGGCTATGACCGTGACTATGATGACAGTATTTCCCATGAAGGCAAGAAGATAAAGTGTGAGGAAGGGCCCATACAGCAGAACCTGCAGCTCACCAAAAGAGGAGAAGCCTAAGAGGACAAATTCAGAAGGGTGGCTGAGATTTGCCATGATCCAGGATCTGGGTCCCTGCATAGAAAGGAAACAAGAAACAGAGAAGGAGAGGCAGAGACAGCAAGATAGAGAGACAGGGAAAGAGAGAGAGGGAGAGAGAATATCACTCACCATGAAACAGAGACAGAGAACAGGGAGAGCAAGACAAAGTCAGTGGTCAGTGATAAACAGAAAGAGAGAGATACATGGGAATATGAGAGAATCATAGGGGGGTCATAGAATTAAGAGCATGGAAAGCCATTGGTAAGGAGAGAGACAGAGAAGAGTGGATTAAGGAGGACAGCAGAGTAGCAGACATCAACATTTCAGGAGAAGGAAAGAAGGAAACTAAAGAAGAACACAGAATTAAGAGACGAAGACCAAATGTGTGAGAGGGAGAAACAGAAAAAGATAGGGAGGGGAGGAAACATGGAAAGAAAGAGAATTACTGTAAGTCACCCTGAAACCCTGGAGTAAAGTTTGATGCTGGGGGTGTCTTGTTATGACTCAGAGACTGTGCACCAAGATGCCTTTTGAAGGGTCCCTTCAAGTCTTTCTGGGCTGTCTCTCTATTGAGGACCTTCACTTATTCACATTTCTCTAGCTATGATCATGAAATTAATGGAAAATCAGGGTTTTGAGTTAATAAAATAGCTTCTTTCGATGGGAGCTCTAATATGTGCTTGCCCAGATGGAGAGTTGAAAAGATACACAGGGTCATGGAGATAAGCCTCAGAACCAGGTGGCTACCCTGCCAGTGACTAGAAGGTTGTTAGCATCCTACCTCATGATTCTGCTTTGCTGCTACAGTGTCTCCCCTCCCCTCCTGACCCGTTATTCTTACATGGTGGTTTGGGGCGCAAGCCATGAACCTTTGAATTCTGATCTGAAAATTACTTGTGGAAATTAATCTGCTCTTTATAACATGCTCTCTGAACCTTAGTTTACTCAGCTGTAAGATGAAAACAATGATGGTACTGGCTTCTAGGGTTATTGCAAAGATTAAGTGAGTGAACTACTTAGTAAGTGACCGGCACATACCAAGTGCTCCACAAACAACTGTTGTCATTGTTATTGTATGGCTGCCAATGGTCTCAAATTTTTCTAGCTCATCATTTCTCCACACTTCTTTAGGACCAAGATGTGGGGTGTGTAAATGTGTGTATGTGTTTATGTGTGTGCAAATATTTCCACAACTTTATGCTGCCTTAGAATTTAAATTCACTAAAAGGATACTTTCAAAAACTTCCAATTGTGAAAGGAAATAAACACTATAATACAAACTATCGGAAGTGGAAAGAGCAAAGCTGTGTATAGTTATACTCTGGCCCTCTCTCTGGCCCTATAAACGCTCTATCTAATGCTGTGACTTGGCCACTACCAATGGTATTCCAATTTAAGGAAGAAGCTTTGTCCCTCCATTAGCTTCTATTCATCCTACTGATAAACCCTGACAGTAGGTCTAAAATCTACACCCACCACTGATAAACTCAAACCCAAGCCTTATGTCTGTGCTGTACAGGAACTCAACCCATATGTAAGCCTAAGCCACTCACCTTAGCCTCTAAGTGTCTTCTTCTTGAGCTGTTCTCATTAAGAAATTCATTTCTAGAGATTTCTGCCTAATCAGTTTACAGAGTGAATGACATGAGTTATGTGGTTCGCTGTTCTTGGGTAGTATCTTACATCTGGAAGGAGTGGAAAGGGACTTCTGTACAGCTGGAATGACAGTGCTAGGTGAATAACTCCTCAAGCTACAATATCTCTGATCGTATGCCAATTTCCTAATTAAAGACTTACCCTGTATCACCACAAAGACCGGGGCAGCAATACTGATGAGGGACAGGAACATGGAAAAGAAGTTCTTCTGGAGACCAGAGAGGAAAAGTGCTGTCTTTGCCCCTTCTCTCCCAAGGATGAGTGTTCTCAATTCTCTCTACCCACCATGTCTCCAAGCTCCTGGTTTCTTGATGTGATTTAGAGGTAAGCTTATGCTGGATGGGAAACAGAACAGAGTGTTCTTCAGGGGAATGATGGGAAAACAAGGAGTCCCCTGGGGATTTTAAGACATTGATGTTATTCCTTAGAATAATGAGCAGTCTTATGTTCTGAGGAAGTAATATTTGAGAAAAAGACCTGAATGAAGAAAGGGATAGAGACCTAAATACAACTAAGCAGCAGATGGCTTAAGCTGGTTCCATGGCAGTGCCTACTCTCTGACTCTTCCTGGACTAAAATTATGGCAAACTGGGTAGATGGTCAGGGTTAGATACAGTTTTCATTGGGAGATTTTGTCTCACTCCCAGATCAGGATTTTGAGATCAGGAGAAGTAGGGAATGTAGGCACTGGACCACATCACCCTCTTGTCTGAATTCTCCAGTATCATCTGTAGAAGTTGGAGAATCAAAACAGTAAGCTTAAGAAGAGATATCTTCCTCTTGGAGGCAAGCCCCCTGATAGAAACATCTTAGGAACTGTGCAGCCTGAAGGGCCTGTCTCTTGACTTTTGTGAGAAGATGTACACCTTAGGGATGAAGGCAGTATGATAGAGAATCAAGCTCCCCAGTTAACTCTGAGTGACAGTCCTTCACCTCAGAGAAGTTCAGACTTTGTGGATGTCATCCAACTTAGCCCCACCCACAATCAAATAATAACAAGGGTATGAAGCAAAGGCCTTCCATGAAGACAGTGCAAATGTGTCCCAAGTGTTTAAGATCCACAAGGGCTGGACAGAGTTGGCATGGCGATCTTTCTCTAGGACCTGAGTCTGGAACTGAGTTTTCAGGACAGAGTTTTCATTGCAAAGAAGATTTTAGGTCATTCTGAACAGAAATGGGAGTTGATGATAGAAAGGAGCATATTGCTACCCCCTCAACACTAGTATATGCTATTAAAATTAGTTGAAGATACATGTTTGGGTCTGTGTCTGAATTCTCTGTTCTATTTTATTGTATATATATCCATTGATCTACCTGATATTGTGTCAATAACACACTCTCAATTATTGTAGCTTTATAGTAAGTCTTAAAAATTTTTTTTATTATATGTCACCATACAGTACATCATTAGTTTTTGATGTAGTGTTCCATGATTCATTGTTTGCGTATAACACCCAGTGGCATGTATTGCATGGAGCACTGGGTGTTATAGTAAGTCTTTTTTTTTTTTTCTTCCAGGGGATCAGATCATTCATCTTTATTTCCTATATCCACATTGTTTATATATCCACAGAATGGTGATGATGATAATAATGACAGCAGTTAACATAATTAAACATTTACTACCAATCAGGCTTTTGGGCCAAATGCTTTACATGATTACCTTATTTAATTCTCCTAACAACAATATGAGAAAGGTATTATCATTAGCCCATTTTTCAGCTAAGAAAACCGTCACTTTTAAAAGTTAATAACTTGCCTGCGGTCCCATATGTAGTATGTATTAAGTGGAGCCTGGGATTCCATTTGCTTAACTCAAACTGCAACAATAAATAGCTATAGTAACTGTTATACTGTCCTACTGTAATTGATCCAATGGCTCCCTGCCACTTATTATATCAAAAAATCCTTACAGAATAAGGTTCCATTCATTCATTTGTTCAGTGGAAAGACTTCTGCTGAGTACTTATTACATGCCTTCATTCGTTCACTGGGAAGACTTGTTGAGTATTTATTATGTGCCAACGCTATACCAAGTGACACAAAGATGTAGGTTCTGAGTGAAGCCGCAAAATAAATGATCTCTGGATCAGTCATATGATTGATGTTATTTAAAAATAATCTCTAGGGGCCCCTGGGTGGTTCAGTGGGTTAAGCATCCAACTCTTGGTTTTGTCTCAGGTCATGATCTCAGGGTCGTGAGATCAAGCCCTGTGATGGACTGCACATTCGGCATGGAGTTTGCTTGAGACTCTCTCCCTTTCCCTCCACTCTCTCTCTAAAACAAAAAAAATTTTTTTTAAGTCTCTCCTAAAAAAAAAACAACAAAATATAAATCAGCTCTATCTGGGCAAATAAAACACATCATTATAGGAAATGGAATGCTGGAATAAACAGATCACACATTCAAGCATTTATATTCTAAGGGTTGTGGAATAGTTACTATTAACAAATTTTCCAACCTTGCTCTACTACAGATTTTCAAAATTTTCTTTTTTTTTTTAATGATTTTTTATTATATTATGTTAGTCACCATACAGTACATCCCCGGTTTCCGATGTAAAGTTCGATGAGTCATTAGTTGCGTATAACACCCAGTGCACCATGCAATACGTGCCCTCCTTACTACCCATCACCGGTCTATCCCATTCCCCCACCCCCTTCCCCTCTGAGGCCCTCAGTTTGTTTCTCATAGTCCATAGTCTCTCATGTTTCATTCCCCCCTCTGATTACCCCCCCCTTATCCCTTCCTTCCTCTCTACTGATCATCCTAGTTCTTATATTCCATAGATGAGAGAAATCATATGATAATTGTCTTTCTCTGCTTGACTTATTTCACTTAGCATTATCTCCTCCAGTGCCGTCCACGTTGCAGCAAATGTTGAGAATTCGTTTTTTTCTGATAGCTGAGTAATATTCCATTGTATATATGGACCACAACTTCTTAAACCAGTCATCTGTTGAAGGGCATCTCGGCTCCTTCCACGATTTAGCTATTGTAGATATAGTAAGTCTTTAAATAAGGTTTGTGAGGCCCCCAGCTTTGTTCTTTTTAAAAATTATTTGGCTATTCTAAATCCTTTATATTTGTATATAAATCATAGAGTCAGCTTTTCAATGTTAAAAAAAAAAGGCTCCTTGGATTTTTATTGAAATTGTGTTGAATCTTTAGACTAAGTTAGACTTGGCTTTCTAACAAGACTGGGTCTTCTGATTCATGAAAATAGAATATTTCTTCATCTATTTAGGTCTTCTTTAATTTCTCCCAGCAATGTTTTATGGCTATAATTCTTGCACATAGTTTGTAAAATATATCCCTTAATTTTTCATGTTTTTGGATTTTATTGTATATTGTAGATTTTATTTCCATTTCCAATGTTCATTGCTAGAATATAGCAATATAACAGATTTTTGTATATTTACCTTTGTTCTGTGATTTTGATAATCACTTATTAGTTCTAGCACTTTTTGTGGACTTAGGATTTTTTACATATAGGATTATATAATATGTAAATAAATAATTTTATTATTTTATTTTCTAACTGTATGCTTTTAATTTCATTGTCTTGATTTATTTCATTAGTTAAGACTTCCAGTACAATGTTGAGTAGAAGTGAGAACAGATATCCTTGCCTTCCTCCCTATCTTCCCTAAAGGGAAAGCATTGAGTCTTTCATTCCTAAATTTCATGTCAGTACTAGGTTTTATGTTAAATACTATTTATAGTTTGAGGAAGATTCCTTTTGTGGCTAGTTTGCTCGGGTTTTTTAACCAATGGATGTTGATTCTTGTCTAATAGTTTTTATGCTCCTATTGAAACGATCATGTGGTTTTTCTCTTTACTTCCATTAACATGGGAAATTATATTTGATTAATCTCCAAATGTTAAACAATATTTGCGTTTCTGGAGTAAAGTTGTGACTTTGTTATAATATACTATAATTTTTAGATATTGCTGGATTTGATTTTCTAATATTATATTAATGATTTTTGCATCTATGTCCACTGGGGATATTGGTTTTTAGATTTATTTTCTCGTGATGCCTTTGGTATTAAGATAATTCTGGCCTAACAAGATGAATTGCGCAGTGTTCCCTTCTCCCTAATTTTCTAGAAGATTTTGTGTAGAATTGGTATTATTACTTCCTTAAATATTGGGTAGTGTGCACTAGTAAAATAATCCGAAGCTATGGTTTTCTGGGAGGGAAGATTTTTAATTATGCATTCAATTTAACATATTTAGGAATTTTTGTTGTTCAGTGTCTTTTTGAGTCAGTTTTGGTAGTTTTTATCTTTCGAAAGATTTTCCATTTCATCAATTTTCCAACTGATTTCTCTTTTAATATATCTTTATTTTGTCCTCTTCAATTTAAAAGTTAAATAAACTTTTGATTGTAAGTTTGGATGGTAGTGGATGAGGAAATCAAGTGTGCTCCTATCATACAGTAGTTTCTGGAGTATAGAAATTGAGGAAGACACAAAAAGGTGGAAAACATTCCATGCTCATGGAATGGAAGAATAAACATTGTTGAAATGTCCATGCTGCCCAGAACAATCTATACTTTCAAGGCCATCCCAATCAAAATACCAATGGCATTTTTCAGAGTGCTGGAACAAACAATCCTAAAATTTGTATGGAACCAGAAAAGACCCCAAATCACCAAGGAAATGTTGAAAAAGAAAACCAAAGCTGGGGGCATCACGTTGCCTGATTTCAAGCTATATTACAAAGCTGTGATCATCAAGACAGCATGGTATTGGCACAAAAACAGACACATGGATCAATGGAACAGAATAGAGAGTCCAGGAATGGACCCTCAATTCTATGGTCAACTAATCTTTGACAAAGCAGGAAAAAATTTCCAATTGAGAAAAGACAGTCTCTTCAATAAATGGTGCTGGAAAAATTGGACAGTTATACAGAAGAATGAAACTCAACCATTCTGTTATACCATACAAAAAGATAAATTCAAAATGGATGAGAGGCCTCAATGTGAGACAGGAATCCATCAAAATCCTAGAGGAGAACATAGGCAGTAACCTCTTCGATATCAGCCACAGCAATTTCTTTCAAGACACATCACCAAAGGCAAGGGAAACAAAAGCGAAAATGAACTTTTGGGACTTCATCAAGATAAAAAGCTTCCGCACAGCAAAGGAAACTGTCAACAAAACAAAGAGGCAACCCACAGAATGGGAGAAGATATTTGCAAATGACACTACAGATAAAGGGCTGGTATCCAAGATCTATGAAGAACTTCTCAAACTCAACACCCCAAAAACAAATAATCAAGTCAAAAAATGGGCGAAAGACATAAACAGACACTTACCCAAAGAAGACACACGAATGGCTAACAGACACATGGAAAAAAATATTTAACATCATTAGCCATAAGAGAAATTCAAATCAAAACCTTGGCCATTTTGAAATTGGATTATTTGGGAGCTTTTGGTGTTGACTTGTATAAGTTCTTTATATATTTTGATATTAACCCTTTATCAGGTATATCATTGCAAAATCTTCTTCCATTCAGTAGGATACCTTTTCATCTGTAGATGGTTTCCTTCACTGTACAAAAGCTTTTTATTTTGGTGTAGTCCTAATAGTTAATTTTTGCTTTTGTTTCCCTTTCCTGAAGAGACATATCTGGAAAAATGTTGCTAAGCCTGATGTCAGAGAGATTACTGCCTATTTTTCTTCTAGGAGTTTTATGGTTTCAGCTCTCACATTTTGTGTTAAGTTCATTTTGAACTTATTTTTTGTGTATGGTATAAGAAAGTGGTCCATTTTCATTTTTTCACATGAACTGTCCAGTTTTCCCAGCATCATATATTGAAGAGAATTTCTTTTCCCAATGTATATTCTTGCCCCCTTTGTCATAGATTTACTGTATAATCAGGAGATTATTTTGAGAGTATCTTATATATATTGTTAAGCAAGAGAAAATGTCATAAAACACATTTCCACAGCATTGCCTATAAAGAATGTGCAAATACATGCTTAGGAAATTTCTCTAAGATTATATGGCAGTCTGGTTGGGCTTTGCAATATGAGGAATGGGAAGGAAGATCATTTCTACTTCATACCTTTTTGCACCTATTGACATTTTCAGATTTAACAGGCATATTTCAAATGAAATCCCAAATCCAGATAAATGTTTTGTAATTGTCACTTTTTCTGTCTCACTCTAGCATAAAGCCGACTTACAATTTCCACTTGTCAGTTGTTCTAGGTTGTAAATATAACTGCTTACATTAGCTGTCCTTATGCTGTCCCCATTTTGAGGTGCCCAGCTGGCAATCGTGGACACACCATAGAAATAAATGGCTGGCGGAATTTTGCTTGAATGCATACAGATGCACATATGTTCAGAAGAGTGGAAACCTGAAACAATAGCAGAGAATGGACTGGGATTTGGAGACAGAACCTCTCCCATTTTCTGGAGGGTCCTCAGGGTTAGGATCAGGAGCCTGTCTCTAAAATTAGCAAAGGAGGAAACAGGGTTTGTAGAGGATTTCTGGTGAATTTAAGGCTTTGATTGAGACCAATATGCATGCTTTTTGGATATCGGTGCACATTTTAGAGGTCAATTGTAACGTATCCTATTGGGGGCTGGGGGATGATTTTTTCTTTGAGTAGCTAGAGAATCAGGGAAGAGTCTAGGATATAGGGTAGAGGGGGTGAGCTGCTTAGTGTCTGAGATGTCTTTTCAAAACCTAGACTTGAGGTCCGTGAGAAGGCAGTCTTGTTATTGAAAGCCACTGATTGCTGATATTTCATGTTTTCTTATTGAGCAAAAAGTTTAGAAAGTTCTGACACTTAATTGGTCAAAAATGGGAATAACTAAAAGTTTGTTCTGTTCTCCCCAGACTGATTGCTTAGGGATGCTCTGAACCTGGGCTAATTAAGAAGTACCTCAGTGACTAAGTCCCCTTGGGAAGGAGGGTAGCATGAGTGAAGTGGAGAGAGAGAAAGAGACCCTCAGCTCCCACCAAACTGTTATTTCTGGACTTTTTCTTAAGCTCCTCCTGATGAAGTTGCTCATCCCAATGCATGGCTGAGCAGTAGGCAGACAGGACTTAACTTTAGCCGAGCGCTGGGGAGACAGAAGTGGTAGAAAAGGCCCTCCATGGAGGTGAGTGCCTTCTCACAGTTGTTTCCTACCATGGAAAGGGTCAAGAATGTCAGGGCTTGGTTGCCTGCAAAAATAAGAAGGCCTAGATCATCAGGTTAGGCAGGCTCATTTCCAACATTTCCATGCACAATGGAGAGCAGATTTAGTTCCTCTCTATCCCAATACTAAGAACAGACACTGCTCCTTGAAAACAGTCAAGATTCTTCTATATTTTTTCACCTAGTGCTCATTATGCAGACATTGTAGAAATATAGATCACTGAGCTGTTGCAACAATTCTGTCCTTGACCTGTTTTCCCATCGTTGAAAGGCCAATAGAGACTTAGAGGAGGTTGTATGAACAAGGGAAGTGAGGAAGGGAAAATGTTAATGTGAGCCATGAAGGGAAACTAAGAAGTGTAGGCTCCAGGGGCTATGGCTCAACTATTCAGGTGAGGAACAAGTTCTACTTAATCATATACTACACATCCATACATCCATTATGTACCAAAAATTTATCAGCACTACTTTATAGCTCAACAATATTATATATATAAACATGTCCCTGCTCTCATAGAGTTGATATTCTAGTGTCACAGATGAACAATGAATAAATATAATTAAATTTCCTGTCCATCTGCCTTGCTTTATATTTACCTCAGCATGATTAGTAAACTAACACCATAATTTTAGTTACTTGTCTTGTATATGGTCTAGCATCCACCCTCCCCTTGAACATAAGCACCACAGGGCAGGGATTTTTGTTTGTTGTAGTCACTGCTGCATTTGCTTCATGTTACATGAAGGAACGAAGTAAGTACACATATCATATCAGGTCATAATAAGTGCAATGAAGAAATGCTAAAGTCCAAGAAGGAGGAAATCATTCCTAATTGAGGTAGGGTAACTGGCAAGAGTCCTCTGAGGAGATGACATTTGAGTAACGGGATGGATAAGGTGAGAGGTAGAAATTCAGACACTCTAAAGGGATACTGACCTCAGATCGATTGTTGTCAGTGCCAGGTGCCACTTTTCCTCCCTCCCGACCCTTTGCAGGGGACATGGAGTTAGAGAAGAATGATTCTGCCCTGGGAGATTATCTCAAACTTCAGAGTTCTCATTTGTAGATGTTGTTGCTCCGTAAAATGGAGGTTTTTAATCTGGGGATAGCAGAGATTTTGGTCATAAACCCTGTGCTGCTTTTCTACTACCTGAAGAGGGGTCTAGACAGTACCAGTAAGGATGAAGCATAGGGTTCAGCGTTCCATGTTTTGAACATCACTGAGAACACCATTATATCATCATGCTACAGCTAATATAAAAAGAAGTGGACAATCCCAGGATTGAGAGGCTGATCAACTCATATTCAAAACTGGCCAGTTCAAACAGTCTTATCCTCTGTCCCCTGAGAGAAGGCACATCCAGTGGTGTAAAAAGACAGGAAAAGTTTTCTTATCCCCAGTAGTGGTGAAAAAGTCTTTGCCCTTCGAGACAGGTAGTCTCGTGGTAGATTACATGTGCCCACATTCAGGTCTGGCCTTGTGCAGAGCGTGAGCAGTAGGAATGTGTCACCTGATCTTCAGGTAGGAAATAGTTTGTCAACCTAACCTGTCTTCCTTCTCTTTTGAGAGCAGGATGCTGTGGAGCCGTGTTACCAGCCTTTGATCTCTAGGTTTTACAAGGAGCAGAAACAAGGACTAAATGATGAGCAATCTGTCTAGTGCCACTGAGTTCTGCCTTCTAGGCTTCCCTGGGTCCCAAGAACTACATCACTTTCTTTTTGCTATATTCTTTTTGTTCTATTTAGTGACCTTAATAGGAAACACAGTCATCATTGTGATTGTGTGTGTTGATAAACGTCTGCGGTCTCCCATGTATTTCTTCCTTGGTCATCTCTCTGCCTTGGAGATCTTCGTTACAACCATTATCGTGCCCGTGATGCTTTGGGGGTTGCTGCTCCCTGGGATGCAGACAATATCTCTGGCTGCATGTGTCACCCAGCTCTTCCTTTACCTTGCTGTGGGGACCACAGAGTTTGCATTACTGGGAGCGATGGCTGTGGACCGTTACGTGGCTGTCTGTAACCCTCTGAGGTACAACATCATTATGAACAGCCGCACCTGCATCTGCGTGGTCATTGTATCATGGATGTTTGGGTTCCTTTCTGAAATATGGCCCGTCTATGCCACATTTCAGTTTACCTTCTGCAAGTCAAATCAGTTAGACCATTTTTTCTGCGACCGAGGGCAACTGCTGAAATTATCCTGTGATGACACTCTTTTCACAGAGTTTGTTCTTTTCTTAATGGCTGTTGTCATTATCATTGGCTCTCTGGCTCCAACAATTGTCTCCTACACTTACATCATCTCTACCATCCTCAAGATCCCCACAGCCTCGGGCCGGAGGAAAGCCTTCTCTACTTGTGCCTCTCACTTCACCTTTGTTGTTATAGGCTATGGCAGCTGCTTGTTCCTCTATGTAAAACCTAAGCAAACACAGGCAGCAGAGTACAATAAGACAATTTCCCTGTGGATTTCTGTGTTAACCCCTCTCCTGAACCCTTTCATCTTCACCCTCAGGAATGACAAAGTCAAAGAAGTCCTTCAAGATGGTTTGAAACCCTGTAGTCAACTCCTCAAAGATTAGGTTTCTCTAAGTAAGTTTTAGGTGATAATATCCTCACTATAGTTTAGATTATTCAGGAACCTAGAAAACTGTAGTTCCCCTCTTACCATCATCACCTTCCAAAGATCAATAGTGTACAATTCCAGTCAGGCCATGGAAGGACACAAGGCAGAGAAAACTGAAACCCATTCTCTGCCCACTAGAATCTCATTCCTCAGTTTCTGATGATTCCACTATTGAACTGTGGAAGCATATCCTTGGGAAATGGGAGGATTAGAGGAAAGAAATACATATATTTTTGTAGCTTTCCAAGCTCAATTAATTTGCCTATAATCCCTTGTTGAAGATGTATTTCCTAGGGGTGAAGAAAGTGGGAGGAATGGGAGGGGACCTATGTGGCAGAATCAGAGTACCAAGGGAGAGCTGCTCACTTTGTTTATCAACTATTGTAGGGCTTTTCATATATTTTTATGCAAGTTCTTGGTGATATGACTGTATGCACTTTAAATATTCTATGGTTATCCTCTTCTCATGTGGTTTATCATGTTATCTTGGCCCCGTTGCTACTATAAATTAAATACAATATTATATATGTTTTGCCACAGCACCAATGTAGTTTGGTGATAAGGAGATTGGCATATTTTTCTTTTAGTAAGTCTTGGTGATGTAAAGATATGAAATATGTTGGGATATATGGGGATTGAGACAAATAAGAATTAAATGACTTAAGTCTGGAGAGAGCATCCTCTGTTTTATAGCTGCTTCAATCAACTGTGTCTGTTGAGACTGCTCCCCGAACCAGACTGCAGTCTTCATGATGCCTTTGGTTCTTTGTCTCCTAAATCCAAGTGTCTCAGTACCTTACCATAGATCTTCTCTGTGGGGAGTGTCAAAGGAATGAGAAGCTACCCTCCTAACTCGCAGTTCTTCAGGAATTCCTGGGCATGGCTTTTTAGCAATGTAATTGTAGGTAGTTCATAATGTTTGAGGAAGCGGTTTGAAGGAAGGTGTTGATCAAGTGGTAACACTCAGCACCTCCTGCCAGCCCTGAATTGGGTGGAGATATTGAGCCACCCTGCAGTGGATGATGGTGTTCCATAGGACTGCAAAGAGTCCTAGGTGAGGATGCCTTCCGTTTGGCGAGGACAGGGAAGACCACCAAGTATGATCTAGTTGATTTCACTGCATAGTGGCACCAGATGAGAGTGGGGCCTTAATCCACCCATGCTCTGCTAGCCAGCCAGTGGGTTGTGGTGGGACTGCATTGGCTGGAGAAAGGGTTGAAGACTGACACAAATGTACTCTCCACCCCAGGCTCATTTCCTGAGGTCTGTTCTCCCTAGAAAAATACCATTTTTTCTCCTTCAGTACTCCAGAGAGGATGTCTTTTGTAATTTACACAAGGCTTTGCACAGCTATGTTGTCTCTGGGCTGGTAGAGGCAAATTAGGAGGACAGAAAAGAGCCTTACTCTCTTCGTGTATGGTTTCTTTGGTTTTTCAACCCGTCATCCCCCATGCCTCTCGCACCCTGCCCTGATCACCCTTTGTTCATCTACCAACTATCTTCTTTCTTTTTCTTCTCTCCCTTTGTCCTTGAGCTCTTCTGTTCTCTCTTTCTCCTTCTTTCCCTTTCCCTCCTTTCCCCTCAAATCAAGCTCTGACCACCCACTGCTAATGCATTCCTGTTCTGCCTTTTCACATCCACCAATATTTCCATTCCCCTCCTGCATCTCAGGGATGCAGTGTTCCAAACTGCCTCTCTGAATGGCCTTGGCTATGAGAAGAAACGGAGAGTTCCTGGTCAAGGAAGTAGTGATGGGGCATTAAACATCTCTTATACCAAAAATGATGTTCTTCTGTTTGGTCTTCGATTCTGAATGAAGGAAAGTTACTCTCTGTGTTAGTCTTCTTGGGTTACCATAATAAAACACTATACATTTGTTGGTTTAAACAAGAGAAACTTATTTAGCATAGTTCTGGAGACAAAAAAGTCCATGTTCAAGGTTCACGCTAGTTTAATTTTTGGTGACAACTCTCTGGCTTGTAGATAGCTACCTTCTGTCTATGTCCTTAACTGGCCTTTCATTGGTAGGTATTTGGGAAAGGGTGGTAGCAAGGTCTGGTATCTTTTCTCAGAAGGACACCGTTGTTATGTGATGAGGGCCCTAAGTAATAACCTCATTTCAACTTAGTAACTTCCCAAGAGTCTCCATTACCCAAATCATCTGCAGTGGTGTCAGGGTTTCAACATATGGATTTGATGGGACACAAACCTTCAGTCCACAAAAAGTCACTGGCCCCTCTCCTACAAGCCAAGCTCATTCTCAACCAGAATGCCTACTCCATGTTCACACTGGGAGCTGGGAGACAGATACGTCTGTCCATTGAGGCTTTAATTTCCCAATGTGCAGATGTGTCTCCTACTCCAAAATGAATTGAGATGTCTCATACCATCTCCTCACTACTATATACACTATGAAATCTCAATAGCTTTTGCTCTATTTATTTTTTGTCTCTACTTTTCACAACTGAGGACATTGAAAATCAATACAGATATCTAAAAATAAATACTAGTAATAGTCCATTGTATATATATATTTATACACCATATCTTCTTTATCTCTTCCTCAGTCACTGGATACTTGGACTGTTTCCATATTTTGGCTATGGCAGATAATGCTGCTATAAACATCAGGGTGCATTGTAGTGCTTTGAATTAGTATTTTTGTATTCTTTGGATGCATACTTAGTATGCAGTTGCTGGATTGTAGTGTAGTGCTATTTTTAACTTTTTGAGGAAGCTCCCTGTTGTTTTCCAGAGTAGCTGCACCAGTTTGCATTCCCACCAACAGTGCAAGAGGGTTCCCCTTTCTGCCATCTTTGCTAACACCTGTTTCTTGTGTTGTTGATTTTAGCCATTCTGACAGGTATGAGGTGATATCTCATTGTAGTTTTGATTTGCGTTTCTCTGATGATCAGTGATGTTGAGCACCTTTTCAACCATAAAAAGAATGATATCTTGCCATTTGCTATGACATGGGTTGTGCTGGAGAGTATTATGCTAAGGAAAATTAGTCAGTCAGAGAAAGGCAAATAGCATATGATTTCACTCATATGTGGAATTTAAGAGACAAAACAAACAAGTAAAGAGGAAAAAAGGAGCGAGAGAAGCAAACCGAGACACAGACTTTTAATCATAAAGAACAAACAGATGGTTACCACAGGGAAGGTGGGTGGGGGATGGGTTAAATATGTGATGGGGATTAAGGAATGCACTTGTGATGAGCACCAGGTGTTGTATGGAAGTGTTGAATCACTATTTTGTACACCTGAAGCTAATATAACTCTGTATGTTAACTAACTGGAATTTAAATAAAAACTTCAGAAAATGAATACAAAAAGAAGAACAAATACTAGTTACAGACCTTTATTTGAAATCCTAATTCACATGTAATTACCATACTCAAAAGAAGTCTAATGTATAATTTGAAGTATCTCAGGTATGATATGTTGCAGATTTTTACTTAATTTGAATGTTTGCCTCTTAATGTATACTTTGTATTCTTAGTTATATGCTCATAGTTAAAACAAAAACAAAACTAGAGAGATTAGTACTTTTACCAGGAATGTCTTTAGTATTCTCTGTTCTGGAAAATTCCCTGGTGAAAGTAAATGCTAATCCCATATAGTGTCTGTTACATATATCTGAGAGACATTCACTGTTTCTGTTTTATTTCTTACAGGTATTTCTTTTCTTTTTTTTTTTTTAAAGATTTTATTTATTTATGTGACAGAGAAACAGCCAGCGAGAGAGGGAACACAGCAGGGGGAGTGGGAGAGGAAGAAGCAGGCTCACAGCAGAGGAGCCCGATGTGGGACTCGATCCCGGTACGCCGGGATCACGCCCTGAGCCGAAGGCAGACGCTTTAACGACTGCGCTACCCAGGCGCCCCCTTACAGGTATTTCTTTATAGTCATACTTACTAAATGTTGCATAAATATTGGTGTGTATGTTACAAACTAAAATATGAAATTTTCTCGTATAAACTAATGTTCCTTATTAGAAGATAAGGAAAAAGAAGGGAGTGGTATGCAATTAAAACTATTTCTTTTGCATAGCCACCACAAATATTTTTTTCATTCCTGATGGAAATACCTCTATTGTTTTATTAACATTGATAATAGTTTTCAAAGCTGAACAGAAATACAATTTGACCCAGGTTCACGTGATTCCAAATTTTGCTCTTAACTTCTTTGTTATTTTGTTCTAAGGATATGAGGAACTTTTTTCAGTAAAGATGCTAAGTATAAGTTTTAGAACTTTTGATTGATTTTTATATGTTAGATATCTGCTGCATAGGAAACTTTGGGGAATGTTTTGGTATCACATAGATGGAAGGAAAGAAGTATTGATTGCATACGAAGTACCTTGTGATTTCTGTATATTTTTATTCAATCCTGGCAATAACCTGTGAGGTAAGTAGTATTATGTTCACTTACCAGAATGAGAAAATAAGGCTAAAAAAAACCATTAAGCAACTTGCCCAAATTTACTCATCTATCAAACACATCACGTCCATTAGATTGGAGAAAAGTAAAACTCTAGGAATACTATGTGTTTATGTGAATGTTGGAAAATAAAAGCTTTTATTCACTTATGATGGGAATATAAAATATTATGGTCCTAGTAACTAGTAACAAACCTAGTAATCCTATACTGTACATACATATACGATGGCCTCTTCTCAAGTCTATTGATTTTTTCTTCATCTGCGTTAAGTCTACTGATGAGCTTATGAAAGGAATTCTCTATCTCTCGTGAATTTTTTAAAATTTGTACTTTCATTTAATTCTTTTTTACAATTTTTATCTACAGCTAACGTTTCTGTCTTGTTTATAAATACTGTGCACCTTTTCTAGTGCATTTCATATATTAATTATATATTACTTTTGCACTAAGTGAATATTTTCTAATATAACATTTAAATATTTTATAGATTTTTTCACTTTTTAAATTATTTTTTTAGTACACGTTCTAGGGTTTGCCACATCCAACCTAACCTGCAATTGATGATAGATTTATACTAACAGTGCCAGGTAGCTAGGGAAATATTACTACAATGTAAATCTTCACTGCCTCCCTTTGTGCTATTGTTGTACATATTATATTTATATACTTATAAACTTAACAATACATTTTTACAATTGTTACCTTATGAATTTTTTTAAAAGAAGCTGGGGGAAGAAAGGAGAACAGTATATATTCATAGCATTTATTAAATGAACCTTATTTATCTTTTCTGGTTCTCTTCATTTGTTCCTCACATTCAAATTGGCAACTGGTGTCATTTCCTTTCTCCAAAACAGCTTTGCTCCTACCCATCATCTTCATGCTATCATTGGCAAAGATATTACATTTGTATATGTTATCCACTCAACAATATGTTTATAGGCTTATTGTTTTATATAATGATTTCAAAATTAATTAATGGAAGACAGGGAAAGAATTATACATTTATAACATCTTTTATAATTACAGAGTTATTTTATCAGTGCTGTTTCTTTGTGTGGTGTGGATCCTAATTACTTCCTGGGGTCATTTACTTTTAGTCAGAAGAACTTTCTTTGGTGTTTCTTATAAGAAGATTCTGTTAGCAACAAATTCTCTGTTTGAGTTTTCCTGGGAGTTAAATGTCTTTCTTTTGCTTTCATTTTTGAAAGGTAGTTTTGGTGGGTATGATTCTTGATTGACCATGTCATTTTCTTTCAGCACTGGAATATATCATCCCATTGCCTTCTTGTCTTCACTGTTTCCATGAGAAGTCACCTGTTAATCTTAATGGGGTCCCCTTGTATGTGGGAAGTCATTTTTTTCTGGTTGCTTTGAAGATTTTTTCTGTTTTTCAGCAATTTTACTATAATGTATTTGTTCGTGGATCTCTTTGCATTCCTTTTTTTTCATTTCAGAAAAGAATTTAATGCTAAATTACAAATATATACAAAAGCAGACAAAATAGCACATTAGCCAACTTCAACCAACTCATGGCCAATCTCGTTTCCTCTCTTCTCCCATCCACATTCCTCCTCCAACTGGTTTATTTTGAAACATATCCCAGGCGTCCTCTTATTTCATCTGTAAATATTTCAGCAAGAATTCATAATTATTTTACTTTGGTTGAAGCTTACCGTCTTCCTGCCTGCTATAGCTGTTTAATTAGCAACTACATTGCTGCAAATAAGAATGCGGAGTAGCGCCTGACCTATTTTAACGAAAATTCCTAAAGGGGCACATCACTTGGGCCTATTATCCCAACGAAGGGACTAAGGCTAGCAAAGCAAGGTTCCTGATGAAGTCCCAGTGCCCCTAGGCCCACGAGCACCAAGGAGGCGCTCCACACTCCACCAGCACCAAGGACTTAGGCTGGCGGTGGAGAGGCTGAAGGACCATCACAGAAGGCCACCCGCTGGGCATTCATGGGGGGGGGGTGGCTGTCCACGAAGGTGGAGGAGACCCTGGGAACGGGGCCCCTCTCAGTTCCAAAAATACGCCTGCCGGATGGGTGCTCACCTCCTCGGCTGCAGCCTGGCCTCCGTGACATGTCTCTACATTCATTTTACTTGGAGTTCATTGACTTTCTTGGATGTGTAAATTAATGCTTTTCATCAAATTTGGAGTTTTCAGCCATCATTTCTTTGAATATTTCTTACTCTCCTTTTCTCTCCTAATCTGTTGTTTCCATTGCTTCTATTTAGTGCACACAATGAACCCATATTTCTCTGTGGTTCTGTTCATTTTTCTTCATTCCTTTTTTGTTACCTTCGTTTATGGACATAGACTTTTCTAAGGAAAACACAGATCCCAGGATACTAAAAGACCTACATTTGACTACATAAGAATAAAATATTTATCTAGGAAGACACAAAGAAGTGGAAAAAATGGTCCATGCTCATGGATTGGAAGAACAAATATTGTTAAAATATCTGTGCCACCGAGAGCAATCCATACTTCCAATGCAATCCCTATCAGATTTGGATTTTTTTCACAGAATAGAACAAATAATCCTAAAATTGGTGTGGAACCAGAAGAGATCCCAAATAGTCAGAGGAATGTTGAAAAAAAAAAGCAAACCTGGTGACATCATAATTCCCGAGTTCAAGGTCTATTACAAAGCTATAATCATCAAGACAGTATGGTACTGGAACAAAAACAGATGCATAGATCAATAGAATAGAATAGAGAGCCCAGAAATGGACCCCCATCTCTGTGGTCAACTAATCTTTGACAAAGGAAGAAAGCATAGCTAATGGAAAAAAGACAGTCTCTTCAACAAATGGTGCTGGGAAAATTGGACAGCCACATGCAAAAGAATGAGAAACTGGACAGTTTCCTTACACCATACACAAAGATAAATTCAAAATGGATGAGAGGCCTCAATGTGAGGCGGGAATCCATCAAAATCCTAGAGGAGAACACAGGCAGCAACCTCTTCGACCTCAGCTGCAGTAACTTCTTGCTAGACATGTCGCCAAAGGCAAGGGAAGCAAAGCCAAAAATGAACTATTGGGACTTCATCAAGATAAAAAGTTTTTGCACAGCAAAGGAAATAGTCAACAAAACCAAAAGGCAACCGACTGAATGGGAGAAGATATTTGCAAATGACATATCAGATAAAGGGCTAGTATCTAAAATCTATAAAAAATTACCAGACTCAACACCCAAAGAACAAATAACCCAATTGAGAAATGGGCAGAAGACATGAATAGACATTTCTCCAAAGAAGACATCCCAAATGGCCAGCAGACATATGAAAAAGTGCTCAACATCACTTGGCATCACGGAAATATAAATCAAAACCTCAAACACCTTCCTCCTTATCTTTTAGGGAGAAATTGAGTCTTTCATCAAAAGGTTTCATTAATGCATTCATTTTTTGGTAGATTCTATTTATGAGTTTAGGGAAGATCCCATTTGTTTCTAGTTTGATCAGAGTTTTTAATCAATGGATGTTGATTTCAGTCAAATACCTTCTCTGTTCCTATTTAAGTGACCATGTGGTTTTCTCTTTAATTCTGTTCACATGATGAATTATATTAATTAATCTCCTAATGTTAAACCAACACTGCATGTCTGGAACAAAATCACCACTTTGCTATGGCACATTATTCTCTTTAAATATTGCTGAATTTACTTTTCTCATTTTTAAAAAAGATTTATTCACTTAGAGAGAGGGAGAGAGAGAGCACACATGTATGAGTGGTGGGGGAGAGGCAGAGGGAGAGGGTGAGAATCCTCAAGCAGAATCAAGGTTGAGCATGGAGCCCACCTTGGGGCTTGATTCCAAGACCCTGAGATCATGACCTGAGCCAAAACCAAGAGTCGGATGCTTAAATGACTGAGCCACCCAGGCGCCCCTATTTTTTCATTTATTATTAAGGATTTTTGCTTTCATATTCACAGGGGCTATTAGTTTTTAGGTTTCTTTCTTTTCTTTTTTTTTTTGTGTGTGTGTCTTTGGTATCAAGATTTATTTCTGACCTCATAAGATTAATCGAGCAGTATTCCCTTGTCCTCAGTTTTCTGGGAAATTCTGTGTAGGATTGGAAATATTTCTTCCTTCAAATTTGATAGAATATATCAGGAAGGCCATTTGAAGCTACAGCTTTCTGTGTGGGAGGATTTTAAATTATGAATTCAATTGTTTTCCATATTTAGGTATATTCAATAGTTTAACTTCTTTTTGAGTCAGTTTTGGTAAGTTTTATCTTTCAAACATTTTCCACTTCAACAGGTTTTCCAATTGATTTCTCTTTTAAGGTATCTTAATTTTGTTCTCTTCAATGTAAAATGAATTTTGATTTTGTCTTAGGTTGGGAGTAGATCAGGAAATCAAGAGTGCTCTTCTGATACCATCTTAGTGGCGTTGTGAATAAATCCAAAAGTTTTTTAGTATAATTTGGTGTTAATAGAAACCAATACCTTCAATATATCTATGTTTTAAGCTAGAAGTGTCAGATCTAGGAATTTATTTTAGAAATAAATAGACTTACACATTTCTAAGGACATTTATAGCATCATTTTTCATCATAAACTGAAAACAACAAGAAACAATGATCCACAGGGAGCTAGCTAATAAAGAATGGGGTATCCATATAATGGAACACTATTAAAAAAATAAAAAAAAGTAACAGCATGTGTTGATATGGGAGACTCTCTTTTATATATTGTTAAGTGAAAGAGAAAAGGTTTTAAAATAGATTTTCACAGCATTTTTGGTAAAGAATATGTAGATACATACTTATATATATATTTTTCTGATATTATATGATAATATGGTTGTGCTTGGACAATGTGAGGACTGGCAAGGAAGATCATTCCCACTTCATACCCCTTTGCACCTACTGACATTCTCAGATTTCACAGGCATATTTCAAATGAAATCCCAAATCCAGAGAAATGTTTTGTAACTGTCACTTTTTCTGTCTCACTCTAGCATAAAGCTGACTTACAATTTACATTTGTCAGTTGTTCTAGGTTGTAAATATAACTGCCTACGTTAGCCGTCTCTATGCTGTCCCTGCTTTGAGGTGCCCAGCTGGTAATCATGGACACACCATAGAAATAAATGGCTGGTGGAATCTTGTTAGAATGCAAGATGCACATATGTTCAGAAGAGTGGAAACCTGAGACAACACCAGAGAATGGACTGGAATTTGGAGGTAGAACCTCTTCCTTTTATGGGGTTAGGATCAGGAGCCTGTCTCTAAAATTACCAAAGGAGGAAACAGGTTTTGTAGAGGATTTCTGGTGAAGTTAAGGCTTTGACTGAAACAATATGCATGCTTTTTGGATATTGATGCACATTTTTGAGTTCAATTATAATGTGTCCTATTGGGGGCTAGGGGATGATGTTTTTCTCTGAGTAGGTAGAGAATCAAGGAAGAGTCTAGGATATAGGGCAGAAGGGGTGATCTGCTTAGTGCCTGAGATGTCCTTTTTGAAACCCAGACATGAGGTCCTTGGGAAGGCAGTCTTGTTATTGAAAGCCACTGATTGGTGATGTTTCACGTTTTCTCACTGAGCAAAAAGTTTAGAAAGTTCTGACACTTAATTGGTCAAAAATAGGAATAACTAAAACCTTGTTCTGTTCTCCCCAGACTGATTGCTTAGGGATGCCCTGAATCTGGGCTAATTAAGACGAGGTACCTCAATGACTAAGTCCCCTTGGGAATGAGGGTAATGGTAGGGAAAGAGAGAGAAAGAGACCCTCAGCTCCTCACAACACTATTATTTCTGGACTTTTTCCTAAGCTCTTCCTGAGCAAGTTGTTTGGGCCCCTGTGTGTGGCTCAGCAGTAGCCAGACAGCAGTTAGCCTTAGCCAAGCCCTGGAGAGCCTGAGAAGTGATGGAGAGGCCCCACCATGAAGGTGAGTGCCTTCTCATTGTCTTCCTTTAGGAAGAAAGGAGTCAAAAAAGATCACGGTGGGAGTTCCGGGCTTGGCTGTCTCCTAAAACAAGGAGGCTTGGAGTCTAAGCATGGATGAGGCTCATCTCCAAATCCCCTCCACACAGGTGAGAGCAGAGTGAGTTCTCTGTCCCAATAGTAGTGATAGACACTGCTGCTTGAGAATGTCAAGATTCTTCTATATTTTTTCACCTAGTGCTCATTATGTGGACATTGTAGAAATATAGATCACTGAGCTGTTGCAACAGTTCTGTCCTTGACCTGTTTTCCCATCGTTGAAATGCCCACAGAGACTTAGAAGAGGTTGTATGAACAAGGGAAGTGAGGAAGGGAAAATAGTAATGTGAGCCATGAAGGGAAACCAAGAAGCGTAGGCTACAGGGGCTATGGCTCAACTATTCAGGTGAGGAACAAGTACTATTTAATCATATACTACACATCCATACATCCATCATGTACCAAAAATTTATCAGCACTGCTTTATAGCTCAACAATATTATATATATAAACATGTCCCTGCTCTCATAGAGTTGATATTCTAGTGTCACAGATGAACAATGAATAAATATAATTAAATTTCCTGTCCATCTGCCTTGCTTTATATTTGCCTCAGCATGATTAGTAAACTAACACCATAATTTTAGTTACTTGTCTTGTATATGGTCTAGCACTCACCCTCCCCTTGAACACAAGCACCACAGGGCAGGGATTTTTGTTTGTTGTAGTCACTGCTGCATTTGCTTCATGTTACATGAAGGAACGAAGTAAGTACACATATCATATCAGGTCATAATAAGTGCAATGAAGAAATGCTAAAGTCCAAGAAGGAGGAAATCATTCCTAACTGAGGTAGGGTAACTGGCAAGGGTCCTCTGAGGAGATGACATTTGAGTAACAGGATGGATAAGGTGAGAGGTAGAAATTCAGACACCCGAAGAGGATACTGACCTCAGATCGTTTGTTCTCAGGGCCAGGTGCCACTTTCCCTCCCTCCCTACCCTATGCAGGGGACATGGAGTTACAGAAGAATGATTCTGCCCTGGAAGATTATCTCAAACTCCAGAGTTCTCATTTGTAGATGTTGTTGCTCCGTAAAATGGAGGTTTTTAATCTGGGGATAGCAGAGATTTTGGTCAAAAACCCTGTGCTGCTTTTCTACTACCTGAAGAGGGGTCTAGACAGTACCAGTAAGGATGAGGCATAGGGTTCAGCGTTCCATGTTTTGAACATCACTGAGAACACCATTATATCATCATGCTACAGCTAATATAAAAAGAAGTGGACAATCCCAGGATTGAGAGGCTGATCAACTCATATTCAAAACTGGCCAGTTCAAACAGTCTTATCCTCTGTCCCCTGAGAGAAGGCACATCCAGTGGTGTAAAAAGACAGGAAAAGTTTTCTTATCCCCAGTAGTGGTGAAAAAGTCTTTGCCCTTCGAGACAGGTAGTCTCGTGGTAGATTACATGTGCCCACATTCAGGTCTGGCCTTGTGCAGAGCGTGAGCAGTAGGAATGTGTCACCTGATCTTCAGGTAGGAAATAGTTTGTCAACCTAACCTGTCTTCCTTCTCTTTTGAGAGCAGGATGCTGTGGAGCCGTGTTACCAGCCTTTGATCTCTAGGTTTTACAAGGAGCAGAAACAAGGACTAAATGATGAGCAATCTGTCTAGTGCCACTGAGTTCTGCCTTCTAGGCTTCCCTGGGTCCCAAGAACTACATCACTTTCTTTTTGCTATATTCTTTTTGTTCTATTTAGTGACCTTAATAGGAAACACAGTCATCATTGTGATTGTGTGTGTTGATAAACGTCTGCGGTCTCCCATGTATTTCTTCCTTGGTCATCTCTCTGCCTTGGAGATCTTCGTTACAACCATTATCGTGCCCGTGATGCTTTGGGGGTTGCTGCTCCCTGGGATGCAGACAATATCTCTGGCTGCATGTGTCACCCAGCTCTTCCTTTACCTTGCTGTGGGGACCACAGAGTTTGCATTACTGGGAGCGATGGCTGTGGACCGTTACGTGGCTGTCTGTAACCCTCTGAGGTACAACATCATTATGAACAGCCGCACCTGCATCTGCGTGGTCATTGTATCATGGATGTTTGGGTTCCTTTCTGAAATATGGCCCGTCTATGCCACATTTCAGTTTACCTTCTGCAAGTCAAATCAGTTAGACCATTTTTTCTGCGACCGAGGGCAACTGCTGAAATTATCCTGTGATGACACTCTTTTCACAGAGTTTGTTCTTTTCTTAATGGCTGTTGTCATTATCATTGGCTCTCTGGCTCCAACAATTGTCTCCTACACTTACATCATCTCTACCATCCTCAAGATCCCCACAGCCTCGGGCCGGAGGAAAGCCTTCTCTACTTGTGCCTCTCACTTCACCTTTGTTGTTATTGGCTATGGCACCTGCCTGTTCCTGTTTGTGAAACCCAAGCAAACACAGGCAGCAGAGTACAATAAGATAGTTTCCCTGTTGATTTCTGTGTTAACCCCTCTCCTAAACCCTTTCATCTTCACCCTCAGAAATGATAAAGTCAAAGAGGCCATTCAGGATCAAATGAATTGGTGCTGTCCACTGGTCAAGGATTAAATCTCTGTACATCAGTTTTGGGTGGAAACATCATCACCAGAGTATTCACTAACCTGAAAAACCCTAGTTCCTCTCTTATCATTATCATCTTTTCAAAATCAAATAGTATATACAAAGCCCAATCAGGCCATAGAAGAAGACAAGGCAGAGAAAACTGAAACCCATTCTCTGCCCACTAGAATCTCATTCCTCAGTTTCTGATGATTCCACTATTGAACTGTGGAAGCATATCCTTGGGAAATGGGAGGATTAGAGGAAAGAAATACATATATTTTTGTAGCTTTCCAAGCTCAATTAATTTGCCTATAATCCCTTGTTGAAGATGTATTTCCTAGGGGTGAAGAAAGTGGGAGGAATGGGAGGGGACCTATGTGGCAGAATCAGAGTACCAAGGGAGAGCTGCTCACTTTGTTTATCAACTATTGTAGGGCTTTTCGTATATTTTTATGCAAGTTCTTGGTGATATGACTGTATGCACTTTAAATATTCTATGGTTATCCTCTTCTCATGTGGTTTATCATGTTATCCTGGCCCCATTGCTACTGTAAATTAAATACAATGTTACATACATTTTGCCACAGCACCAGTGTAGAGTGATGATAAGGGGATTGGCATACTTTTCTTTTAGTAAACTTGGTGATGTAAAGATATGAAATATGTTGGGATATATGGGGATTGAGACAAATAAGAATTAAATGACTTAAGTCTGGAGAGAGCATCCTCTGTTTTATAGCTGCTTCAATCAACTGTGTCTGTTGAGACTGCTCCCCGAACCAGACTGCAGTCTTCATGATGCCTTTGGTTCATTGTCTCCTAAATCCAGTGTCTCAGTATCTTGCCATAGATCTTCTCTTTGTGGAACATCAAAGGAATGAGAAGCTACCCTCCTAACTCGCAGTTCTTCAGGAATTCCTGGGCATGGCTTTTTAGCAATGTAATTGTAGGTAGTTCATAATGTTTGAGGAAGCGGTTTGAAGGAAGGTGTTGATCAAGTGGTAACACTCAGCACCTCCTGCCAGCCCTGAATTGGGTGGAGATATTGAGCCACCCTGCAGTGGATGATGGTGTTCCATAGGACTGCAAAGAGTCCTAGGTGAGGAGGCCTTCCGTTTAGTGAGGACAGGGAAGACCACCAAGTATGATCTAGTTGATTTCACTGCATAGTGGCACCAGATGAGAGTGGGGCCTTAATCCACCCATGCTCTGCTAGCCAGCCAGTGGGTTGTGGTGGGACTGCATTGGCTGGAGAAAGGGTTGAAAACTGACACAAATGTACTCTCCACCCCAGGCTCATTTCCTGAGGTCTGTTCTCCCTAGAAAAATACCATTTTTTCTCCTTCAGTACTCCAGAGAGGATGTCTTTTGTAATTTACACAAGGCTTTGTACAACCTATGTTGTCTCTGGGCTGGTAGAGGCAAATTAGGAGGACAGAAAGGAGCCTTACTCTCTTCGTGTATGGTTTCTTTGGTTTTTCATCCCATTATCCCCCATGCCTCTCCCACCCTGCCCTGATCACCCTTTGTTCATCTACCAACTATCTTCTTTCTTTTTCTTCTTTCCCTTTGTCCTTGAGCTCTTCTGTTCTCTCTTTCTCCTTCTTTCCCTTTCCCTCCTTTCCCTTTCCCCTCAAATCAAGCTCTGACCACCCACTGCTAATGCATTCCTTTTGTTCCACTTCTCATCCACCAACATTTCCATTCCCCTCCTGCATCTCAGGGATGCAGTGTTCCAAACTGCCTCTCTGAATGGCCTTGGCTATGAGAAGAAACGGAGAGTTCCTGGTCAAGTTACTAGTGATGGGGCATTAAGTTTATACCTAGACGATGTTCTTCTGTTTGGTCTTTGATTCTGAATGAAGGAAAGTTACTCTCTGTGTTAGTCTTCTTGGGTTACCATAATAAAACACTGTACATTTGTTGGTTTAAACAAGAGAAAGTTATCTAGTTTAGTTCTGGAGACTTTGAAGTCCAAGTTCAATGTTCATGACAATTTAGTGTCTAGGTGATTGCTCTCTTCCTGACTTGTAGATGAACACCTTCTTTCTATGTCCTTAGTTAGTGTTTCTTTGTTGTGTGTTTGGGGTGAGAAGGTACGTAAGCTCTGGTATCTTTTTTTATAGGGAACACAATCTCATGTGTTCAGGGTCCCGCCGAGTGACCTCTTTCATCTTATTTATCTCCTATGAGTCTCCATCACCAAATCATCTGCAGTGTGTGTCAGGGTTTCAACATATGGATTTTGAGAGCACACAGACCTTTAGTCCATAACACCATAAATGTGTCCCTGCCCTGCAGCCAAGCTTATTTTCAACCTGGATTGCTACTCCATGTTCACTCTGGAGGCTCTAATTTCTTAAACTGCAGGTATCTCCTACACAAGAATGAATTAAGTGCCTCATACCTCCCCTTCTCCACTATGTTCTCTGTGAAACCTCAGTAGCCTCTTGCTCTCTTTATTTTTGTCTCTACTCCTCATAATTCAGTTTATATTTAATCAGTTCAGGTATCCAAAATGAAATTATTAATTATAGACAATTATTTGAAGTTCTTATTTATATGGAGTTATCCATACTCAAAATAAGTCCTATGTATAGTTTGATATATGTCCTATGTAATGTATTCCAGTTTTATTTTATTTACACATTGGCCTCATAATACATATTTTGTGTTGTTAGGTATATGTTCATAGTGAAAACTAAAATACGGATGATGCTACTTTCAACCAGGAAAGGTTCTAATAGTCTCTCTTCTGGAAAAGTTCCTTGGTGACAATAAAATGCTTACTCAGTTAGTATCTATTACATATCTCTGAGAAGACATTCACCTTTTCTGTTTTATGTCATACAGGTATTTCCGTATAACCAACATTAATGATGCATAAATAATGGTGTATATTATATAAATAAAAATATGAAATTTATTTTTTTTCTCTTTTAAATGATTTTTTATTATATTATGTTAGTCACCATACAGTACATCCCCGGTTTCCGATGTAAGGCTCGATGATTCATTAGTTGTGTATAACACCCAGTGCACCATGCAATACGTGCCCTCCTTACTACCCATCACCGGTCTATCCCATTCCCCCACCCCCCTCCCCTCTGAAGTCCTCAGTTTGTTTCTCATAGTCCATAGTCTCTCATGTTTCATTCCCCCTTCTGATTACCCCCCCTTTCTTTATCCCTTTCTTCCCCTACCGATCATCCTAGTTCTTATGTTCCATAGATGAGAGAAATCATATGATAGTTGTCTTTCTCTGCTTGACTTATTTCACTTAGCATTATCTCCTCCAGTGCTGTCCATGTTGTAGCAAATGTTGAGAACTCGTTCGTTCTGATAGCTGAGTAATATTCCATTGTATATATGGACCACAACTTCTTAATCCAGTCATCTGTTGAAGGGCATCTCGGCTCCTTCCACAATTTAGCTATTGTGGACATTGCTGCTATGAACATTGGGGTGCATATGGCCCTTCTCTTCACTACGTCTGTATCTTTGGGGTAAATACCCAGTAGTGCAATGGCTGGATCATAGGGTAGCTCAATTTTTAACTTTTTAAGGGACCTCCACACTGTTTTCCAGAGTGGCTGTACCAACTTGCATTCCCACTGAAATTTATTTTGTACTAATGTTTCTATTAGGAGAGGAGGAAAAAGAAGGGAGTGTTATGTAATTAAAACTTCTATTTCTGTTGCATAGCCACCAGAATATTTAGATTCTTTTTTCCAAATTGAAATATGTCCAGTGTTTTATTAATATTGATAAAGAATTTCAAAGATAAACAGAAATGGAATTTGACACAGGTTTGTGTAATTCCAAATTTTGTACTTCTTTGTTGTTTTGTTCCATGAACATGAGAAACTTCTTTCAATAAAGATACAGAACATAACTTTTATATCATTTGATAGATTTTTCTATATCGAATATGTACTATGTAAGAAACTTTGCTGAGGGGCACCTCGGTGGCTCAGCCATTAAGCGTCTGCCTTCAGCTCAGGGCGTGATCCCGGCGTTCTGGGATCGAGCCCCACATCAGGCTCCTCCGCTGGAAGCCTGCTTCTTCCTCTCCCACTCCCCCTGCTTGTGTTCCCTCTCTCACTGGCTGTCTCTATCTCTGTCAAATGAATAAATAAAAGCTAAAAAAAAAAAAAAGAAACTTTGCTGAATGCTCTGGAATCATATATATAGAAAGAATGAAGTATTGATTGAATACTAAGTACCTTGTAATTTCTGCATAGTTTTATTCAATCCTGGCAATAACCTCTGAGGTAAGTAGTATTATGTTCACTTAATAGATGAGAAAATGAAAGCCTAAGGAGATTAAGTAACTTGCCAAAATTTGCTCAGCCATCAACCATATCACTTCCATCTGATTGGAAGAAAGAAAAACTCTTAAGAATACTAAGTGTGGATATGAATGCTTGGGAATAGGAACTTTTATACTATTTTTGGTGGGAATATAAAATATTATGGCCCAAGTAATTAGGTGATAGCACACTTAGGAATCATGCTGTGCATATATGATGTGGTCTATTCTCAAGTCTGTTGATTCTTTCTTCAGCTTTGTTGAGTTTACTGATAAGCTAATGAAAAGATTTCTTGGGGCGCCTGGGTGGCACAGTGGTTAAGCGTCTGCCTTCGGCTCAGGGCGTGATCCCGGCATTATGGGATCGAGCCCCACATCAGGCTCCTCTGCTATGAGCCTGCTTCTTCCTCTCCCACTCCCCCTGCTTGCGTTCCCTCTCTCGCTGGCTGTCTCTATCTCTGTCAAATAAATAAATAAAATCTTTAAAAGAAAAAAAAGAAAAGATTTCTTTTTCCCTCTTGCAATATTTTTTTAATCTATAATATCTTCATTTGATTCTTTCTTATAGTTTTTATTTCTCTGCTGAAATTCTTCCTCGTTCATGCATGTTGGCCACCTTTTCCATTCTATTATATCTCATATTAACCATAGTTATTTTATTTTTACATTAAGCGAATATTTACTAGTATAACATTTTATGTATTTGGATTATAATATGCTTTATTGTTAAATTAAAGTATAATTAACATACAATGATATATTAGTTTCAGATGTACAACATATTGATTCAACTATTCTATACATTACTTAGTGCTCACCACAATAAGTATAGTCACCACACAACATTATCACAATATTACTGACTATTCCCTATGCTGTGCTTTTCATCTCCATGACTTATTTTTTTTCCTAACTGAAAGTGTGTACTTTTTAACCCTGTTTATCTATTTCACCCATCCCTCCACCCACCTCTCCTTTGGCAAA
This sequence comes from Ursus arctos, assembly GCF_023065955.2. NCBI lineage: Eukaryota > Metazoa > Chordata > Mammalia > Carnivora > Ursidae > Ursus > Ursus arctos. The sequence continues at coordinate 90,829,269 of NW_026622985.1, read as the reverse complement.
CACATTTCTTCTATAGTGATGAGTTTTTTTGGTTTGTTTGATTGTTTTGTTTGTTTGTTCATCTGTTTTACTTTTTAGACTCCACATATAAGTAAAATCCTATGGTATATGTCTTTCTCTGCCTGACTTATGTCACTTAGCATATTACTCTCTAGGTCTATCAATGTTGTCTCAAATGCAAAGAGCTCATTTTTTAATTATATATATATATATATATATACACACCACATCTTTATCCATCCATTTATTGATGGGCACTTGAGTTGCTCCCATATCTTGGCTATTAAATAATGTTGCAATAAACATAAGGATGCATATATCTTTTCTAATTAGTGTTTTCATATTCTTTTTATGATTATGTTATATTAGTCAACATACAGTACATCATTAGTTTTTGATGTAGTGTTCCATGATTCATTGTTTGCATATAACACCCTGTGCTCCATGCAATACTTGCTGTCCTTAACACCCACTAATCTGCTACCCCATCCCCCACCCTCCTCCCCCTGAAATTCTCAGTTTGTTTCCCAGAGTCCATAGCCTCTCATGGTTCATCTCCCCCTCTGATTTCCCCCTTTCAGTTTTCCCTTCCTTCCCCTAACGTCCTCTGTGCTATTCCTTATGTTCCACATATAAGTGAAACCATATGATAATTGTCTTTCTCTGCTTGACTTATTTCACTTAGCATAATCCCCTCCAATTGCATCCATGCCGATGCAAATGGTGGGTATTCATCCTTTCTGATGTCTGAGTAATATTCCATTGTGTATATGGACCACATCTTCTTTATCCATTCATCTGTTGAAGGGCATCTCAGCTTCTTCCATACTTTGGCTATTGTGGACATTGCTGCTATGAACATTGGGGTGCACGTGCCCCTTCTTTTCACTACATCTGTATCTTTGGGGCAAATACCTGGTAGTGCAATTGCTGGGTTGTAGGGTAGCTCTATTCTTAACATCTTGAGGAACCTCCATGCTGTTTTCCAGCGTGGCTATACCAGCTCACATTCCCATCAGCAGTGTAAGAGGGTTCCCCTTTCTCCCCATCCTCGCCAACATTTGTTGTTTCCTGCCTTGTTAATTTTTGCCATTCTAACTGGCGTAAGGTGGTATCTCATTGTGGTTTTGATTTGTATTTCCCTGATGGCTACTGATGTTGAGCATTTTTTCAAGTGTCTGTTAGCCATTTGTATGTCTTTTTGGAGAAGTATCTGTTCATGTCTTCTGCCCATTTTTTGAATTGATTATTTGTTTTTTGGGTGTTGAGTTTGAGAAGTTCTTCATAGATTTTGGATACCAGCCCTTTATCTGTAGTGTCAGCAAATATCTTCTCCCTTTTGGTGGGTTGCCTCTTTGTTTTGTTGACAGTTTCCTTTGCTGTGCAGAAGCTTTTCATCTTGATGAAGTCCCAAAAGTTCATTTTCACTTTTGTTTCCCTTCCTTTGGAGATGTATCATGAAAGAAGTTGCTGTGGCCGATATCGAAGAGGTTACTCCCTACTCTAGGATTTTGATGGATTGTCTCACATTTAGGTCTTTCATCCATTTTGAGTTTATCTTTGTATAAGATGTAAGAAAATGGTCGAGTTTCATTCTTCTGTAAGTAGCTGTCCAATTTTCCTAGCACCATTTATTGAAGAGACTCTTTTTTCCATTGGATATTTTTTCCTGCTTTGTCAAAGATTAGTTGACCATAGAGTTGAGGTTCCATTTCTGGAGACTCTATTCTGTTCTATTGATCTGTGTGTCTGTTTTTGTGCCAATACCATGCTGTCTTGATGATCACAGCTTTGTAATATAGCTTGAATTGTGGCATTGTGATGCCCCCAGCTTTGGTTTTCTTTTTCAACATTCCATTGGGGATTCAGGCCTTTTTTTGGTTCCATACAAATTTTAGAATTGTTTGTTCCAGCTCTTTGAAAAATGCCAATGGTATTTTAAAGGGATGGCATTGAAAGTGTAGATTGCTCTGGGCAGCATAGACATAAACAATGTTTATTGTTCCAATCCATGAGCATGGAATGTTTTTCCATCTTTTTGTGTCTTTCTTTTGTAAGTGTTCTGTAGTTTCTAGAGTATAGATCCTTTACCTCTTTGGTTAGGTTTATTCCAAGGTATCTTATGGTTTTGGGTGCTATTGTAAATGGAATCAATTCCCTAATTTCTCTTTCTACAGTTACATTATTAGTGTATGGAAAAGCAACTGATTTCTTCATTGATTTTGTATTCTGCCATGTTACTGAATTACTGTATGAGTTCTAGTAATTTGGGTGTGGAGTCTTTTGGGTTTGACTTTTGACAAGTCTTTTGACAGTGTGACTTCTTCTTTGCCAATTTGAATACCTCTTATTTCTTTTTGTTGTCTGGTTGCTGATGCTAAGACCTCTAGTACTATGTTGAACAATAGTGGTGAGATTGGGCATCCCTGTTGTGTTCCTGATCATAAGGGAAAAGCTCTCAGCTTTTTCCCATTGAGAATGATATTCAGTCTGGGCTTTTCATAGATTGTTTTTATGAAATTGAGGAATGTTCCCTCTATCCCTACTCTCTGAAGGGTTTTAATCAGGAAAGGGTGCTATATTTTGTCAAATGCTTTTTCTGCATCAATTGAGAGGGCCATATGGTTCTTGTCTTTTCTTTTATTAATGTGCTCTATGAAGTTGATTGATTTGCGAATGTTGAACCACCCTTGCATCCCAGGAATAAATCCCACCTGGTCGTGATGGATAATCCTTTTGATGTACTGTTGGATCCTATTGGCTAGGATCTTGCTGAGTATTTTTGCATCCAGGTTCATCAGGGATATTGGTCTGTAATTCTCCTTTTTGATGGGGTCTTTGCCTGGTTTTGGGATCAGGGTAATGCTGGCCTCATAGAATGAGTTTGGAAGTTTTCCTTCTGTTTCTATTTTTTGAAACAGCTTCAGAAGAATAGGTATTATTTCTTCCTTAAGTGTTTGGTAGAATTGCCCTGGGAAGCCATCTGGCCTTGGACTCTTATTTTTTGGGAGATTTTTTATTACTGCTTCAATTTGGTTACTGGTTATTGGTTTATTCAGATTGTCAATTTCTTCCTTATAAGTTTCCAGGAAGGCATCCATTTCTTCCAGGTTGCTTAATTTGTTGGCATATAATTGCTGATAATTTTTAATAATTGTTTCTGTTTCCTTGGTGTTGGTCATGTTCTTTCCCCTTTCATTCATGATTTTATTAATTTGGGTCCTTACTCTTTTCTTTTCGATAAGTCTGGCCAGAGGTTTATCAATCTTATTAATTCTTTCAAAGAACCACCTTCTAGTTTCGTTGATCTGTGCTACTGCTTTTCTGGTTTCTATTTCATTGATCTCTGCTCTAATCTTTATTATTTCTCTTTTCCTGCTTGGTTTAGTTTTTATTTGCTGTTCTTTCTCTAGTTCCTTTAGATGTAAGGTTAGCTTGTGCATTCAGGATTTTTCTACTTTTTTTGAGTGAGGCTTGGAGGGCTATGTATGTCTCTCTTTGGATAATCTTTGCAGTTTCCCATAGGTTTTGGACTGATGTTTTCATTCTCATTGGTTTCTGTGAATTGTTTAAGTTTTTCTTTGATTTCCTTGTTGACCCAAACATTCTTTACCAAGTTGGTCTTTAACTTCCAAGTGTTTGAATTTCTTCCAAATTTTTTCTTGTGATTGAGTTCCAGTTTCAAACCATTGTGGTCTGAAAATATGCAGGGAATAATCTCGGTCTTTTGGTATCAGTTGAGACCTGATTTGTAACCCAGTATATCATATATTCTGGAGAACGTTCCATGTGCATTAGAGAAGAATGAGTATTCTGTTGTTTTAGGGTGGAATGTTCTGTATATATCTGTGAAGTCCTTCTGGTCCACTGTGTCATTCAAAGCTCTTGTTTCTTTGTTGATATTCTGCTTAGATGATCTGTCCATTGCTGAGAGTGGAGTATTGAGGTGTCCTACTATTAAAGTATTATTATCAGTATGATTCTTTATTTGGTTAATAGTTGGCTTATGTAGTTGGCTGCTCCCATGTTGAGGGCATAGATATTTGCAATTGTTAATCTTCTTGTTGGATAGACCCATTAAGTATGATATAGTGTCTCTCTACATCTCTTACTACAGTCTTTGGCTTAAAATCTAATTTATCTGATATGAGAATTGCTACCCCAGCTTTCTTTTGAGGTCCGTTAGCATGAAAAGTGGTTCTCCATCCCCTCACTTTCAATCTGGAGGTATCTTTAGGTTCAAAATGAGTCTCCTGTATACAGCATATGGATGGGTCATGTCTTTTATCCAATCTGCAACCCTGTGCCATCTCATGGAAGCATTTAGACTGTTCACATTGAGAGTGACTACTGAAAGGTATGATTTTAGTGCCATCATATTGCCTGTGAAGTCCCTGTTTCTATAGATTGTCTCTGTAAATTTCTGGTCTATATTGCTCTTGGAGTCTTTTTTCTTTTGTAGAATCCCCCTTAATATTTCTCTCAGTGCCGGCTTGATTGTCACATATTCTTTCAGTTTCTGCTGGTCCTGGAAGCTCCTTGTTTCTCCACCCATTCTGAATGACAGCCTTGCTGGATAAAGTATCCTTGGCTGCATGTTCTTCTCATTTAGTACCCTGAATTTGTCTTGCCAGCCCTTTCTGGCTTGCCAGGTCTCCATGGACAGGTCTGACATTATTCTGATGTTCCTCCCTCCTCCATATGTAAGAAATCTCTTCCCCCTAGCTGCTCTCAGGATAGCTTCCTTGGCTCTAAAATTGCAAGTTTTGCTAATATATGCTGGGGTTTAGTCTGTTCTTATTGATCTTGGGAGGGGTCCTCTCTGCCTCTTGGACACGAATACTTGTTTCCTTCCTTAGATTAGGAAAGTTCACAGCTACAATTTTCTCAAATATACCTTCTAGTCCTTTCTCTCTCTCCACTCCCTCAGGGATCCTAATAATTCTGACATTGTTATGTTTCATGGTGTCATTGATCTCTCTGAGTCTGTTCTCATGGGCTTCCGGCTATCTATCCCAGGCCTTCTCAATTCCTTCCTTTCTATCATCTTATCTTCTAGCTCACCAATTCATTCTTCTGCCTCATTTACCCTGGATGTCAGGGTATCCAGTTTAGACTGCATCTCATTCATAGCATTTTTAAGTTTGGCCTGATCAGATCTCATTTCTGTCCTTAGAGATTCTATATTGTTGCTATTATTTTTCTTAAGCCTAGACATTGACTTCATAATTGCTACCCTGAAGTCTATTTCTGACATCTTTCTTATATCCACATCCATTAGTTCTGTAGCAGAAGCCATAGTCTCTGGTTCTTTTCTTTGTTGGGAGTTCCTCCTTTTAGTTATTCTGTTGAGGGGAGGTTGAGGGAATGTACAGAGTCCAAAGTATTAACCACGACCCAAAGAAGATGCACCCGTTTTATGGGGGCCCTAGGGTTGTTGTCCTCTTATTCTTCCAGCCTGTCTTCTGGACGAGGGGCCTACCACACTGTTACTCAGGCAACCCTGCTTGGGCAGAGATGCCCTGCCCCCTGTTGGGGGAGTGGGCTCAGCGGAAACCAGTTTTTTTAGCTTTTATTCTCTGGCAGCTTTCTGCATCTCTTCTGAGAGTCAGAGCAAAAATGGCCTTCCCAAACCTCTGTCCCAGAGCAGAGAAATCATAGTCTGGTCTTCACTGAGCTCTCCAGGACACACAGTCTCTGTTTCTGTAAGCACTGCTAAAAACCACAGCCTCCCGGGTGCACCCACATTTCCATGATCCTGTCTGGGGGCTGCTCTAAAGCCCTTTCCCAGCCGCTACTGCTCTGCAAGTTTGTGCCCAGACCCCAGCGCAGGACACTTTTGCGCTCTGGTGTTATATCACTTCCCAGGCGCCAGGTTATGGCAGTTCCCTCCCCCTTCTGTTTATCTTCCGATATCTGCCTGCAGATTCACGACTCCACCCTTCATACCTCACAACTGGCAGTTTTTCTGCTTGTAGAGATCCAGATACATATTCTTATATCAGGCTGATTTCATGGGTGTTCAGAATGGTTTGGTAGATATCCAGCTAAATTCAGGGGACTAGTTGAAACAGGGTCCCCTACTCCTCCACCATCTTGTCTCCTTTTTCCTCATTTTTTTTAAACGTTTTTAATTTATTCATTTGAGAGAGAAAGCAAGTGAGCAAGAGCGTGACCATTTGGGGGGGGGGAGGGTCAGAGGGGAGAAGCAAACTCCCCAATGAGCAGGGTGCCTGATGTGGAACTTGATCCAGGACCCTGAGATCATGACCTGAGCCAAAGGCAGATGGTTAACCAACTGAGCTACCCAGGCGCCCCAGTATTTTCATTTTCTTTGGGTAAGTACGCAGTAGTGGAATTATGGATTATATGGTATTTCTATTTATATTTTTTTGAGGAGACTCCGTACTGTTTTTTACAGTGGCTATACCAATTTACATTCTCACCAGTTGTGCACAAGTATTCCTTTTTCTTCATGTCCTTCCCAACACTTGTTATTTCTTGCATTTAAAAAAAAATTTTAGCCATCCTGACAGGTGTAAGATGATATCTTATTGTGGTTTTGATTTGCATTTCCCTGATAATTAGTGATGTGGAGCATTATTTCATGTGTCTGTTGACCATCTGAATGGCTTCTTTGGAAAAATGTCTATTCAGGATCTTTTTCCATTTTTAAATTGGATTATTTGGGTTTTTGTTGTTGAGTTGTATTGTTTTTTAATATATTTTAGGTATTAGCCCCTTATCAGATACATCATTTGCAACTATCTTCTCCCATTTGGTAGGTTGCCTTTATAATGTGTTGATGGTTTTCTTCACTGTGCAAAAGCTTTTTATTTTGATATCTTTATTGATTGTTTTCTTTTTAAAGTTTAAAACTTTTTAAAGTGTGCTTTTGTTTTTTTTTTAGGTGATGCTGTATGGCTCACCATGTTCATCTTAACTTAGAATTGACTTAGATTTATACTAACAATGCCAGTTAGCTAGGGAAACATTACTCCTATGTAGCTCTCTCCCATTCCTCCTTTTCTTACTATTATTACATGTGTCTGTATAGTTGCAAACTTAGCAATACATTGTTGCAATTATTACTTTATATATTTTTATTTTTTAATGTTTTACTTTATATATTTTTTAAAGAACCTGGGAGGAAAAAGGAGAGCTAGTATGTATTTATAGCATTTGTAATATTAACTTTATTTACCTTTTCTAGTACTCTTCATTTTTTCCTCAGATTCAAGTTGCCATTTGGTGTCAATTTCTTTCTCCAAAATAGCTCTGCCTTTACCCATCTCCTTCATGCTGTTATTGGGAAATATATTACATTTCTTTATGTTATCCACTCAGTGATACAACTATGTACTTATTGTTTTATACAGTTGCTTTTTAAATCAGTTAGTAGAAGGCAGGGGAAGAAATATACACTTACCCTGTCATTTATCATTACAGAATTACCTTTACCAGTGCTGTTTCTTTGCATGCATATGGATTCTAATTGCAGCCTGAGGTCATTTGCTTTTGATTGAAAGAGGTTTCTTCAGTATTTCTTCTTCTTTTTTTTTAAAGATTTATTTTATTTATTTTAGAGAACACGGGGAGAAGGGGCAGAGGGAGAGGGAGAGAGAGAATCCCAAGCAGAATGCCCACTGAATGTGGAGCGTGAGGCAGAGCTCGATCCCAAGACCCTGAGATCATGACCTGAGCCAAAGTCAAGAGTCAGTCACTCAACCAACTGAGCCACCCAGGTGCTGCTCTTCAGTATTTCTTGTAAGAAGGGTCTCTTAGCCATAAGATCTCTGTTTTCATTTTTCTGGCAATATCTTTCTTTTACTTTCGTTGTTGAAAGAGTTTGTGGATATAAGATTCTTGATTGACTATGCATTTGTTTGTTTGTTTATTCATTATTTAAGTATAGTTTACACACAATGTTTGTTTTAATTTCAGATGTACAACATAGTTATTGACTTTTTTTTTCTCCTTTCAGCACTCTGAATATAGCATCCCATTGCCTTCTGGTCTTAAATGTTTTAAAGAGAAGTCAGCAGTTAACCTTATTGGGATCCTTTTTTACATGAAAAGTTTTTCTCTTGCTGCTTCGATTTTTTTTTTTTTTTGTCTTTTAGAAAATGTATTATTATGTTTTAGTTTGTGGATTCTTTGAATTTACTTTACTTGGATTTCATTGACCTTTTTGGATGTGATTATTAATGGTATTAAAATTTAGAAAATATTTAACCATTATTTCTTTAACTATTTTTTTTTTTACTATCTTTTGTACCTCTTCTATGCTTCTAGTGCTCTCATTATATATATATATGCTGGTGAACTTAATGGAGTCCCATATTTATCTGAGGTTTTGTTCATTTTTCATCATTATTTTTTCTCTCTGTTTTTTGTGTTTCATAATTCCTGTTGATCTGTCTTCAGGTTTACTAATTTATTTTTCTATCAGTTAAAAATCTACTGTTGAGCTCTTCTACTGAATTTTTAATTTCACTTATACTTTTCAACTCTTGAATTCCCATTTGATTTTTTTTTAAATTTTGATCTCTTTGTTGATATACTTGTGGAGAAATTTTGTCGACATATCTTCCTTTACTTCTTTAAACGGTTTTTTCCTTTGGTTCCTTGAACATATTTATATGGCTACTTTCATATTTATAATGGCTACTTTGTTTTTTGTTGTTGTTGTTTTTTTAAGATTTTATTTATTTATTTGACAGAGAGAGAGGCAGCCAGTGAGAGAGGGAACACAAGCAGGAGGAGTGGGAGAGGAAGAAGGAGGCTCCCAGCAGAGCAGGGAGCCCAATGTGGGGCTCGATCCCAGGACACTGGGATCAGGCCCTGAGCTGAAAGCAGACGCTTAACGGCTGAGCCACCCAGGCGCCCCTATAATGGCTACTTTGAAGCCTATGTCTGTTAAGTGTAATATCTGGCCCCTGTATAAGCAGCTTCTGTTGTGTGCTTTTCCTGTTGTGTATATTTCATACTTTCTTGTTTCTTTGCACGTCTTGTAATTTTTCATTGAAAACTAGACATTCTAGATATTTTAGATATTATATGGTAACATTCTGGATACTGGTACCCCACCTCAGGGGCTTGTTGTTATAGTTTGCTTGTTGATTTGTTTAGTGTCCTGGCTGGACTATTTTAGTGAAGTCCATTTCCATAGCAATGTGTATCCTCTGGTGTCACTCCTTAGAGGCCACCGTCTTAAACATATACACAGTCTCCCTGATATAACAGTAATTTTAACAGTATTCTCTTTGTCTCTTTCCCTGATCACACCCAGTTATTAGGCTCTACTGATTGCTGGCTAATTCTTCTATTGTCTTCGACAATGTCCTGGGGCATAAATTGCTTCATAGTCTGATCCAATTAACTTAGGATTCCTTTACAGAGGTAATTTTTGAGGTCAGAGTTTGACATTTATTCTGACCCTAGGAAGGCATTTCTTAGTTGTCTCTTTCTCTGTTTCTCTCTGGTAAACTAACTGCCCTATACTTTTCTTTGAATCCCTTGTGAGGTTACCAGACTCCTCCTTTGCCCACCACCAAAACCTTTATTGTTTTTGAAAGAACCCTTAGGCTTGAACTTCCTCACACTGTTTCAAATACCTTCAGAGCTGCTCTTCCCCTGGGAAAAATATCTGAGCCATGACTGTGTAACTGGGATTGCAGACTGTAGTGCAATCCTTTCTAAGTGATACCCTGCTTTAGTTGTAGGGTGCTGGGCAATAGCAATAGTTTTTGAACTTTTTGGTTTGCCTCTCCTGCTTTGGAAACTCTGTCCTATGAGTGAGGATGTAGAAAGGTGATTGGGGCCCTCATATTCTCAACATGCTGCTCCTGAGGTAGAGCCTCTGCTCTATGAATGGAAACCGAGTAAAGCAGGGAGTCCCAAACCATTTTCTGCACTGTCCTAGAAATTAGCTTCTGCAACATGTAGTTGTGGGGGAGGAAGAGGCAGACCCATGCCTCTTTTGGGAAAATGCCATAGCACTTAACTTGAAGCTGGGGATAAGGGAGCCCACGGTTCTTGGCTGTACCTGCCTGGAGTGGAGTTTCCATCATACTGAATTGGGAAGGGGGAGGAAAGTGTTGGGTCATGGTTCAAGTGCCATAGACTCTTGATGTTCTGGCCAGATTCTCTTAATAAACATTTCTTCACTTAATATATGCCTTTAGTACAATTTCTAGGGACATTAAGTGGTTTTTAAAATTATAATTCCCACAAATTAATGCTTGTTTAACTAGCCAGTCAGTCTGCAGAGTTCCCTTGTTAATTATAGTTGTTTTAAGGTCTCTCATTGATAGCTCCAATACCTGGATCTGCTCTGAATTTAGTTATGTGACTTTCTCTTAAAAATGGGTTATTTTTCCTCTGTGTGCATGTGTGTGTCATATGTTTTTAAATTAAATGCTATACACTATATGTAGAACAGTTGAGTCTGAGGTAAATAGTATTTATGCCTGGAAATAGGCAAACCTCTTCTTTGGTCCATTTATAGGTTTGAGGGGTTCAGTTAATGTGGTGAGGACGATGAGCTGGATTGGGGGTATTTTGTTGTCTTTAGTGAACCAGATGCTTCAAATTCCTTTAGTGGTGGGCTGCTGTGTCTTGGTCTTAGAGTATCTAGACTGGATATATACATTATTGGATTTAACAGAATACAATAATCACCTTGATACTTTATATTTGTGAAATGTTTTAAAAACTTCACAGTGATATTAGAACTGTTTTTGACATTGTTTACCTTTCCTTGCTCTAGCCATAGATATATTGGTATGACAGATAATCCCCTATCTCCTGGCCATTGTCCTCAGTATGCTGAGACAGTCTAGTTTTGGTGAAACATTTTTTTCACTACGCTTTCTCCCAAATTTATTTTCTATTAATCTCAAAGGCACAAATGTGCATGGTTTAAAACAGAGTTTCTCACAAAATCACCTATTTACACCAATGTTCTCTTTATTTCCCTGGACTTCCAGGCATCTTCTTCCATATGCTTAGCACTAAATACCATTCTTTGAAAATTGACCAGGTTTTAAATCTGTTTTCTCTTCTTCACCACTAAATAAAGACTTCTCTTTTCTAGAATTAAGAGAGTTGGCTTGAACTTTTTAAAAACTTACTTTTATCTTCTATTCATTTTTTACGAATAGGATGTTAACAGCTGTACTGAAGACAACAAAAACTGTTCTAACTTTATAAAGATTAATCTGACTCTAACCTTACACACACAAGCAACTAAATTATCTATAACTCCCTTGAAATTTGCTTGTTGTTGGAATCTTCTCTCTAGTTACTTAAGACAATTCCATTTGTATATGAGATCTGTCTCTCACTAGATATAAAAAAAAAACTATGTCTTCTCTTAAGTGACTTTTTGGAAATTGTTGTGGAAATGGAAGTTTTGGTACCCCCTTCTCAGCATCTCTTCTGCCAGCTCACTGAACTATCCCCCAGCTATTGTGAGAGTTGGGGGCAGCCAACTGCTCCTCTTCCAGAGAATTGCCCTTGGCTGGACAGGAGCCCCCTCACACAGGAAGTTTATAACCCCCACTTCTCCAGAGAAAGACTGACTGGCAGAGAGATACAAAAAGCCATTACATTTGTCTCAACATGAGACCAACTCTGTGGAGCTATTCCTTTGTCAAAAGTCCTATGGGACGAGGCTGAACTAGCCCCCAGTTGAGACCACATCTTTAATTAGCCTTCTTTCCTTGCCCTGTTCTGCTTTCCTTGCTCTTCCTTTCCAGAGAGCACTCCCCCCATAAATCACTTCCTCAGGAATCCCTGTCTTAGACCATTTCTAAGGAATCCAGTCTAAAGCAGTTGGTATTGGAAGTGGTCTTGAAAGCAGGCACAAATGAGGGGGAGTCTGGAGATGGATCACTTGTTGGTCAGAAGTCAATCATTGGCAGTTTCGATAGACCCTAGAATGATTACAATGATATATTAAAGGCAATTGTTAAGATTTTTCACTCTGGTAGACTAGTATCTGAGAGGTTCATGGAAAATAGTAGCTATAAGGACAATGGAATTTGATATATTTTGTGAAATGCTATTGTTTAGGAGAGAAAATGGCAGGCTCAGCTCTTTTTAAAGCTAAGCGTGAGACTCCCAGTGTCTTCGGTGACAACATTGAAGAGACACTCACTCTCTGTAGTCAAAGGACTGACAGAGTGAAGAATAGACACAGAATTTAATTATAAAAGTAATGTCATTTCAAAGAAGGCTCATTTAGCCTTGCACACTCTCCTGTTCCAAAGACAGGGCCTTGATAGGAAATGAGTGGAACCCCTCAGTCTCAGTGTGTATCACCCCTCAGTATGAGGATTTTGAGGTAGATACAGGTGAGAGCTTTGAACACCCAGATTCCTCTGAACTCTCTTGATCTGCAGAAATGATGCACTCCCCTGTTGGAAAGATACGCTCCCTCCATTCCTTTAGGATTGTAAGAGGTCAGATAACGCACAGGCCTTATCTGACAATGCTATCTTCCTCAGCATCTGTATCCATCTCTTCTCCTTCCACCAGATTCACAAATTAGGTTTAATCTTCACATAAACTAGGGAAGAGCCCAAACTGCTAACAGAGGAGTGATACACATCAAAGTTTCTGCAAGAACTGACTAACATGCACTAGCAAGCACTAGAAAAGCCTGCCCAGGAGTGAGTCTAGAGGGTGGTGGATCAAAGCAGTGATTGAAACTTAAATCTGAACAAGAGAGAGTTTGTTGATATGGAACCACTCCCGCTTCATGCAGGATTAAAACCTTCCCCAGGGTCCGGGGGAAAAGGTCTAATATATGCTATTTTCTGACTCACAGAATTTTGAAAAAAGTGACAGCCTTCATTAAATTAAGTAGAAATGCCAAAAATTGCCTTCAAAGACTCTGAAGAAAAGGATCAAAAGGCTTGGAAAAGTAGAAATGTATAACGGGGCTATTATATAAGACTGAGAAACCACCAGTTGGCTGTATTGCTTGGGAGAGAGGCTTGGAGGATACTCTGCTCTGTAAGGTGATAAAACTGTATGGTTAGAGAGAACATCAGCTAAGGCTGTTGTTAGGAGATGCTGTTATAGAACTTGGCTTCCTAATGGTAAGGGGATACAGGTAACCAGAATGGGAGAGGCCACATGGCAACACTTGACTGTCTGATGCAAAGTGCACATACTTCTTCTATTAAGCAGCAAGGTCAAAATGGCAAACAGGAGGAGTTTGAACTGCATCTTTGGATATGGCAAACAGAACACGATATTCATGGGGCAAGATATATGGGCAACCAACAAGAGTACTGCTTAGTGTACATAACTGAAAGAAATCAAGAATGAAGGTGAAGGCGGAGATCAGCTACTCCAATGGAGTCATGATCCCTTCGCCCAGTCTCCCGATTTGAACCAGCTCTCAACTCCAGTATCATATAAAATGGTGTGAATAAAAGAGTGAGAAGCACCAGAGTGTGAAGCACCAGAGGCAGGACCCTGTGATACCATAGCAAATATATTCAGTGTGATTTCCCCAGACTTGCCCCTAAAGCCTATAACCATTTAGGGTAACCATCCCTGAAGAAAGGGGAATACTCAGATAAGAGCTTTAAGATACGGTATGAATTAAAGCTTATACTCAGGGATGTAAAGCACCATCTCTTATTAGGGAAACATGTGGGAGCCAGGTAGGTAATGGAGTTTGGATCCAAATATCTCAGAGTGGTTTCACTGAATTCATCTATTTTTAACTTTCCTTCCTCCTCTTGTTTTCTTTTCCATTTTCCCTCTTTCTCTCTTTTCTTTTACTCTCCTCTTCCACCCTTCCAATTCCCAAACTCTCTCTGCTCCTCCATCTCCCCCTCCCTCTCTCCCTCTTTCACACACACAAACTGCAAATGAGCACTCACTCTGCATCAGGCCCTATGCTAGGCACTGAGAATTCAGAGATGAGGTCCAGGCTCTTCCATCATGGAGCTCACAGTGCAAGGAGGAAGGGGTTGATTCAGGGAGCAGCCCAAAGTGATAGGGTCCCCCACAGAGTCATGCACGGGGGTGGGGGGGGTGGTGTCAGCATAGAGGGAGAGCCTCCAACTCAGCCAGGAGGGAGTAAAATAAAGGAATGATTCTCAGAATCAATCACGTTTGATTTCATGCTTGAAAAGAAAAGTGAGCATTGTCGGACAGAAAATGGGAAATACCCATTGTTTTTATTCTCGTTTTCAACCGGACCTGACTTCCTTCAAGGTTAACCTCTTGGCATGTATTCCTAGTCACGTTAAATGGATGTTTCAGAGTAGATGCAGCTGGTGTTCAATCAACCATGAGAACATTCAGAAGGCCATCTTGTAAGCAGGAACTTCGCCCTCAGAAGTTTGGATTCTAGAAAATAACTGGCTTCTGCCAGATTACGTTATTTCTCTTTCACAGATGAGCTACCTTCCTAGAGCCTCCTGGAACACTCCAAGATCGAGTAGAAAACTGTTCCAGTTAGAGAAGCTATAAATGCAGAAGAGAAGCTTTCCCAGGAGCCCAGATTCTTTTCCTGAATCCCCTCTTGCCTTTGGAAGATGATTAATGGAGAAACATGAAATTTATAACCAGACTTAGGTTCAAGTTTTTGCTCTACCATTTCTGAGTTGTGTGACCCCAGGTCAGATATCCAACCTCCCTGAATATTACAGGGTTGACCTCTGAGGAAGCTGGAGAAAATTTAAAATATGATATTTAAAGGAACAGGTACATATCAAATCCTCAATCAATGCCAAAGGTGGAACTGAGATTATCTGGACTTTTCTTTTACATAAATCATTGTCCAAATTAACATAGCTAGTCAATATTCATGCCAGAAATTAAACTTGGGTCTGCCAAATTATAAGGCAGAAGATGGACTGAGGAGCAAAAAGTACAAGGCAGAGTATATACTGAACAGGCAGGTTCATGGTAACAAACACTACAAATTGCTTAGGTTGCTTAGAAATCGGTGGAAATCAAGAAAGATCCATGGTCAAATCCTAAACATAATTTTCCAGGGAACAGAAGTGTAGCTAAAATATGAAAGAAAAAAACAAACAAACAGATGAGCGTTGGTAGATGAAGGGGTCTGTTGATTGATCTATAGGCAGGACTACAGACTCAAATTAGGATGAGCCCTCTCTCAGGGAGCAGGCCAGATGTGATGGGCGCAGGAGGCTGGGGAGGATGGGGTCCATACTGCAGACGTAACATCTCCCTGACAAGCCTAGTGAGGGTTATTCTGTTCTTTCTAAGTGTATGAGATCTGTTTCTTTATAAGTGGGATATTTGAGGGCCAAGCCACATTAAGGAAAAAGGAGACCACACCAAAATGTTGCTGTGGTGATTTGGGGCCTCTTAAGAGAGGAAAGTGGTGTTGATGAAGTGATGCTTCTAGAATATTGTGTGTGACAGAGTGAGACAGCATGTAAGCTGTCTGGTAGCCCTTGCTGAACTATGGGGTGAATTATCCAAAAAAACATGTTGAAAGAAGTCGGTGTGCACAAGTAAGGTGTTTAGGGAGATTGAAAAACAAAAAAGAATTAGGAAAAGGTTGACCACATTTAGTAATATGGTAAATTGGCCAATCTATTACTTACACGGGGGTTATAATGATGATTCTTTCCCCTTGAGTTAAAATAAAAGTATAATGCATTGGTGTAATTTCAAATAGGACATTGGACAGATGGAGATGGAGTAGATGGTGAATAGATACCAAGATAAGATCATGAAACTTGCAAAGGAAAAGAGATAGGTAGCAGAGGACTTGACTGGGTACAAAGAAAAGTATTTGATGTTCAAAAGGATGACTCCATATGGAAGCAAAGGGAAGATTCCTGGAGGCAGGGCCTGGTCGTGAGAAGCAGAGGCTGGGCTGGTGCAGCTGGGGAGAACAAATGCAGGCAAAATCCTGGGACAACTAGCTCAGTTGGCCGACAATAGTACAGAAAACCTGGAGTCCAATAGGAAAAGGTAAAGAATGTCTCTAAATATCACAGATACAGCAAAACTGTGTAAAAGTGAAATTTACTGTTCAGCAACAAATACCGCCGTTGCCGAGAACACACCTCCAGATCTCATGCTGATGATCCTGCATACATTATTTGTAAACCTCACAACGGCCTTGCTAAGAAAAGTTTATTATCTCCACTTTATAGATGAAGAGTAGGAGGCCCACAGAGGTTAAGCACGGGTTTGAAAGGGACAGAAGTTGTATTTGAACTCGAACTTATTTGGTGCCAAAGTACCACCCTGGTGCCTTCCCAACCAGTGTTACTGCAAGGATAAAATGCCCATCCATTGAGAAACATTGATGATTTTGCAGTTTTGTATGAATCTCTCACTAAGAAATATTAAAACAATCCATTTTATACCTTTTGGTGTCAAGTAGAGGGTTTTCACAATCTGTTACCGTTTAAGAGAGTCCTGCAACTGAAGTCCTGTGTGCCGTCTCTCTGGAGCGGCATCACATTGGCTGCATCACATTGGCTCAGGTTGCATGTGGCCCGCAGCCCAATAACACGCACAACGTACGCACCCTGAAGTCCTTCACATTGTACAAAAAGGCACTGTGTACTTTATACAGATGTGTGAATAGGAGGTGCCTGGACAGCAGGTTATGGGATGAATGAAAAGGAAAGGCATATGCGCTGAGACTCGGATGCTTAACTAAAATCTTTGAACGCTGTTGACTAGAGACCTGAGGTGATATGAGAAGCCTTTTGCTTGAGATAGTTTCTGCTTGATTATAGGTATCTTCATTATATTTATCCCCTTTTTCAAGTAAATTAATGTTAATAAACAACTACTGTTACCGCCCACCCTTTACAAAATCGAGAGCCAGAACCTTCGGAGACCACAATTACCAAGTTTCACAGGTGTGCCCCTTCTCAGAAATGTGTCTACACCTCCACCTAGTGGCGGCTCTGAATAATTCAGTGGTCATACCTGGGAGCTGTCTTGCAATAAACTCTGTATTCCAGGATGATGTCATAAGAAAAAGTGAGAACCAGAGCATATGCTCATTTTCCGGAGTACAGAAGGAAGAAAGAATGGAAATAGGAAGGAAGGGAGGGAGGGAGGAGAGATAGAAAAAAGAAAAGAAAAGAACAAAGAAAAATTGGGGGGCTTTTAAAAAAAAACTTGAAAATAGTAGACATTTCTGAAGCACATTAGATTTTCAAAAATTGAGGAAGATCCACACACAGAAGGACTCACTACTTGAGAATGATAACAGAGTTTATTTCCGTGAATAGGAAAACAGAATTGAGCTAATTGTTAAAAACTGGATTGAACTATGGCCTGGAGAAAGTAGAACAAGTGAAGGGGATTTGATATTATATTGATTCCTTCCAGAAGACCTGAGGACCTGGGAACAAATATTGGGGCCATAGTTAGAACTATAAAACCCAGATCGTTATGTCTGAGAAAACCAAGTTCTCAGATACATATTTAACTGGGTTTATTGTCCCTGTGGGGATTATGGGTGGTATACATTAAATGGTTTTTATGAATAGATTGAGTGCCATTAATAATGTAACCACAGTCTGTGAAGTCCATACCATAGAGCAGATCTGTCCTGGGGACTTTGCTGCCTCATCTTCACCACCACCATGTAAATGAAGTGTTCTGCCCCAGGTTAAGGCTAAGGAAAAAGGAGAGGCGGAGATGCTGATTAATTTGCCCATGCTGTCCTAAGTACCCAAAGGCCAGTATGGATTCAAGTTTAGGACTATAATTCCAGATCCCATTCTTCCCACTACATCATATTGTTTTTCTTTGAACTACATGCATTTAAAATTTAATTTTAATGTTTATTTTAAATTGTATTTCTTTATTGAATTATTAATAAATCCATATGGTATAAAGTTCAAAAAGTACAAAATTATAAGAGCAAATGAAAAGCAAATGTAAACAAAAAGAGCAAGTGAAAAGCAATCTCCCTCCCTCCCTCCCCAGCCAACCAGTTCCCTCTCCTTAAACCATGCCTTTTTGCCAGCATCTTCTACATCTTTACAGAGCATATTATCCATGTGCATGATGACCAAATGTTAACATTGATTTATTAAGCCTCCAACATTATAGGAAGTTTTATTTGTATGGCTAATGCAGAAAGTCACAAGAGGTTAATTAATTTAAACATCATAATCAAAACTACCTTGCTTGCTCCAATAGAATTTGCAATTCAGTCAAAAGTTAAGTACAGAGGATTTTCAAAATAAAATGTGTTGATTCACTATCCAGTCATTTGAATAGTTTTGAGTGACTACTAATGTAAGCTTCAAAATGATTGCTTAAATGTTCCTCCAGAGCTTGTATGGATTCCCAACTAGCTAATATTGAAAAGCTTCCAAATTATCCAGAGTCCGTTTCCCATCTCTTTCTTTTGTTAAAAAATGTTGTTCATATTCCCAGATCCTTTTCTTGGTTATTAGATTAACCCTTAGCCAATCAAGTTAATGTTATCTGGAGACACCCTCATCAAAAGAGTCTGAGCCAGAAATTCCAGTCTGGATTTTATTTCTGGATATATTATGGGCAAACTAGCTGGTCATTTCTCCAACCAAATGCCTTAAAGTTTTGAAAATGCTCTAAAACTCTTTTCTCACATGTTGTTTTGTCAGGATGAGTCCAGTTTTCACATGCAAAGTGAATCAGATTCACCGCACTCAGTTTTACAGTACATTTTTGCAAGAGATCCCATTTTTAGCCAAGTCACAGCTGAGCTTTACTTTCAGCTAATTAGTACTTGTTCTCAAATTGGGCAGTTCTACCCCAAGCTAGGAGATGAGATGCAATTTACTTCCTCTCTACTCTCCTAAAATTAACTAAGCTATAAAATGTGAGTGTTCCCTTGTTTTCCCCTTCGTCTGTCCCAGGTTTTGGTTCCATCATAAAGAATTCAACAGAACTCAGGATATTTCCACAAATCTTGCCATTCTGATTTGAATAGTAATGGAGTACTTCCTTTCAAAATCTCAGCTCTTTGGTTGCCAAGCA
Organism: Ursus arctos; assembly: GCF_023065955.2. Classification (NCBI taxonomy): domain Eukaryota; kingdom Metazoa; phylum Chordata; class Mammalia; order Carnivora; family Ursidae; genus Ursus; species Ursus arctos. The sequence continues at coordinate 90,810,261 of NW_026622985.1, read as the reverse complement.
ACCATTAATTTATTGTAACTAGCTAATATTTAAAATTATACATGATAATTAAATAGAACAGTATGCTTTTCATATTCCTGAATATACACGGCTTTGGACAGATCAGAATGAAAATGGTTGGTTTTGCAGTATCAAAAACAAGTCACAAGGAATGCTTCTTGAGATTAAAAGAGGAGGGCATCTGCCTATTCCCCTGTCTGAGCCCCATGGTCTTAGAGATTACAGTGATCTATGAGGGTCACACAGTTAGATTGTCCACGAAATTGGAGGAAGCCCCAATACTATCCGTAAAGAATGACATGACTTAGGAATAAGATATAGGGCTCCCTTGAAATAGCCCAACTATGATTAACTTGGTTAAGGTGGTCCTTTTAATCACTGCTTTTTTGTATAAAGACATCTGAAAGTATATGTAGCCAACTTATTAAATGAGCTAAATTTAATGGGATAGAAATAAGAAATGGCTTTATTTTTCTTTCAACCTTTGCTTCCAACCCGCTCCAAGAGATCTCCCTTCCCTTCTTCTTTGTGACATTTAGGGCAGATCCTACAATTTTCCAGTCACTTTTCTTACAAAAACAGCTTCATATTGTTCATGAAGACCTATTATTAGGTGCTAAACCATGCATCCTAGTCTATATTAGAACTTCAGTGTTTCATCTCGTTTAAAGGTTTTCTTCTCCTGACCTGAACCTCAGAGACCTGCAGGTGGAGAGCGGGAACGGTTTGCTCTCTCATTCCTCCTTGCTGGTCTACTCCAATTCTCCATCCCTGCTCTGAGTCTTCTAGAGGTGTCAGGACAAGGAAGAGGAAGTTAGGGGAAAGGGACTGCAGTCCTTCTACTTGCCTGGAGCTGTTCATCCTTTACCTTATCTGATGATGCCCTTTGTGGGGCAGGGGTTCTCATTGGGTACATTTGTGGATTCTTTAGAGATCCTGAAAGAACATGTGCATTTCACATCACTTAGTGACTCCCCCTCTAATTCCTGCTCTGCGTGTTCAGAAATAGTCAGTCAGGGATAATACTTGTGGATACAGGAATGTGGAAACAGCCAATAATCTGAAGGAGGAAAAGGGGTCTAAGGATTTGGAAATTTTATAAAAGAGAGGGAAGAAAAGAAAGAGGCAGGGAGATTAAAGAAAAGTATGAAATTTAGAAATAACTTTTGGGATATTGAAAAATCTTTTCAGACAAACAGTCTAGGAAAAATAATAAAATCTGCCATTTTCTGACTGATTTCATATTAGCCAGAAGAGGTCAGCAAAGACATTAGTATCAGTCTTTGCCCTCCCTAGAGGCAAGGTGGTTGGTTGGGAAAGGATTTTTGTCTATTGGCTCAGAGTTTATACAGGGCTTCCTTTGTCCAGATTTTCCTTTTGCTCAGACCCTCTTCCTAGAGTTCAGCCTTCTCTGTGGTCCTGGTGAAGGGATGGATTGCAGGTTACATGTTTCATGAAATGACAGATCTTCAATTTAAATGTATATACTTCTCTAAGTCTAAGAAAATGAATTAAAACTTCTGGCATGTTAGCCAATGAAATTAGACAAGAGAAAACATGCAGGTATAAGATATTAGAAAGGAGGAGAAGACAAAATTAACCTAATTTCAAATAATTTGATTGTATATCTGGAAAATTCAAGAAAATAAACTAAAAAAACAGTAAGGTAACTCAGTAATGTGGCTGGGTAATGAAACTTACACTCAGAAATCAAAATCTTCACACATACAAAAAGATCCAATTAAAAGAAGTAATGGAGGGAAAGGACCCCATTTATAAAAGCAACAACAACAAAGAAATATAACACATTACTTGGAATAAAGCTAAGAAGTTCAAGATTTACATGAAGAAAACTTCAAAATGCTCCTGAGAAACACAAAAGAAATGTGAACAAATGGAAAGGTGGAATCAACAACACAAGGATTCAATGCTTTCCTAAGTTTATCCATAAAAATTATACAATTCCAATTCAAAAAATCAGTCTTTTTTTTTTAAGCTAGACAAGCTGATTAAAGTTTGTATATGGAACATAAGCAAGAAAATACAGCCAAAAACATTCTGAAGGAGAAAAGTAAGGAGGAAGTAACCCTGTGAAACAGATTATATAGCTATAGTAGAACACTCAAAAGTATTGTCATTTGGAAAAAATGGATTATTCAACATGTGGGGAGACAACTAGGTGACCACCTAGGGAAAAAATTAAGTTGAATCCATTCCTGTCTGTACCACACCAAGATAAATTTTAAGTGGGTCAAATGTTTAATTGTAAAAATTGAACCATACATTTAAATAGGAAATAAAAGAATGTATATAGGAACGGATAAGATCTTTCTAAGTATGACATAAACGTAGAAGTCAAAAAAGAAAAGACTGACAAGTCTGACTTTATGAAGAACTTTTTAAAAACCAGTGTAGTTAATATCACCCAAAACAAAGTAAATAGACAAAGGACAAACTGAGAAATGAATCTGGGATGAAAGATTGATTTGCCTAGTGTATACAGAGCTCCTACAAATCAATAAAAAAGAAAAGATGGACAAAAGATAAGAACATATGAGAATATCATCATCTTCACTCATAAGGAGATCAGTGTGATTTAAAATGACATTGAAATACCATTCCCACTTATTAAATTGACAAATATCAAAAAGTTTTATAACACAGCATGGGAAAACAGGTAGTATAAAATGAAATAACCTGCATAAAGGGCAGTTTCATAATATCTATCAAAGTTACAAGTACTTTTCCTCCTCTAGGAATTGTCATTCACATATTCTGGCACAGGGATATGATGTATGTATTTGGTTATTAAAATGCATCATTGGTTATAAAAGCAACAGATTGAAAACAACTTAAATATTGATCAGTGGGGAAACAGCAAAATAAACAATGGCACATCCATATGGCAGAATAATCTGGAGCCACTGAAAAAGGCAAAGCAAAAAGAGTGGTCCCTTATGTATGGATATATAATGATGGGCAAGATATTTTGCCAGGTGTAGGACATGTGTTTAATATACTGCCGTTTGTACAAAGAAGAAAAAATGCGTTTGTGAGAATTTGCGTATATATGCTTAAAATACCTCTATAAACTACACTAGAACATTGATAACATTGGTTGCCTGTTGGGAAGGGGGGAGTCAGGTGGCTGGGGAACAGATGGGAAGAAAAATGTTTTGAAGTATTTTTAAAATTTTAAGCCATGTAAGTGTATTATGTTTTCATGCTTTAATATTTGAGTAGGGTTTTATCTTTCTTTGATATTCTGGCACTTTAAAAAAATTCTGTGTTTAGGATACTCTATAATCCTAATTCTCTGTGTGTGCCAATTAATATATACTGTAAGGTCTTGTTCATCCAAAATTCAACTATAGAATTACTTTACCTTTCCAGAATCTGGCTAGGATCAGGAAATAGCAAAATAAGCCATCAAGCAGGCAAAATAGATGTCCCAAAGTCCACGTACAAATAAAGCCTAGGCATTTTACTCAGCGGAAGTCCATCAGACTTCCTTTAATCTATTTATTTATTTATTGAAGGCAATTATATTAAGCTTGATAAAGTGGTTAACTCATACAAAGTAGATACAGGAGGCCTACTGAAAGCACTGAGCAATGCTAGTTCACAATTGGAGAAGTGTGTTAGGGAAAAGAAGCACACGGAGCCAATCCAAGGACCGAAGACAGCAAGATACAGATTCATTAGTGGGGGCACAAACCTTCTCAGAGATTATATCCTGATGACGGTGATGTCCCAACAGTGGTGTTGAGGGACCAGAATCACATCCAGGTGTGCTCAGCAGGATCTGTTGAGACTGGTTTTTATCCCTAATGTTTAAATGAAATAGAATAACTTTTGATGGTAAAGAATTTAAAATTTAGGCTCCCTAGAAAATACAATGATATATTTCAGATAGGTGGTGTTTTGGGATATATTTTTAAAAATGCTTAATTGGAGACATCATCAAAAATGGCAAAATAACTGGTCACAGATTCCTTTTTCTCATGAACACGTTAAATATCACCACACAAAGCTTCAATGAATGAAAACATCAATATCTAAAACTGACAGTAGATATGAAAAAGTGAGGCAAGAAAAATATTCTAGCATAATAAAATAATTTCATAAAAGCCCAGAAAAGAGATTTCTAATATCTCTGTAATGAAATGACTTCAAAAATCACGATCAAAATGTAAAGAAGGGAAATATCTATTAGCAAAGAAATGACAGGAATTGTAGCAGTTATTAATCTAGGACAGGTTAGAATGAAATAGACAGTAACTTAATGATTAACCATAATAGAGTAATTAAGAATATTGTTGGCATACTCTTTGACCCAGCTATCCATTTCTAGGAATCATTTTTCTAGTTATACTCACAGAAGGGTACAGTGATATCTACACAAGAATATGTATACTACTGCAGGAAACGTACATATCCTTTACTTCGAAATAACAAAGCTACAAAAACTCTGATGTCCACTGAAAAGCGACTGATTAAACAAATTATGTATATCCACACAATGGAATATTATGTTGCCATTAAGAACGAGGGAATGCTATATATAGTGATGTATAAAATTGAGTACTTTAAAATAAATTTAAAAAGCAAGTTGCAAAACATCATTATCTATTTTGCTTAAGAGAATTTCTGTGTGTCGTCGGGGGAATGCATGCACCGTGTGTGTTAAGATATGGATGGGAAAAGGGTTAGAAAGACATACACAAACTGTTATATCAGTTGACCATGGATTTGGGAGAATGGGCAAAGTCCAGAAAATCACATTTTACTTTACATTAGCTATCTTATTTGATGGTTCAAGAGTTATTTTTTTTAATGTTTAAAAAGAAAAATATTGTTAACCCTGAAAATCCCAGTTAATGGGATAGACTATGAAATGAAACCCGATGTAGTCAAACTGTAATTGGACTAAAATGAAGTAATAAAAGTTGTTGAACTTGAGAATGGAGTATAATAATCTACCTTGGGTTTAAAGAGAATTCTTGAATGGGTGGTTTCAAATCAGCAAAAGTTACTGTAATGAATAGGGATTGCTTTGTTTGCCTAAAACTCCTCTCTCCCTTCTCTGGGGCAGCACCCCCTTCTCTTGGGAAATGCTTCTTTCCCTTTTGCAAACATTTGGCTTAAAGAATGTGAGATTTTCTTTTCAGTTCTATGCTCCTGACCACAAATGATGGTCCTAAAGGCAAGCACCTACCCCAAACAGAGCCAATCACTTAATGACCACCAACTCACCCCAATTATAACTGATGATGTAGGTATCTCCCTGACCCAGGCAAGACCAATCACAGTCCTTTCTTGGCATTTTTCACACTGGACGCGAGGAGAAAGAGAGTCATGCCTTCGTCAGCGGTGGGAATTAAGGAACATAGATCCCTGGAGCTGTCACCTCCTATATGGAGGAGGCCAGTTGGCAGAAAATCTTTCAATATTAGAAAGAAGCTGTGATGAGAGATGGAGAGAAAATGATCACAGTTATACTCCTGCCCTGCTTCCTTTCTTGCAGTTAAATGGAGGAACAAGTCTCCTTTTCTGACCAAGTTAGTTCAGGTTGGGTTTCTGTTCTTCACAATCAAAAACATACTGGCTAATAACAGAAAAAAAAAGGATGGATGATTTATTTGCTTTCACCTTTCATTTCAATGGCAGTGTAACGATAATACATGAATCTAAAAAAGAACCGATAATATTCAAAAGATTACAGAGTAGGATGGCTACAACTTTTAAAATCTAAATCATAAAATCCTGTAATAGGTAAGTATTTGTAAGTTCTTAAAGAATATCTATTCCCCCAAAGACCTTTTTTTTTTTTTCTGGTTGAGTGATCAATCGTGGGGAAAAAAGGTAGAATGATATTTTACAGGTTCAAAGGCTGGACAGAGATTTTTTTTTGACCACATATCTCATCTCTAAGTTAATCATTTAAGTTATTTTTAGCAGCTTACTGTACGTGAAAATCATGGTGAAAAGATTTAACTGAAACTCTGACAGCTATGAGGCAGATATCATGATCAATACAATGCTGGACTCAAAACCATATATGAAATCAAGGAAGAGAATGAAAAAAACACACATTCAGACATGAGAACTTAGCGTAAAACTTTGTGTTAGAGAAAGGAGTCCAAAGTTTCTATTTTGGATGTTTAATATAAATACAGATTAAAATGTTAGTTAGCCTTATAGAATTGAGTTAAATAAAGCTATCTAACCATTTTAGAAAAATAGTACATGTAAATTCAGTCTATGTATAAAAAGGCATAATTGTTAAAGCAAAACGGAGTAACAAGTATAGGAGGAAGAAAATTCAGTAGAGTAGATTCCAGACATTCTCAGAAGATAAAATTCACCTCTCAAAAAAAAAAAAAAGGTCTCATTCTATATTTGAAAGCAAAACCAGCTTACAGTTTAAAAATAGAAGAAGAGCTAAGATACTACTAAATTATAGGGGAAGTATAAATGATATTCAATATAATAGAAGACAATGCATAAGTTATTAATCATAATAGTCACTACATAAGATAATGAAAAGGCACAATGAAAAAGAACACTTTAACAATTTTACATTCAATCAAACAATGTAGCACTAAAACATATTAATGAAAACTTTGTAATGAAGGAGAGTGTGGCAGTCATCAGAACTCTCCTTGCAGACCTTCCAGTACAGTGAGGAGAGCTCCAGCTGCTGGGCTGTGGAATCTATCACTGTGGGAGGCTCTGGCACCCACGGGCTGCTCCCATGGGCACACCCATTTTTGGAGACAAGGGATTCCTCTGACTGAAACTTCAGCTTGGAGACTCCTCAATGATTTTCCAAGCATCTTTAGACTCTGTGACAGTCTAAAATGCTTCCACCCACCTTCTCTCCCTTATTCCTCCACTCCAGGTTGGTCTTGCATTGTACCTGATGACTCTCCCAGCCTTCTCTGGCTCTCTCCCCATATTCTCTCCCTAGCATTTCTTTAAGAAACCCTTGCATAGTTAATCTGGTCTTGGCATCTGCTTCTCCAATAACCCAGACCACCTGGAGAAAGTGACAATGCATCTGTGGTGAGAGTTGCACATTATCAGAATATGAGGTACCTCAGCCGATTCAGGTGGCAGGCATGCTAGGACTTTAACATTTCAGATGTGGCAGAAGGAAGTCAGAATTAGACTTAACAATATTGTAACTTCCCAAGGTGGGTAGATCCCAGGAGAAACTGTGGATTTCTTTTTGGCAGAATTCAGCACTTTGAGAAGATTCCAGATAGGGCCTAAAATGCAGGAAGCTTTAGCACCAGAAAGTAACTGGGGGTGCATAATTGTGGTTGACTCATCTTTATCCAGTGCTGAGAGTTCTGGGAGCAGGATCAAGCTTCCCAGTCAACAGTGATGATCCAGGTGGAGTTGAGATGCAGTCCTGAAGGAGTTTGCGACCAGAAATGGACGAAGCAGTTCTATGGCCTCAGTCAATGTAGATCTCATGGTAGGAAAACAATGACCTAAGAGCCCCCTGCCTCCTTCCGACCACCACAAATAATCTTTTAGGGGCAATAGCACTCATCACCAACTCATAAGTGTAGTACTAAGGCCCTTAATGTAATTCTGCTTGGTCAGGATTACCTCAAACATAGTGGTGATTCTTAGGGGTGGGAAAGGAAGGGACTGACAACATTACCATGATAAAATGAATTAATGAAAATAATCCAATTATTCAGGCTATTTTTTAAATTTTATTTCCAGTATAGTTAACATACAGTGTTAAATTAGTTTCAGGTATACAATATAGTGATTCAACATTTCTGTATATTACCCAGTGCTCATCAAGATAAGCGTACGGTTAATCACCTTCACCCATTTCTGATAACCACCAGTTTGTTCTCTATAGTTAAGAGTCTGGTTTTTTGGTTGGTCTCCTTTTTTTGGTTTGTCTCTTTTACCATATTGAGTGAAATCATATGGTACGTGTCTTTCTCTGACTGGCTTAATTTGCTTAGCATTGCCTAGATCAATCCATGTTGTTGCAATAGGCAAGATTTCATTCTTTTTAATGGCTAAATAACATTCCATTGTGTATATATACCACATCTTTTTTTAATCCAGTCATCTATTGATGGACACTTGGGCTGCTACCATAGTTTTGCTGTTGTAAATAATGCTGCAGTGAACATAGGGATGCATATATCCTTTCGAATTAGTGTTTTCATATTTTTGGGTAAATGCCCAGTAGTGCAGTTACTGGATCATATGGTAGTTCTAATTTTAACTTTTTGAGGAACCTCCATACTGTTTTCCACACTGGTTGCACCAGTTTGCATACCCACCAACAGTGCACAAGGGTTCCTTTTTCTTCACATTCTCGCCAACACTTGTTCTTTCTTGTGTTTTTGATTATAGCCATTCTGACAAGTGTGAGATGATATCTCATTGTAGTTTTGATTTACATTTCCCTGATAATGAGTGATGTTGATGTTCATGCGTCCCTTGGCCATCTGTATATCTCTTCATATCTTCTGCCCATTTTTAATTAGATTATTTGTTTTTTTGGTGTTGAGTTGTAAAAGTTCCTTGTTGTAAAAATGTTGTTATGGCCTTTGTCAGAGAAATTACTGCCTGTTCTGTCTTCGAGGATTATTATGGTTTCAGGTCTCACATTTAGGTATTACTCCATTTTGAGAGTTGTTTTTTTTTTTGTGTGGATGTGTAAGAAAGTGGTTCAAAGTCGTTTTGCATGTAGCTGTCCAGTTTTCCAACACCATTTTTGAAGAGACTGTCTTTTTCCCATTGCATTTTCTTGCTTCCTTTGTTGAAGATTCATTGACCATACAATCACGGGTTTATGTCTGCACTTTTTATTCTGTTCCATTGATCTATGTGTCTGTTTTTGATTACTACAGTTTTATAGTATAATTTGAAATCTGGAATTGTGATACCTCTAGCTTTATTTTTCTTTTTCAAGATTCCTTTGGCTATTCGGGGTCTTTTGTGCTTCCATACAAATTTTAGAATTGTTTGGTCTAGTTCTGTGAAAAATGCTGTTGGTATTTTGATAGCAATTGCATTAAATCTGTAGATTGCTTTGGGTAGTATGGGCATTTTAACAATATTTGTTTTCCCAATTCATGAGCATGGAATATCCTTCCATTTATTTATGTTGTCTTCAATTTCTTTCAAGGTTTTATAGTTTTGAGAGCATAGGTCTTTCACCTCCTTGGTTAAGTTTATTTCCAGGTATTTTATCCTTTTGCAATTGTAAATGAGATTTTTTTCTTAATATCTCTTTCTACTGCTTCATTATTAGTGCATAGAAATGCTATGATTTTCTGTACATTGGTTTTGTATCCTGCAATCTTACTGAATTTATTTATTGGTTCTAGTAGTTTTTTGGTAGAGTCTTTAGGGTTTTCTATATATAATATCATATTATCTGCAAATAGTGAAAGTTTTACTTCCTTCTATTTACCAATCTGGATGCCTTTTATTCCCTTTTCTTCTCTGATTATTGTGGCTAGAATTTGCAGTACTATGCTGATTAAAAGTGGTGGGAGTGGACATCCTTGTCTTTTTCCTTATCACAGGTGAAAAGCTCTTAGTTTTTTACCATTGAGTGTGATGTTAGCTTTGGGTTTTCATACATGGCCATTATTATGTTGAGGTATGTTCCCTCTAAACCTACTTTATTGAAGGTTTTTATCATGAATGGATGTTGTACTTTGTCAAATGCTTTTTCTGCATCTATTAAAATGATCATATGGTTTTTATCCTTTCTCTTATTGTTGTGATATATCACATTGATTGATTTGCAAATATTGAACCACTCTTCAATCCTGGAAATAAATCCCACTTGATTGTGGTGAATAATTTTTTTAATGTATTGTTGGATTCAGTTTGCTAATATTTTTTTGAGGATTTTGCATCAGAGATATCAGCCTGTAGTTCTCTGGTTTTGGTAGTGTCTTTATGTGATTTTGGTATCAGGGTAATGCTGGCCTCATGAAATGAATTTGGAAGTTTTCCTTCCTCTTCTACTTTTTGTAATAGTTTGGGAGGAATAGGCGTTAACTCTTCTTTAAATGTTTGGTAGAATTCCCCTGTGAAACCATCTGGTTCTGGACTTTGGTTTGTTGGGAGATTTTGATTACTTATTCAATTTCAATGCTGGTAGTTGGTCTGTTCAAATTTTTTGTTTCTCCCTGATGTAGTTTTGGGAAGTTATATGCTTCTAAGAATTGCCCCATTTCTTCTAGGTTGTCCAGTTTGTTGGCATACAGTTTTTCATAATCTTACAATCCCTCTGTTAGTTGTCATTTCTCTTCTCTCATTTCTGATTTTGTTTATTTGAGTCCTTTCTCTCTCTCTCTTTCTCTGTCTTTTGATGAGTTATGCTAAAGATTTATCAATTTTGTTGGTCATTTTGAAGAACAAGCTCCTGATTTCATTGGTCTGTTCTGTTGCGTTATTTTGTTTTTGTTTGTTTGTTCTTAGTTTCTATTTCATTTATTTCTGCTCTAATCTTTATTATTTCCTTACTTCTATTCGTTTGGGGCTTTGTTCTTCTTTTCCTACCTCCTTTAGGTGTAAGCTTAAATTGTTTATTTGAGATTTTTCTTGTTTCTTGAGGTAGGCCTGTATTGTTAAAAACTTCCCTCTTAGAAGAGCTTTTGCTGCATCCCAAAGATTTGGGACTGTTATGTTTTTATTTTCATTTGTCTCCTTGTATTTTTTGATTTCCTCTTTGATTTCTTGGTTAACCCATTCATTGTTTAATAGCATGTTATTTAACCTCCATGTATTTGTGGTCTTTCCAGACTTGTTTTTCTTGTGGTTGATTTCTAGTTTCATAGCATCATGGTTGGAAAAGATGCATGGTATATCTTAGTCTTTTTAAATTTGTTGAGACTTGTTTTGTGGTCTAACATGTGATCTATTCTGAAGAATGTTCCATGTGCACCTGAAAATAATATGTTCTGAAAATAAAATGTTCTGAACATAACTGTTAGATCCATCTGGTCCAATATGTCATTCAAAGCCACTGTTTCTGATTGGATGATCTATCCATTGATGTAAGTGGGGTATTAAAGTCCCCTCCTATTATTGTATTACTATTGATTACTTCCTTTATGTTTGTTACTAGTTGCTTTATGTATTTGGATGCTCCCATGTTAGGAACATAAATATTTACAATTGTTATATCTTCTTGTTGGATTGTTCTATTTATGATTATACAGTGTCCTTCTCTATCTCTCCTTACAGTCTTTGTTTCAAGGTCTATTTTGTCTGATAAACATATTGCTAGCCCAGCTTTCTTTTCACTTCCATTTGCATGATAAATGATTCTCCAATCCTTTCTTTTCTTTTTTTTTTTTTTTAAGATTTTATTTATTTATTTGACAAAGAGAGAGACAGCCAGAGAGAAAGGGAACACAAGCAGGGGGAGTGGGAGAGGAAGAAATGGGCTCCCAGCAGAGGAGCCTGATGCAGGGCTCAATCCCAGGACTCTGGAATCATGCCCTGAGCTGAGGGCAGACACTTAACAACTGAGCCATCCAGGCGCCCCCCAATCCTTTCCTTTCAATGTGCATTTGTCTTTAGGTCTGAAATGAGTCTCTTGTGTGTACCATATAGATGGGTCTTGTTATTTTATCCCTTCTGTCACCCTATATCTTTTGATTGGAGCATATAGTCCATTTACGTTCAAAGTAATTACTGATGGGTATGTACTTATTGCCATTTTGTTACTTGTTTTTTGGTTGTTTTTGTTGTTCATCTCTGTTCCTTTCTTCCCTTACTCTTTTCTTTCAAGATTAGTTGGCTTTCTTTCATGATATACTTGGATTCCTTTCTCTTTATTTTTATTTTTATTTTTTTTTAAAGATTTTATTTTTATTTATTTGACAGAGATAGAGACAGCCAGCGAGAGAGGGAACACAAGCAGGGGGAGTGGGAGAGGAAGAAGCAGGCTCATAGCGGAGGAGCCTGATGTGGGACTCGATCCCAGAACGCCAGGATCACGCCCTGAGCCGAAGGCAGACGCTTAACCGCTGTGCCACCCAGGCGCCCCCCTTTCTCTTTATTTTTTGCATTTACAGGTTTTTGATTTGTGGTTACCGTTAGGTTTGTATATAACACCTTCTGCATATAACAGTCTATATTAATTTGATGGTCACTAAAGTTTGAACTCATTCTTTACTCTTCTCCCTCCAGTGTTTTAGGTATATAATGTTATACTTTTCATCCTTTTATTTTGTGAGTCCCCTGACTGATTTTTACAGATATAATTATTTTTACTGCTTCTGGGTTTCCTACTTACTTTCCTTACTTTTACTCTTCATCTTTCCTTTCCACTCAAAGAGTTCTCTTAAGCATTTCTTGGTAGGGCTGGTTTAGTGGTCATGAATTCATTTAATTTTTGTTTGTCTGGGAAATTCTTTATCTCTGCTTCTATTCTGAATGATAGTCTTGCTGGGTAGAGTATTCTTGGGTATAGATTTTTTTTCCTTTTAATACTTTGAATATATCATGCCATTCCCTTTGGGCCTACAAAGTTTCTGCTGAAAAATCAGCTGATAGACTCACAGGGTTTCCCTTGTATGTAACTGTTTTCTTTTCTCTTGCTGCTTTAAAATCCTCTCTTTATCATTACTTTTTGCCATTTTAATTACTATGTGTCTTGGTGTGGACCTCCTTGGATTGATTTTGTTGGAGGCTTTCTGTGCCTCCTGGATCTGAATTTCTTGTTTCCTTCCCCCAGATTTGGGAAGTTTTCAGCTATCACTTCTTCAAATAAATTTTCCGACCCTGTTCTCTTTCTTCTCCTTCTGAGATCCCTATAACGTGAATGTTATTGTGCTTTATGTAGAGTATACTTAATTTCACTTATTTTGTTCTTCATCGCTGATTTTTTCCCCTCTATGTTGAGGGTCTTACTGATGTCCTCCACTCTCTTCTCAAGTCTAGTGAGTATCATTCTGATCATTTCTTTAAATTCTCTATCAGGCATATTACTTACCTCCATTTCATTTAGGTCTCTTGCTGTGATTTTGCCCTGTTCTTTCATTTGGGGTATATTCTTCTATCTCCTCATTTTTTTCTAACTCTCGATGTCTGTTCCTCTGTGTTAGGAAAATCAATTACAACTCCTGCTTTTGAATGTAGTGGCCTTATGAAGAAGAGGTCCTGTAGTGCCCTGCAGTGCAGTATCCTCTGTTCCCTGGAACCCAGTGCTTTTGAGAGGTGTCTCCAGGTGTTGTATGTGCCCTGCTATTGTGGCTGAGACACTTTTAACTGCAGTCCAGTCATCTGCAGCGGCTTTCTCTGCCCGTTGTGGACAGTATTTGGTCTGCGCGGTGTTAGTTGGTTAGTCTGGGGCTGCCTTGGGCTTTATTAAGGCAATTTTAACAAATTGTTAGGAAATTTAATGAAAGAAATAAAAAACATACCAGTGTATAGCTGTCACCAAAAAAAAAAAAAATCATAAATAGGCTATAAAGGTATTTTAAAAATACCAACAACCAGCCTAATAGAAAGAATTCTCCCAACACATTCTCTAATCATAACACATTTAAAGAAGAAATAATAAAAATATTAATAAATTGCTTAATTTCTTGGGATATTAAAAATACTTTTTAAGGGGCACCTAGTGGCTTGGTCAATTAAGAGTATGCCTTTGGCTCAGGTCATGATCCTGGGATCCTGGGATCAAGCCCCACATTGGGCTCCCTACTCAGCAGGGAGTCTGTTTTTCCCCCTCCCTCTTCCTCTGCCCCTCCCCTCTACTTGTGCTCTCTCCGTCTCTCCCTCTCTCTCTCAAATAAATAAATAAAATCTTTTTTAAAAAATGCTTTTTTATAAGTAAACATTGGCTTAGGAATAAAATTAAGAATGCAATAAAAATCTATTTTATTTATTTTTTTAAAATATTTTATTAATTTATTTAACAGAGATAGAGACAGCCAGCGAGAGAGGGAACACAAGCAGGGGGAGTAGGAGAGGAAGAAGCAGGCTCATAGCAGAGGAGCCTGATGTGGGGCTCGATCCCATAACGCCGGGATCACGCCCAGAGCTGAAGGCAGACGCTTAACGACTGTGCCACCCAGGCGCCCCTAAAAATCTATTTTAAAGTAATAATAAACACAAGTCTGTATAACAAAATGTGTTGAGATGTGGCCAAAACAGCATTTAGAAGAAAATGTACTCATTTAAAGGTCTTTAGTAAGAAGAAATAAAAAAGAGATATTGGTGAAAAAACTATTATACTGTAAAATTCTAGAACAAGACAAAGTATTAATCTAAAGTAAAATAGGAAAAAATATAAAAGCATAAATTCCATAAATAACATGGAAAATAACTGGTATAAATCATACATAACATTAAGAGCTGGTTATTTGAAGAGAAGAAAATTGATAAATCTCTGATAAATATAATTTAATAGATATAGAATAATTCTAGTACATAAGGAGATCTGAATGGATACCCATACATCTCCCATACATGTCTTGGATATCTGCAACATTTATCAATGAAAAAAGGAGCAAAGTACACACACACACACACACACACACACACACACACATACACACAAGCCTAACATTCCCCAAATCAATCTTTTTCCTGGCTTCTTCTCTTTCTGGCCATCAAATGTTGGAAAGGCCTATGTTCTGATCTCTTAGATTCATCCCTACATGATCTCCTCTGGTCCCTTGGCTTTAAAGGTGATCTACTTAAATTCAAACGTCCAATTTGTTATGTCTATCTTTGACCTTTCTGTTGATCTCTAGATGTTTATATTTAATTTCTTACTCAACACTTCTACTTCAATGTCTAAAAAGCACCCTTCAATTTAAACACCTAAAGCAGAACTCTCTATAGGCACCCACTCACTCTCCCTCCCTCAGTTTTCCTTCCCTTAGGAAATGCCATAAGAATTCATAGAGCTCTTCAGGTATCAAATCTAGGCATTATGCTTGCTCTGTCTCTTTCATCTCATCTCATCTCATCTCATCTCATCTCATCTCACATGGGATCCATCAACTGGTTCTATGGACACTGTCTTTGAATAGAATTCAGCTGCTTCTTGCCACCTCCATTGCTATTGCTTTAATTCATATGTTTATTTCCAGCCTGGAGTTTGCAATGATTCCAATAGCGTCCTCACCAGCCTTTCTGCTTTTCAACACCACCTCCCCATGAAATTGGCTAACACTTTAAAAATTGTCCAGTGACTTCCCATCACACATAAAGGGAAGTTCTAAGTCTTCCTTCACATCACTTGGTTGACTCCTTCACTCCTTTGGCACAAATGCCAGATCACATTATCGAAAATGGTGCTACATTACCACTACCCTCCATCTCTCTCCACCCTTGTTTCTGCTTTATTTTTTCTCACCACCTAAAACTGCAGTATTCATTTGTATACTTGTTTTGTCTATCTCTCTTTCTGGATGCCAGAACAATTCGTATACCCTTGCCCTGTCCCACATCTATTACTTTTTTTTTTTTTAGATCTACTCAGAAACAGCAAAAATATCTAAGCAAGAAGGTGAAGTGAATGGAGGCCTGGAGAAGGTGGTGTATTCTTTGAGGCTGTGGAAACTCCCATATGTCACGCATGGTCAGAGGCAGGTACAATGAGTACAGTAGTTTTAATACATGCTAGGAATTAGAGTTTTCACACAAAATGGAGAAGCTATGACCTCAGTAGAGAACAGCTGTGCTGATTAATACCTACTAGAAATATACACAAGGTCTAGAAGTTCTACCTGCCATCTATAAATAGAAGAATGGGAGTTGAAGTGAGCTTCACATGGACTATCTTTCTAATTCTGGGGTGGGCCAGAATGGATTCTTTATTTTTCAAGTGAGTCTCATATATAAACAAAGCATGCTCGCTTTCATCCACCTCTCAGGGGAGAATCTTAAATCAAAGAAAGATTAAGGCGTTGTCTTATGGCTTCTCCAGGTACAGTGAGCATGGAAGTGCTGCAAGAAAAGTTGGGCAGTCTCTTGACAATCTGCAATCCCTCAAGGGAATTGGCTGTCCCCAGGTTCATTCAGGGGAGGAACAGCACTTTTAAGTGAGCTTCAGTAAGTTCAGGAGTAGTAGCCTGGACAGGGGTGCTTGTCCTGTAGTTTCAGACATTCACAATCAGTCAGCCTCTGGATCATCTCTTTTTTTGGAGAGCCACAGTGTGATTCTGACCCTTCTCTAGAGTGGTTAGGCATTCCAGGATCAAATAACCCACTAGTCTTTTAAATATAGGTAGTACAAATCCAATAACATCCTTACATTTCAAACATAGCATTGGCACCAAAACTCAAACTGCTGTACTAAAATCAAGTGACATCTGCCAGTTCTATATTTATGGACCACAGGTTTTAAAAAATGTACAAGACAATCTGGAAAGCACCGTTAAAAAAATCATTTCAAAATAGGATTTGCTTGGGAAATTCCAGTCCTCAAAAGAGAATTGTCCTGGAGACCCCTTACCTACACAAGTAGATCTAGAGCAGGGATAGAGGGGAAATACACATTTTCTTAAATGTGGAAATCTCATCTTGTTCAATTAGGAAGAGAAAACAACTGGGGACTAGACTTAGGAGAATCTGATTTTAGGAACCAAGTGATGGGATGAGGACGTAGTTTCTCTCTCTCCATTGTTAACTCCATCTCCTGAATATAAGCTCTACTTCCACACAGGCTTCCAGCAGCTCTGGGGCTAAATCTTTCTCCTTTATACTAGTCAAACCTGGATTGGGATGGAGGTGGAGTCTTCTCTTCTCCTAACAAATAGAATTCTTGTACTTTTTTAAACCAGACCAACCCAGGTCATGTGTCCACTCTTGAACCAATCACTATGGCCAGGAGGATGCTAGGCACTGATTGATTATAACTGAGCTAACTGCATTGGTGAGGCAGTGGGGAGTGGGGGTGTGAAATGACTCTGATCACCTTAGGTCAAAAGGGGCCTGCCCCAAGTATGGTGGTGGAGTCAATCCACCTAAACTGTATTTCCAATGGGGTATGAGTGGAAATGGCTATTGGGGAGTTCATTGGAGTTATTACTAGGTCCTGGATTTCAAATGATTTTTGTTTGTTTTTTGTTTTGATTTTCAAATTTTCTATAAAGGAACATGTTTTTTGTAATAAAAAAGAAAACGGAATGCAAAATAAAATAAAATTAGAAACAAAAAGAATGTATAGAAATGGAAAAAAATGTTAGAACTAATTTTAAAATGTTAGGCACAGTTAATACAATCAAAAAGATAAGTGAAATTTATGACTTTTTAATAAAAATACAATATATCCACATTGGATCAAGAAATAGAAAATCATAAGAACTGAGGGGGGAAAATGGGTAAGTTATCAAAGAGGCATACTTCTTTTGTCTACCTACCCTATTCATCAGAATTTGAAATGTTTCTTCTTCTTTTTTTTTAAGATTTTATCTATTTACTTTAGAGAGAGAGCAAGAGTGCGTGTGTGCGAGTGGGAGGAGGGGCGGAGGTATAGGGAGAGAGAGAATCCTAAGCACAAAGCCCAGGCAGGGCTCCTTCTCATGACCCTGAGATCATGATCCCAGTGGACACCAAGAGTCAGAAGCTTAACTAACTGAACCTAGGGTGCTGGGTGGCTCAGTCCGTTAAGCATCTGACTCTTGATTTCGACTCAGGTGGATATTCATTATGTTTGTGGCTGACAAAGATATTTTCAACACCTTTCTAGAGTTGGGGAATTTTATAAATCCCACTTCTCCAGGCTAGAAGCCAGGCAGTGCTTTGCCAGACTCTCCTGTACTTAGGCACAGGCTGTGATCTAGGTTTTACCAATTAGAGACACCTGTACCAGACATCAGTTGCAAAGTGAAAAATAGGAGAAACAGTGTGGATCAACCTGGGGCAAATGTAGTGCCAGAGCTTCTGTTGTCTGTTCGCCAGCATCGCCAATGGGAGTCACAGGGTCTGCACAGCAGTAGCTGCAGGAGAGGTATGTTGGCCAGAGCATGGCGTGGTTCTGGGTTTTTTGCTGCATAGCCTTTGATTCTGTCTCTCTGCCCATCCCATTGGAATTTGTGAAATTCCAAATATCATTGAATAGATTTCATTACCGAGTAAATTATCCAGAATAGATTCTGTTGCTTGCAATAAAGAATTAGACTAATACATTATCCAGTTCATTCTATGGGACAATTATAGAACCTATTATGTAACTTGACAATCATTTTTTTTATTTTAATTTTTTTTATTATATTATGTTAGTCACCATACAGTACATCCCTGGTTTCTGATGTAAAGTTCGATGATTCATTAGTTGAGTATAACACCCAGTGCACCATGCAATACGTGCCCTTCTTACTACCCATCACTAGTCTATCCACAATCATTTTTTAACTTTCTTTTTTTTTTTTTGAGATACTTGGAGATTCACAGGCAGTTGTAAGGAATAATATGAGAGACCCATGTACCCTTTACTCAGTTTGCCCCAATAGTAACACCTCGCAAAACTGTAGTACAGTTTCACAATCAGGATGTTTTTGGTAATAAGTATTTATTTAAGTGATCTCTATGCCCAACATGGAGCTCAAACTCATGACCCCAAGATCAAAAGTCACACTTTTCCAACTAAGCCAGCCAGGCACACCACGACCAGGATATTAACATTAATATGACATTGATACAATTAATACCCAGAACATTTCCACCACAAGAATCCTTCATGTTTCCCTTTTATAGCCATGCCAACTTCCATCCTATTTCTACCCCTCCTTATCTCCTGGCAACCACTTATTTGTTCTCCATTTCTATAATTTTGGCATGTAAACTTTGTTATATAAATGGAATCATTAAGTATGTAATCTTTTGGGATTGGCTTTTTTTCACCCAGCATATGATTCATCCAGGTTGTCCCAAGTATTGTTACTTTGTTCCTTTTTATTGCTGAGTAATATTCCATGGTATATGGGTTATCATGGTTTAACTATCCACCCACTGAAGGATATCCGGTTGTTTGCAGTTTGTTTATTATCAAAAAAGCTGCTACGTATGTTTGTGTATGGTTTTATGTGAGCATAACTCTTTATTTCTTTGGGATACATGCTCAGGAATATAGTTGACGGATAACACAGTAGTAACTTATTTAGTTTCTAAGAAACTGCCAAATAATTTTCCAGAATGGTTGTACCATTCTACATTCCCACAAACAATGTATGAGTGATCTAGTTTTTCTGTGTACTCCCTAGCACTTGGTTGCCAATGTTTATTTTATGCATTCTGATACATAGCAGTGATATCTCATTAAGGTTTTAATTTGCATTTCTCTAATGGCTAATGATGTTGGACATTTTTCAGTGTGCTTATTTGCTGTCTTTATATCCATTTTGGAAATACCTCTAAATGTCTACCACCCATATTCTAATTGGATTGTTTGTCTTTTTAATATGGAGTTTTGAGAGGTTTTTAAAAATATATGTTTTAGATACTAGTCCTTTGTTGGATATGTAGTTTGCAAATACTTTTTTTCCCAGTCTGTAGTCTGTCTTTTCATTCTCTTAACATTGTTTGTTGCACAGCGAAATTTTTAATTTTGATGAAATCCAATTTGTTAATTCTTCTTTTAATGATTGTGCTTTTGGTGCAAAGGCCTGAGAACAAGGAGCACCAATGTCCAAGGGCAAGAGAAAATGGATGTCACAGCTCAAGCAAAGGCAGCAAATTTTCCTTCCCCTATCTTTTTGTTCTATCTAGGCATGTGGTAGATTGGATGATGTCTACCCACCTTGGTAAGGGTGATCTTCTCCAGCACCTCCACAAGCTTCATTGAGATATAATTGACATACAACATTGTGTAAGTTTAAGGTATACAATGTGATGATTTGATACACATATATAAAGAGGGGAGTGGTGGCATGGAAAAATACTAGAAAATAAAGTACAAGTATCTTCCTTTTGAAACACTGTTGACACGTACACATGTCAAACTTCAGTCTCTGGGGCATTACATTACCTTCAAGCTTTTGCCATGCTCAACACCAACCCAACTATTATTTTTTAAATATATATATTTTATTAATTTGATAACCTAATTCAATAGGCATTAGGTATTCTAGTCTTGTGTCTATAAAAGAGAAAGTATATATAGAAATTAAAATATTAAAAGCAGTTCATTTAGACTTTTCACTTAAATTGTTTCAAAAACCATACATTTTTCTTTCCCAAAGGTGATCCCTAACTCTCAATATGGCTCCCTTTGAGATAGCAATTAGAATGTCCTCAACTCTGACCCAGTGATCTGTTTCGTCCTCCTCTGGTCAGCCTGCCCAGAATTGCCTGTAACATCAAGGCTTACTCGGGTTCACTCAGGACAGAATTTATTGCTCCTTAGGAAGAAGTTTCTTTGTTGTTGTCACTGAAATCAAGTGATCTGAGAGGTAAATTGTCACTGATGCATATACTTGAGAATGCTATGATATGTAGGTAAATGTCCCATCCTTAATTTTGATCCTTTTAACACTGTTGATGCGAGCTGGTTATGGACAACAACAAAGACATGATCTTCAAAAGGTGAAATGGATGTTTGAGAGTCTGGAGAATAACAGCTCCCAAGGCAGTCATAACAAGGTCAAGCCGCGAAGAATAGTTGAAAGAGTTTAGACAGGAGAAGATTCTGATGAGGAAGAGCCTTCCAAAAATAGAAACTTAATGACTGAGGGCCTCAACAGTGAAGGTTTTGCTTCAGTACTGGCTCTGCTGATTTATAATTTGGGGCAAGTGTACTGTACTTCCACGTATCCCAGTCTTCTCATCTGTAGAATGGGGAAAATAGCTCTCATCTCCCTCATAGAGTTGAAGACTGAATGGAAAACACGTATGTGAGCAAAGCATTTATTCGAGTCCCTGGCACATAGGCAGTGCTCAGTAAAAAGTAGATGCTGTTGTTATTATTACTATTATTTGGTATTACTATGGTATCAAACAAAAGATCCTGGAATTCAGACCACACCGAACACTGAGAGCAACCAGGAGGCGGTGTCTGCCAAGATTTGCCTGCTCTGAGAGCCTGTGGTTGCTAGCCTTGCTAGCCAGGGCTCTCTGGATGCCTACAGCCAGTTGTGACAGCTGCCCTGGAGGTGTGTGGGGTGCTGGGGCCTGGTGGTGGTGGTGGTGGTGGGTGATGACTCACTGCACAGTAGGACGTGGGAGATAAGGTGGTTATGCTCCTGAGGCAGCTCCCAGAACAGAGGTGACTTTGCCTCCAGGAGGCAGCAGGGTGGGGAGGGGAGGGCTGGCAACCGTGTTGCCGTATCTCCATGGTTGGCTCAGCGTTTCTAGGAGAGACACTAAGCCCAGGCCACAGTGGCTGTTCATAGGGCTCATGTAACACAGCACACTTGTGCCTCAACCAGGTCTTATCTAATCTGAATTGTCCCTACTACCATTTTCCTATAGAAACATCAGCCCAGAGGGCTTGACTGGGTAGGAAAGGAATGGGGAGGGGAATAGGTGTGAGGGAAGCTAGAAGTTCCAGGTTGATCATCTGGGGAAGGGGAGATCAAAAAGAAGGTACAATTCCAAACAGACCGAAAATCTCTCAAATCCCAAGTCATCATTTTGGTCTCAAGATGATTCCTACAGCAGCCCTTAACTACGATTTCCACCAGCATCGCCATTTTCCTGGTCATCCAGAAACAAACTATGAAGCCCATCTGTGACTGTTACACTTGCTTCCTCCTCCCCAACTCCATCAGCTTCCATGACTTTATTCCCTCCCATAAAGGTTTTCTGTCCATGTATTTACATCCCCTCCACTGTCAACCTGGGCCAAGCCTTCACTTCATTATTCCTTTACCACCCAAGTAGCAATGCCTCTCTTGTCTCTCATCTCATCAGTCCAGATCCCCAGTACCACACCAGCTTTGCGCGGCTACTATTTTCATCACGTTAAACTCTTCCTCAGAAGACTTCAATCTCTCCTTTTGTGATGCCTGAAGCCCCGACTTTTCTTCATGACTTTCCTGATACTCTATAACATGGCCTCCATAGTCATGATAGCTTTGTTCCACTTCACTAACCATGGACGGGGGGGCCTTACCTCCATCCCAACAAATGCACAATAGCACAGTGCTGATGTGGGCACGAAATACTGTCGAGGAATCATTCGTGAGACTATCCTATTTTGCCTGGGATGGGAAAACAAGGGACAGAGGGGAAATACCTTCTCTCAGAAATGTGCTCACTGCGACCACAGGGGAGACCTCAATATGATGTGGGAAAAGGAGTTTCTGGCTTGGAATGCAATTCATTCCTACAAATCTTTATAAAGCACCTTAGGTAGATACGAAGGCTAAAGGGACACCATCCGTGCCACTAAAGATTTGCAGTCACTAGGGAGATGAAGATGCAAGGCACCTGCAGAAGAGAACAGAATGAAAGACTCAGCAATGCCTCATTCTTTGTAGACGGTATGAGACCCTGTGAGGTGGGCAAGGCAAATATTAGACTCATTTTCTAGATAATAAAACTTTCTCACCTGCTTGAAAATTTAAGTGGCTTATTTATTGTCACGGGGCTAATAATTAGCAGATCAGGGTCTCCTGGCGGTGCACTGTTCTGCCTGCAAACAGCAGAGGTATGACATACCCTGAGAGCCATCAAGCATTCCCAGGAGCTTTGAGAGCTCTTGGCTAAGGTGGCATTTACCTGAGAATTGAAGGATCCAGAAGATTTCAATCCTAGGAGAAAGGAGTGAAGAAAGAATATTCCAGAAATAAAGAAACTCCTTGAGCAAAGGCACAGAGCAGGACAAGAACCACCACCCAAGAGCAAGATTGCTTGGGGAGTGAAGACTCCCTCCCTTCGCCTCCCCTGAGAAGCTGAGATAAAGGAGGAGGAGAGGTCTGGGTGTCTCTGGACTGATAAACAGACTCCACCCAGAGGCCAATAGCATGGGTATGGGGACAGGAGGGTCAAGTGGCAGAAGTGCCCCTTTTCCAGGACAAATGAACTGGGGTGGGGGTAGGAGGGAGGTCATTTCCTGAACCCCTGTTTTCAGACTCAGCACCTAGGACAGAACCAGGAAGCTTCTGGGAGCTAGGGAGGACTAACAGACAGCAAGTCCCCTGGAGAAAACTATTCCCTTCTGGGGTCAGATGGCTCGGGTGGGGGTGGATGGCCCTGTGCGTGAGTGCTGTGCCCCCCCAGTAGAGAGGAGGGAATGTGAGGCCTGGAGAGCAGAAACGGGAAAGGAGAGGGAGGTATCCAGAGAGGGAGGAAAGTGGGGGTTCATCCAGGGGAGGGGCCTCTTCTGAAGCCCGTCTGGGAACACTGCCCTGGATGATAGCGCCTGTGTGACAGGAAGCGTCAAAACGACCTGATATAACTCTCTTTAATGCACCCCCTTCCTGAACCAGCTTCTCTCCCCTCCCTCCTCAGTTCAGGAGGGTGGATACCAGAGTGGGGAAGAACCCGGGCTGGGGGAATGAGCAGGGCAGGTGGAATGAGACCTCCCTGGAACCAGGAGGTAAGTGCCGTCCTTGACCCTTATGGGACAGATGAACGACATCCTTTCCAGCTCTAACATCCCACAAACTCTCACTCACAGACTGCTTGGTCCTTACCCAGAACAGGTGGCGTTTGTTTGCGCATCTCCCAGGGGTCCAAATAGGGCTCGGTTTAGGTAGAAAGAGAATTGTCTCTCTACAAAGGGGCCCTGGCACTAACTTTTTCTTTCTATCTCCTCTCCCCTTTCTCTTCCTCACCCCTCTCTCCCAATACCCTCCATCTTGTGGTTTTCACTTCCTGGTTGCCTGCACAGAGAGCTCCAGAAGAAAGGCTGCCCAGTGCCACTGAACCCGGCAGACAGTGGTCCATGGTCAGGCGGATGCTAACGGCTGGCCTGCTTTTCAGTTTGCTCCTTGGTTTCTCTCTGCTTTTGGTCTACATCTTCCGGAGCTGTGGCCCTGGTAAGCAAGATTCTGGAATCTCCCAACCTAGTCAGCCCTTCCTCATCAGGGGAAGCATCTGCCTGCCCAGCATCCTGAGGCTTTGTGCCACAGATATACTTACCACTCAGTCCTGCCTGACTCTCTCCCTCCTCCCCACCTCCCGACTTCCTCCTCCCAATCCTGCTCCTGGTCCTGTCCTTCTCACAGGGTCCCTCTCCCCTTTCTCACCAGGCATTCCTTTACCTAGCCCCTTGGGGGAGCCCTGTCCCTTTCTCTCTCCCTCTCTCCTTCTCCCAGTTCTGAGCTTTTCCCCACAGGCCCCTGTATGACTCCTGTGTGTTGGGATCTCCTGGCTCGTTACCTGGCCTCTGGAAACACCAGTGTGGCCCCCTGCACCGATTTCTTCAACTTTGCCTGCGGACAGGCCAAAGGGACCGATTATTCTTTCCAGGCTCTTGCAGAGGAGAACAAGAAACGACTCCGGAGAATACTGGGTGAGGCACTCTGGGCAAGTGGATGGCTCTGAGCCTAGAACTATCTTGCTGTCCCAAACCTGTGTGCTTGTGGGACAGCTGGTTTGCTTCTTTGTCACCGCAGCTTGCCCTTCAGTACGTCCCCCCTTCTCTTCTGGTCCCTCTTGTCATCTTTCCTTTCCTGCTTGCACACGACTACTGTGTTCTCTTCAAGCTCTCCCCTTCTTTGTTACTGCCCCTAAATGTTCAATTTCTCTCCCATGCCTGGGACCTTCACCACCTGCGTCCGCTCATCCTGCTGCACATAAGCTCAGGTGTCCATCAATCTCAGCCGCCAGCCCCCCACCCTGCTTGTCTTTTAGCGCCCCATCAGTGGTCAGTGTCATGCTCTCCTTCCCGGAACTTCCCGGCCCCCTCTCACCATTATCTCCTGTTCTCCATGGAAACCTTGGACCTTGGTGTGAAAGCTTGACTGGAAAAAAGGGGAAACTGGGGCTGGCTGGTTGGGATGATGTGGCCAGTGGGGTGAGAAGTGGTGGGGGGAGTGGATTATCTGGCTGTGTGCCAGGGAATGGATCCAGACAGGTGCTGAAGGTGTGCTGGAAAAGAACAGGGCCTACCTAAAGCCCTGGGAGTACAGAAGAGGCTGTGTGTGGAGAAGGTGAAGGAACTGACAGGAAAAGTCTGAGGGAGGAGCTGCAGCCATCTGGGAGGTTGAAAGTGTGTTCCAAGAAGTTGGAAAATGGTAGTGAGGATGGGGAATGAAATGGGGTACGATAGGCACACATTTCCAGCGTAAGGAAGCTGAAGGAGAATGTGGCAGTATCTGCTGGAATTTGGGACACATAAATGTATCCCTCTGCCTTCCTATTGATGGAGAAGGAGTGGAGGCAGGCCTTCCCTTGGTAGAGGGGCCATGCTTCCAGTGAAGGCCCAGAGATGAAAAGAAAATGTTTGCTCAGAATGAATCCTGTTGCCCACAAGAGAGTGAAGGGTATCAGGGGCTGAGGGATAGGCAGCGGGTATTACAGGGTGGCTGATTCCAAAACATACGCCTTTGGGTTATTGCTTGTCTCCTGGGGTCCTGAGCGAGGGTCTGGACCCTGTTTCTTCTCCTTGCTAAAGCTTTCCGGATGAGTTTTCCTCCCTCTAATCCCTCAATGTACTCTGGTTTCCCTATTTATTCTAATCTCTTCACTCACCTCCCTCCTGCCTTTCCTTTGCATCCTTTCTCCTGTATCCATAGGTGCTCCTAGGTGTTCTCGTTTCTTCCTTCTTTCCCATGTCTTTTCTTCCCCGATTCTCCTTCATGTCTCCTTTGTTTTTCTCAGTCTTCCCCACACTCCCTCTCCCTGCATGTGTTCTCCCATCGAGCTGATCCAGCCCTCCCATCATCCCACCTCTGCATCCCTGTGTTCCTCCCCTTCCTTCCATTTCCCTGGGAGTCTCTCCTTTCTCCCTCACCTTCCCTGCTCAGCTCTCTACCCCTCTAATTTTCTGATGCTTCATTTCTAGAAGCCCCAGGTTCCTGGCACCTGGGCTCTGGGGAGGAGAAAGCCTTCCAGTTCTACAGCTCCTGCATGGACACGGATGCCATCGAGGCTGCTGGGGCTGCCCCCCTCAGACAAGTCATTGAGGAGGTGAGACCCGGGGCACTAACATTTCTAGATACATAATGCATAGGACCAGTGTATGCTCAGGGCTGCCCCCCACCTTTTTTTCTACAAAGGGAGGGGATATCTCTTTCTTAGAGATCTCCAAGTTCCAGGAGGGAAATGGAAATGGCAGTACCCTCTGGAAGCATAAGGACCCGGGGTATCATAGAGAAAGAAGTATAGAGGTGGAGCCTTGAGGGCTCCAAGCACTCAGAATGGTGGTGAGGAAGTAGCAGGTGTCTGAGGAAGGGTGGAGGGGCAGGTATCCCAGGCCATCCCCCTATGCTGAGCCCTATCTTTCTGCTTCCCAGCTCGGAGGCTGGCGAATCTCCGGTAATTGGACTTCCTTAGACTTTAACCGAACTCTGAGACTTCTGATGAGTCAGTATGGTTATTTTCCATTCTTCAGAGCCTATCTGCGACCTCGTCCCACCCCTCCATACACGCCAGTCATCCAGGTGAGTGATGCACTGGCAAAAATGCAGTAAGACATGGGCCTGCCTTGTGTTCTAGCCTAGCATCTCCTAGTGGAAGGTTGTGGGCTGGAGAATGAGGATGAATGTGCAATGCAGGAAATATCCCTATCTTGAGGGAAAATTATTGATGTGACAGCCAGGAAAACTAGGTGAAATTAGGGAAAGGATCAGTAGGGCCATTCCGGAGAAGACAGATGTAGTTCCTATCTTCCTTACTGCTTATCTGGATTACCCCTACAGCCTCTTAATTAGCCCCCTTGTCTCCAGTATCGCTCTCCTCTTATCTACTCTTCATTTTTGCTAGAGGGACCTTTCTAAACCAAGAGCTAATTATGCTATTGTCTTTGCTTAAATGCCTCCAATGCTTCACCAGGTCATCACGATCTTGTTCTTAATCCTTAGCAAAGCATTGCAAGTGCTTTTGTGATCTGACCCTTACACACTTCTCCAGCCTTATCTCCTGCCCCATCCCTTGTCCCCCTCAAACCTCAAATCATGCTCCCTCACAGCTTCAAGAATATTCCTCAAGTCTTTGAATATATGACTCCCTTCGCTTGCGACACTACTCCTGAACCCCCCAAGCTCAACGTGGAAAACTCTTACATACTTTTCAAATTTGGGGTTTGATTTTTATCTCTTACGGGTAGACTTCACTGACACCCTAGTTATGAGTTAGGTAGACCCCTCTGTCCTCCCACTTGCCAAACTCTCATCATCGAACACCATGTTAAAGACCATGAGCCCCTGAAAACAGGACCACACCTTATTCATCTCTGTTCCCCAGGATCTGGTAGAGGGCCAGGCAGCCAGAGGCCCACAGCAGGTGTTTGCTAAACAAGTAAATAAATAAAAACGTTGAAGGTACCAGTATTGTGGTAGGCAATGCAATGCCATCTATTTGGCTCCTGCTCTCAGAAGTTTCACAGAATTATATGGGGATGAATATACAAGAAAAGCTGTTGTTACTCAGTACGAGGCATTCTAAATTTCTGTTCTAAAGGGTATGCTCAGGAGCTTAATCGGTGTGGCCTTTAGGGAGTAGTTAAGATCTGGAATGGTTAAGGAATGGCTCAGAGAGGGGAGAATGTGAGCTGAGTCTTGAAACGTGGTTGAATCACATAGGTGAAGGTGAAGCTAAGGGCATGAGGAGGGCTTCAGGAAAGTCCTGAGCTAAGGGAAGAGGCTGGAATGGTGTGACTCCTCTGTAGGGTCAGTGAGAAGACTGATTTGTGGAACAGAGGATTTGGGGGAGGGGTGAGGTACGGCAGGAGATAGATAAGAGCAAGACTGAAGACTTGAGGTTGGGCCTGATTATTCCTGGCCTCAGAAACCAGATGGAGGTGATCACTTCGACTTAATAGAAAAAAATGCTACTGGGTCCTTTCGAATATGATGGCTGTGCATTGCACTTAAGCAGAGGCAGCGATGTTAGAGGTCAACCTGGAGATGTTGAGTTGGCTAGGTAAGCCAATTTGGAGGATCTGAACTAAGATGATTGTGAGGAATTGAAATGGAAAGGAAAGGCCAGGCTTGAAGATTTAGGCAACTTCATCCCAGTGGTGATGGTCCATGGTGCTTCTAGAGGACTTGGTGACTGACTGAATGTAAATGAAGAAAATGGAGAAATTGGAAAATGACCCCACAGTTTTGATGTACTGTGAGTGGGAGGAGGATGGTTATCATCGACTGGAGACTGGATGGACTCTGAGGGGAAAAATAGGTAGACAGAATGGACAGCAGAGGGAGCACCCCACTGGGGGTCTGGGGGCAGGGAGGGCGAGTCAGACCAGCATGGCTGAGCCACAGCGGACAGGGGAAGAGCATCTCAGGAGGGATGGATCGTCACGGATTCCAGAGTTTTCTGAGCTCAGAGAATAAGAAATGAAAAGACACCATTGGGAAGCTTCTAGAAGAGAGTATCAAAACAGTTCTGGAAATGGACAGATTGTACAGAGTTTTAGAGGAAGGCAAGGGAGTTGAAGCAGGGACATAGATGATTTTTAGTTCTTCAAAATGTGAACATAAAACGTGACAAAGGAGCCATGCGAAAGATTTTTCAAGATAGGGGGAAGTGTACAGCTCGAGGTGGGAGCAGGATATTGAAGTTGGAGCAGAAAAAGGCAAAGTGTGGGGGCGACAATCTTCAGAACAGAATCAAGGACATGCCAGGACTAAGGTGGGACAGATGAGGTAAGTGAGTCACTTACCTGTGCGTAAAATTAAAGAGGATACCAAAAACAGTAACCAAAATAAATATTTTAATATTTTTTAAAAAATCAAAGCCAATGCAAAAATCCATGATAAACAAAATATCAAATTTTTGTTCATTGTGGGTTTTTTTGAAGAGATTATTTCTCCCCAAAATGGACCGAAATTTTATTGCAGACTTAAAAAAAGAATCTTTAATTTTTCTTCAAAATGAATAAAAAATACACTTGGGATTTTTGGGAAAAAATCCATGATGAACAAGGCTTTGATATTTTAGTCAGCATGGATTTTAGCATTGATTTTTATTTTAAAAAATACTGATTAGGATTACTGTTGATTACCGTTTTTAGTACCTCTTAAATCTTGCGCCTGAGAGAGTCTCTCACTCCCTTAACTCTAGACCTGGCCCTAGCACAGGGGATGGTTCCCTTCAGGACACGGATTAGTATGCTTCTCTTTTGCTGAGCACCCCCTAACTGGTTGAAATACCCACCCTGTCTTGACATTTCCATGTATAAACTCTTTCCTCCCATGCGCCCTAGCCCCAATCCCTCCCTTACTTTGTCCTCTCTGCTCTTTCTTTGTGTCCTGAGGCCATCTTCCCTGGTACATTCCCCTTCTCCCCACACCTGTCCTCTCCTTCCTCCATGCTCCCTACTTCTCTCCAGTATCTCTTGTGTCCAGATAGACCAGCCAGAGTTTGATGTTCCCCTCAAGCAAGAGAAGGAACAGAAGATCTATGCTCAGGTAAGATGGCTTTGTGGACAAAGGTCAGGTCCTGACCTCTGATGCTCAGAGAAAGGCAGGGGGCTCTGGTGGCTGTGACTGAGGTTGCCCCTCCCCCAGATTGTGCGGGAATACCTGACTTATCTGAACCAGCTGGGAACCTTGCTGGGAGGAGAACCAAACAAGGTGCAAGAACATGCCTTCCTGTCCATCTCCATTACCTCGCAGCTGTTTCAGTTTCTGAGGCCCCTGGAGCAGCGGCGGGCACAGGGAAAGCTCTTCCAGATGGTCACTATTGACCAACTGCAGGTGCCTTGAACCGGGGACTGGAGGAGGATGGGCATGAGGGCTTCTCTCCCAAACTTTCTTGTTCTCCCTATCTCCTTTCTCCTCATTCCCTAATTCCTTCCCATCCCTAACTTTTCTGGTTCCATCCCTTCCCCCAACCACCCCCCTCCCCACTCCCTGTCAAACCCTAAGGGAGGGGAACCCCCTCTCCTCAATCTCATCCCCCTCAGCCTTTGTGTCCCTCCTCTAAGGAAATGGCCCCTGCCATCGACTGGTTGTCCTGCTTGCAAGCGACATTCACGCCAATGCCCTTGAGCCCCTCCCAGCTCCTCTTGGTCCATGATCTGGAGTATTTGAAAAACATGTCTCAACTGGTGGAAGAGCAGCTTTCGATACACAGGTTTGCCTCAGGTGGGATTGGGGAAGTATAAGGGCAATGGAAAAGGTCTGAGGACCCAGAGGCCTCAGGGACAAAGAAGATTATGGAAAATGCATGCTGGTAAGGTCCTCCCAGGACCTTTGATGGAAGGGATCCTCGGACACAAAAGGGCAGAGAACGGTTGGGGTGGATGGCCCAAGAGGGAATGGAGAAAACAGGAAATATGAGAGGCTTGGGGGACACGGGAAAGGTAAAGCCCACATAAAATGAGGAATACAGGTGTCCAGCAAAATACAGGGCTTGCTGGGAGTAGAACCCAACCTGTGAAGACCCGCTAAGCTATAGAAGATGCTAGATGGCCAGTCACTTGGGACAGGGAAGGCATGTGCGTCTTGTCAACAGCTGGGAGGTGTGGGCAGGAGGAGGAGACACATGAGGCCAGTGGATGGATGAAGTGAAGGCTGGGGTTCTCTGAGGGAAAAGCTGGGGGAGAGGCCATTTCTCAGCTGTGAGAGGATTCTGAGGCCCTTGTGGGTAAGGATCTGTGTTGGGCTGCCAACTCCAGTGCCTGGGTGGCCACTACCTGAAGACAGCAGCTTCCTTCCAGGGGCTCAGGCTCAAGGCCTTTCTTCATAGGAACTCAGTAGCAGCAAATTCTAGAAATTCTTTGTGAAGGAAGCCAAGGGCCATTCTTGTGGGTGTGAGCAAGTTTATGTAAGGTTACAAATCAGCTGTAAAGTGAACTGAGATTTCTTGGTTGTGGAAGTAGATGAATCTGTTGGTTAAACTCTTTAAGTCTAGTCTTCCTCTAGCTCAGACCCTCCACTCCCTGCGACTTGAGAAGTCACCTCTGCATCTAGTTCCTTCTACTATCATTCTTCAACTGACAGCAAGAAAAGCTCTTCTTGACTTATTCCAGGGTCAAGCCCTTATCTTCTATAGATACAGAAGAGAAGGGCCTTCCCCCGGGAGTATCAAGGTGACTACATAAGGGGAGGCTGTTCTCGAGGCACCCCCAGAGCCCTGGGTGTATGTGTCCCATCTCTCTTCCCTCCGCAGAGACTTTCTGCAGAGCCACATGATCTTGGGGCTGGTGAGGACCCTTTCTCCAGCCCTGGACAGTAAATTCCAGGAGGCACGCAGATCGTTGATCCAGAAACTGGGGGAGCTGACCGAAAGACCACCCATGGTGAGGAGAGGAGGGGATGAATTTTCCCAGAATGGGGGCTAAAGGAGCATTTGCCATTTTGAGGGATAAATGTTGGCATATGTCTCCCAGGGAGAGGGCATGAGGGCAGTGCCCTTCAATATCTGGTGTTTCCATAGAAGCAGACAGGTTGGCCCTACAGTACTTATACTGAGGACTGAGATGGCAGGTACCAGACATTTACACACATCTGGCTACTTTTATTGACTTTGGCTGAGTATTAAGGTGTAAATATAAGGCTCTAAAATGATCAACAATTGCTTTTCCTTTATCATGACCTTTAAACTATTTGCCTAGTTATCTAGAGCTCTGTGATTTAAGGACATGGACCTAAAGCTTAGGATTCATTGGGATGCCAGACATGAGTAGCAAGCGGTGGCCTTTCCTCTATCTACGTGACTCCAGTGTTTAATGTTCAAATGCGCTTCACAGAGAGTTCATCTCTGACGTCTAATAGGATCTGTTGGGCCACAGCATGGGCTTTGTGGTCCAGATCCCCATATATCTGAGGTGGTGGCTGTGTAGCGAACACTAACCCAGGTCTCCCATGTCACATAAGATGTGGAGACACTCCTTTACCAAGAACTTGGAAACCCTAGGTCAGACACATCCAAATGTAAGCAAGGGTATCTAGAACATTAGATATGCTCCAACCTCAGTCAGGGTCTCCGTGTAGTCTTGAAAATCACTGGGGTTTCTTTTTCTTAGTAATTTGTGGACCAATCCTGTGGCTTGGAGAAACTCACTGCTTTGGCGACCTGAGCATCTGTGGAAATGTATGCATAGGGACTGCCATGTCGTTATCAAGTATTGGGAGGGAGATATTTTTCTCACATATCCTTTAGATATGTATGAACTGATTTAATCCTCTGAAGAATTTCATGGGGTAGGCATATCATTTATTCCTGTTTTATGATGGGGAAATTGAGGCACTAAAGCTAAGTAACTTGCTCAAGGTATTATAGCTAGTAAATTCGTAGAGCTAGGATTTGAACTCTGGTAGTCAAGCTTGAGGGTCTGTGCTTAATCGCTGTGGTAAGAGAAAACAAAACAAAACAACAACAACAAAACACTCCTTTTTAGGACTTTCACTCAAGTGGGCAAGTCCCCAAGAAGCTTCTACCCAGCCTTTCTCTTGACACAGATGAAGGAGACAGAGCTCCAACTCCTCTTAGTTGGCATTACTACAAAATCCCTGGCAACAAACAGCTTCCTGTCAATCCCAGAACCATGGTCTGATGGCACTTCTTGAAGGATGTAAGTGTGCCGATACTGAAATCACACTTAAAGAACTTAGAAGGCTTAAAAATTGCTAAAGTTGCCATCCTTTATATACTTACATATACATCCTTTATATCCATTATGTCCACCCTCATATACCCATTAGGATTATAGCTGTCCTTGGCTTGAAAGCTGAGTCAAGTTCCACCAACAAATAGAATAAGAATAATAGCTAATGAACAGTGAGTGTTACTGTATGTCAGGCACTGCTTGGAACACTTAGTGTGGGTGCTTTTATTTAACCCTCCAGAAACACTCCAAGGTTCTCAGAAAGGGCAAGTAACTTTCCCCAGACCACACAGCTCATTAAGTGCAGAAACAGACCACAAAACAGACCTGTCCACCTCATGAGGCCACATTTTTAATTACATACTGTGCAGGATTGAGAAATAAGTGGGTAGGAAAACAGAAAATGGGTTGGAAAATTCTTTCTACAAAGGTCAAGATAGTAAATACTTTTGGTTTTGTGATCCATACGGTCTGTGTTGCAACCACCCAGCTCTGTCCTTGTAGCACAAAAGCAGCTACATGCAGAGTAAATGAACGTGTGTACCTGCATTCCAGAAAGACTCTGTCTCACACAACAAACACTTAGAGTTCCCAAGAGGGAGACCTGAGGGAGGGTTTGAATGGCAGTGGGATCTCTGTGCTGGAGGCAGGACAGAGGCAGTTGTCTAGAGAGTTGAAAGGGTTTTCTGGCAAAGAAAGGGACATCATTTCATTTGGACAAGGCACAGAGCAGGCTGGCTAAACTTTGGGGCCATGTGGGGGATCCCCCTGTAGCTCTGGTTGAGAAGACATGAGCGAGGCATGCGTGGAAGGTTCTCCCTGCTGCTACTGGCACAGAGAGCTGAAGAGAGGAAATCAGAGAGGGATGGAGGGGGTCCTCCAGGGCCCAATAGGCCACTGGCAGGACTTGGCTTTTCTTGGCATGAAATGGAGGCCTACAGAAAGATTGATCTGTTTTGTGTTTCAAAAGACATATTTTGAAGGTAAGCAACAGGCACTCTGATGGACGTGTGCTGTGAGGAGGAGAGGGGACTCAGACACTGCCAAGGCTCTGCCCTTGATGTGACCAAAATTCGTGGTCCTACCCAATGGTTATTAATTGCAGATTTCTAACCATACTCTTTGGAATGAATTCTAATTGATAGCGTCCTAATTCAGAAACACTAGGTCTCATTATCTGGCCATATTTTGTTGAATGATTTTGAATAAACAGTCAATGTAATAGCTGTTAAGCCAGGTCTTTGTCTTACTAAACTTGAGCAGCTGAATTTGGGGAAGTAAAGGCAGAACATCACACTTGTACCTGTTGAGTGAACTTTTTATATTCAGCCCAACATCCCGATTTGTTCAGGTAATTTTAGCCTTCATTCCAGTCCTCTGTTGCATTACGCTTCCCTTCCCACTTTGGTCATTTGCAATTTTATTTAGTGTATCTTCATCTGGACTATGATTAAAATCCCGAAGAAGGAAGAACAGCATGTAGGGTCATGGAAGACCTAGCTATAAAGTCATCAGTTCATTTATGCAATAAATATTCCTATGTGCCAGACACTTCTCTCCGCACACGGGATACCACGTGAACAAAAGACAAAAGCCCCTGCCCTCAGACACTGATATTCTGACCAAGGAAGAAGGACAATAAACTACGGTAATAAAATATGTTCGGTGGTGATTAGTTCAGAGAAAGAAACCAGGAAAGGGCGAGACGGCGTGCTAGGTGGGGAGCGTGTTGCAGTTTTTGGTAGGATGGTAAGGGAAGCTCATGTGGACTTGGAGTCATGAGTCACTGAGGTTTCATTATGGTTCAGCCAGCTGAGCAGCCACACAAATTACACTATCTTCCAACACAGATTCCTGCATCTCGTTCTCAAGGACTTAGTTTATGGCTTTACCAAATGCTTCCATGGAACCAACGGCAACACGTTAAGATTCACAAACGCTTTCAATGTGGTGATTCACCTGGTCTCCCAGGCAATGCAGTGGGGGAGGCAGGACAGGTATTCCTCTCCGGTGGATAGCTCGTGTAACTGAAGCGCAGGGGTTAGTAACCCACGTTTAGTAAATGCTGAATTCTCTGTTCAGAGATAGCATCGTGGTGGCTCCTTGAGGAAGAATTTGGCCATTCGACATGTTTTCTTGGCCTTAAAGCTTTTGACAAACTTTTAGCTAATCACCAACAGTCAAAAATTAGGAGATGGCACGCCGATAGTCCCATCTCCAGCATTTTTGTGTGCGTGTGTGGTAAACCTAAAGCGTAGTCAGCAGCAGGCTAGAATTCTTCAGGGGTCACAAGTGACAGGGGCTGAGTGAGGCAGCTCTATTCTATTCTTCCCATTGACCCTTGTCCCTCTATGCCCTGTGGGTCTGACGCCAGCTGCTTCTCAGTGACGCCACCACATGGCCCCTATCCGAGTCGTCACTCCTGGTCTCTGGGTTATCCTAGTTTGGTGAAGCTTGTAACCAGAAAGATTGTTATTATTTTGGCATTATTTGGCCTCGGTGATCCTCAGCGATCCCTTAGTAGTTACATGCTGTTTCTCAAGAGTTCAGAAATGATCGGTTTAATGACCCATTCTAGAATTGGGTGTCGAAATTAACATTAAGGGTTCCTGGCCTGCCTGTAATCTCTAAAATTTACTTTCCCTCTAAGGCAAATTAAGAAAATTTGTGCTTCCCTCCAGACTCCTAGAATTTTTTTCTGATTTCTATTATTTCTTAAATATTATTATTTGTGGTTCTAAGGTTATATCCACAACTTGTCTTCTGTTCCCTAAAATTAATCTACTGGGCTTCATTATCTTGAGTTTGAAGTATTTCTTTCATCTTTTATATTTTGGCAATGATTTTTTCTCCATATTTCTTTCTCTCTCTCTCTCTTTTAGAGAGAGGGAGCGCACACAAGAGAGAGTTGGGGGGAGGGGCAGAGGGTTAGGAAGCGAGAGAATCTTAAGCAGGCTTCACACCCGGGGCAGAGCCCAATCTCATGAACCTGAGCTGAAATCAAGAATCAGACACAACTGACAGAGCCACCCAGGTGCCCCTCTTTTTCTCTATTTTTAATATATATGGTATGCTCTATCATTCCATGTCTTGAGAGACAGCTCAGATACTCAGAATCCCCAGTAGATGAATATATAACTTTTCAACTTCCACCCCAAGACCTGCATTTATCTATAGATTCTGGAAGTTATTTTCCTGCTCGTGGGAGATGTGACCCAGCACAACTGCAACCAAAAGAATCCCAGAGTTTCACAGAGGTTAGCAATGGGTAGTCTGAGGTGGCATCTATGCTCTCCAGTAACCAGGTTAGAGCCTGCTGGGGCCAAGGCTATGGGGACAGGCATGGAGGAGGCAAAAGCTGTTGGAAAAATGGGCAGGCATTAGCAAAGGGATCAGGAGACAACTCAGGAACCAGGAGGTGTGGAAAGGGCAGGCGGATGACACTAACAAGCTCAAGGTTGATGTGTTTGCTGCTGCCCCGGGGGTGGGCCCTCCCCGCTCCCCCCCAAACAGCCTGATGAAAGGCGGTCTCAGATCCAAGCCTGTCATCAGGAGGCCTGTGAGGGGTGGACAGACACTGAAGGTAACCAGCAGAGCCTGCCCTTGACCCAGTCATGGCTGTCAGATCCAGGTTCTCTTTCAATTCATCTTCAGTGTGCATGTTTGTGTTTTAGAGCTGCAACCAATACACTATAGAAAGTGGCTGAGTCCTTATCCTCACAAGAGGGGACAAGAACACACAAGTGTGGGCAGCTGGTCTGAAGCAACCTTCAAAATGGTGAACGTCAGAACAGGCAGGCTCAGGAGTATCTTCTTCAATGACAACAATACTGGCCTTCCCTTTTTGTTTCCTCTCTTGTGGGAAGCCCCTTAAACTCTCTCTCCAACCTTGGCACCAGAAAGCATAGTGGCAACCTAACTACCTTCCCTGCGAGGAGATCTGTGAGGAGTAAATAAGTTACAGGAATGAAGTCTTGTGACTTCATCCCACTTACCCCAAATTAGCATATTAGCTGTTTTTCCAGAGTCCCAGCTCAGCCTTCCCCTAGGGCAGCTCTCTCACCCTCGGCCTTCTTGAGTGTGTTTCTCAGTTGGCCTTGTGTCATCTCTGGGCCCACTTCATGGTCAGCTCCTCAAAGCCATCCACGCCCACCGCAAACACCTCCCCAGCATCTCTCTCTTGTGTTGCTTATTTTTTCTGTCCCCATGCTAAGAACACCCCAGTTGCCAAGCCCCTACTGAGTTTTTGTCTAACCATCTGTCTGCCTTTGAAGTTGATGATATGTCCTTCATCTCATCCTCTTTTCCCTGATTTGGCCAAAAGTTTCTTAGCTCTCTGAATTCACGTTTAGTCTTTTCTTTTCTCCCCTTCTCCTACCAAACAATATGGCGTCTAAAACCCATTTTCACTCTGATCATTTTCTTCTTTATAAGACAAAGTCCTACCAGATGATCCGTGATAACCATTTGGAGAGTGGGGGAGGGTGGCAGAAAGGAGAGAGGAATTACCTTCTCCAATTTCCATTTTAAGCAAAGAAACATGAGAGGGTGGCAGCCTTTACTGGGCTACCAGCGTGGTACATGTGGCAGGTGGGGACCTGGTGGCCGACAGACCTGCCGAGGTGAGAGGTTTGGTATGTAGTCCTCTCCTACCCAGGAGTCTTTCTGTTCTCCAGAAGGGTGCCTCTGAGAGGACTTGCTTTCAAATTCAGTAGTCAATAAATAAGTATGATCTGCCCAATCCAGGCTCACGAGACTAATCCTGGAGGACATAACCCCTTTTATTACCAAGCGGCAATATCCCTACGTGTATCACCAAAAAGAATGCTAGAGCAAAGTGAGACGAACCCAGAAAGACAGGAAAAGAGAGCCTCCTCTGGGGGTAAAGGTCTAGACAAGATAGGCCTGGGGAAATAGATGAGGAAGAATGCTTGATGGGAGCCATTCATTCCAGCTTTGTCTCCGTAGCCTGCCCGCCCTCGATGGATGAAGTGTGTGGAGGAGACAGGAACCTTCTTCGAGCCTACCCTGGCAACCTTGTTTGTCCGTGAGGCCTTCAGCCCGAGCACCCAAAGTGCTGTATGTGAGGGCTCTTTCCCAGCCCACATCCCTCCACCCCTTCCCACCCAATCATTCTCTCCGAATTCTATTGACTGTGCCCTCCTGGATGGTCTGGACAGTCGGGGAGTCAGGCAGTCAGAGAGAGAGAGAGAGAGGGTCACTGTGGGAGAGAAGTCGAAGGAGGCCAGGCTGTATCCCTAGGGTTTGCATAGTTTCGCTACAGGACACAGGTGTGCACAACATGCATGGAATTTGAACAAGTTCCCTAACTTTGCTGCTCTTGTGTTTCTCCAACCATAAAATGGGAAAATTGAACTCCATGGCCTCTAAGGCTACTCCCTGTTTATCTATGATTTTTTAACAACACAGGAAACTACGGGAGAATGGAATGATATAATCTTAAAAAGTGCAAGTAAATGAGTACTGAATAGTCTTTGAGTGCCTACCATGTGGCTGATACTCTTGTAAGCACTTTGCATGAACTACTTTAATGCCTACTATATCCTAATTTTAGAGAAGAGAGAACTGAAGCACAGAGAGGTTAAGTAGCTTGCCCAAGATCACACAGCTACCAAATAGTAGAGTCAGAGTCAGGATTTGAGCTCAGGCTTCTGATATGGTCATCCATTTACCTCTCTCAAGAAAGGATACAAACAAGATGGTAGATGGCTGGGAAAGCAGTAACCACACAGTTGGGTGTAAACCTGGGAAGACTTCAGCTTGTTGGAAAGCTGAAATGCCCAGGAAGATGGAGAGAGGAAAAGGAGGTCTTAATAAAGAGAGTGTGAGGACAAGGGCACTCAAGAGCAGAGAAGGGAATGATGGTTCTCTTCCTCCCTCTGCATTCTGAATGGATTGCCTGGCCAAGGGTAAGGACGGTGTCTCCCTCCCCTGGCAGGCTGAGATCTCCCTACAGAAAGGAACCATCTCCCCTGTTCACCTCAGGAGTGACCAGCTCTCACCTTCCCTTTCTGTGCTTGGCACCTCCTTTCTGTCCCCACAGATCTCTGTGCTCTGGGTTTCTAGTCACCTAATAAATATGACGTCCTACTTTCTCTCTCAGAGATCTTCCCCCTTCTCCGGTAACTCCTTGGGGCCAGGGCCCTTCCTACAGTCCCAGTGGGCAGGACCCCAGACGGAGGCTGGCCCTGATCCTGTTTCTCTATCCCGGCCCCTTCACAGGCCATGGAACTATTCACAGCGATCAAGAATGCCCTCGTCAGCCGCCTCAGAAGGATTCCCTGGATGGATGAGAAGACCCGGAAAGAGGCCCAGAACAGGGTAAGTTCAGGAGTGAAAGACAGGATTCAGCAGGGGTGGAATTGAGTATTGGATCCAGAGATCACCCTGAAGGGAGGAGAGGGCAAAGGCACAAGGACACATGGCAAGTGTAAACGCCAGTATGCTGCACATGCATCCGGGTGACAATATAAAAGGTGGGACCAGGGCAGTGAGCATGAGAAATTACCTCCGATAAACTTGGGGTAGCTAGGTTTCTTCTACCTTTTGTGTCTCTCCCCAGGTCACCCAACTGCAGGTGAAGATGGGGGCCCCCGAATGGGCCCTGAAGCCATCACTGGCCAGACAGGAATACAACGATGTGGGTCCCTGCCCTTGCCAGCTCCTCATTAGTCCTCAGCTCCTCCTCAGCCCCCTGACCCGCCTGAGTGGCAGACAATCTGTTCATCCTGGGCGATCCCTAACTAACCCCTTCCTTGCTCTGGTATTGGCTGGGTTTTATGGGTGAATATCCACACTGTGGGTCTTGCCAGCAGAAGAACAGACCTTTTCAGGTCACGCTGAGTGTGTGTGCATGCACGTACACATGCATTCTTATGACTTGCCTGAGTGTGTTTATCTGTGTGCTGATTCGTGTGAAGCCTGTCTGCACTGACACGTGGTGGTGTCATTATGCTGCTGTCCACTGTTCTATGGATGACTGTGTGTCGGGGCTTCTCTGTCTGTGTTCAGATGTACCCACTAGGGTATGTTAGTGTGTATCTGTATTTGTCTCTGTGTATCCAAGTCACCTCCTGCCTCCTCCCAGATACAGCTTGGACCCAGCTACCTGCAGTCCTTCCTGAGCTGTGTCCGATCCCTCCGAGCTAGAATTGTCCAGAGCTTCTTGCAGTCTTTCCCCTACCACAGGTATAAGAGCAAGGGAGACACAGACCCTGCATCTCAGAGATACCCATTCAAGATTAGCAGGAAAGAAAGCTGGGCGCTTGGGGAAACAGGAACAGTGACAGTAGTTGAGAGGGACTTCCTATGTCTGGTGGGCGGGATCATAAATGATGCAGCTGGTGTTCATGTGTGCTCTTCCCATAGGTGGCAGGTGTCCCCCTGGGGGGTCAATGCTTATTATTCAATACCTGACCATGTGGTGGTCTTCCCAGCTGGACTCCTCCAACCGCCATTCTTCCACCCTGGCTACCCCAGGTAGGGGCCATTCTCTGACGGTGGGCAGGGGATTTCCCAAGCACGATGAATAGATGTTATGATGGATGGGACTTGTGGTTGGAGAATTGGGGTCAAAAACTTGGAAGGACTCTGGGAGTAAGACAAACCTCTGTCTCCCCAGAGCCGTGAACTTTGGCGCTGCTGGCAGCATTATGGCCCATGAGCTGTTGCACATCTTCTACCAGCTCTGTGGGTAACAGTGGGCCATTGGGAGGTGGGGCCTTTGGGAACCCAGGTGAAGGCCCCAAAAGAGGCCATGAGGAGGAGAAAGGGAGGGCTCCAAGTGGGACAGTTCTGAATCCTTTGCAATGCTTCTGGGGGCCAGCCCAGTCTGTGGTACCCCCTTGTCCTCATCCTTATAGGGCTCCTTACTATTTCTTCACCTGGCCCCATTTTCAACAGTACTCCCTGGGGGCTGCCCAGCCTGTGACACCCGTGCCCTACAGGGGGTGCTGCTGTGCCTGAAACACCACTATGAGACCATTCCGTTACCCAATGGAACCTTCTTTAATGGATCTCGGACATTCCTGGAGAATGCTGCAGACATTGGGGGGCTGGCCATTGCACTGCAGGTAACTCCCATCCAAGAGGCCAGGATCTGTTAATAGCCATTCCTTCTAGTTCCGTCATGCAAACATAGTTGTAAAGCCTTCTACCCTTCATATACCCACTGAACAGATAGGGATCCCCCTCCTACCCCACAGATCCCTCTTTTCTAGAATATCCATAGATCTCACAAGTACATTTTTTCCTGGCTTAGACCAGTGTGTCTGTGCAGAACTTGGGCAAAAAGGCCACGAACTGGTTTTGGGTGTTGTGTGCAGGGCATCAGACTTTCAAATGGCCATGGGTCTGGAGTCTAAGGGCTACTCACCATCCCACCCCCATATCCAGGCATACAGCAAGAGGCTGTTATGGCACCGTGGGGAGACCATCCTGCCAAACCTGGACCTCAGTCCTCAGCAACTCTTCTTCCGAAGCTATGCCCAGGTAGGCAGCCACCACCTCCCTCCGCAGCTCACTCCATGTCAGAGGAGTACCCTACTGCTAATGCTTAAAGAATGGCTCCTCCCTGAAACACCTTCCCCCAAACAGCCCCAACCCTCTGCCACAGAAGTCCCCACTGTCATCCTTTCATACATACCACTTGGGGCCATCTTTTCATAGTATTATAAATTCTTCTACCAAATTCAGCACCCCCTTCAAATAAAGAAAAAACTCGACTGCCAAATCCCTGAGATGAGCACAAGTTTTTTTCCTCTCATTTCTCCTCAAAAATGAGCCTTTGACAGACTGTCTATAGACCACATTCCTTCTCAGAGACCTCATCCCCAGGTATGGTCCCCACCTGACAGCACCCCGAAGTACCATGTGCTCCCTCAACAAGACACTGCCCCCAATTCCTCAGTATACTGAAAGACCCCCTCAGAGTTTTTCCAGTAAACCCCACCTCTCAGTCACTGACAAATGGTCTGACTGCACAGCCCAGGCCCCCCTCACATGCCTCCTGCCAGATTAACTGACTGACAAGTGTGTGACCTGATCCCTGCTCTCATCTCTGTCTGCTGTCCCTAGTCACTACCTTGGCACCGGTCTGCCTCGTCCTACTGACGCTGATCTACGTGACGATCCTGTCCTTCTCCTTACACCGCGTGCACCTCTCTTTCTCCACAGGTGATGTGTAGGGAGCCTGGTACCCAGGAGCCCCAGGATCCTCACAGCCCTCCCACCCTTCGAGTCCACGGGCCCCTTAGCAACACCCCAGCCTTTGCCAGATATTTCCACTGTCCACATGGTGCCCTCATGAACCCCTCCAGCCGCTGCCAACTCTGGTAACCTGGCTACCGCAGAGACTCCAATTCAGATGTCACGACATCTCCCTGCTCCATTCATGGAATCAGGCAATAATCCCCTTTCTCCTTCCCTTCCAAAAATAAAAGCTGGCACTTGGCATCTGTCTGTCCCTTAATGACTCTTTCTTGGTATGTTCTATGCCTAGAAGTCAGAAAAGATAAGAGGAGAAAAGGCCGAGAGAGTTCCAGAGACATAAGAAGAGGAGAGAACCAATGATTGGTGAACTAGTGGGTCTAAAGGTCAGTGGGCCACAGGTCCGGCAATTGAACGGATCAGTCAGAGACAAAAGGGCTTCGGTTAAGTCTCAGAAAGCTGCCCCCAAGTGTTTTCAGGATTTTATTGTTATTACTTTTATTGTTGCTACCCCTTTCCCCTAATGTACTGTCCCGAGCAGAGCCAGGAGAGGTGCGGGAGAGAGAAGGGCATGGGTCTGGTGTCTCCTGCCCTGGGAGATGGAGCTCAGAGGGTGGGGAGGCAGTCAGGCTGTGACGACGGGTGGTTGGAAGGCCAGTGCCAGGATCTCTCGGATGCTGCATGCTGAGGTGAAAAGCCACTGGCCAGAGGCAGGAAGCCATGCGTATGCCTCCCTTGGGAGCAGTGACCTGGAGCCCAGTGGGGAGAGAGGGTCAGTAAGCTATCATGAAGCGGAGGTAGATATCCAGGTCCTCATCCAGGAACCAGGCCACCACCTCAGCCTCAATGTCCCTCATAAAAAAACCATGATGCTGGCCAGATTGAAGCAGAAGGCTAGGTCCAACAGGTGGTCACGTAGAGCTGCCGTGTCTGATGTCTTATCATCTTCTTGTTGGGCCATGTCCACAACCTGCCACATCTCACCCACTGAGGAGGCCACAAAGTGCTCTTCAAACTGCTCTTGATCCTGGTCTGGAGCAGGGGAGAGGGGAAGCCACTGAGGGGGCTGATCCTAACCTGCCCCCCCGCTGACC
This sequence comes from Ursus arctos, assembly GCF_023065955.2. Lineage (NCBI taxonomy): Eukaryota > Metazoa > Chordata > Mammalia > Carnivora > Ursidae > Ursus > Ursus arctos. Next base: position 90,767,301 of record NW_026622985.1, on the reverse strand, counting down.
CTGGCCTGTGCCAGGAACATGACAAAGTTGGAAAATCTGGGAAGAAGTTAGGGCCTGGGGCTTTTAGCCCAATTGTGCCGACACTGTCCTTGACCATTTAGAGGTCTCCTCCAATCTGTGTTCAACCACAGCACACACACCCTATTTCTACCTCGAACTGTCTCCTCCGAAGTACATTACACCATTTGGAGATGGAGGGACCATCTTAGAGAAGGACAGAAACCAGAGGCTCTTCCCAGACAAACGCACCTGTGCCCATACACACACAAGACGCATGCACTTTCAGCTAACCCGTGGCGTGTCCCTGAATATGGCCCTGGCTGAGAACCCTGCTCTAAACTCTTTAGCGACCCTTTCACACTACAATAATAGGGGACCCAAACCTATCTCAGGTTTTACTCCAGCCTGATAACTAGTGGGGGACTGACTACGAAGAGATCTGATCCCTGGCTCCCGACACAGTCCTCTCTTCTGTACCTACCTGTAGAGGGTATCTCCTCGTTCTGACTCCCCTCGTTGGGGTCCAGGCTGCCTTTCTGAGGCTTCACCCCCTTGACCCGCAGCAGCAGCAGGATGGCGGCCAGGAACGCTGCCCTGCAGAGCTGGGAGCCCAGGGAAGTCATGAGCCTGCCCATCCGCTGCCTTTGGCCTTCCTTACTCCCCAGTGCCCAGCCGGCTCCCCTGCCTCCCTCCCCTATCCCTGTCCCGGCCCTTACCACTTCCCAGCACCGTTTTCTTCCCTTCGCTTCCATGGGACCTCTGACTTCATGAGCTTTGTGACATCACAGCCATGGGCCTGCCCCTCATTCAGGTCATTAGAGAGTTCCATTGCCAGGCAAGAGAGTGGTGAGTAGCCGGTAGCAGACAGCAGAAGGTTCTAGGATGATTGTAGTGGGTCATCCTGTAGAGAGCAACCAAATGACTGAAGAATTTATGAAGTACTTTTAGATCCATTTTGTCATGAGCTCTGCATAGCAACCGGGACTCAAAGTTATAGGATCATCATACCCATTATACAGATGAGGAAACCAAGCTTCACAAAAGACATGACTTTTGCCCTTAGCATCATCACCCAGACAATAGGGGCAGAGCAACACTCTTGACCACCTCTTTTCATTCTAGACATCACATCTTCCTCTCTTCCATGCGGCCTTTCTCTAAGGAAAGTGTCTTGTAGAGACTGAGGCCCAGAACAGATGTGAAAATATCAAATCCTCAAGTCCTGGGCTGTACGTGAAACTCAGGCCCAACAAAAATGAGGGAGGTGGAGAGGCACAGGTGGACGGGCAGGGAAGTGTACCTGGTGTGTGTGTGCATGCACACACATGTGCATATTAGAGACAGAGACAGAGGACAGGGTGTCCTGCACTCACGAAGAAACTATTCCCTCATTCCTCACCCTCCCCTAGATTTTCCTCTCCCCAAGCCTTTGCCCTCTTGTACTGGAAGGCTGAACTCCCCCTTCTCTAGTTTTATAGCCTCTTCTATTCTCAGACACAAAGAAAAAGTTGTTAGAGGCTCATTCTCTAAACTCCTTGCTCGATGGAAGTATTAGAGTCTTTAGAGAAGAACCAGCATGGCAGAGAGGCGAGGACCCTAAATAAGAGATCTCGAGAAAGCTGCCCGGTGCCCCAGGCTCGCCATGCCCAGGAACCTGGTGAGCACAGATGTGTTGGCAGTAATGGGCTGTGGCTAATTACTTCCCGGGGCAGAGATGGTTGGGGATGGGAATGGGGCGGAGTGACCTTGGGAGATAGGATGAAGACCTGCCCGGATAACCAGAAACCAGTGCAGGCCACGAGCTGCAGGAGGGGCGCTGGGGCAGGTGGAGGAGATTGCGGGCAGAGCTGAGCCAGCACAACCAGCTCACACCACTCCTGGAGCCCGAGTGAACCACCAAATGCAGGGGCTGGGCCGTGCACAGAAATGTGTGCTCTTTCTGGAAAAGAAAATTACAAACATGAGTGCGAGTGGAGACTCCTTCCCGCAGACGGACCCCTGCTAGCAGATGTGCTCGCCTGAAGGCTCTGCTCGGACAGCCTTACTACCCCTTGTAGGCTTCCTGCTGATCCAGGCCAGGTGACGGGGGAGTGGTACAGGAGGTCACTTGATGGTGGGGGAAGAAAGATTCAAGGAAGCAAGTGACCCTGCTCACCCCTACCTTGCACCCATTTACCTTCAGGTCCAGGAAACAATGCTTGGGTGGAAAAAAAAATCACTAATCTGGTTGCTTGGGGGGAGGAGCCTCTTGTTTCCTGGCAAAAAAAGAAGCCATCTCAGGCTCTGTGCATATCGATGGGGAGGGCGGCTGGGGGTGGGGCAGGCTGGTGTGGAAAGAACTGGGTTGTACTGACCACCAGTCCTCGCATTGCCTCACCACCCGCCTGTCCCATTTCCTGCGCTGGAAGAGATAAATCCTGCAGGAATGTAATTGTTGTTATTACAAAAGTATTTAAAATGTATGAAAAGCAAAAAGGGCTAGTAACTCCACCATTCAGTGAAAATTACTATTAATGTTTTAAAGTGTAGTATTCAAGTCCTTTCCCTACATGGTTGTGGGCACGTGGAGTGGGAGAGTATTTCCTAGAAAATAAAATCCAGGTATGATTCATTTCCCTCCTCATCATATCAGAGCGTGAGGTCTGACTGCTTTGGCGCCAAGGGGCTCTGGGACCTGACAGTGTAGTAAGGTGCCCCTGGGCCCCTGGGGGCCGTCGCTAAGTCTCCTGAGACTGCAGGGAGGCTGCTACCTGAGGAAGAGAGGTCCTAGGTGTTCATGTCCCCAGAAGAGGCTGAGGGAGCATGAGAAGGAAGGAGGGAGAAATAGGGTTGTGGCGGGGGATATGACAAGGGCGGAGGAATGAGGGGAAGAAGCCAGAGGAGAACAGGGAACTCCTTAAAGATTAGGCAGTAGCGTTGACCCTTGAACACGGGGTTAAGGGGCATTGACCCCCCACGCAGTCAAAATCCCAGTGTAACTTTTGACTCCCCCAAACATAACTAATAGCCTACTGTTGACCGAAGCCTTACCAAAAACATAAATTGTCAACTAACACTTATTTTGTATGCTGTAATATAGCATACACAATACTATATATATAATACACAATATGTAATATTGTGTATTATATATTGTATTTTTATGATAAAGTATGCTAGAGAAAATTAAGAAAATCATAGGAAGAGAAAATATGTTTACAGTACTGTACTGTTGTTACCAAAATTATCTACATAGAAGTGACCCCTGTGCAGTGGACCTGGGCAAGTTGAGAGGGTGGAGACCCAGAGGTAGGGATCCGTTCCTGGGCCCCCCTCTTCCCCCCACCCCAGATCCAAGGACAGAGGCCTTGGTGGCGAGCCCCCCCGCACCTGCTCTGTGCGGCTCTGACCGGGCCAGCCCCTCCCCGCCCCCACCGCCTCCAGGATTAGCTTTATGGGTTGAGTGTTGCCTCGGCAGGCAGGTGCTCCTTTCTCTGCCAGCCCCCTGCTTATCAGCGCATCTACAACCCCCACCTCAACCTTATCGCTCTGTCCATCTCCTTAGACTGGAAGTCCCAAGGCTTCAGAGGCCATTACCATCCCACACTGCCCCAACCTCCAGCAAAGCAGAAAACGGCCCTACAAGGTGACTGCCTCCCCCTTCCCGGCTGGCACCTCCCCACTCCCTGGGTGAGAGCGTGCTTCCTCCTGTCTCTGGCATCTCCTCCTTTCCTTATTTATCTTCCTTTCAATTCTCCTCTAAAGGTCATTTTGTCCATCCTTAGGTCTTACACTAAAAGAAGGGGGGGTCCCCTGCTCCTGAAGATCCCCAAGGGGGAGGATGCCCAGCCCACGTCCCCCCACGTCTCTCATATCTGTACAGGCAGAAGGTTCCCAAGAAACAAGTTGTGGCAGGTGATTTGGAGCTAAATTTCCAACTTTAAAGCCAGTTCTTGTTTTGCTGCTAGCTGTGCACCGTCACCCTCCCTCTCTGTGCTCCGTCTCCTCATTAGAATACAAAGAGAGCCCCCAACCTTTTCCCATGTACCTCCTCAGCCTCCTAATCGGAAGAGAAATAGAACCCATCCTATCAGAAAACAACACAATGAGATCGTCTGTCCTCAATCCTCCTGCCTACTCGTTCCTGGAGAGATGGAGAGATTTCTCCATCCACCACCTTGGCTCAGCTCCTATGGTTCCACCTTTGGAGTCTCCCCTGGTTGGGGATCCACAAAGCTGGGAGGGAAGACAGAGGAGGGCTGCCCAGAAGCCTCCGGGAGGCTAGCTATAGGGTTAAGGACAGAGACAACCACAACACAGAGAAGGAGCCCCTCGGGGCTTGGAGCTTATCTGTGGAAGGAGAACCAGCAGTCCTTGGGCTCTTACGATCATGCTTTAGGGACACTTCCAGGAAACCATACGATTATTGGCCCGATTCTACAGATTGGAAGACTGAGGCCCAGAAAGCTCGCCTAACTGATCTGTAATGGCCAAGAGCCAGAATTCAAACCAGGACCTGCCTGATTGCTGAGCTGGAAGGCTTCACTTTTCTACTGTCCTATATCCCAGTAAGTGCTCACCTTGCTTGTGGGGCCCACCTTCTGGGCTCCATCCTTGCTCCCCCTCTATTTTCCACCGCCTCACCCTCCCTCACCTTCCCCTGTCTCAGCTGCAGCCCCAACCCACTGCCAGGAATGAATCTCCCTCCCCTCTCCCCTCCCAGCTCTAGGGAAGGTTCTGTGCCCCAGGGGCTCTCTAGAAAGAGCTCCTCCTCCAGGTAAATCTGCTTTCTCCTGGCAGGGCCCCCAGTCCCCTCAGTACATGCGGGCGTGCGCATGCGTACACACACACACACACACACACACACACACACACACACTACACGCTGCATGCACAAGTCACACAGGAGATACACTCCCAGTCCCAACCCCAAACAGGCTCCGCCTCCTCCTCAGTTGAGGAGTCCCGGACTGGCTCCTTTTACCACATTCCCTAACCCGCCAGTGCTGTAAGGAGAAGATATGGGGGCTCCTCCACCTAAGGCAGAGGGACCCTGGGTCCAACTCCAGAAACTTCTGGCCTCCTGGCTGGTCAGAGGGCAGGACTGGGATCAGCATGTGGACGAGGCCCACATGCTGCAACAGAAGAGGTAGGCTGCCCCAGTCATGCTGCATCCCACCCCACACTGGCCTCCAAGCCCTGTGATCCACTCGGCTGTCTCTCCCTCTTGGAGCAAGCCGGCATTCCATGCCAGGCACTGGGCTGTACCCAGCCCGCTTGTGACAAACCCCGGCTGCGTCCTTTCATGGGCAGGGCAGGAGGAGACTCAATGTAGACTCAAAGCCAGGGACAAAATGACACCACAGCTCTAACCAGCCTGCCTGGTGGCGGAGGGGGGCGGGGGTCAGAAAGGGACAAGACAGAGGGCAGCTGACCCTGGAGAGAGGCAGGTGCAGGCTGATGGGGAACAAGTTACTGGGGAAAGGCATGAGACCCTGCAGGTTTTTGAAGACTTGTTGCCTGGAGAAAGAGTAAGGAATTCCCATTAGTATGAATGAAAGTTACTGTGTGCAAAAAGGGGGGAGAGCTCTGTTTTGTATTACACCTGGAGCCAACCAGCTGATAAGGGAAACTCAGCTTATCTACCTCTCAGTCTACGGTGTCCCAGCCATATCCCGAGGACACAGAGATTGAATGAGGCCTGTGCCTGCCCCTGGGATGCCTTCAGGTCAGGTGGGGCTGACACCTGGAGACAGATCATTTCATGAAGAAGTGGCCAGGGCAGGGACCCATCCTGCAGTTGGGCCTCTGCCTCGGAGTATTTGGGGAACTTGTCGCCCATTAGACAGTTGCCTAGGGATTCGGTGAGCAGACAATAGCAGGTCTGGGGTCCAGCCCGGGCTGGCTTCGTGCGAGGGTCCCCTCGACAGTGGCATAGGATCCCTTGGTTTAATGAGCTGCTGTTGTCAACTCAAAATGCTTCATTTTTGAACAAGGAGTCCTACATTTTCATTTTGCTCTGGGCCTCACAAATTGTGCGGCTGGCCCTGGGTACAGTCTAAGGCCTCATTTGGGAAAGGCTCTCTGATCACCAACCCCCCACCCCAGGCCCTGTGAGGGATCCTTTGACCTCCTCCCCTCCCTCCAAACTTCTGGGTGAGAGTCGGGCCATCTTGGAGAGAGAGCTGGGTTCTGGACTTCCCCTCTGCAGAGGGAGGTGGGCTAGAGGCCTAGCTGCTAAGGCTGTGTGCGGTGCCCCCAGAAGAGGAGGTGAACTCTGGAACCCTAGCCCTGGGTGCCCTGAGCTGGATAGACTCCCACTAGGTGAGATGGGGAGGGGATGGCCCTTACTCTGCCGGTCCCTCCTGAGAGTCCTTTTCTAACAGACAGACTCGAGCTCCACCTTAAGATAAAAAGCTTCTTCTTTAAATAAAAAAGTTCTTCCCCCTGGCTCACAGGGCAATTGGAAAAGAGGACCTGGGGGCTTGGGGATGTCATGGGAAGCACTGGTCAGTCTGTCTGCCTTTCATCTCTCCCTCTTGACCCTCACCTGCCTTGTGTTCACCCTGGGAGCCCGTACTTGTTTGCCCAGCAGGATGGGCTTCAGCTTTATCTCTTGTTTGGTTCATCGAGGCAGCAGGCAGCAGAGAAACAAAGATTAATTGACAAGAGGTGCCTTAGGTTGGGTATGTCCACAGGGCTTCTCCCGCTCCCAGTTGCACTGTTCTCAGAGAAGCCTGAGGCTGTGCTCCTTCTCAGTCAGAAACAGGGTAAAACACAGAAGGACTAGATCGTCTGTACCCCACTCCAGAACTCTCCCTCCCCCCGACAGTGGGGATATGTATCTGAACAGCCCGGAGGGGTATTTGGAATTTTGGCAGCTTGTAAATCTCCCAAGTCCCAACAACTGGCCCATCTTTGCTTCCCTGCCCCTCTGGTCTCTCAAAGTTCCCCTTGCCCAAGGAAAGCCGGTTCAGCAGGCCTGGGAGCAGGGGTGAAAACATTTACTCAGCTTAGATGGATTCAGCCAGGCCAGGCCTGATGGCCTCCTGTCAGTGTCACCATGGCCACCTGCTCAGCAGCCCAGGCCTTCCGCACCCCCCCCCCCGAGTCTCCCACCCACCTGAGCCTTGAGCCACGCACCCCCTCCGGCCCCCAACTGGGGAAAAGCTGACGATGATGCAACCATCGGGGGCGGGGGGAGCTCTGCACCTGGCTCTCATCCCAGTCTGACCCTCAGCTAGAGTCTAGCAAACAACTCTTTCCGTCGTGTCACTGAGCACCTTGTGTGACTCGTGTCTGTTCCACATAGAGAATGTTTCTGATCCTCTCTCTGCTATTGGCCTCTCTGTGGTTCTGCCTCCACCTGACTCATGTTCACCTTCTCCCAGGATCCAAGAGTCTCCACTGCTCCAGGCAGCCAAGGAGAATGACCTGTGTGTCCTCAAGAAGCTTCTGGTGGACCGAAGCTGTGACTTCCGGCAGAGAGGTGGGGTGCAGCTGGGGTGTGATGGGAGGGGGGCCTGGCCCCCAGACGCTGAGGAGTTGTGCAGGGGGTGCTGGAGAGTACCGCCAGCTGGAGCCCCTTCCTCGCGAGGCTCTGGGCAAGAAAGACACCCCTGTCCTACTCCACTCCAGGAGCCTTGGGGGAGACAGCGCTGCATATAGCGGCACTCTATGACAATATCGAAGCTGCCATGGTGCTGATAGAGGCTGCCCCGGAGCTGGTCAAGGAGCCCACCTTGTGCGAGCCATTTGTAGGTGAGGAGCCTGCACAGTAATTCAAGGTGGAGACAGTAAGGAAGGGGCTGATGTCACCTCTTCACATGGGCCTCTGCTGGGAAGGGGTGACAGAGGGTTCAGGAAGGTTGCCCTTGAGTTGGAAGGAATGCAAAGGTCCCAGGCTTGGCCTTTAGCATCCGTGACTTTCTTTAGCTGTTCCATATTTCCTTCCTACTCCTCTCATGTTCCATGAAGGACAATACTCTGTTTCTTTTTCTCATAGCAACATTAGATCACATGTACACCCTACCCACAATAGTCAAGAGGTGGGGACAGTGAGGGGACAGCCTACGGGACTAATCACCCAAAGTACCAGGCCATCGTGCTGAGCCAAGGGCAGAAATCTATGCCAGGACCTGTCAGGGACCTTCTGTATGCCAGGGGGATGTTGTGTCCCCAAGAGAACTGGGGACAGACCCCATGACTGAGAGCTCTCTCTGGGCCAGGTCAGACTGCACTGCACATAGCCATCGTGAACCAGAACGTGAACTTGGTGCGAGCCCTGCTTGCCCACGGGGCCAGCGTCTCTGCAAGAGCTACGGGCACAGCTTTCCGCCGCAGCCCCCGCAATCTCATCTACTTTGGTGGGAGCAGGGCCAGGGCTGGGAGGAAGGGGGCGTGGGGAGGTGGGCAAGAGCAAAGGGAGGGGGGAGCTGAGGAGGGCTCCAGCCCTGGGAGGCTGGTAGGGTCAGGCCTTAGAGGGCTTAAGCCCCATGGCCCTTGCTCCATCCCTGCCTCTGATTCTGCTGACAAGTGTCAGCAAGCCCGGAGCTGAGATGTGGGGGGAAGGAGGCAGTCACTCCGGAACACAGCCCGTCCCATCGGGCACTCATGCCACGGAGCCCTCTGTGTCCACAGGGGAGCACCCTTTGTCTTTCGCTGCCTGCGTGGGCAGCGAGGAGATCGTGAGGCTGCTCATTGAGCATGGAGCTGACATCCGGGCCCAGGACTCCCTGGGTAAGAGCTGGGCTCAGGAGGGGAGCGGCGACACTGGGGGCCGTGAGGGCAGCGGCCCGCACAGCCCTCGGGCCTGCCCCAGGATGGGCAGGGGAAGAGCGGGGCCTTCGGTACAACGGCCATGGGACAGCCGTGTCCCCCCGCAGGAAACACTGTGCTGCACGTCCTCATCCTCCAGCCCAACAAGACCTTCGCCTGCCAGATGTACAACCTGCTGCTGTCCTACGATGGGCGCGGGGACCACCTGCAGCCCCTGGACCTCATGCCCAACCACCAGGGTCTCACCCCCTTCAAGCTGGCCGGAGTGGAGGGCAACACTGTGGTGAGGGGGCGCGCCCCTGGCCCTCTGGCCTCCTTCTAAAGACCCTGCTTCCCTAGCTCCCCAGAGGGCGGCAGTCCCTTACTCCGAACCCATCGCTCAATGCTCAGCCTCAGGCCTCCCTGATCAGGAGCTTGGAGAACGGCACTCTAGAATATCTGCTCCGGTGACCCGAAGTGCTGTTCCCTTGGCCTGTCCTCTTCTTTCTATCTTTAGAGAGTTTGTGGGAAAGAGAGAGAAGCAGAAACAAAAGGAGGTTCACGCACCAGAGGCGTGGGGATGGCTGAGTGCCCGTCAGTGCCGGGGAGCGGGCAGCAGCCCTGCTGGGTGGCGTGGTGCCCGTGGCCCGCTTCTCCCACGGACCCTGGGCCTCCCCGCTGTGTCCTCGCAGATGTTCCAGCACCTGATGCAGAAGCGGAAGCACATCCAGTGGACGTACGGGCCGCTGACCTCCACCCTCTACGACCTCACGGAGATCGACTCCTGGGGGGAGGATGTGTCCTTTCTCGAGCTTGTGGTTTCCTCCAAGAAGCGAGAGGTACAGATGCCGCAGTGGTCCAGGGGCTGTCAAGCATCTGAGCAAATCCTGTCCGTTTGCTTCGGTCCTGGGCTCCAGACACTTCCCTGCCTTTTAATAGTTGGGGATGAGAACAGAACTATGGGGCCTTTGGGAGAAAAGTCCAGTCTGACTGCATTTTCCCTCTGCCCATCTCCAGCTCCTCTGCTTACCTTTGTCAAACTAACGTTTTAGCTGAGGACCTCTCCAAATGGAAGTCGCTTCCTATCATTCATTCATTCATTCATTCATTCATTTATTCCTCATTGAGCACCTTCTGAGTCCCAGTTGCTATTCAAGGAACTGAGACTACAGAAATAAATCACAGTTCCTGTTAGTCCGCTTCCTCAAATTTGGGCCCCTGTCCTTGGTAACTGCAGTGGGTACAATGTATGCCATCAGAGGGGCCTGGACCATGCACAGTGGCAGCAAAATGGAGGTCAAGTAACTTGTTGGGCTCCCTGCTCAGTGGGGAATCTGCTTTTCCCTCTCCCTCTGCCTGCCGCTCCCCCTACTTGTGTTTTTTTTTTTCTCTCTCTCTGTCAAATAAATAAATAAATCTTAATTTAAAAAAAAAGAGAACCCCAATCCCTCTGCGTGAATTGTGCCAGCACAAATCCTGGGTATCCCGTTTCAGCGGGCTCTCAGTGTTCTCTGACAGGTTTTATTCTTGCCTTGAGATCAACTTCTTTTCCCTTCCCTCAAAATTCCGAGCCCTTCTTACCTCCCTTCTGGCTCTCCCCCTTTGCTCCATCAGAAGCCCAGACTCCCACATTATGGCAAAAACAGAGGCTCCCTGCCTGGAGCTCCTTCCACTTCCTGCTCTGACCTACCAAACACCTCAAACTGCCCACCGCCTCTCCTTCCCTCTGGGTTCAGTGGGAAAGATGTTCTTTCCGCTGATGGTTAATTCCTCCAGCTATGCTTTGAATTCGACTTTTCTTCCTTTCTCAGATGCCTCATCCCTTCTGCCCCCCTCTCTCGTTTGTGTTTAACCTTCCACCATGTACTTACATCAGGGCCCCAGCCCACCCTAGGGGCCTAGATTATGGCCACATCCAAACCCCTGTGCCTCTATTGCTCCTCTCTGGTCCATGACACGTCCAGAACAAATATGCCTGCTTCCTTGCTTGAACCCCCCAATGCTCCCCATTGCATTCGGAAAGCTCATTCAAATTCCTGACTGTGGCATTCACAGTGTGCGATGGTCTGCCTCTGATTTATGTCACCCCTTACAACTCCTGCCCACCACTCCCCACGGGTCCTCTCATGTCCCCAGACACACCCCGTTTGCCTTTGTGGATGACCTCTCTCACCTGCCTGCCTTGGCGACTGCCGCTACTTCATGGAAAGATCTTCTCTAGCTCCCCCCTTTCGCTCCACTAACCGCTGCTCATCCCTCAAAACTTCATTGGTGCTCCAGCGCCTTGTTGTGTTTCTGTGATAGTCCCCCTGCAGCGCTCACACGCGGCTCAGCGTAGAGTGGAAATTTACCAGTTGTAAATGAAGTGGCTGTCTAACCGAATGAATGACGGTGGCGCTGCTAGTGCCCTGCCCTCCGGGATCCGGTGGGAAATCCTGCATTCCTCACCATGCTGGTCACCCCCATCTATGCTCTCCTTCCGTGGCAGGCTCGCCAGATCCTGGAGCAGACCCCAGTGAAGCAGCTGGTGAGCTTCAAGTGGAAGAAATACGGGCAGCGGTACTTCTACATTCTGGGCGGCTTGTACGCGCTCTATATGATCTGCTTCACGGCCTGCTGCATCTACCGCCCCCTCAAGTTCCGCACGGGCAACCGCACAGACCCCCGGGATAACACCGTCCTCCAGCAGAAACTGCTACAGGTGAAGATGCTTCGTGGGAGGGGGTGGAAGGGAGTGGTAGCAGGGGGTGCCGGTGCTGGAGAGCAGAGGGATACTACCTGGGAAAGACGCACTCGGCTCCCGCCGCTGTAGGCTCCTGATCACCCAGACGCCAATTAGGCATGAGATAGGAGACCAAACAAGGCGACCTAGTGAGTAAAAGTGCACGTGTCCAAGGAGCTGTGGTTTTCCTCACTAACCCTGAAAGAACACTTGTTATTACAAACATCATACATTTGTCAACTTCCTCATAATTTGCAAAACCTATTGTTCTAAAGGGAGGAACATTGTGCTCCAAGTACATTTCTTTTTTTTTTTTTTTAAAGATTTTATTTATTTATTCGACAGAGATAGAGACAGCCAGCGAGAGGGGGAACACAAGCAGGGGGAGTGGGAGAGGAAGAAGCAGGCTCATAGCGGAGGAGCCTGATGTGGGGCTCGATCCCATAACGCCGGGATCACGCCCTGAGCCGAAGGCAGACGCTTAACCGCTGTGCCACCCAGGCGCCCCTCCAAGTACATTTCTGAGTCCATTTCTGGTCTGTGAGGGCAACACAGACCTCCCTCCAGGCCTGTGCTCTCTTCTCAGAGTATGAGGGCATTGGCAGTAATGTGTCTGCCGTCGGACCACCTGTCGGATCCGCTGAAGAAGGATGCCCAGATTAAGTAGCTGGTGAAAGTAAATAATTTTTGAGGTTCCTTTGAATCCTGTGGGCTTGCCAATCTGTAGTGTCCTTCAGAGACCCAGGTGGAGAGGGTGGCTCAGCAGAGGTGGAGAGGGGCTCTGAGAGTCTGCTGCTGAAGGGAGCAAACTCTCCTCTGTGGGTGACAGAATGAGTAGACTCTCATGAGTACTTCCGAGCATAGACAGTCAACAAGTATGGCCGCATTGGGTTGGTTTACTGTTCATGAGTAACCAAAATTCTTGTCCCGGTGACCTGAAATAGCCAAAAGTGAGTGCACATATGGGGGCAGAAAGCAAAAGACAGAGGAAGAAGAACTTTGCCAGGCAAGTAAGAGCTAAGTCACCGGAGACTGATGTTGCACGCAGGATGGGCCAGCCGCAGGTGTGACACAGCCTAGGCTAGGAAGAGGGATCGTTTGGGTCAGAAAGAGAACATAAGCTGCTTGCCTAGTCAAGGAGCAAAAACCCTGAGTCAAGTTAGTGGAAGGCACAGAGAAGCAACAGAGAGCATCAGTGAACCCCAGAGTAGGTCAAGACACTCCATCTCTCTTGCTTCTGTAACTGCCTCTCGCTATATATTCGGTGTGCTCATGGATCCAGAGCCAATCTCTGACAGAGTCGGGTTTGCTACCTGGAGAGGACAATCCTGAGTGTGCTGGGGCTGCCTTGTTAGAGTGGGCACCAGTGCGCTGGGGGGAGGTTGTGTCCCACGTGTCTCAAACTGGGCGTGAAGCTTGGCCCAGGCATGGAACCCACACAGGGAGAAATAAGGACGTTGAGGAGATGGCCCAGTGGGGTAGGGGAGAGACTAGAAATGGGGAAAATGCATACACATGTACGAGTTGAGGGGAGCTGGGCTTTTCCAACATTCCAGGCCCTATTTTTCAGATGTGTTGTTTTCCCAGTCCTTTGGCTCCAGCTTACCTGGGGATTTTCTGGATTTAGACTGTAGATAGCATTCTGGCCTGAGAGTTGGGTGATGCTGAACAATTTTTTACTCAGAGACTCCTCTCCATGTGCCCCCTTTCTCTCTGGCACAAGACTAACCTGTTCCTTTAACCCAGATAGTCTCTCTTTAGAAGATCCCCTCCCCCTTACCGCAGGATTTAGCTGAGAGCACCTCCCCTTCCGCCTTTTTTTCTTTCCTCTTCTTTCTTCCCCCGCCCTTACCATGTTTACCCTTTTGTCTTCCACCTAGATAATAGATACTTTAGGCCAAATAGAAGACTGTTAACTTTCAAATGTTCTTTTCTTGATGGGAGAAAGGGGCTCAGAGATTAAGAATGCTTTTGTAAGGGGTTCAGGTAGCAAAGACTACCAGTGGAAGATCCCTATTGTTTCACGTTCCTCCTTGAGCTGTGTCCAGAGTTTCTGCAATATCTGTGTCCTCTTACTCAGTACTAAGCCCATCTGGATAATATCAGGGGCTCCTAAACTTATCACCATGATCTGAAAGATCCTGCTTTCACCATGTACCAGGCTTGTTAAATAATAGGAAATTCTCTCTTTTTTTTTTTCTATTTTCTATTACTTGGGAGTCTTAGAAAAATGGAAATTGCACCATTGGTGTCTTGATTTGATTAATATAATTGTTGACACATTGGTTAGCCCGCAGAGCTTTATCTTACACAAATGAATACTTTACTATCCAATTATAGCAATAAATCTGGGCGCACAGGGTTCCCAGCCACTGAAGGATTTCCTCTGCGGATCTCATGGGATCCAGAGAAGTCACCGGGCTCCGTGAGAGCAGCCCAGCGTCACCTTCTCAGGACAGTTGAAAGGAAAGGAAAAACTCGTCTGTTTCTATGCGCCAGCGCTAATAACACAAAAGCAGACAGAAATGATGGAATGAGAGTGTTTCTGTCCAGTTTCAGAGGTCTCTTTGGGGTTACTGCACTCTAAGATGCCTCATTGTTCAGCCATAAAAGTTGTGCTTTTCCAGAGTTTCCTAAGAACTCTATTAGTTCAGTTGATTTCCTACCTCCATTCAACGTCTACTTGGTTTAGGCAGGGCGACATGCACAGTGATGCCAGTTCTCTTGGGTTTCCAGGTGAGTGGAAAGCATCAGTGTGGGAGTCAGGTGGCTTGGGTTTTAGTCCTAACTCTGAAATCAAATAGTTGTTTGACCTTTCACAGATCCTACCTCTTACTGGATCAGTGGCTTTTAACCAAGATGGGCAGCTGGTAACAATACTGGTTTCTAATAAGTTAGAATGTCTGGAGCTGAGGCCCCCTGTCAATGGTATTTTTAAGAACTCTGAGTAATCCTAATATTCAGCCAGGCCTGAGAACTACTGGCTTCCGTTTCTGATACCTATTCATCTATAACTTTCCAGTCTTAAGTCAATCCCTCTGATCCTTTAGATTCCTGATGTGCTGTTCAGCAAGAGGGCATTGCTCTCTCATTGAAATGCCTCTTTGTCTCCTGAAGATTTCCTCGATCTCTCTCCTGCCCTTTTCCCAAGAACATGTCACTAATTTGTTCATTAAGCAAATAACCATAGAGAGCCTATGGAGCCTGGACATTGTTGTAGGCATTAGGAATTCAACACGATCTGAGCAAAACACCCATGATCTCTGCCCTTTCGGGTCTACAGACTGGTTTACATTAAGTAAATGAATAGATATTTCATCACAACCTGTGATTGTTACAATTCACATTATGGTTTCATATGACAAGAAGAAGGACAGGCTGCTAGGAGAGCTTATAACAGGGGCCTAGGCATGCTGAAAAGCCAGAGGCGCCTTTCCTGAGGAATATCCCTAAGCCGAGAGCTGGACACCAGTTAAAGCTGGAGAGTTAGTCCTAGGCAGTAAGCATGCACCAAAAAAACCCTGCCGCAGGAAGAACTTTGCCAGCATCCGAGGACAGAAAGAAGAGCTAGAGCACAGGAGCTGGGTGGGGCAGGAGCTGCCAGATGAGGTTGCCCAGGCTGACCCTGCTCAAATCATGAAGGGCCTTGCAGGCCATCTTGAAGATTTTACTTTCTGTGCCAAAGTCAATGGGAAGCTCAGAAGGATTTTAAATAGGGGAGGGACTTAACAAGAACTTTGATTTAGAAACATGTCTCTGTTTATAAGGTGGAGAACAGATTTGAGGACACCAGCGTGGATGTGGGGGGACCAGTTAAGAGGCTGTTATGGTTCAGCAAGCAAGAGATAATGGTGGGTTGGCCTAGGGACATGCTGGGGGCCAGGGTGGCATCACTACAGCACAATGGATTAGGTGCAGGGGGGAGGGAGCACAGTGCTGCAGGAATGACTCATAGGTTTGCATTCATTTAAAAGAATGAAATCTTGCCATTTGCAAGGACATGGATGGAGCTAGAGAGCATAATGCTGAGTGAAATAAGTTAGTCAGAGAAAGACAAATACCATAGGATTTCACTCGCATGTGGAATTTCAGAAAGAAAACAAAGGAAAGAAAAGAGACAAACAAACCCCACTCTTTTAACAAACATAGTTATCAGGGGGGATGGGTGAAATAGGTGAAGGGGAGAAAGAGTATGCTTACTTATCTCAATGAGCCCCGGGTGATGTATGGGACTGTTGAATCACTATATCGTACTCCTGAAACTAACTTAACACCGTATATTAACTATAGTGGAATTTAAATTTTAAAAAGCAATAGAAAGAACACTGTCCTAAGAATAACTAAGAAAGCAGCAAACAAATTGAATAATTCAGGAATCATTTATTAAATATTTGCTTTGTGCAAAAAAAAAAAAAAAAAAAAGTCCTCCACCTGTCGTGGTCAGTGGGATTGATTTGTCTACACATCATTATTCCTCACAAGCTCTGAACAACCCAAAGCACCACAGCTACTTGAAAACCCAGTTAATATCCAGCTCTACACAATGCTGTTCAGGGATCCTAAGCAGCTTATTATGGGACAAGCACAGCAAATTAAAGAGAAAAAGAGATGAATGGAAGTAGGGGGGCTGGTAGGTAAAAATAACACGTGCTGAGTGCTTACCTTGTGCAAGTTACACGCATTTATCAGTGCTTGGGGGAGCTGGTTAAAATCAGATTCTGACAATTAAAGCTCCAGTGGGACCCGAGATTTCTAACTAGCAGCGGGGGGATGATGATGTTGTGATTCTGTGGACCGCACTTTGGATGACAAAGCCTTATATCCTTTAGTCCACATAGATACCCTAATTATTAAGGGAAAGTATCACCATTTTAAAGACGATGAATCTGAGGCCAGGAGAGGTTAAGTACTTTGGCAAAGGCACTCAGTGGGTAAGGGCAGCCCTGGGATCGGGGTTTTGGTCTGGTTCACTGCCGAACTTCACCTGTACCTACCAAGCTAGGCCATTTCTTTCTCCAGAGTCATGTGCTCGGTCCCAGTCTCCTTTCTTAGTGGCCCCATTGCATGAGAAACTCATGTCTCTGGGCTTTGAGGGGCCCCCAGGGCCTGCCACATGCCCCAGTTTGTCCAGCTATACCTCATCTCTCGCGGTCGGGATGAGGGACACCGCGTGTGAGGGGCAGCCTTGGTTAGGACCCCCTGCATGCTCTAGAGGATCAGAGTAACCCCTCATTACGAGCCAGCAGGACTCTTTCTGGAAACTTCGTTCCTTTGCAAGCTGGGGTCTTGGGGAGGAAAAGAATGTCTAGGACTGGAATTTGAGTGCAGTTTCGGCCGTCTTCCCACTTCCTCTGGGTTGCCCACGCTCCCTGCCCGTCTCCGCGGTGGTGCAGGTGACTCTGACTCTGCTCTGCCCACCCCCTCTGGGCATTTCCTTCAAGGCAATGAGCTCAGCCAGCTGGTAAATGAGAGCAAGGTCATTAGGCTCACTTCCATGAAGTATGAATGGTCAGCCTCCTCAGGGGATTTGGCTGTTGACAACTCCTGAAATTCCAAAGCTTATGATGATATAAAGAATTCCAGTCATTAATGAAAGACATTTATTTTTAGAGGAGTGGTGTAGAGTATTTTCTCAGTACATTATTAGCCAGGCCCTCTTAGGTGACCTTGAGCTACAAATCTCAAAATCCTGGAAAACCCCGAATCTTTGTGACCTTTTCCCCATTCGCCTCCAGATGGGTTTCCTGCTTCCTGATTCCCTCTTTATCTCCCTTCTGCAACTCTCAGATCATGCTCAGCTTGAACCTCCCTGCTTACCCCCTCCTTTCCCTCCTTCCTTCTTTCAAAACAATGGAGCATCCACTACACTGCACCATGCATTGTGGATAAAAAGGAGTGAGGTGCCCCTGGTCTCAAGGAGCTCTGAGATGACTGGTGAGGCATGTAGCGCCCTGATGATTATAGTGTGCTGGGTGAGGTCTGTAAGCAGAGTGGTGCCAGGTGCCTATGGGAGAACCCCTGAGCTGGGGTGGAGGGACAGGAGAGGAGCCCCAGGAGGAATGCCATGACCTGACTCTTAAGGCTAAAGTGGGCCAGGAACTATGATGGAGGAGGGCAGTTTAAGAAAAGGGCATAGTCCACACAAAGGCCTAGCTTAACGCCAAAGAACCCCAATAGTTCAATGTGGCCGGAGCATCACACGGAACGTGAGGACACGGAGGAGGAGCCAGACCAGCAAGGGCTCTGTACGTCACGTCTGGTAGTCCAGGTCTTATTTTGTTTAATTCTCATCTCCCAGTGGCACTTCTAATTAAAAGAATACAGGCACATGATTTAAAAATTAGAGGGCAGGTATAATGAACAGCAGCAGTGTGGGGGCCGGCCCCTCCTGACGCACGTCCTATTCCATGGAGGCAACCAGGTTTTACCTCTTTAAGTTTTTCATTCCTGTCATTATCGCCACACTGCTGAATAATATGCTTCCGTCTTTATTCATTAATTTAATTTAGACATTATCAATGGAATTTCTGCTATGATAAACGCCTAGGCAGCACCCTCCATTCCCATCTTCCCTTCATTTCTTTTTTTAAAGATTTTATTTATTTATTTATTTACTTATTTATTTATCAGAGAGAGAGAGCAAACAAGCAAGGGGAGGGGCAGAGGGAGAGAGAATCTCCCGCAGACTCCCTACTGAGTGCAGAGCCCAAGGCAGGGCTTGAGCTCATAACCCTGAGATCAAGACCTGAGCCAAAACCAAGAGTCGATACTTCACTGACTGAGCCACCCCGGTGCCTCTCTCCCTTTCACTTCTATTCTGAAGACTTAAGGGAACCAGGAAAGGTATAGAGCAGAGATGCCATGTGATGACATTTGCATTTTAGAAAGACCAGTCCAGAAGCATGGCGGGGAGTGGGCCAAATGAGGGCAATGGCTTCATGGTAAACCAGATGACAGATGCCACGGGTTTGCAGTAAGGGAGTAGTGCTGCGAATTGGAGGAAAGGGAAGCATTTGAGAGAGAACTGGGAGACTGAATGAACAGGACCTCAAGAATGAGTGTGTCTTCTACTTTACTTTACCAAGCACAACCTTGATCCCAAAACCCTTTCATAAAGACCAAAAATCCTGAAAACTGTGGATCAGGCTCTCAATATAGACAGAAAATCTTGAATACAGTCTCCAGGGAATAAAATTCTCAGAAATTCAAAGGAAAGCTCATTCCCAGCTTGAGTTTAGGGTTTAATTCACAGAGGTGGTTAATGAAGGGGGAATTCTTATTATCAGTTCAATAGACATCAATACGTCGTTCACCAAAATTCAATGCTCCCGTCCTTTTTTAAAACGTGAAAATCTCAACTTTGAAAAGAGTTATCTATTCCAAACTGAGAGCCAACCTTATATACATTGGTGCGAAGCACTAGAATTCCCCTGAAAACCAAAAGAAAAAGAAAGTGCTTTAAAAGCCCAGTAGTTCCATTAATCTTTCATTTTTATTGAGGTATAATTGATAAAGAAAATTGCAAGATACCTAACATGTACGTTGCAGTGATTTGGAGTATGTATACAGTGTGAAAGTGCTCCCACCATCTAGTTCATTAACACACTCATCTCCTCGCATATTTACCTTCTACCTTAGTTTTTGGTGAGAGCAATTAAATTCTACTCTCAGCAAAATTCCTTTTTTTTTTTTAAGATTTATTTATTTATTATAGAGAGAGAAAGATCACAAGCAGGAGGGGCAGAGGGAGAGAGAATCTCATGCAGACTCCCCACTGAAGGCAGAGCCCCATCTGGGGCTTGACCTCATGGCCCTGAGAGCACGACCTGAGCCGAAACCAGAAGTTGGACACTTAACTGACTGGGCCACCCAGGCACCCCTCTCTTAGCAAATTTCAGTTATATAATACAGTGTAGTAATCAACTATAGTCATGTCGTACGTTAGGTTCTTAAGGCCTTATTCTTCTTAGAGCTTTAAAGTTTATACCTTTTTACGAACTTCTCCCTATTTCTTCCACTCCACAGTTCCTGGTGACCACTTTTCTATTCTGTTTCTAGGATTTTTACCTTTTTTTTTTTTTAGATTCCACATATAAGTGACACCATGTGCAGTATTTGTCTTTCTCTGTTGGGCTTATTTTACTTAACGTAATGCCCCAAAGGTCCATCCGTGTTGTCACAAATGGCAGGCTGTCCTTCTTTTCTTGTGGCTGAATAATATTTTATGGTATATATATATATCATGTTTTCTTTATCCATTCATCAATTGATGGATACTTAGGTTGTTTCCATATCTTGGCTATTATGAATAGTGCTACAATAAATATGGGAGTGCAGATATCTCTTCAAGATCCTGTTTTTATTTCTTCTGGGTATATGCCCAGAAGTGGGATTGCTGGATCATATGGCGGTTATATTTTTAATTTTGTGAAGAACCTCCATACTGTTTTCCATAGTGGCTGCACCAATTTGCATTCCTACAGTGCATAAGAATTCCCTTTCTCCACATCTTCACCAATATTGTTATTCCCTGGTTTGTTTGGGTTTTTTTGGATGATATTCTATCAGGTGTGATATAAATATCATTTTGGTTTTGATTAGCATTTCCCTAGTGATTGGTGATGTCGAGCACCATTATATGTCTTTTTTGGAAAAATATTTATTCAAGTTCCTCTGACCAGTTTTTAATTAGATTGTTATTTTTTGCTATTGAGTTGTATGAATTGCCATTATTTTTATTGCAACTTTCACACATATATATTACCTTTTCCTCTCTAGAGAGAGCAATTAAAGACAAATAAAACCCCTATATGAGGGTCTTGTGTGGTGATCTTGGATAGCAGCGAGGAAGGGAGCCTTCAGGAGACTGTGGCACTGTGCGGCCCGGTTTAGGAGAGGACTTTTAAGGACAGAGTTGTAGCAGCAGCTACTTTAGGGCAGTCAGATCCCAGGTGGAGCTGTGATAAAGCTTGGGACACCTGTTACTCACTGGTGAACTTGTGCAGAACTCATACTTGGTTTGTTTTTTGTTCTTGTTTTATTTGAGAGAGAGAGAAGGCAGGGTTGTGGCAGGGACAGAGGAGAGGGAAAGAGAGAATCTCAAGCAGACTCCCCACTGAGCACAGAACCCCCGTAGTGGGGCTTGATCACCCCACCGGGTGATCATGACCTGAGCTGAAACCAAGAGTCTGTCTCTTAAGCATCTGAACCACTCAGGCGCCCCAGAACTCCTACTTGTAGAGGAATCTGTTAAACAAGCAGAGGGGTGGAAGTGAGGAGAAGCCCCAGAAGAAGAGTGTCATTGGTTGGTGTTTCACCTTTTCACCTCCTGAGGGAATAGCCGATGCCACTCTCCCACCGTCCTCTAGGGGCGCTATGATCCCGCACAATGCTCAGGGCCAACTTGTGCAATTCCTTTACTTAGTTGAGCCAAGAGCGAGCAGATTTCCAGACCTATTTAACAAAGATAAAAACTTGTGAAAGAATTCAAAATTTTTGTACAGACACATATTTGGCACAGATGCAGTTATTTTATTTCTATAGTTAATGTACTTATTATTTATCCAACTACTCACTACCTGATTCTCAAAAGGAGTTGGAATGTTTTACAATTAAAGAGAGATGCTACAGGAACATTAAGATAAAGAAAAAGAACAAGGCCTATGAATTGAATTTCAGGACAGAGGTAGGGGACTCAGAGCTGAGTATAAAAAACAAAAACAAAACAAAACAAACAGCCTCTGAGCCTCCTTGGAAGCAAGGCAAAAGGCAAATTGTCTCTTAGATGATAAATAAAATCGACCAGTTTGTCAAGAGAATATCAGTTCCTTAAACAACAAACAACAATAACAAAGTCACCAAAATCTAGCCGCAGGTGGTTAGATCACGTTGTTTCCTAGGAACACAGACACCAGCTCTTTTTATGATCTCTCCTAGTCCCATAGGATTTACCTGAAACGTTTCCACCCTCTGTTGGTAGTCTGGTCCTATTCTTCCATAAAGCCTCATATCCTTGGGTGCTTCTGAGCTGTCGCTTTCTGAGAAACAATGGGGCTCCTGGTGGATACCTTCTTTATATCATTGATCCCCTCCTACCACATAGCATCTCTTCCTATTTCAAAATTATGTCTCTCACTGGACCAGGGAGTACATTCTCAAAGTACCCTGTTGAGGGATGCTTAGAGGTTCCAGTTTACCAGCAGAGCAGAGATGATTAGCATTCCTCATGCCTAATGAGGGATCACACCCTTCCTAGCTTAGATCATCAACTTTCCCACTGGCGCTGGGACTCTCAACTCCTTTCTTGGGTGCACCACTCAGAGAAGTGACCTTAGAGAAGAGAGCTCCTCAGAGTCTAAAGCATACTTGAATGTGTTGAAATTATTTATACAATTTCATGTGGGGATTACATATATATGAACACATTTTTCTGGCAAGGGGGTCCACAGTCTTAATGATACTCTCCAATGGACTCGTCACTTCAAAAAAGTTAAGGATCATTATTGTTGAATTCTATCACTGCATATGTGTTAAGTTGTAAGACTTTCACTGTGAAATCACATGCACATAAGGAGGATGGTCTTCTTTTGTCTTGACCTTAGGGCTATATCTTCTATGCCCACTGCTCAGGATAAGGCAGGGACCTTCCTTAACTAAAGTTAAGTTTTGGGACTCTTCCAAAACTAAAATCCATACAGTGTCTCTAGCCTTGTTTTCTGACCTTTTCTATGTTGCCAAATCATAATAAAACTACAATTAACATATCTATAGTGCTTTCTGGTTTATAAACTACATCCAGATACATCATCGAATGTGATCTCCACAATAACACTGGAAGGTAAAGCATTATAGTCTCCATTTTACAGATGAGAAACCTCAGACTCAGAGAGATTAAGTGGTTTATTCAAGGTTTTGCTAAAACTAGTTGGTTCTGGGTCCATTCTGGAATCTGAATTCTGTGATATGTTTATAGTCTAGTCTATCTTCCAAGGATCACAATGAGATTGGAAAAGCTGGACTTTCAGCATAGTTGAAACCATCCCAAACCACTGATAACTCTTCCTGTTGGTTTAGCCTTCTTAACTCGATACTCTGAAATGTGATCTCAACCCCTTGGTACACATATCATAAACTTCTGCTCACCATATATATTATAGTGATTCGCTAGGGGGTGGCTCACATTATTAGCATGTACAATGTATTTTAAGCCTTGGATACCTAGACTAATGCCCTGAAAACAGAGTTAGCCACAATAACAAATACAGTGGTAGGGGGTGGGAGGTATGATGGTGGTAATGGGGGCTTTTCTTTATCTGAGATGGACTTCAGTTGTTTTAGACCACTTGCCCAAAAAAGATTTGACTCTTAATCCATCAAAAAGTACTTACCCTGAACTTACCCCCACAGGAGGCCTATGTGACTCAGCAGGATAAAATCCGTCTGGTGGGGGAATTGGTGACCGTTGCGGGGGCTGTGATCATCCTGCTCCTAGAGGTGAGGTACCATCAGGGTCCAAGCTGAGGCCATCCACCTGGGGTCCCAGACTGAACTGCAGTCCACATTGTCTTTTTGTTTTACCGGTGCCTTCCTAGATCCCAGACATCTTTAGGGTTGGTGCTTCTCGATATTTTGGACAGACTATCCTCGGGGGACCGTTCCATGTCATCATGTGAGTGTCCCTTCCTTTCAGTCCCCTGCCTTCCCTTGCCAGAATTGTTCCAGGTCTCCCATTTACTCTCCGGGACCTAGACCTCAGTTGACTCTCACCTTCAGGGATTTCCCTCTGGTGGGCTCATATGTGTGTGTTTTGGGTGTAAGGACTAAGCCTGAGGGGGTACTACCCAATCTTCACCATGCTAGAGGGGATAAGAATATTTCCTCTCTCACTCCTTGTTCTCTTCCTCCCCCCTCTGCCAAGCATCATCTATGCCTGCATGGTGCTGGTAACCATGGCGATGCGGCTCTCCAACATGAACGGGGAGATGGTGCCCATGTCCATTGCCCTGGTGCTGGGCTGGTGCAGTGTTATGTACTTTGCTCGAGGATTCCAGATGCTTGGTCCCTTCAGCATCATGATCCAGAAGGTCAGTGCTTTCCCCAAAGCTTCCTCTGGCTTCAGCTGTAGGACCTTTCCAGACAGAGGGAGGAAGTCGGAGCAAACAGGAAAACACTGCTCTGAGTGGATCTGGTGGAGCTAGGGGGCCTCCAGTCTAGCAGGATGGCTGCAGAGAGGCAGGTGGAGAAGGGTCACTCCACCCTCCCTCCCCTTCTCTTTCCTGTAGATGATTTTTGGAGACCTCATGCGTTTCTGCTGGTTAATGGCTGTGGTTATTCTGGGATTTGCCTCAGGTAAGAGCACTGTCCCCTCTTCTACTAGGTAATGGGGTCCAGTTCTTCAGAAAGTTGGCTCACTCTTTCTCAGTTCTCTGTTTTGCTCCCCACCTCCCCAGTAGAAATTGAGTCAAAAAGCATATCCACGGGATATGGGTCACTCAGGTTGGCTTAGAAGTGAGACCATGCACTCTGACTTTATGGGCCAATAACATTCATGTTGACTAACCGCTCTGCAAGATCATTAAAGAAGAGATAGAAGAAAGGCTTTGGAGAGAGAGGGCCATTAAACAGGAAAGACTGGCCAGTTGCAGATCTCAGAAAACTATGTGGGCAAACAGAGACAGTGCAATATTTAACTCTTCTGTGTTTATACTTCAGAAGAAGCATAGAGAATTCAATAACACAGAACATACTTTTTTTTTCCTATGTGTGATCGAATTTGGGAGAAAAAGAAAGAATTCAAAGAGGAGGTACTGAAAAAGATTTTAGAAAGTTTGAGAGTGAGAGAGGAAAACAGAAGAAAAAGAGCTGTAAAGAGAGATTGAGGAAAGAGGGAGCAGGGACTCAGTCTCAGCCCAAGCTGCTCGGGGAGAGGGGGACTCTCAGGGTAGAGAGAGGAGGATAGTCAGAAAATGACAGCCAGAGCCCGAGGGAGGGTGAGGGCAGTGAACAAGTGGAGAAAGTTCTTAGGGAAAGGTGCTAAGAGGATGGAAGAGGAGTAAGATTGGCAACTCAAATCCAGTCTTTAATGTCTGCAACTAAACATCCGTAAGACAAGGGGATGTCCTAGGCAGTATTTAAAGACCCCTCCCCCCAGCTCTAAAAGACCATGGATTTTAGTACAAAGGACACTATTCTTGTCCTAAGAATTCCCATTTAACAGGGATTCCCACCAAACAGTAGACTGAAAAAAAAATGCCCCAAGATCTGAGTTATGAATGGGTAAAACTGTGGTAGTCTGCCTATTTGGAGTATTTCTTATGTATTCTTTCTCCCCACTCTCTACCCCATCTGCACACATAAATTACCACTCACAACATATATGTATAGTTACATAGTATGCGTATGTTGCATAGTATATATATGTTATATAGCGTATAGTATCATGACTTGCCAATTGCAAAATGAGATCATGATGACAGAGCAGCTTTCTGTCGATGTCCTATACCCAGAATCTCCTAAACCATCTCTTCTTGATTGTTGCACTTGCTTTTTGATTCTTTGTCATAGACCCTATTTCCATTCTTGAGATCACTTTTATATTTCTGTTCACCATACGGGCAGGAGTGTTTCAAAGGTTCTAATGCTGTACTAAAGTTCCAGGATGTGCAGTATTATCCAGCAGGCTAGACACTGAGCTGGGAAACCTTCTCCATGAGGGTCCAAGTTCACCCAGGGAATCTCAGAGTGATGGATGGTTATCTAGAGGTCACTGAGATTTTTTTTTTAAAGGTGCTTTTTTTTTCATCATTTCATATGTCAGTTCTTTGAAATTGTTGGAGATTCCATGCATTCTTGTAACAAATCATCTTTTACATATTCTATTTTCTAAGATGTGAAAAGCAGTTAGGTGACTTATTTTGTGTGAAAAGCAGTTAGGTGACTTATTTTGTGTGTGTGTGTAATAAGTGTAATAAGTGTGTAATAAGTCACCTAACTGCTTTTCACATCTTATATGTGAATATATATTTATAAAAAATATATATATATTTATAATATAATACACACACATACTTTATACATTTTGTTAAATGGCTGAGTATTACCATTTTCCAGACTGATGAACTGGGTCATTTGACATCTCAGGGTTAGCCAGGTCCCCATGTAGAATGTGACTTACATGTACACAGTCACATATGTACATTTATGGGCATATCTATGTGTCTGCAAGTGTGTAAGTATGTGGAGATATGACTAGGCCCATACTTATTGTGATAACTCCCTGTTTCCCCATCTCCATGCCTACTTTCTGGGCGGAGCAGCGTTCTATGTCATCTTCCAGACAGAGGACCCAGCCAATCTAGGGCAATTCTATGACTACCCCATGGCACTGTTCAGCACCTTCGAGCTGTTCCTCACTGTCATCGATGGGCCTGCCAACTACGAAGTGAACTTGCCCTTCATGTTTGGCATTGTCTACTTTGCCTTCACCATCATCGCCACACTGCTCATGCTCAACCTATTCATCGCCATGATGGGTGACACACACTGGCGGGTGGCCCACGAGCGGGACGAGCTCTGGAGGGCGCAGGTGAGTTTATTAGTGTTAGTCTTACTAAGGGGAAGAGTATGGACAGAAAAATCAAAGTGGAATATGTTATGGTAGATGACTCTTAGGAGAATCACAGAATAATCCAGTGGGGTTGTCACCTCAACAAAGGTATATTTGGACAGAGGAAGAAACAAAAGGAGGGTAAAATGGTGTGATGGGGTAGGTTCAATACCCAAGAGCTGAGGTATTGATCACAGGAGAAAAGTCGATCTAATAGTCAACCTTGGGTCCAGTGAGAACTAGAAACTGTCTTATTCTTATATAGTCTAGTTTTTATTTTTTTTTATTTAATTATTTCTCAAAGATTTTTTTAAAGTAATCTCTACACCCAACATGGGGCTTAAACTCACAATCCTAAGATTAAGAGTTGGCGTGGCATGCTTTACTGACTGAGCCAGCCAGATGCCCCTATATATTCTAGTTTTTAATGTTCACCTTATCTTCTATTTGCTTCTCCCTGTTTCTCTGTGATTTTTTTCTTTATATCATTGAGGATAATACAATTTTAGAGTTGTAAGTACCTTTAGTGGTCTTCTAGTTGAGCTCCTACCTAGAGATTATTCATCGGTCAAAGGGTCACTTAATATCTTTTTTAATGCTGATTAGGACCTTTTTATCATGCGGATTTGGATAGTGGTTGGGAGGAGGAGAGCTTTGTCGTATTTCAAAAGTTTTTGTTACTGGAAATGTCCATGTTGCATTGAGCTGAAACCTATCTTTCTACAATTCCATTCTTTGGGCCCAGCCTTTTCTTCTCACATAACACAGAACACACTCTTCTGTATGAACACCATTCAGACATTTGAATACAGCCGTCATTTATCCCCTCAGACCTTCCATTCACTTAATAATAATTACTTAGAGGCTGTTATGTGTTGGAAAATGTCTAGGAGCTGGGGACACCATCATGAACACAATAGATGCCATCTGTGTCTTCATGGAGCCTACAGTCTGGTTCAGAAGACCGCCATTAACAATGGACTTCCTGGAAGCCTGTACAGTTACAGTAGTAAGAGTGTCATGGAGAAATAGAAGATGCTAAGAACAGGATGCTACAGAGCAGTCTGATGGGAAAGCTTAGGAAATGCTTTCCTGGTGGAGTAAGAATTGGCCAGTTAAGAAGAATGAAAGAAAGAGATGAAGGATAGGGGTTGTATCAATCAGGACTCTCGGCTACATGGACAGAAAACCAAACTCGAATAGACTTTTAAAAAAAAAGGTATTGGGAGGAGGATATGTTGGTCCTCATAAGTGGAAAGTTTAAAGAACTAAACTAGCTCTAGGCATATCTGGCCAGAGCCTATATCTCCGTTTCCCACATGACATTAGTTTCCCTGTTCTGCTCTCCTATCCAGACTCTCCTAAGTCACTCTTTCCCATGTCTTGTAGAAGCTCCAAACTCCCAAAGGAATGAGCAGATGTACTGCATTGAGCAATTCCAAGAGCCCCTTTCCTGTAGTATTGTGTGTTTCCTGATGCTGTGCAATATGTAATCCCTCAAAGAACATCTTTCCCCTGAAAACCCAGTCTAAGTTCCATCTCACTGTAACGGGTTTGAGCCATAAGTGCATCCCTGAATCTGAAGTTAAGGCCAAGGACTGGAGAGTGGAGATGGTGGTGGTGGAGTTTAGGGGAGAATAGACTAATTGGCCAGGCCTGTGTGTAGTCCAGTCTACCCTAACTGATGGACAGGATGGTGAAGGAACAATGCTGTAAGCTAAAGAGGTTCTGTTACCAGAACAAGGTTGGGGGGGGGGGCGGGGTGATGACTTATGGCACAACAGGACACATAAATGTCCTTTTCTTTTTCTTTTTTTTTTAAGATTTTATTTATTTATTAGAGAGAGAGACAGCCAGCGAGGGAGGGAACACAGGCAGGGGGAGTGGGAGAGGAAGAAGCAGTCTTCCACCAGAGGAGCCTGATGTGGGGCTCGATCCCAGGACCCTGGGATCACGCCCTGAGCCGAAGGCAGACGCTTAATGACTGAGCCACCCAGGCTCCCCATAAACGTCCTTTTCAAGATAAAGAAAGAGAAGAGCTCTGTAGGGAAAAGGAACAAATGATTAAAAGTCCTGAGGTTGGAGGGAACTTGGTGCAACTAAGAAAATTGAGTGGAAGAACATGACATGGGAAATTGGGCTATTTTAAGGATTGCTGGTGCCTTCAACTAACCAAGATCATGGTCATTGCAAAACTAGAGTGGTCCTGATAGGATTGGAGGAATGCAGTATAAAGAAGTGTCATGCCTTTCCTTGCTTTGGACACTATAGTATAAATGCCACCTCAAATTGAGCCAGGTCTTTTAGCAAATATACAATTTGCCCTTACCAAGGTCATGATCAACTAGAACCCCTGCATCTTTGTTATGCAACTTAATTAGTGGGGCCCCTTTGCTGTTTTCCTGTACTTACACAGATACTTTGGTCTTAAACATAAATGTGTAGGACCTTACATTTGGTTCTCTTAGATTTCACGTTATTGGTTTTTGACCAGCATTCCAGTCTGGTGATACCATTTTTATATTGCTTCTGTCACCTCACATATTACATATCCCTCCCAGTTTTATGTCACAGGCTTATTTGATAAGCTTGTCTTCTATGTTTCATCTAAGTAATTAATGAGGGCTGGTCAAAGGACAGAACATGTGACGTGCCACTAGAATTTTCCCTGCCAAGTTTACCCAAGTCATTAACCCACTCTCTTTCTTTGTAGGATATGGGTATTTAATTTGCTGCAAATTCCCTGAACACTAGCAGCATCATTTCATCTCCACCATCATAGAGATTCTATTTAATCATTTCATTTAAATCAAGATAGCTAGTCTATGGCTTTCCTATGAAAAAGCAAATGAAATTAGTTTGGAGTGGCTCATTTTCTATGAATGTGAATAGTAATGTAGGGGTCACAGTTTTATTGAAAACACTCATAAAATATTCTCTCTCTGCTTTTATGATGAATGATGAGTAAAGCAGGTAGCATGATGCCTGGCACAGGTGAGGGCATGGCTAAATGACTGTCATCTCCCCAATCTCTGGGATCCTCATCTGACAGGTTCTTCTTTGGTGCCTATGACAGTGGCCTCAAGTGTCCCCTGAAACCTCATGACTCTGAGTTTCCTCTACCTCTCACTCCTCCCAGGTGGTGGCCACCACGGTGATGCTGGAGAGGAAGCTGCCTCGCTTCCTGTGGCCTCGCTCTGGGATCTGCGGGTGCCAGTACGGGCTGGGGGACCGCTGGTTCCTGCGGTGAGTGACAGTGCATATATGTAATGTGCCAACAAGTGTGAGGCCATGGGAGTAGTGTAACCAGTTCCACATTTAGTACACATCTTTTCATTCCTCAGATCCCCAATTAGACCAATGGGAGACATCATCACTCTATAAAGTGAGACTGCATTAGCCTGTTTAGAGGAAGTGGGTGGAGCTGATGAGGAGGGTGACAAGACCGCTAATAGCTGATGCCAGGCTGTGAGTACATCAGGGCAGTAACGTGTGTGAGGCTATGTATGTGTCCATGCTTAGACGTGGGCATGGGCTACCCAGGTTGTTCTAGTCTTGTTCCTACCTGACCCCCATGTCTAGTAAATTCTTGCCTTGAAGCTAACATTCTCCATACTCTACCTTCAGCTCCTGACCATGGCTCTCCCCTCTCTCTCTGTTTTCTCTTCCGTGTTCACTATTAAACACACACACACACACACACACACACACACACACACACCCCACTACTCTCTAAAACCTGACTGCTTACCTCTTTGGTCTCTATCCCACTTTACCCTCCATTCTACTGCACTTCCCTTCATTTGATCCTGGGACTCTGGTCCCTTCCTTCCTTGTCCTCTTGGTCCTGTTTCCTCCATGTGTTCTTTCCACCTCTCTCTCCTTCTCATCACAGTCCTTTTCTCTTCACCTAAACTGAATCCCTTCCCCTTTGCCCTCCTCAGAGTCGAGAACCACCATGATCAAAATCCTTTGCGAGTACTTCGCTATGTGGAAGCTTTCAAGGGCTCAGACAAGGAGGATGGACAAGAGCAGCTTTCTGAGAAACAGCCCTCTGTTTCTGCCATTGAAAGTGGGACCATAGCCAGAGCCTCTCTGGCCCCCCCAACCCCCTCCCTGTCCCGGACCACATCTCACAGCAGCAGCCACCGGGGCTGGGAGATCCTTCGTCGCAACACCCTGGGACATGTGAATCTTGGGCTGGACCTTGACGAGGGGGATGGAGAGGACAACATCTATCATTTATGATGAGGACCCTTGTTACTGTTGGCCTGACAAACAGGTGGGCCTAGATGGGGGGCAGTATCTAATTTTCATGCCTGTTAATCATAGGGAGGGGGTCAACAGAATAATTCTTAAAGGCCGTGTGTCACCCTTCATGTCAGCATTTCTGGAGATGGGCAATGGGCATCTGTTGCCCCACATATCTCCTGGGTTCCTGGAAGTCCCACATCTTGAGAAAAGAAGGAATCTCTTCCAGCGAAGTGGGACTCGGCCATCAAAGACATGAGGTAGAGATGCTGGACTACCATGTGGACCATCTTTCTTTCTGCCTCAGGCAGGCCCTAGAATGTAGTAAGCTGTGCAGCCTGCCTGGTTCCACAAGGCTTACTGCGGGAAGAGCCAGGCATGGCACTGAGGTTGCAGCCCCTCCCTTTTTCTTATACCCCTGCAGGACTCTCTCGAGACCTTCCTGGCAACCAAATCCCAACTAGAAAACTGCAAGAAGAAATGTTCTTTATTCTTGCCTTATTTTTAAATAATTTTATTGTGGGAAGATGTACATAATATAAAATGTACTATTTTAACCACTTTCAGGGATACAATTCAGTGGCATTAAGTCCACTTACATTGTTGCGTCACCATCACTGCTCTTCATCACAGGACAATTTCATTATCCCAAACTGGAATTCTTGTATTCGTTAAACATGAACTCCCCACCATCCCCTCCGCACAGCCCCTGATAACCAATATCCTACTTCATGTCTGTGAATCTACCTACTCTAGATACCTCATGGAAGTGGAATCATGCATTATTAGTCCTACCGTGTCTGGTTTATTTCACTTAGCATAATATTTTCAAGATTCATCCATGTTGTATCAGGCATCAGAATTTTATTCCTTTTAAAGGCCAAATAATATTTCATTGTATGGATAGACCACGTTTTGTTTATTCATTCATCCATTGGTGGACTTTCAGGTTGTTTCCACCTTCTGGCTATTATGAGTAATACTGCTATGAACATTGGTGTATAATTCTCTTCAAGTCCTTGCTTGCAATTCCTTTGGGTATATTGCTAGACATGGAATTGCTGGGTCTTATGGCAATTATTATTTAATTTTTTGAGGAATTGCCACACTGTTGTTTTTCTTTTTTCTTTTCTCCCTCCCCCTCTCCCTTCTTTTTCTCCTTCTTCTTCTCCTTCTCCCTCTCCTTCTTCTTCTTCTTTTGATAATAGCCATTTTAATGGGTATGAAGTGGTATCTCATTGTGGTTATGATTTGTATTTCTCCAGTGACTAATGATAATGAACATCTTTTCATATGCTTATTGGCCCCTTCTATGTTTATTTTTGGAGAAATGTCTATTCAAGTCCTTCATCTATGTTTGAATTGTGTTGGTTTTTTTGTTGTTTTTGCGTTGTCTTATCCTTGCTTTTTGTGGCTCACAGTCTTAAGTGTTTGTATCTTATTTGTGTCCAGGTGTATGTTTAAATAAGTGTGGTAGATTATGCCTTTCTGTACTTGAACAGCTCAATCATTTCTTTTATGGGACTGTCCCCAGTCTGTCCCTCAGGTGGCTCATTAGCAGCTAACCATCCCTGTGCATGGAGGTAGCAAGCTCCTGGCTATGTTTCCTGCAGCAGCCATCCTCCACCCCCACTTCCCTCTGCCCCTGTGCTGAGTTGTGGGGTGGCAACAACAATGCAGGATGAGCCATCCCTCTCCAGGGAGGAAACTGGGAGATGGTGTCCAGGGCACCCAGTCCCGGGCTCATGACAGCTTCCCTCTTGTCTCCAGTCCTTTGCATCTCACCCCAGCCCTATCATCACCTTCACCCAAAAGCCATAATATCTTTTAGGAGGACTGTGGTCTGGACTAGTAAAGAGGTAAGTGGGATTTGTGAAACCACTGGCAGGTTCATCTAGCTACTCATGCAAAGCACAGATGGATGTGGAACAGTGAGGGATCACATGAATAGACAGACATAGGGTCCTACACACTGGGCCACAGGTGGCAGGGTTTCTGAAAGTGATCAGTCGTCGTGATTCCTCTTATTTTCCTTACAGTGGAAGCACTTCCTCTCTTGTGTAAATCTAAACTCCCATCTGAGTTCCAGATTCAGTTTTCTTTCTGTCGCTTCAGACAGCTGTGTCCATCACTGTCCTCTTTCGTGTATCTTCTCATTTGTGTATCTCCCCCCCAACCCTCTGCACTAGCTCTGGGGGTCAGCAATAACCATGTTCTATTCTTTCCCATCTTCAAAGGAATGGCAAACACCCTCCCTCAACCCTTCTCCCTCCTTCCAGCTACTGCCCTATCTTTTCTATTCCCCACTCAGGGCCCAACTTCTTAGAGAAGACTCCATTGTCTACTGACCTCACACTGAGTCCTCAACCCATTGTGATCTGACCTTGCCTCTCCATGCTACTGACATCTCCCTTGTTGTCTACCTCTGGCTAAGCTCACTGAACAGTCTCAATCCTGCTTGAACTCTCGGCAGCCTTCAGACTGTAGTCGACCACTCACCACCTCTCCGCACATTAGTGCCACACACTCTTACCACGCTGGCTGCTTCTCTTCTACAAATCCTTTAAATATTTTTGGTCCACAAGGCTCTCTGTTTTTCTCACCACCTGGGCAGTCTCACCTGCTTCTGCAGATTGTGTTAACACGCACATGTTCATGACTCCCCAGTCCCTATCTTTGGTTCAGATCTGTCTCCTAAGCTCCAGGCATGAACAGTTTGGATGCCTTTCTATTAGACAGCTGAGCCTGGCTATTTTACAAACACCTCAAACTCAACATGTCCCAAACTGAACAGCCTTTTTTTCCTCACCAAACCTGCTCCTCCACCAGAGTTCCCTACCAAATAATACGCAAAGTTGCCTAAGCCAGTATCTGGTGCCATCTTAAACACATTTCCGTCAACTGTCAAATCCAGTAAATCTCAAATCTTGTGGATTCTGTTCCCTAAAACATCTGTTTTGAAAAGAATTTTGATTAGATCATACATGACATAGCAGAGAATTCAACAAGCACACGAGATACACAGGGAAAAAAAGCTTTCCTACCTCTCTCCTGGCCCCTTTGGTGTTCTCTCCAGGGACATTCATTAATAAAAATTTAATAATCCTTCCAAAAATACTCTGTATATATCCAAGCATATGTATGTATATATTCCCCTTTAAAAAGCATATAATGGTACAGCTTGTTAGAAAAACAGTTTTTGCTTTTTTCACTTAATATATTTTGAAGGCTGTTCCATACCAATATAAAATCTTCTGTTTCTCTCTGCCTCTCTGAACCCTCCTGTGTTCCTAACTGCTCTCTTTGCCTGCAGTCTTGGTCTTCAATCCATCATCCACACTACGGCCAGAAGGGTCTTTATAAGACGCAAGTCCTGCCCCCAACTGTGGTCTTCTGGAAGCCCTCCCTAAGCTGACCCCAGGCAATCCTCCAGCCTCCTCACACCTCTCTTCTCTCAGGCTCTATTGCACCAACCTGGAGTTCTCTTAGTTCCTGGATAGTGCCAGGTTCTTCTTCTTGGCCCTCACAATTTCTGAACCTTTCTACTTCTCTGTGCCCACTCTCCCTTCCATCTTTGTGACTTCTAGTCATCTTGCTCTCAGCTGCACGGTTGTACACTGGTTGTGTGTGTGGGTACGGGGGTGCTGACCCATAGGCTAGGTTCAAGTCCACCTGCTCTACCTTTCCAGGCTACCTACATTTTCTTTTTTATCACACATCCTGCACCTTATCGTACTTATTTGTTTTAATGTCTGTCTTCTTTAGTAGACTGTAAGCTCCACCAAGACAGAGATGGTGCCTATCTTATTCATCACTGTGTTCCCAGTGACTGGCATAATTCCTGTACATGTAGTGTGCAATAAATAGTCATTAGCCAGATCTGTGAATGATTGACTGGGTTTTATTCTAAACTCTCTCACTGGCCATACTTGAGTTTTTTTCCATCTGTCAAAAGTGGTAAAAAAAAAAAAAAAACCCACATTTGAGAGCAGTTGTAATAATCAAAGATAAGCACATAATATGGGTAGAAACACTTTGGAAAGGATAAAAACCAATGCAAATGTAAGTGATTATTGGGAATTTTTTTTTCAGGTTAAATATACTCTGTGTGTATGTGTGTGTGAGAGAGAGAGAGAGAGAAGAGCGAGGGAAGTAGGAGGAGGCTGAGGAAGAGGAGGTGGTGTGGAATAGCATAAGGAAGAGGGAAAGGAAAGAAGAACCCCAACAGCAAAGCTCTGGAACAGATCTTCCTGAACCTCTGGTAAGTGGTACCCTCTGAAAGAGGCATTCGAGGCCACGTACAGGATTCTGCACCTGCCGCCCGGAGCCCGGGTGAGGAAGGAGAAGCAGCACACACGCGTGCTGAAGGGTTAAGACAGTTGGCAGGTGTTTTGTGCCGCTGAGCAGATGCCAGGTTTATTCACGGGGCTCCAGAGACAGGCACAGGGAGCAGGGCAAAAGAAATGCCGCTGTTCCTGCCTCAGGAATTCTTTGGGCACCCCCAAATGCTTACCACTCTCCCTTCCTGTCTCCTCCCTCCCTGGTTACTTCAAAATACGGAATGCAGAAACTCCTTGCTCCTGGGTGCCTCATGGACCAGCGGCACGAAGACACAGGAGGGTTTGCTCCCACAGGCATCACTGGACTTGAAAAATACGTCCTCTCCTAGCTGTTGATGCAGTATTTTATTGGCGCGTTGCTGGGTTCTAGTGACGATGCTTGGGTAGCCCTCGAGGAATGGCCTGCCTGTGGCCTTGGGAAGGAAGGAAGAGGTCAGTGTTCCTCCCTCGTGCTGCGCTGGAGAAATGGGAGATAAGGTCTGGGGCGCTGAGACCAAGAAAGAGGGGAGAGCAGCAGGGAGAGAGGAGGGAAGTAAGTGCTGGCTCTGGAGGTCCCTGGCGGATGTGCAAGGCATGGACAGGCAGAGAAGTGGAGCTGGAGGAAGGGCAAGCTGTGGCATCCACTGGGCCCTTACGCACCTGAGACCACTCACTGGACAGCTGAGAAAGTGCCTTGACGGGGTGTCAATAATCATTTACTTCTCCTGGCCAAGCCCATTCTTAAAGGCTAATGAAGGAAAAATGAGAAATGTTCAAGGAAAGAAATACTTTGACCGGTGTCACACCGACAGGAGAGGCTGGGTAAGTGGCCCCCAGTCTCTGCCAGGAAGGGGGTGCAGCCAGGCAGGAGCCACCTGGGGCAGGACTGGACACACCTGCTTTTGTTCGTGCCACTTCTTTGTTAACCCTGGCACTGAGGAGGCGGCGGTTACGGCCACGGGCTGAGGGAGCGAGGCTTGTGCAAGGCCAGGCTGCAGCTGGAGGGACCCAGCCTGGGTCCCCACTCGCCCAGGGAGTGCTGGGCTCCCGTCACAGGGGATCTGCGCATGTGCGCAGGGAGCCGGTTCTCAAAGCACTGCTCTCCCTCCAGCAGTGCTGTGGCCCCTTCCTTTCCTGCTGCTGGATGTGCTTCCCTAACTGCTTCCTGACCAGGTTGCGGAGCCCTTTAGCGATGACGGGTGCAGGTAAAACCCAATTTCAGTCCCCCTCTGCCGTAGTATTAGCTGATGACTTTGGCCTTGTCCACCTGCCATGGCTGTGGCCATAACAGCAGCACACATGGAAGCACGTGGGTCACTAAGATCTCCCTGATGTTACCCGTTGTCATGGCAGTATCTCATAGCCTTCCCCTAGTTCGCTTCTCCGACGCTCTCACTCCCTCTGCGGTTCCTCAGCCCTAACAGGGCACCTCCTTCCAACTCAGAAATAAGAAGGTAAGGGAGAGAGAGATCAATCAGTGACTGTGGCTCCACCGGGTGACCCCTGTCCGAGTCCTTAGAGACTCTCTCCACCCTGGGTCAGAGAGCATCACTCTAGATGGATGATGGCTAGTCTCTCCTCCCAGGGACTCCCAGACTCTGACACCTGCTCACCCCACACAATCCAGGTCCAGAGAGGACAGTGGCAAATTGTTCTTCCTTTGCTCAGGCACGAGGAAGTATCCGCCTCTTCACCTCCTCTCTCCCTCCTCGTGTGAACCTGGTGGGCAAGAAGACAGCTCCCAGGCCCTGTGGCCTCTGTCCCAGCATCCTCTAGGTCTTAGGTCAGGGGTCACCACCTCCCCTGGAGTCTCCAGCCAGCCAGGAGGGGTTGCTTAGGATAGGAGGGTGGGCTGGAGGGAGTGGCTGCAGCCACAGGCCCTTTGCCTCACACACCACACCCTCCCCTAAATCCCAGCTGCTCCCCCTTCCCCACCTTCTGCAGGCTAATGAATCTTCCAGGGCGGAAATCATTTCCTCTGTGTGTGGGCTCGGGATTGACAAACACCCCCCCTCCTCCCAGGACACACACACATACACACACATGCAGGGTTCCCTGCCACCTCCCCTTGTTCCCTTCCGGGCCCCTCTCTTGCACACAGATCCACCTTTGCCTTTGGGGCCTAAGAAAGGAAATGTACCCACTAAATACCTTGCCTGAGTTTCCTCAGCACAGATCATTCCCCATAAAACACAATTCAATATATACTCTACACCAGGCACTCTGATGGGGAGAAGGAAGATGTGATGTGCTTTAACCTCTTCCTGTGAGTTTCTGTCAATGGGGGAGACAGGCAGGTAAGGGGACAATGTTAATGCAGTCTTATCCTTCACACAGGGCATGAAGAAGGGAGCTAGAGCACAGAGGAGGTGGGACCAGCCCTGGCAGAGTGAGGAGGGTGCAGAGGGAAGACAAGACACCATGTGATTTTGAGTTAGGCTTCAAGGGATGAGCTGGAGTGTGAGCCAGGTAATTCATGCGAGCCCTCTTGCTGAAGTGCGGCAGGGTTGACATGGTTCTGAGAGCTGCTGTAAAGGACGTGGCGCAGACCCTATTTCATCCCTACTCAGTTCAGCGGTGAGCAAGGGAGTTCGATGGAACTATCTCTGGGAAGGACAAGGGGTGAGGTCTATGGGATGGTCGGTAGGGGAACCCACCCTCTGCAGGTGGCAACAGCCCGAGCTCAGGGCTGTGCCGGTCCCACGGCGGGGTGGGGGGGATTTGCCCACAGGAAGGTAAGCTGGTTACTGAAAGGGCTCCAAGACACAAAAACAGCAACAGAAGAGAGGGATGAAGGACGAGGAGCAGAGGCTCTTACTGTGCATTTGCTGTGGGCCATGAGCCTCACGCAGACTCAGCTCCTCACAAGGAGATTGCATGCCAGATGCTGTCAGCCTTTTACAGAGAGGCCGCTAGGGCCCAGAGAGGGCAGCTCCTTGCCTAAGGTCACATGCATATGACTGTGCTCATTTTGTGGACGAGGAAACTGCAGCTCGGAGGGGTGGCCTAATTTGCCCACACTCAACTAGTAATTAGCAGAGTCTGACTTCCAACCCAAATGTATTTGGTCTCAAGGCCCGTGCTCCTTCCCCTACAAGATTCAGGGCCCCTGAAACAAGAGAGTCTAGCATTTCTACTAGAAAGTTATTTCCTTGATGTTTCCATTTCAAATACTCCCACCCAAGCAATGATAAAACATATGACTTGCATTCATGCAACACTGTGGGGAACATAAAGTCTCTTGCGCCCATTATCTTCTCTAACCCCAAAGAGCAATCCTGTAGAGTAAATAGGGCAAGATTTCTATCCTCATTTTACAGATAAGGAAGCTGATTCTTGGAGAGATTGTAGAATTGAGGTCACAGATCTCACCAGTGCAGAATAGGACAATAATCTGAGCTTCTGGGCCCCTGGAAAGACCTGTTCCCACAATGGCTCCCTTGCTCACCTGTGCGGACAGACGGACAAATCCAACCCAGGTGGGAGGGGTGCCACCCTCTACACCCAGCCTGCAGCGTGCTCGGACACCAAGGGTAGAACGCAGAGGCACCCAGGTGTGATGCTAGTTCATGGCACTTGCATACCTAGGTCAGTAAGCATTTTAATACATCCATCAGTTCCCCTCGACAATGGGCACACAACCTCGAATGACACACTAGCACTTTCCACGGAGACTCCGACAGGCAGCCTTGTGCTCTGATGTCTCCTGTACTCTGGTCTGTGTGTAAGGATTTTAGGCCCAGCCCTGACTACGTCATGGTTCTTGGACTTCCCTGTAGCTCGGGGACACATCAAAGTCAGCTCTTGGGAGTTGGGAACCTCAGCAAGGCCGGGAGAAGGGGGAGGGATCAGGGAGGGGACTTGGTGGCCTGAGAACTGTCCCCAGGGCACAGCATATGGATGGCAGTGCTGATTCCCCAGGGCCTGTGAGCAGATCCCTATCAGGAGATTCCACCAAGTGCTCCCATGCGCGTACCAGTACCAGCCACACTGCCATGTGCACAGGGTCCCACACAGGGAGGGCACCAGGAGGGGGGAAGCCCATGCCTTGAGGGCGCATGTGGTCAGGGAGGCACACAACCACGAAGATCTTTGTATTTCCTAGTTTCCTAATGTCTCTTGTTGTAGTGCCTGACCAACGACCTCAGGTCCTCGGTGCCTAGGTAGGTCTAGAATTGCCCAACAGTCTTCTGGGGAATGCTCTGTTTGGCTTCAGTCACTCCCTTGTACCTGCTGGCCCCCTGGCCCCTGCCTCTCCAGCTCACTCTCAGCCTCCCACCACGCCCTGCTCAGGTATCTGCCCCAGAACCTGCCTTGCCATGTGGGGAGCCCTCCCCTTCTCCTCGCTGCAGTCCATCCAAGCCCAGCTTTGGAAAAAGGAGTCCCAGCTCCTGCCCAGGTCAGCCTCCCAGTGTCCTGTGCCCAAACCCCTGCCCATTTCGGCCTCTCCTGTCCTGTTCCTTCCCAGCTGCTCCTTGAGTCCTCACCTGGGGCTCTCAGGAGGAAGCAGACTGCTTGCTCCCACCCTTCCCCTCCCAGTGTGCACGTGCCCGTCTGTATGCAGTGAACAATTGCCCCTACTTTGAGAACAAGTCTGGCTTTTTGCTTGTTTTTTATGACGAAGGTGCTGGCGTGTCTGCGTGAGCGCTTGAGCTAAATAAATAGAATTTGAAAGAGTTCTTATCATGGCCCGTTGCCCTTTCACTGAGTTTGTTGGGGTGGGGACAGAGGAAGAACAAGAAGTGCAGGTGGGGACGAGTCTGGGGGCAGATGGCTGATAACGGGCCGCTGCTGAGGGCTGCTGCAGAGAAGGCCATGGCTTCCAGTTCGAGCACACGCTTCTGGTTTGGGCTTTAAATAACAGTGATCCAATTTGGGATAATGGCTAGACCCTTTCTCCGGAGCCCCAAACCAGTACTGTTTACTCTAGGCCTAGTGGATCCACGGCTCCCTCTGCACACACCCTGAGCCCAGCGTGGGCAACACTCCCCAGGGTGCAGCAGAGTGGAGTGGACAGCCAGCCCCTTCCCACCCGGGGGGATGACCACAGCCTCGTCTCTGGCTGTCAGCGCTCTAGGAATGGTCGTGGTGGGGGAGCTCTACCCTCTTCCCACTTCGAGCTTCAGGGGTCATGGGATCCTGCCATGTACAAGGCTAGAGGGTGATCAGAAGCCATATGGCCCCAAGTCCTGTCTGCCAACCTTCTCTCTCTCTGCATGGTAGAGCATCTGCCTCAATGATGCCGAGGCAAAGACAGACACCTGAGACATAGAAGGCTGCTCTGAGCTCCATGCCGTCTGCACCTAGAAGCTGAGGGGGCCGTCTGGGGGAGTGGAGTGTGGAAGGGAACAGGAAAACTTGAGAACTGAAGAGTCCTTATTTTTGCAGATCGGGAAACTCAAAGGTAAGTGACTTGGCCAAGGACCGGTAGTGATTTCTGGCCCAATTGGGGTTGGAATGGAGCCATCCTGGTTACACATCTTGCTCCCTTTGACCTCTTCCAGAAACCAGCCTCATGGCACATTTGGCATATTTGGAAAGGTCTTTGGGGGCTGCACACCCTTCAGCCTCTTTCATGGTTGGCTGTAGCACCTGCTGGAGAGGAACCTCTATGTTCCAGGTAAGGTGGGATGAAAGAGAGTGGGGCAAGTGGCTGAGCAGAGGGGTCCAGGTTTGGGAGGGAGAGACCTCAGGGTCTGGGGAGGAAGGAGCAGGAGGCTGGGACGTGCGGCCAGCAGGAGGGCTGTGGGCTTTGATGCACTCCTGAACCCTGCCCTACCTCCAGAGGGGCTGGCCCAGGCCATGGGCCACAGGAGTCCAGCCTGTGGAGGCCTCAGGAGAGGGTTAGGGGCAGCTCAGAGCTTGGCGGGGCTCCTTCTAAAGCTGAACCTTCCAGGTGGAGGTTTAGGAGACAAGATGCTCTGAGGAGGTGACGGAGGGGCTGCCAGCCCAGGGAGACCTCTCAAGGCTGACTCAGACAATCTTCTATTTGAGGAGGGGTGGGTAGAATGGCTGACAGTGGAGGGACATGGGCAGGGGTCAAGAAGGATGCTCCCCTAAGTTCCTCAGCCCACGTGCCCACCTGTGTCCTTTCGGCACATTCTGCAAAGGGGTCAGGGTCCAGGAGAATCAATGCCTGTGAATTTGAAAATCTACAGATGAGTAGGAGATGCCAGAACACACACACACACACACACACACACACACACACACACACACACACACGGCTGCTCTAAGATCTTGCTATGACATATTGGTTCATCTGACATAAATATTCCGTGCATAAATACACGCCAAATACCGCGCACGGGCCTATCTGAGGAGGTGGGGCAGCAGCGCCATGCCGCTCCTCGCAGCCTCTGCCCTTCCTCCCGGGCCCCGTTTCTGCCACCAGCTCGGCGCCCCAGTCATGGTCCTCTGGGCCTTGACCAGATGTCTTCAAGCAAGCCGAGAGAGGCTGGAGCTCCTGCACAGCGAGCCCACGGTGGGAGCGCCTGGCCAGCGCAGACTGAAGCGTGCAGGAAATGAGGGCAAAGGGATGGAGCCACAGTTAGCAACGGGACAAGGAAAGGGGGCTAGGGACAAAGGTCACATTTCAGGTGAAAGTACGCGACCATTCTGCAACTGTGTAGACCTCCTGACCTATGAAAGCCGAAGGAACTCAGGTGACTCCTCTTCGGTTGAAGTCACAGGATGTTTGAGTTGAAAAGGACCTTGGAGGGTCTCGAGCACAAACTGCCCCCCAGGTAGCCCCCGATCGGGCACTGGGTAGAGCCCAGCGCACCCGGCTGCCAGTCAGGCGGCTCAGCAGTGCACCCCCCGCAGCGTCCCCGGGCAGTGCTCAGCGCATGCTTGTGTGTGTGTGGGTGTGTGTGTGCGCGCGCACCCGTGTTCACCCGCTGACCCGCCGCCTGCTCCTGTGCAGGCTTTATGAGCTGGCACACAAGGCTTGTGAACCCAGTGACTGGAACAAACTCCAAGCTGAGTGAGCAGCGGTTTTGACCTCGCTGCCCTGTGCTGGCTCCATCCTCACAGCCTCTCGCCTGTTTTTCCTTTGTAGGCAGCCCTCGCACACTGCACACCGCACACCACACCGACAGAGTGAAGGAAACACCCTCCCAAAGGGCGTGGGGAGCAGGGATGTGGTGACATGGTCTGCTGGACAAGGAAACAGAGCAGAGATCAAAATAAGAAAAAGAAACCGAGGGTTCCAGAGGGATCACTCGGAGTCAGGGACACAGATACACACATATCCCACATTACAGACCACCACACACACACACACCCACATCACATACCACACACACATGCATGCACACGCATGCACACCTAACACACACGTGCACACAAACCCCACACATGCTAGCACACAGTCGAAGACCGAGGGAGCAGATACAATTGCAAAGAGAGCCAACGAGAGAGGAAAAACAGGGAAACACAATAGACATAGAACAAACAAAAAGAGGGACAAAACCAGAAAAAAAATGTATACACTTTTTTGCCCTCAATCAGTGGCTCTCAGTGGAGAGTGATTTTTGTCCCCCAAGAAACATCTGGCAATGCCTGAAGACATTTTTGGTCATCACGACCGAGGAAAGGGGATACTACTGTCACCCAGTGAGTGGCAGCCAACCATCCCACAGTGCATGGGATGGACCCACACGAAAGAATTGCTTGTTTCAAAACAGCAGTAGTGCCCAGGCTGGGAAACCATGCCTGACATGCAGAAGTCAGCTGCAAGCAGCATCTGTGGCCACAGCCCTGCACATACTGATACACACATCCTCTCCCGGGCCACCTCCAGCCCCGCCAGTGTGGCCTTCACCGGGGACCAGTCATACCCGGGTTGACCACTGCCCCTCTGCCGGCTCTGGAGGACCTCAGCAGCCGTGCCCAGCCTCCCCGAGTTCCAGTCTCTCTCTTGCCCCCTCAGCCCCTGTACCGACAGCCTCCTGTATTTGCGTACTCGTCAGGGATTGCAACCAAGTCCTCCCAAGTGAGGAGACGCTGCCCAGCATGGACTCCGAGTGGGCTGGGGAGCCAGGCAAGGCTCCTCAAGACAGGAGGAGCACCAGGGCATCCTCCCTGTCCCCTCAGAGCCAGCAACCCCTGGGAGGAACAGGGGATGTGGCTTTCAGATGTGAGAGGACCTGTGTGAGCAGCGTCACCCAACCCGAGGCCCCCCTTCCTCATTGTCCAAACACACTATGTTGGGTCCAAGAACGGAGAGGACACTGTTGGCAGAAGCTTGAATCAAGCCATCTGCTCTCACCCCTCCCAGCCCTCCATGCCCGTTTCGAATCTGTTCTCAGTTTCCCGTAAGTCATGGTGCCCCATGCAAAGGCAGCACCAGGTGGAGGAAGTGGTGGAAGGAAAAGAAAGTTGGGAATGCCTGTCCTCCAGCAGCTTCCCTCCTCCACAGGACAAATAACCGCCTTGCCTTATTCCCTTTCCCACCTGGGACTGAGCTGGGGTCTTTGCCAGGAGCCCAGCAGTAAAGAGAAGGTGGGCGGGTCAGCAGGCAGACACACACTGGTTTAATGGGCACAAAGGTCCTGGTTTGGGTCCCAGCACCTCCCCCCCACCCAACCTGAACCCACTGACCCTTGGGTGGGTGGGGAAGGCAGCTAATCGAACTGCACTGTTTGCTCAGGGCTCTATGGCCTGGCCTCGGGCCCAACAGCAGGGACAGGAGTATGGCTTTCCCTCCAGATTGAGGGCGGCTCTTCTATACCCTGCCCACAGGGACACCCCACCCTGCCCCTTGGCTTCCCCCTCTCCCCCACACATACACACCCATGCACACGTACACATACACCACACACACACACACTCTCTCTCTCTCTCTCTCTCCTGTGTCCTAAAGCTCTCTGAATCAGACACAGGTAGTAAAAAACAGACTCTGCAGCTAGGGAGTGACCCATACATACCTGTGACTCTAAATGCCCAGACACCTAGGCCCCAGGCCATCAGGCCCCTGCTGTGCCATGGGACTTCGCATCAGCCAAGCTTTGGTCTCTTTCCAGGGGGAAGGTTGAACTAGCTAACCATGACAGCCCGTCGCTGTCAGAGGTCTGTGCCGGGACCAGGATGGGCCCCATTCTTCTCCGTGACTGTGCAAGCCACCATCCCTCCCTGGGCCTCCATCTACCCACTGGGATGTGGGAGTGGGTCTGAATCT
The DNA here is from genome assembly GCF_023065955.2 of Ursus arctos. Classification (NCBI taxonomy): domain Eukaryota; kingdom Metazoa; phylum Chordata; class Mammalia; order Carnivora; family Ursidae; genus Ursus; species Ursus arctos. The sequence continues at coordinate 90,723,487 of NW_026622985.1, read as the reverse complement.
GGCCACTGCCACAAATTGGCTATGCGACTCGGGGGATTTACTTTACCACTTTGGGCCTTGTTCTTCTTTTTTGCTTTTTAATATGTAGAATGTGGACAATGATACCTGCCTTGCAAGTCTGATGTGAGTTCACATGGGAACATTCAGCTGGGCCCAGCAGGTAACAGGGGGAGAACAGAGGCTACCTCCCCCAGAGGCTGCCAGAGAACATACCTGCAATATTGGAGGCATATTTATACTAAAAAAAAAACTTCATTGTTTATCTGAAATTCAAATTTAATTGGATGTCCTGTATTTTATCTGGTAACCCAGTACATATATGCCGTGTTGGGGAGGGGTTCTGGAATACCAGGGTAGGGGTCTGTGAAGTCCAGGGGGCCAAATGCGGCCCACAGCTCCATTTTCTGCCCTGCCCCAGAGCTAAGAATGGATGATACATCTTTGAAGGGCTATCAAAACAAAAGAAAACAAAGCATGTGTGTCAGAGACTATATGCCTCTATGTGGTTTGCCAAGATTATATATTTACATATACTATCTGGCCCTTTATGGAAAAAGTTTGCCATCCCACGCTCTGTTTATATACTTATTCTGGGCCAGGCTAGAGATTAAACTGGAAGCCTGAAGGAAAGCTAAATCTCCAGGAGAAAAGGCCCAGAAAAGACCCTGGGACAGAGATGGGCTACTCATTCCCGGGGGGGGGGGGGGGGGGGGGGGGGGGCTCAATCCAGAAGGCCCTCCTGACTCCTCCCCTCCTCCTTCACACCTTCAGTCTCTCAGGCTGGTCTGACATGTCCAGGTCTTTCTATAAAAGGTCACCAGGTGTCCCAAAGTCCAAGGGAGGCCTCTCCACTCTTTGAAGGCCTCCCCTTCCTGGACTGGCCCAGGGGCAGGGAGAGAGCCCAGGTGGGGAAGGAGTTTCAGCAAGGCCACAGCTTGAAGGCAGGTCTGCTGGCCTGTCCCTTTAAATCTCAGGTAATTTGGGAGGCGGGAGGGAGTGTCCTCACAGCTCCTGCTGGCTCCCAGGAGGAGCTCCTGAGGAGGAGCCAGCAGAGAGGGAGTCCCAGCTCTGCCCAGTGTAAGAACCTCAGAGCCCCCTGCAGTCCGCTCTGGTGCCTCAGGGAGACTCCGCAGGGACCCCGGGAGGCAGGAGACTAGGAGACGGGGCCTCTCCAGGGAGAGGGCAGGCCGGCCCTTGGGGGGGCTGATGTAGCCCCACGGCTGAGTCCTGTCGGGGTCTGGCCTCAGCCTCAGCCCCCCAAGGAGCCGGCCCTACACTCTATGGGGTTGCCGCTGCCAAAGGAGAAGGGGCTCATTCTCTGCCTGTGGAGAAAACTCTGTAGGTGGTTCCAGAGACAGGAGTCGTGGGCTCAGAGCCGAGATGAGCAGAACCTGCAGCAGCAGAAGAGGTAAGCCTCAATCTGCTTCCTCTGACCCCCCCCAGGCCTGCCCCTCACCCCCTCCCAGCTCCCCCTCTTCCCCCTTTCCTCCCCTTCCCCCCTCACTCTCTCAGTCTTTGTTTGGCACCTCTATTTGAACAGACTGTGCCTCCAGGCCTGGCTCCTTGGGATTATTTTGTCTCAAAGGTCTTGGCCTGTGGGGCTAGTTCCCCAGGATGTCAGGTGGAAGGGGAGGGGGCTGATACCCACACAGGTGTCCACTATTTTTAAGATCCAATTCAATTATGCAAGCCTCTTGTACTTCCTTGAAGGCCAGCCACCTTGCTGGGCCTGGGAAAGATTATGGCATCATGGAACCACCACCCCAGAGGTGCTGGTGGGTCAGGACAATGCCCGATATCTCTACTCCCTGCCCCTAGAGCAGTCTTTCTTGCAGAAACATGTAACACATACATGTACGTGTGTGGGAGTGAATGAATGAGGCAGGAAGGAACTGCAGACACTAGTAACCACAGAAGACAAAATGTGACCACGGTTATCATTCCTGTATGTTATCACCGTCATCAGCCATTGCCCAGGGCCCTGCTGAATGCCAGGCACTGGGGGTACACGGAGCCAAACAAAGCGGGGACCCAGCCCTGGGGTTCATGACTCTCTCCTGGGGAGAGGGGTGTGAGTGCCTGGCCACACTACCAGAGTGCTCACCACTCTCTCATTCGGCTTGAGGAATTTGAGAGGCTCTAAAGTTTGAGCCCCCGGGATATTGCACCTGTTGCTTCCAGCCCCTGAAAACGTCCCTAAACTCTGATGTCCAACCCCCGCCTCAGGAGGGAGAGGAGAGGAATGAAGAAAGCTTGAGGCCGTCCCCGAAGGACATGTCCTGTCCAGACTCCATGGGCCTCCCCACCCAGGAGCTGGCACGCTAGCAGGAAGTGCTCCTGGCGGGGCGTTCCTGGGGTCCCTAACACAACAGATAATCCTTGTCGCTTCATAGAGGAAAGCCCAAGGATTTGGTATCTGAGGGCCTCTCTCCATCTCGGAGAGCAGAGGCCTGCCCACGCCTGACTGGGAGTGCCTGTGTTTCTTCTCCCTTTGCCCCAGGATTCTGGGCTGGGGGCGTGCTCCCTTCCGAGCTTTGGCTTCCCTGACTCTCACACCAGCCGCCCACTTCTCTCCCCCCGGGCCTGGGAGAGTAGGGGCTGAGCGCATGTTTGGCTGATGACATCTTTAGGCACAGAATGGCACTGTTGTTGGAGAAGAGGCCATGCCTGGTTCCACTCCTCCCTTCCCACTCAGGACCCCGGGGCTGGGGGAGCCAGACAGAGCACAGAAAGGCCTGGGGCTTGGAAGGGGCAGTAGAGCTGCCCTGTGTGCCAACAAGGCAAAGACCCTGAAGGACCACAGCCTGGCTGCTTCCACTCGTCTCCTCTGCCCCTATTTCTTCTCCAGACCATCGAGTGGGCCTCCTCTAGCAGCCTTGGTCCAGGATGGCCTGATGTCGCCACTTGGTGGGATCCCTTCCTTTCCTGATCTCCCTGCCTGGTTCCACAGTTTCTTGGCCCTCTCCTTCCCCTCCAGAGCCTGGAGTATTGATTCACTACTGGGTGGGCACTCCTAGGAAAGACACTGACAGGGCCGGAAAGGGAAGCGTCCTAGGCTGCGGAGTGAGCAGGCCTTAGGGAAAATCTGCAGGCAGCTAGGTAAATAGAGGACTGTGTAAGTGAGGACAGTACTGACAGGCGAGGAGGCGGGCTGATGGCAGAAAGCAGCAAACAACATAACGAGCACCTACCTCTCCTTCTATAACCCCAAACCTATGGGAGGCTGGGCCTGTTATCCCCCCGGGAGCAAGGCAGGCCCAGAGTGAGCAAGGGATGACGTCAGAATTCATGCCAACAGCTCAGCGGGGGCCTCTGTGTGGGGTTGGGGGACGAGGGGGGGTGGAGCATGGTCCAGTGAGAGGGGAAGTCTTTCAGGTCTCTCTGGGATGATCGGGAACCCAGCACCCCTCCCTCTCTCTCTAGCAGGTGTGTCTTGGGTCTTAGTCTCGCTACTACCTCTGTTTAAATCCACATTGTCGGACCCAAGCTGAACGATTACCTTTCTCCCATTTCTTCCTCCTCTCTCCCTGGACCTTGAATTGTCTTATTTCCTGAGAGTCAGTGTATTAACTACTTACCGATCATAAAGCACTCTGCTAGATTTGCAGAAAGTGAACGTGACATCCCTGCTCTCAAGGCGCTCACATTCTTTCGGGCAAAATGCACCAATACGCATCTACTTGGGTGAAAGTGAGCTTGGGGAGTGTCCTCCCCAAGGGTATAAGCAAGGGTCACGGGAGCACAGAGGCGGATGCTGGGTATCTGATTCTGCCTGGTGTGGGGTATGCTGGCTAGCTCCGGGAGGCTCACACTCGACCCCATTGCTGGAACCTTCTCCCTCCCTCTAGACGGTGAGAAGGCTGTGATGATCACTGGAGGTTCTTCTCTGTTTGGATAGATACCTGTTTAAATACACATGAAGTGATGTGTCTGGAAAAGTAAGCTCTGGGGCTCTCCAGTCTGTTGGGACTCCGTGGCTCAGTAAATACAGGCAGACACATACTTGCAGGCACATGGGCTAGAGCTGCAGCAGTGAGAAGCGTGGCCCGGCTCCAAGTCTGCAAATAACCACTTTCCCCCGAGCTTTGGCTTCCTCATCCTGTAGCCAAGAACCCGAGCTGGGGGGAAATGGCCCGTGAGTGGCCAGTGCATGCCTCCTCTCCACACGGGACTGTTCTTTCCTGCATCTGTGGTCACGGTTCTGGGCTGACCCCCTCCCCCCCCACCCGGAGAAAGATTGGAAAGGGCCATAAAACTAGAAGAACCACATAATTGAGCGGTGAGAGCCCCAGGCTAGGTTCTTGGCCAAGCATTCTGCTTTTAACTCTGCGTGATCTCCTTGCAAGGATTTGGTTGTGCTGCCTCAGTTTCCTTTTCTGAAAAATGAAAGAATCATTCAGCCTGTGTCACAGGGCTGTAAGGAGCAAGAGGGATAATAAGGGGGATGCTGCTTTGGAAGCTGAAAAGCACATTTAACAAATGGGATTTACCGTGATGAAAACAACCACGGTAGTCAAAAGGCAACACCCGATGTTGGCAGGAGTTCGAGGGGCTGGGCACCACCTCCTCTCACAGCTGTATCCACCCGTGAACCTGTACACTGAGCTCCCACGCTGTGTGTGCCCTCCCCTTCCCAACTGGCACGCGTGTTTGAGGGGGTGCCTGTGGAGAAACCAGTGGGACCCACGCCCATGGACACAGCCCCCATGCCTCTCAGCCCTTTCCAAAGCCTGATCAACCCAGAGAACAGGGACAGAGAAATGGGCAAAGGGGGTCCCAGTCCCAGCTCTGCCTCTGACTTGTTTAGACAGGTCACCTCGGGACTCCTTTTGTCCATCTGGGATGTGAACAGATAGACCAGGTTTCTAGCACCTTCCTAGCTCTCAAATCTTGATTTGAATTCTCCTCCCAGGCACTTTGGATTCTGTCTTATTCCCAGCAACCAAATAGAAAACTTTGCTTGTGTGCACATAGACGTGTACACATCCGTAAGAAGGAGGAGGAGAGGAGAGGACAGAGTGCAGGGAACAGGGAGAAAGGAAGGGAGAGACACTCCTGTGGTGGCCCAGAGGGAACTTCAGGGGGAAGATCAGGGATTTGTGTCCTGTGGAAAAAATGAGGGTTTGTAATACAATTTTCACCAGTCTAACATTAAACTAAACCATTCGATTCTATAATTAATGGTCAGGCAAAATAAAACATTCTACATCCTGAAAACAGCTTCCACACTGCTATAATTTCAGATTTTCTCTGTAATTTCTTTTTGCTACTTAATCAGTGAGTGCTTAAAAAGCTTTACCTTTTCATTTCTCTCTTAGTTAAATATTTAACGATTTGTAAGAAAACACATAGAGGGAATTTCTCATTCTTTTTAATGGGAAGAATCCTCCTTTTAAAAAGATTGTTTATGAATAATTCTACCTGTAGCTCAGAGTTTCCCTACCTTGGCAGGATGGACATGCTGGAGAGAATAATTTTTGCTACAGGAGACTGCCCCACGTAAGATGCTTCTTAATAGCATCCCTGCCCTCTACCCACCAGATGCCAGGAGCACCCCTCCGCCCCTCCCCCATTGTGACAACCAAAAATGTCCCTAGACTGTGCCAAATTCTTTGGGGAGGGGAAAGGGGCTCACCCCTGGTTGAGAGCCACAGGTCTAAACCACCGTTTGTGAGTAAGAGATTCTGGCAGTAATGTTAAGTATTCTATTAACCAGAGACCTGGTGAAGAGACATAGATTTTGCTCCAGATCTAAACTTCTGTGCCGGGTTGCTATGGTAGAAACTACTCGTATCTCAGGCACGGGAATCTTTGGATGGGTCTGCTATTGACCCTTTTTTATGGGTCCCTAGAATAGTCAGGTTTTTTTGGGGGGGGGGGGTCAGCCCGATCGCCAAGAACGCGACCGAGGGCTTACTCTGCTGTCCCCTTGTGGCCGTCTGATGCCATTGCGAGTAATTGCTCTGATCCCCTCAGAACCATTCCTATGCTACCCCCTTTTTTGCTGGATTCTGGAGTTTGCCACCCAGGAGAGACCAGTTCTCTACACACTTTGCTGGGTTGGGTCATAAGCTGACTCTTCACCCAGACTGTAGTCTGACTGGGGTTGCCTGATAAAGTATGGGACACGGAATTAAATCTGAATTTCATATAAATGATGGATAAGCATGTCCCAAATAGCACATGGGACATAGTTCTATTAAAAAATGATTGCTTGCATATCTAAAATGAAAATATAACAGAGTGTCCTGCATTTTTATTTGGCAAGCCCAGACGGACAGTAACTCCTTGTTCCCCAGGTCGCTAGGGCAGTCCGCAAGGCAAGAAAAAGAGCACAGAGGAATGGAGGTTTGTAGGGGACATTTGTGGGCTTTGGAGATGTGTAGGGACCAAAAGGGGTATCTATAGGCTGGCCCCCAACTAGCCTCTCCACTCATATCTTAGGGAGCAGGGAGCAAAATTCTGTACTTGGGTAAGCAGGCCCCTTGGATCCATTTCTAACTTTGCCATTAACTTTAATCCAAATAGGGCATAAAGCCAGGAGCTAATTGAAGGAGGGCAGAGAAAGGATATAAATATGAGAAAGTGACTGACCTCTGCCCTTAAGGACCCCTAGTATAGAGGAAGAGACAGTATAATCACAACGCACAGCGAAAGATGCAAAAATAGAGGGCCAGAGGATAGTGTGGAAAACTTCGTGGGGAGGGTGTGTGTGTGTGTGTATTAGGGAATAGAGCTGGCTTGAGAATATTTATAGAGGAGGGGTTTGGGCAAATTGTTGGAAAGGCGGCGGTGGAGGCAGTGGTGAAGAGGGTGTAGAAAATTTCCTTTGCAGCTGTGTTTGTATATCAAGCATAGTGGTTTTTACTTAGATTATATGTTTGCCTAAGGTTGGCTTCGGGGGTGGCCAATGAAGATAACAAGGAGGGGCAGTAAGGCCAAACTACCTTCTGGCACTGCTACAAATTCATTCATTCTGCAGATAGTGGGAGAGTGTCTACCACATGCGGAGCACGTTCCTAGGCACTGGGGTCACAGGACAGACGATGGACAGGGTGAGGTGGCGGCGCTGGGTTCCAGGTGGAAGGAGCGTGTGGCTCAGGCGTCGGGAGAATAGGGTGTTCTGGGGCAGTGAGGCCGCAGCATCAGGTATAAGGAGTGAATGGGAGGAGGAGAGAGTGGAAAGGTGGGTGCACAGAGGCTAGAAAGGTCCTCTGTGTTCCTTTTCTGTGGGCATTTAAGGGTGGACTTTTCTAAGCCATGATGGTACTGCCTTTCAGAGACGGCACATTGGCAGCACGGAGAAAAATGGATTGGGAGTAAATAGGGCATAGGGAAACTAGTTGGAGTATTTTGTTAACGAGGGGCAGAATAGAGAATGAAGACACGAACTGATGAGGGTCAGCAGGGATGAGGAGGTAGGGATTGGGTGGGGAGAGAACACTGAATGTTGAAGTGACAGGGCCTGGCAGCTGCCCATGTGGCCTGGGGGGTGGGGAGCCGGGGCGCACATTTGGGGAGATGTGAGTCTTGTGCTCATTCCTCCTCTCCTGACCTCCCCACCCCCCATCCTAGCTCTTGGAGTTGATTTCCTGCCACCAGTCCTTCAGTGTGTGAGCTCCCATTCACATAGTGGACCGTCTACGGCTAAATGCTGTTATTTCATTTAGCTCCCATAGAAAGACCACGGCTTTGGGCCAAGAGAGCAATTGAATAAAGGGGGCCCAATGGGTCTTAGTTGGGCTAAGTTGTGATTAGAATCTAGGTTTTTAGTTCACTGTAGGAATAAAGCTCAAGAGAGGATCTGGTGAGTCAGAGAAGACAATTTTTTTTTTTTTTTTTGCCTAAAACAAGTGAGAAGCAGACAGGAAGTAGGAAGAGAGTATACTCTGACTTAGGGGTCAGAACAAAAAGGATCCACTGTTGCTCTCTGATGAAGCTCTGAGGATGCTGTTGTCAGGAAGAAAGTGCGGGGATCTAAGGGCTTTGCTGAGAAGGTCTAGAAAGGAGAGCATCGCACCCCTGGAGGAAATCTGCTAGCCTCTACATGTTGACTTCCTTCACAAATATGAGGGAGGAACTCCTTGTACCCTCAGTCCATGAAAACAAGGCTTATCTTGGGGGGTAATCACAGGGCACTTAGTGAAGCTAGACAGGGTTTTCCAGAGGTCAGTAGGTCAGGAGGTGAATGAGTACTTCGTAAAACTCCTCCCCTCCACGCTCAATATGCACAGATAACACATTCATACCCATTCTGGTCCCAGCACCCAGGGGATAGAAAACCAGTACTGATGCTCTCCTCTACAAGCTGAAAGGGGGAAAAGTTGGTTTGGGTTAACTAACTGGTCAAGAAAAAAAATCAGACGGCCCTTTGCACCCAATGGCCTCACTTCCCTGCATCAAGTTCAATGCCCCTGAGGTACGCGTGTTTGTATGTGAGGGAGCCAAGACATCACCCCTCACCGTACAACTGGGTATGCTCACCATCGCCACCTTTCTGATCCTATTCCCTTGTAGGATCTGGGAGTCTCCTCTCCTTCTAGCTGCCAAGGAGAACAATGTCCAGGCTCTCAGCAAGCTACTCAAATATGAGGCCTGTGAGGTGCACCAGAGAGGTAAGAGAGAGTCCTCAGCACCTGTCAGACCCACACACGGCTCCCAGTATAGCCCAGGACCTTCTGCTGTGGGTCGCTAAGTCCCTATTGTCCCTATCCCCCTGCTCCATAGAACCCACGTGACTCTTCTTTCTGTCAATGCCAGGAGCCATGGGGGAGACGGCACTGCACATAGCAGCCCTCTATGACAACCTGGAGGCCGCCATGGTGCTGATGGAGGCCGCCCCTGAGCTGGTCTTCGAGCCCATGACATCTGAGCTGTATGAGGGTGAGGGGTCAAAGGCCCAGGATGGAGGGAAGGGGTGATATTTCAAGTCAGTCTCTGTGGTGGATAATCTGGGGAAACCAAAGAAGGAGTTGGAGACCCCTAGTTTTTGTGCTTCTCTCCATCTCCCTTTTTTCTCATCATCTTCACTGCACACTAGCGCACCAGCCCCCTGAAATGCAAGGGGCCTAGAGTAAGAAGAGAAGCAGCAGCTGGCTTCCCTGGGGACCCTGCCAGCCCAGGGGCTCCTCCCCCCACCCCACCTTGGGCTGCCATGGTGAGGAGGACAGGGTGTAGATATGGGAGGGACCCCTGCAGGATTCTGTGGACAGACCCCATGACTGAGAGCTCTCTCTGGGCCAGGTCAGACTGCACTGCACATAGCCATCGTGAACCAGAACGTGAACTTGGTGCGAGCCCTGCTTGCCCACGGGGCCAGCGTCTCTGCAAGAGCTACGGGCACAGCTTTCCGCCGCAGCCCCCGCAACCTCATCTACTTTGGTGGGAGCAGGGCCAGGGCTGGGAGGAAGGGGGCGTGGGGAGGTGGGCAAGAGCAAAGGGAGGGGGGAGCTGAGGAGGGCTCCAGCCCTGGGAGGCTGGTAGGGTCAGGCCTTAGAGGGCTTAAGCCCCATGGCCCTTGCTCCATCCCTGCCTCTGATTCTGCTGACAAGTGTCAGCAAGCCCGGAGCTGAGATGTGGGGGGAAGGAGGCAGTCACTCCGGGACACAGCCCGTCCCATCGGGCACTCATGCCACGGAGCCCTCTGTGTCCACAGGGGAGCACCCTTTGTCTTTCGCTGCCTGCGTGGGCAGCGAGGAGATCGTGAGGCTGCTCATTGAGCATGGAGCTGACATCCGGGCCCAGGACTCCCTGGGTAAGAGCTGGGCTCAGGAGGGGAGCGGCGACACTGGGGGCCGTGAGGGCAGGGGCCCGCACAGCCCTCGGGCCCGCCCCAGGGTGGACAGGGGAAGAGTGGGGCCTTCGGTGCAACAGCCATGGGACAGCCGTGTCCCCCCGCAGGAAACACCGTGCTGCACGTCCTCATCCTCCAGCCCAACAAGACCTTCGCCTGCCAGATGTACAACCTGCTGCTGTCCTACGATGGGCGCGGGGACCACCTGCAGCCCCTGGACCTCGTGCCCAACCACCAGGGTCTCACCCCCTTCAAGCTGGCCGGAGTGGAGGGCAACACTGTGGTGAGGGGCGCGCCCCTGGCCCTCTGGCCTCCTTCTAAAGACCCTGCTTCCCCAGCTCCCCGGCGGGCGGCAGTCCCTTACTCCGAACCCATCGCTCAATGCTCAGCCTCAGGCCTCCCTGATCAGGAGCTTGGAGAACGGCACTCTAGAATATCTGCTCCGGTGACCCGAAGTGCTGTTCCCTTGGCCTGTCCTCTTCTTTCTATCTTTAGAGAGTTTGTGGGGAAGAGAAGCAGAAACAAAAGGAGGTTCACGCACCAGAGGCGTGGGGATGGCTGAGTGCCCGTCAGTGCCGGGGAGCGGGCAGCAGCCCTGCTGGGTGGCGTGGTGCCCGTGGCCCGCTTCTCCCACGGACCCTGGGCCTCCCCGCTGTGTCCTCGCAGCTGTTCCAGCACCTGATGCAGAAGCGGAAGCACATCCAGTGGACGTACGGGCCGCTGACCTCCACCCTCTACGACCTCACGGAGATCGACTCCTCGGGCGAGGGCGACGAGCAGTCTCTGCTGGAGCTCATCGTCACCACCAAGAAGCGGGAGGTGTGGGTCGCTGGGCAGGACAGCCGACGGGGAGGGAGGCCGGGGCCTCCGAGCTGCGTGCTCTGATTTCTTTCTGCCGAAGGCTCGCCAGATCCTGGACCAGACGCCCGTGAAGGAGCTGGTGAGCCTCAAGTGGAAGCGCTACGGGCGGCCGTACTTCTGCGTGCTGGGCGCCATCTACCTACTGTACATCGTCTGCTTCACCATGTGCTGCGTCTACCGCCCCCTCAAGCCCAGGACCAATAACCACACAGGGCCCCGCGACAACAGGCTCCTGCAGCAGAAGCTGCTCCAGGTGACGCCGGGGAGCCTCGGATCTTCGGGGCAGGGCTCGGCTCTGTGCCCTTTCTCAGACCTGCACCACGGTCCCGGGGGACAGCCCCACACCTCCCAGGGCACAGCTGCAAACACGTAGGCGCAGACGCAACACGCAGGCACAGGTGCAGACACAGCTGTGCTCCAACAGCGGTGTCTGAGATGGCCAAACCTAGCGGGTTATAAAGAATCTGACGGGCCGGGGACCCCACACACGGGACACTGACTTGTGCCGGGGGCGGCAGCGCGGGGGTATGGAAGCCCTGAGTGTTCTGACCGTGTGCCCCCCTCAGGAGTCCTACGTGACCCCCGAGGATGACATCCGCCTGGTGGGGGAGCTGGTGAGCGTCATCGGAGCGGTGATCATTCTGCTGGCGGAGGTGAGGCGTGGGCAGCACATGGGGGGAGGCTGCTTGCCCTAGGGATCCAGCCCGAGCCCCAGGCTGCAAGTGCCTCCATGTCTTCCTGGCCCCTCTCCAGATTCCAGACATCTTCAGGGTGGGGGTCACTCGCTTCTTTGGACAGACCATCCTTGGGGGGCCGTTTCACGTCCTCATGTGAGTCTCCTTTCTCTCCCCTGATCCCTTCCCTCACTCTCTGGATTCCTGACCCCTGGATAATCCCCAGAGAAAATTAACTCCAGAGATCCTTCTCCAGTGATGTGTGTGGCCCCGTGCATTGAGCTTGTGAAGGCCAAACCGAGTGTGTGGGTGTTGCCTCCCTCAGTCGCTCTTGCTCTGGCGTCCCCAAGATAATCCCAGTCTCCTCTCACACGCCCCTCTGTCCCCACCCCCAGCATCACCTATGCCTGCATGGTGCTGGTGACCATGGTGATGCGGCTCACGAACGCCAATGGGGAGGTGGTGCCCATGTCCTTCGCGCTGGTGCTGGGCTGGTGCAATGTCATGTACTTCGCCCGAGGATTCCAGATGTTGGGCCCTTTCACCATCATGATCCAGAAGGTCTGTGCCACCCCCAAGCTTTCTAGAGAGAGGTCCTAGAGCAGGTGCTACTGCAAACGTGTTCAAGGGCCAGATAACAGACTCGCAGGCTTTGCGAGCCACGGATGCCTCTACTGCATATTCTTCTCTTCTCCTCCTCCTTTTTGTTCTCTCAATCCCTTAAAAATGTAAAAACCATTCTTAGTTCAAGGGCCAGACCCAAAAGGCCAAGTAGATTTGGCATGAAGCCATAGTGTCTAGCCCCTGGAGGGTGGAGCTGCTGGGCTTCACTGGGCTGGATGTGTGAGAGGCTGCAAGGGGCACCTGCTCATTGCCCTTCCCCTCCTCCCTTTAGATGATTTTTGGCGACCTGATGCGGTTCTGCTGGCTGATGGCCGTGGTCATCTTGGGCTTTGCCTCAGGTAAATCACCTGTCTGGCATGGGGCCCTGGCAGGGAGAGGTTGGAGGAGCCCAGAGAGCCCAGAATGTCTGTGGATAAACCTGGGGGGAGGTGGGAGGGAAGGCCAAGACACGAGGCTGTAATGTCTGAGGATGGAACATCCCTCGGAGGTGAGACAAAACTGGGAGTGTTATGGAGACGTGGCTCTTGGGATCAGGATAAGCCATCCTGAGAATAAGGGACTATTGGAACCCAAAGTACAGAGCCACGGAAGGCCGGATGGGGATGCTGGAGATGAGGGAAGCGGGTCTGAACTGGGCAGCAAAGAGCTGGCCGTGGTGTATGTGGTTGCCATGGTAACTCTCCATCCCCTTGGGTGGAGCAGCCTTCTATATCATCTTCCAGACGGAGGACCCCGACGAGCTGGGCCACTTCTATGACTACCCCATGGCGCTGTTCAGCACCTTCGAGCTGTTCCTCACCGTCATCGACGGGCCCGCCAACTACGACGTGGACCTGCCCGTCATGTACAGCGTCACCTACGCGGCCTTCGCCATCATCGCCACGCTGCTCATGCTCAACCTCCTCATCGCCATGATGGGTGACACTCACTGGCGGGTGGCGCACGAGCGGGACGAGCTCTGGAGGGCGCAGGTGAGCCCCCTGGTGGCTGGGAGGGTTCGTGCAGGTGGTTCCGTCCCCGCTGCGGATGGGCTGAGCTCGCGTAGAAGCAGGTTATCTTGACGCGACACAGGTCTAGGGGGTCACTGCAGGACACGGAATAATGCAGAGTGTCCGGAAGCACTGGCTGGCGCTACCACGGAGCAGCATTTGCTTGGCTGAAAGAATTCTTTGTAGTTTTCTCAAAATTGAAAACCTCAGGCTTTTCCAGAAGAGTCCACAAGAAATCAACCAACAAGAAATAAAGCTAACGGTGACTGAAAGTGCATTTAGTAAATTAGTCTGTAAAACCTGACCCCGAAAAATTGGACAGGTTTTTAAAAAACGCCACAAAAACTTCCCAGAGTAGCAGAAGTCATTGTCAGCCGGATCGTCATGACGGAGACGGAAGACCGTTCAGTGAATCCAATCATTTGAAAATATACTTAGAAAATGATTTCTCTCAACAGAATCAAAAATGAAAGTCCCCCACATTGAATGGCACTTAGCTGTGCTGTGTAGAGAACAGAGTTAAAAGGCCCTAAATTGGCTAAATGGGGTTTGCTCAGGAAAATATGTTTTCCATGCAAATGTATTGATATGAGATTTCTCAGTAGGATATTAGCATTTTTAAATGGCCTTTATGTCTGTAGGGTCAAAATATCCTGTGGCCCTGAGGATCCCTTTCTGTTTGCTTTGCCCTCCTTGCTGTCTCCTTGGAGCGAGGTCTCACAACCTCCTGCAGGGTCAGCATGGTTGTCAGGTCACAGGGCAGAAAGTTGCTGGGCTCATGTCCCATTGACTCTCTCCCACAGAAGAGGGTCAACCAAGCTGACATCACCACCACTCCCCAGCTTGGGGTGTCGTTTGTCGCTTCTTGGAGACCACGAGCTCCTGCATTTCCTAGCTATCGCTAAGCTGTCCCTCCTCTGCCCAGCACCCTCTCCTCTCCCCACCCTTCTCTCTCTCAGTCTGCACCTAACCTCTGACGGCCCCTTCTGTCCACACACACAGGTGGTGGCCACCACAGTGATGCTGGAGCGAAAGCTGCCTCGCTGCCTGTGGCCTCGCTCGGGGATCTGCGGGCGCGAGTATGGGCTGGGGGACCGCTGGTTCCTGCGGTGAGTGACCGGTGCGGGCCGGGCGCCCCCTGCTCGGACGACCTCCTGCTCCCAGGGGCCCTGTGCAGGCTGGGAGCTCCCTGGGCCCCTTGCCCATTGACCTGTGTTGACCTGAGGTCCCCGCACCGGATCCCCATTGCTAAGGGAGGGGCCCCACGAGGTGCTCGGGGCTGCAGCCCAGGGGCTGGAACCCCCTGTGCCCACACCAGCCGCACACGAGGAGAAAGGCCAGTCACGGTGGGAGGGGTGAGTGTAGGACACATGCTGGGTCCAGGAGCAGCGCTTCCATCCTCGGCTGCCTCTCAGGCTGCCTCTCACGGCGGGCCTCCTTCTCCGCAGGGTGGAGGACAGACAGGATCTCAACCGGCAGCGAGTGCAGCGCTACGCGCAGGCCTTCCACAGCCAGGGCTCCGACGACATGGACAAAGCCTCAGAAAAACTGCAGCTGGGCCGCCCCTTGGGCCCCCACCTGTCCCTCCCTACCCCCTCAGTGTCTCGAAGTACCTCCCGCAGCAGCACCAACTGGGAGAGGCTCCGGCAGGGCACCCTGAGGAGGGACCTGAGGGGGCTGACCAACAGGGCTCTGGAAGATGGGGAAGGATGGGAATATCAGATCTGAGCGTGCTCTGCCCCGGCCGCGGCTCTCCTTTGCCTGGGGCGTCAGAAGCCAACACCAACACACCTAGAGGTCTGATCTCCCGTCGGGAAAGCAGAATGCATGCTGAGAAATGCCGCTTGGGAAACACCGCTCCAGGTTCCACTGCTCTTCAGCTCTGGGGTAAACGGAGACCAAGGAGGGAGGTGGCCCTCACCTCACCCCGGGCACCAGGCTGGTGCCAGGGAGGACCGGGCTGCGGGGCTCTTCAGCCTTACTGAAGCACTCTGCACTGTCGGAGCAAAGCACTTTAAGGACAGGCTGGCCATCTCCACCCCAGTGTTACGGTGGGAAGGGAAGAGCCCTTCCCAGGGTGCTCCAGACCGCTGGGGGGAGGCTTGTGGAAAGCGTGAGTGAGGGGACAGGCACTGCTTTGGGGGTGGGGTGAAGCTGTTTGAGTCTTGCCACCTTCTACCTTCCAATAAAGCCGTTCCCTGCTCTGCGCCCTTGTGCCTTCAGTGGGGTGCTGTCGCCTGCAGGCAACGGCCCAGGCGCCTCCTGTAAGGCCTTCCCAGCCCTTCCTTGCAGACTGAGGTCTCACCACACCTCCAACTTGCAAAGTTTCTTCTTTCCCTTTAATGCGGGGGAGGGCGGAGGAGGGCGGAGGACTAGGGAGTGAAGCGTCCAGAGGGTTGGCTGTAGTGTGGCCGGGGCCTCCAGCCGAGGCCAAGAAGGAGACGGGCTCTAGCGTTCCCCGTCGCTCCGTGGGCCTGCGTTGGGGGCTAGGACAGAGGCACCGTCCGCTCCCAGCGGCCCGCCCAGGCCTCAGGCCTCAGACCTCCACTGAGCCTAGCCCCCTCAGGTGCTGCTGCAGGAGCTGGACGTTGTGCAGCAGCTTCTTCTGGTGGCCGGCCAGCGTGATGCCCAGGGCGGGCAGGTCTCTGGTGGTGGGGAAGGAGCGGGTCAGGTCTGGGCCAGCTTCTCTGAGATCCCCGGCAGGACCCCTGGCCTGGAGTCCGGCGGAACCCCCACCCCGCCTCTCCCCGCTTACTCCAGGCTGAGCTGAGCCACATCACTGAAGGTGCAGAGACCAAACTTGGAGAAGTTGTCTTGGTAGCACTCCAGTCCGATGGCCGAAAGCCAGGCCTGGGGTGAGTCCAGAGAAGGAAAGTCCAGAGCCACAGGGTTCAGAAGGGCCTGGGAGGGTCTGAGTGGGGGAAGGGGGGTGGTCAACATTTCCCCTTCATCTTAGCCCCCTCTCCTCAGTTTGCTTTCCAGTTTGCATCTACCCTCCCTGGTTGTCCCGGACTCCAGTCCCAATCTCCAGACCTGTCCCCAGGGCCCCCGTCAGCCTGCAGAGTGTCTGGCTTTCGGATCATCTTGTCAAACGCAGCCACCAGCTGGTCAAAATGAGGCCGCTGGGTACGGTCCTTCTGCCAAGTGTCTAGCATAAGCAGATGTAGTCCAGGAGGACAGCCTGGAGGTGGGGGAAGCCGGAACTCCTGCTCTATTGCATTTAGCACCTGGGGGTTAGTAGAAGAACATGGTGACGAGAAGCTACTGCTGGCGGAAAGGCGTATTCTGTTTGTTAGGTCGTCAGGTGGGCTGGGATCAGGTGCAGCGTGCAGTTGGAGTGGGGAAGGAACCGAAAAATATGGAAGCCAAGACAACTTAAAACCTCAGTGGATTAGAGAATGGAAGCTAAGAATGTACGAGCCTGTGAGGCTGGTGGGTTGGACGGATGGGGCTGGAGAATCAGCAATGCCTAGGTCAAGAGCTCACCTCCTGGTCACTCATGTCCCAGTAGGGCCGCTCTCCATAACTCATCACTTCCCACATCACTATCCCGAAGCTCCAGACGTCACTGGAGGTGGTATGTTTTCCGTGGGCAATGACTTCTGGGGCTGCCCAGCGAAGCATACAACTTGGGCCCTGAGGGGTGGGGTTAGAAGCAACAGTAGCAGTAACTACAGCAGGGGTCACATTTATTGGGCAACTCCTACGGGCCGCCATGTCTGCCCAGGGTGCGCTCCTGGGGGGAGCACAGGCGGGTTCCATTCCTCCATTCAGACACCACAACGCGCCCCCCGTGGTACGCACCCGGGAGCCCGGCTCACCGGCCAGCACCCTCTGGAAAAGGCTGAGCCCCCGAGACTGCTCTCACCTGAGGACTGTGGCCAAGACGAGCCACTTTGCACACCAGGTGGCTGTTCACCAGCACGCTGCGGGCGGAGAGCGCGCGGTGCACGAAGGCGAAGCTGGACAGGTACTGCATGGCGGCGGCCACTCCCCGCTGCATGGCCACCAGTTGCAGGCTGCTGAACTGGCCCTCCCGCTGCTGCTGAGGGGCAGGGGGCAGAGGTCAGCCGCCAGCCGCCGGGCGGGGAACCTCCGTGCGCTGCCGGGCAGACATCAGCAGGAGAGGGAGAGGGGCTCAGGGAATCAGAAAATGGCCTGGGAAGGAAAGATGAGGACCAGGGGAGGTGGGGGAGCAAAGAAATAGGGCTCTGTCTCCTGTCTCTGGGACAGCTGAGAACGGCAGACTTCCCTGGACCCCAGGCCCCCTGCCCGCCCCCAGGCCAGACTGACCCTGAGGAAGCTGTCCAGGGGGCCCAGCTCCATGAGCTCCGTCAGCACCATGAGCGGCCGGCTCTTGGTGACCACACCTTCCAGCCGCAGGATGTTGGGGTGCTGGAACTGGCCCAGCACGGCAGCCTGGCCTAGAAAGGTCATCTGTAGGCTCTCGGCACCTCCAGTCCACAGGGCCTGGATGGCCACGGCCTGCTCCCGCCGTCCCCGGGGCTGCAGGCGGCCCCTGCGTACTTCTCCAAAGGAGCCTGGGAGAACAGGTGCAGGTGGAAGGTAGTGAGGAAGGACCTTGGCTCGCGGTGTCCTGCCCTGTTTAGAGGGGATCCTGCAAGGGAAGGCTCACGGGGGCTCCAGTCCCTCCTGTCCCCTTCCTCTGCGCCTACACACCTGCCCCAATGACCTCCTCGATCTTGATATATGCAGGATCCACCTCCCTGGTAAATTCTCGGATGGCCTGGCAGGGGTCCTCGTACGTGGAAGGGTCGATGTAATACTTCACCCCAAGCCCTGTAGGCAAATGGGGTACGTGATGAGGGTGCGGTACGAGGCCAGGCTGCCCACACACCCCAGGCATGCCCTCTTATGACGGCAGGCTGAGGAGCCCCCCTGGACCTTGGGGGAGCCTAGCCTTGCCTGCTGCGCTCAGCCCCCAGCCCTCCCTCCCGCACACCTGGACTGCTGTACTGCTGGAGCTGCTCTGTGTAGCCTGTCCCACGCCGCTTCCTGAGGACAAACCAGAGCCCTGGAATGACACCCCCATTTCCTCCCTTCGGCCCCCATGCAGGCCACTCTCCAGCCAGGCATCCGTGGACTGAGGGCTGCTGGATAACCCCTTCCCGCCTCACATGGGCCCAGGGGAAGGGGCCCGGTGAGGGGAGGTGGGCTTCGGAGGTGGCTTCAGCAGTGGGCTTTGGGGCTGCCAGGACGTGGGGTTATGCTGCGGGGCAAGTGGTGTGGGGACACGGCTGGGAAGGGCTCACCTCTGGAAGACAATAGCCAGCACGGTAATGGCCGCCAGCAGGAGGAAGGCCAAGGCCCCCAGGATGGACCCGATTATCAAGGAGAGTCTTTCTGGAAGCTGGGTGGACAGCTCACCTGAGGAAGCAGCCAGCCAGGATCACACGCGGGCAAGGCCTCACAAGCACGTGCACCTACACACCCTCCCTTGCACCAAAGGCCAGCTGGTCAGCCATGACACTGTCCTCATGGCCTCCTACCCCCACAGCCTCTAGTCTGGAGGGTTCTGAATGAGGGTTTAAGGCCTGGGGGGCCCCTGGGCCTCTCTTCCCGACCCCCTGGTGCTTCCCCCTCCCCATCCAGGCTCCCTCTCACCTTGAGGCAGCGTCTGGAAATAGACCTTGCCTCCATAGGGGCCGTGGCCTGCGGCAGTCCGCGCCCGCACTTGGAAGCCGTAGATGTGGCCAGGGCTCAGCTGTGTCACGGTGGCCGTGTTGGTCTCGCTGGTCAGGGTGAAGGAGTGGGATTCATCTTCTGCCTGAGGGTGACAGCCATTCACTCCCTGCTGCCCAGCCCCAGCTCCTGACCCCTGCTCCCACCCTCAGGCTTCTTGGTGCCTCTCCATCCTGGCCCACCTCCCCCATCTCTGGCCCACCGTGGGGCACTGCGAGCTCCCACCAGCCCTGCTGTGCACCGCCCCACCTGGTCGTAGTAGCGGAGCTGGTAGTCCAGGATGTTCCCGTTGGTCTGGTCTGGCTGTGGCCAGGACACCGTGATGCTGTTGGATGCCCGGCTCACCTGGTGCAATGCAGGGACTGCAGAGGGAACTGGGGTGGGGGGTTAGGGGGCGGGTTTCCAGGGGCCCAGCAGCAGGAGTAGGGGAGGGCCTTCTAAGGAGGCAAGGTAAGGCATCAGGCAGAGCGTAAGGCTCACCTGCGTGGCTGGTGCTGACGTTGATGGCGGCAACCTGGGGGGGGTCGGGGCTGAGCTCTGACACCCCGTTCACAGCCTGCACCTCCAAGATGTAGGGCACATGGGCCCGGAGCCCCCCTACTAACACTCTGCTCTCAGTCAGGCCCCTCTGGCGGGGGTCGAAGTGCACCTCGTCCCTGCAGCGGCGACAAGCGCCCCCGGTGCCCGAGCCGGGCTCCTGGTGGCCTCCGCATTCCTTGCACACGACATTGAAGAGCAGGTCCCCTCGTCCCCCCAGCTCCTGAGGCAGGCGCCAGTGCAGCATAAGCACTGAGCCTTGCACCTCGAACCAAAGCTCCCGGGGAGCCGACGGAGGGCCTGGGGAGACCGGCGGGGGCAGCGAGAAGGGCCGGGAAGGAAGGGGTGGTGGGAGTCCAGGTGAAGGAGGAGGGGTGGGAGTGATGGAGGAAGGAAGGAGTCAGAGGGGAGGAGACCGAGAGCATGGCGAGCATGGCGTGGGGACCAGAAAGCAGAGGCAGGTGGGAGGAGAGGCAGGAAGGGGCCAGCGTTGATGGGGTCAGGGTGAGAAGGAGGTGAGTGGAGGGAGAAAATGAACAGGAGATAAGTCACTGCAAATGCAAACCAGCCCCACTGTGTTGCCCTCAGGCTCCCCTTCTCTACCCGCCTCCAGTCCCATTTCCACCCCTGGGGCTGGTGGGGGGACTCACCAGTGCAGGGGGCCTCTGGGGGGTCTGAACCGGCCCTGTAGAAGCCCTCAAGGCAGGGGCAAACAGGGGCTGCAGGATCGGGGGCATGGCTCCGGGCAGGACACAGTAAGCAGGGAGTGTTCCCAGCCAAGGCCTTGTAGGACCCCTCAGGGCAGGCTGGGGGGCAGAACGGGGCAGAGACATTAGGCTCACTCTCTCCACTGCCTCCTGAGCCCCACCATATGCCAGCACACAGACATGCCCCCGGCCTTCCATTCCCCAGGGCTGTTTCTCCTGTCCTCCTGAGACCAACCCCCCTCTTCCCTCTTTCCCTCTTTCCCTCCCTCAGGCAGAGATTATTTCCACGGCCACTGGGGTAGAACTGCATTGCCACAGATGGAAAAAATGAGGTGCAGTGGGGGCTATGGGCAAGCCAAGCACCAGATAGAGGAGTCTGGCTTGATTGCATGACCTCCCTGTGCAAGGGCCTTCTGGAGCCTCCACCCTGCAGCAGAAGGATTCCCCTTAGCTGGTCTCCACTGCCTTCTCCTACCTGCATCTCGGTCATCTGGCCGTGATGATCCCTTCCTAACTAGATGGCAAATAGGGTCAAAGGACCCATCCCAAGATAGCCCAGGAGTTTAACTCCTTTTGATCTCCATCACTTCTCAGGCCTGCAGCCCTAGGGCACTCAGCGATGGCTGTGGAAGCCTCCAGAAGGTTCTAGAAATTTGAGATGAGCACATGACACCAAATTTGTGTGCTTTAGAAAATAAATCTGGAGAAAACAAGAGTCCCTTCCTAAAATAGCTTATTCTTGATCTTTTGGGGGACAAATGAAGTTTGGGGTGTTCAGGAGAGGTGTCCCAAGTTGGGGGCAAGGTGAGGAGATCTTGGGCAAGTGCACAGGAGCAGAGCCTCACCTTGGCAGGCCTTGTCTTCGCGGGCTGGCTGGTACCCCGGCTGGCAGCGGCAGCCCCCAACGGCTACCATCCACTTGCCCTCCCCATTGCAGTGTAGCCTGGGGGGGCTACCCCCTGCCTGGCCGCCGCCTCCATCCTCCTCGGGCTCTGCATGAGCCACACATGTGCCCACGGCCGCCACCAGCGAGGCGCCCCCGGCCCCACTGGCCTGCGTCTCAGGGAAGGAGGCGAAGGCGCGGAGGACGGAAGGGCAGGTGTAGGAGAAGAGCTTGACCGCCACGAGGGCCAGGCAGGCCCCCGTGTCCTGGAAGGCCACGTAGAAGCCACGCTGGGTGAGGGGGCCGAAGCTCCTCTCCTTGACATTGAGCTGCAGGCCGGCGCGCTGCCCGGCCCCGCGCGGGCCCACCGCCCAGGCTGAGGAGGCGGGGAAGCTCTCGTCCGCTGCGATCGTGTCCACCTTGGTCCAGCGTTTGAGGTGCCAGGCAGCAACGCTGTCGGGGCCGTCGGGCTCCTCAGCCTGGCGGTAGTAAAGGGTGAAGGTCTCCCGGCAGGTGCCCCCGGCCACGCCCAGGCTGGCGCATGCCCGCACGGAGAAGTGCAGTCGGATGTGTGCCCTCTGTGCCCCGCGTCGCTCCACGAAGTGTGTCTGCAGCCAGTTGTCTTGCCCGGTGCCCGGCGGGGCCCCCGCCACGTGGCATGCCTCGAAGGTCCGAGTCAGGCGGCGCTGGTCGTCCAGAACGCTCACTTCATCCCACTGCAGGGAGGGCGGGGAGACACTGTTAGCCGGCAGCGCGGATAAGTAGACCCCCAAGTCCTGCTCCTCGGGGGGAAGGAGGAAGGATTCCTACTCCATTGGTGTCTACCTGGGCCTTCCTTCCCAAATCCCACACTAGGCGCAGGGTCGGGGAGTTGCACAGGGCGGGGAATGAAGGAGTGACACTCACCCCACCTGGTGGGTAGGTGAGCCAGCCAATCTCAGATGTCTCTCCAGTGGTGTCCAGCAGTACCTCTGGCCGGAGATAAGAAGGGGCGCTCGACAACCACGCCTGCAGCTAGGACTGCCGACCCTCACCCCACCCCAGGAGGAATTTCCCCCTCTGGTCCTATTAATTCACCAGCAGGGGTACAGCTCTCTGTCAGGAGCCTTTCTCTGGCATCTTCCCCGTTCCTTTCCCCTTCTTGATGTCTTCGGTCTTTTCTGCCTTTTCTGAATCTTTCCAATTCCCCACCCGTGCTGGTAGGTAGGGATTCTCCAGGCTCGCCTCCCTCTTACCTTCCAGAGCCAGAACTGAGGACCCCAGCACCAGCACCCAGAGACTGCACACCATGCCCGCCACTCCGCTCCCTGACCGGGCAGCCCCCTCAGCAGCCATGGGGCGTCTTCGGGGCTCCCACCATTGCCCTGGCCACCACCCTGCTGCCAGGCAGGGCTGCTGCTTTGTAAGACTGGGGTCTGCAGCCAAGCTTGCTTCCTAGGGAGACACACAGGACCAGAAAAGGCAGGTGGCAGGTACCTACATTGCTGCATACATAGCTCTCAAACCAGCCCGGCACCAACCACAGGGCCTGTCGGAAGCAGGCTCTCTCCCGACCTGTGCCAAGTCCGCCATCTTAGAGGGCCATGTGGTAGGTCACTCCCTCCCTACGTCCTGCAGGTGATGCATCTCTGAGCATGTCTTACAGCCCCTCCCTCTTAGAACACAGGAGAGTTCTGGGCCAATCTTACCCTTTTCTTCTGGAAGGAGCTATTTCAGTTCTTTCTCTTCATTTATTCTCCCCTCCTCCTCCTCGAGCTACCCTGTATTGGAAGTCAGAAGATTCTTCTCATTAAAACAAGCAGAGTGGAAGCTACTCCTTCCCTGGGGACACTCGATCCCCCCTCCCCAACACTCCTGACCCACATCAGTCCTGGACACTCTGGACAATACGGAGAGGCAGCGGAGCGAGGGGGACCATGGGAGAGAGCTGTGGGGTATGATGCGAGGGAAGATGAGAGAACACGAGCGAGAAGAACACTGGAGCAAAGATTGCAACTGGTAAGGGAGCCAGCACAGAGAAAGGGCAGAGCTATGTGGGTCTGGCATGCCTCCGCTGTGTAGACCACGGTCCTCTCTCCACAAGGAGCACATTTTCTCTACGGCTTACAGAAACATAAATGTACGTATATGAAAAAAGGCTTCTGGTTTGCTCACAATGAAAGGACAGAACGTGGAAACAGCAGTGCCATCTTGTCCTACGAGATTAATAATGCACTGGATTGAAGAAGGTACGAGAGCTAGGCTGTCTGTGTTCACAGTGCTTATGAGCTCAAAGTGGTGTATCTTCTTGGGAAGACAGTCGGTGATGTCTGACTAGCAGCTGCACGTACTGCATCCTTGGGTCTGTTTGCAGAGATGTTCAAACAAGGAGATTTGCTGCAGCATTGTTTGCAAGGGAAAAGACTGGAAAAGTAACTGTCCGTCAGCGGGAGGGTATTTAATAAATGATGGCACAACCTTAAAAAAGAGTGAGGCTACTGCTTATGCGCTGATTATGAAGATGTTTTCCCGAGTGAAAGTAGTCCGTGCAGGACAGTGTCAAGTATGTTCCCCATTGATTAAGTTAAGGAGGCCATCCGTAGTCAAGCACCCCGTCCAGCTCCCAAGCATGTGACTGTGGGGCACGGCTGCCTCCCGGGTCACAGTGAAGACAAGTGGGCTCAGACCTTCCTTTGTTCAGTGGTCTAGAGATTAGTGGGGACCCATCTCTCCCCTTGTAACTGAGTCTCAAAAGTCTGTGAGCTGCATGGACAAGAGCCGTCCATTCCACTGATTTCTGTTGAGAAAAAAATAAGAAGCAGGTCATTCAAAGACATGGAACTGAGAGAGAGAAGAGACAGCATTTGGAAACCGGAATCTGTTTCAGCCACGAGAGCTGTGGCCACGTGACCCGCAGCACTCCTGAAAACGGCACACTTCACAATGAAGTTGAAACCAAACTATGACACTGTTTGACTCTGATAAATCAGAAGATCATAATTGGATTCCTGCTAATCTAATTTGTCCCAGTAACATGGGCTCTGTTGCGAGAAGAAGCCGTCAGTGTCATCTCCATGTGGTTATCACGAAAGCCGGTGGGCTGGTGGATAACGGGCACCGGGCCGCTAGCCACTGAAATGCACCTGTCGTGCCGCCAGAACCCTACTTGGGAGACAGAGTTTACCTTACAGCGTACGGAGGCAAGTAAGAAGCATTTCCAAATCACCAGGTTGTACACCCTCAGCTTACACGATGTTACACGTCGATTGCATCTCAATAAAGCCAGAAGAAAGGAAACATTTCTATACGGCAAATGATTCCTAGACACAGAGGTTCTTTGTTAATGCTGTCCCGACCGCTGCTAGAAGCATTCACAGATGAAATGTTTCAAAGATGAACAGGGAGATCGTGACGTAATGAAGCCTGGCCCCACCACCAACGGCTGTTTAACTAATACCCTGAAGTAATATATGTCACAGGTGCCTCCCCCAAATGCTCAACGGCTTAATTGGGAGACAGGCTTGACACACTGAGGCAGACCAGACTGTCCAGAGCCTTAGGGTCTTCGGGAATGCTGCTACCAAGAGCTGAAAATGCCAACAAAATGTCTTTAAACAATGAAAGCTATTCTATCATTTGCCCAGCAGATATTCTCTAAAATAGCCTCTTTCAGTCAGAAGACGGATGAATTCTGGAATCTGTACAAAGAGGAAACTGTAAGCACCGCATCGTCCTAAACTTATAACCAGACAGATAATCATGGAGAAGGAATAATAAATACTTTGGATGCATCTCAATGAATTTTTTTTCTTTTTCAAGAGGCAGCAAACCGAGAGGGAAGAGATGCACTGCAGATCCTATCAGCTGTCCACTATGGAACATTCTAGAAGATGAGGAATGGCAAAGTGTTTGCTTTGATGACCCACAATACAGGCAACACAGTGGCTTGTGGCTGCAGCAGGGCGTGTATGCATAGCTTCAGCGTGCGTCTTAATGACAACATGAAGCTGGCCTCTCTCCAGAGGATCCAGAAAAGAGCAAAAGCAATTAGGGAACATGTTAAAGCCACTCAGCTTCTGTCCTCAAGAGGCATCGGAAAGGGAAGAATTAAGTGGAGACATTGCATGTGGACCACCACTTTCATAATTGTTAAAAAAAATTTTTTTTACCAAGAACCAAGATATTCATTAAAAAAAATGGTTGAGGCTCTTCAAGTGCCCAGAAGTGTTCCTTGCTGTTGGAAGGGACCTCTTTTAGATTTGGATCCAGAAAACTGAAGGTTATAAACAAGTTCCTTCAGAAAAAAACTGTGGTTGAGTGAGACTAGGACGTGAGGTCAGTTCTTGCTTGTCAGACGAAACAGATAAATTCAAGTCTCTTATTTTTTTAATATATGTAAAAAGAACTCAGTGTACCTCTTCAGCAAGAATAAAAACAAGGAAAGACGAAACTTTAAGATATGGAAGAAACTGCTGTCAGCTAATTCCTCCTCCTGCAGATTCTTTTGAAACAAGTTTCAAAGGCAGAAATGTAAGTGACAAGAACACGCAGTTCCATCCACATGCCTGGAATACTGAACAAGCGGGACTTAGACCTTGATTTTCAAAGGTGCCTCCAGTGGTTGAGGACTAGCACATCTGTCTGAGCTCAGTCTAGGAGTGTGTCCTGGAAGCAGCCAAGTGCATCCCTCCCTCAGCACAGAGGGGGACAGGCCTGCTTCGGATCCCTCTGTCTTCTCCAGCTCGCGAAAGGCATTGGTCAGTGTTTAGAAATCCTCTCGCCCATGAAAGAGCAGAAGACTCATCTCAATCAGGAAAACATTCAACTTTCAGATGTGTATATGGTTTTAAAAATATAACACATCAGAAGCAGCAGAAATGTGGATGGAAAATGGTAGCTCAGAAAATAAGACTGATTTGACAAAATTTCAGATGACAAAAATTGCATATTCTATGACTTCACATTTTTTTTCTCAGCTTCTTTTCTACATATATCACTTTACATCTTTCCGCTACAGCAGAGACACGCAGCCACAAGCCTGCTCCATTTCTTTGGTTTATAAAAATATGACAGTCCGTAGGCATCAAAATTGTGTTTTGTTTCCAGAAACTGGCAAAGATTAAAGATGTGTAGACTCCTAGCTTATACAGCATAGCTTCTGAGTTCTGTTCTCTATAAAAATGAAGGATTTAAAAATAAATTAAATGAGTAAATCTGTAGGAATTTAAAAAATTAACTGTCCTCCAATTGAAATGTTAAATATGATAATTTTATGAACAAACTGAGATGGTTTAAAATAGTTTATGCACTTCAATCCACAAAATGAGTTTTTTAAAAAAATTAAGCAATATAAGCCAAATAAGCTGGGAGGAAGGTATGGCAGAAAATGTACTGGCCATTCAAATTGGTTACTGTAGGCGGGAGAAATGAATGGTGGCGGAGGGGGGATTATTAATTTAGTCTTACATATATTTGAATGGGTTTTCTTGTTACAACGAGCATATCTTATTTTTACAATTAAAACAAAATCTCACAATTATCATCTAAACAACAAAAAAGGGAAAATATTTTTAAAACCTAGACTAGCATAGCGTATGTTTACATTTTATCCTCCCCTCCCTTCTCTCTCTAGGTTTCCAAACGATCTAGAAATTTTCATCTAGAAGGAGAAAGCAGAGATAAAGAGACAGTAGGAGTTGGGAATGAATGAGCAAAATAACTTTTATCCCTGGATTTTCTTTAAGCTTCTCTCCAAAGAAGTTCAAATTGCCCCACTGATAATATCATGCTTCTCTGACTGGGTGCGAGGCAAAGGACTGCGGCTCTAAAGGACCAAGGGGGACCGGGGGGGGGGGGGCTGGGGACACATGAGGAGGGCATCGCTGCAAAATGAGCCTGGACAGGAACATTCAGAGAGGCGAAGCAGGCTGCGGGGCCCAGCGGGGGAAGAGAGGTCCCAAGGGCAAAGGGGCCAATGTTAATGTGTGGCGTGGCTGCTGGGCTGGCCGTCACACCTGTCAGCCACGGGGTCAGCGTGGGAGGGGTCAGCACCACAGGCCCTGTCCTCCGTCCTGTTCTGCAGCTGTTAAACGCCCAGGAAATTCCAGTATAATCCTTGCTCAGCTTAATGCTGCTACCCTTTAATCTCCACTTTGGATATGGTCTCCGTCTCCTGGAGCTCTGTCCGCCCGCCTCGAGAAGGATCCCTGCAGCCCTACAGCAGCATCCCGAGCAGACAGTGAGGAGGTGGCTGTCCTCCGGTGCTTCTCGCCCCTGCTGCCCTGGTTCGAGAAGCCAATTTGTGGATTACCTAGCAGAGGAGAGCCCTGTGTCCCTTGAGGCCTCCAGCCTCCAGCCTCCAGGAATGTCCCCCAGAGCACGCAGATGCAGAAGAATGTGCCTCCCACTCCCAGGCTGTGGAGCTGGGGGAGGCTTTTAAGATGCGGGCTGTGTCTGGGAGTGGCAGACAGCCACTTAGAATGAGCCACTCCGGCTGTGCACTGACCGGGGCGTACACGTGGCTTTGGAAAAGGGCTTAAGGGAGGGTGCTGGGACAGTCAGGACGTGTCCGTGAGAGATGAGTGAATGGAAGATTGTAGAAGCCCCCAAGTGCCAGGACTGGTGCCTGTGCGAGCAAATGTGAGAGTATGTAAGGGAATGTGTGTGAAGTGAGGTGGGTAAGGAGCTGCGCGCAAGCTGGGAGGGATGTGCACGCGCGTGTGAGTGTGCGTGTGCGTGCGTGCACGCGCATGTGTGCCTGTGTGTGAGTGTGAGTGTGTGAGCACGCGCATCCGAGCAGATCCAGAGCGCTCCTCACACCGGTGACTGACGCCCTTGAGCCCTTCTCCTCACCCCTGGTCTGTCCCTGCTCTGCCCCTAGTCAGCCTGTCAGCGGCTCTCTGCCCGGGAGTTGCTGCTGCAGAAACATCTGGGCTGGGAGAGGTTGCTAACAGAGAAGTAGAGAAAGGGAAACCTGAAGCTGCCCAAACCCGCAAACCCCGCCATCCCCCTTCCCCCTAGTGAGCAGTGCAGGGGGGACACAGGACTCAGGGCCCAGCTTAGGAGATGGTGAGGAGCTGGAAGGGCAGCTGGCCCCGAGAAGGAATGTTCTGCCCTTGCCATGCTCAGACCCCTGCTGCCTGTTGCTCCTAGGCACGCTGGGGACACAGTGCTCCCCGCCAGCCATCTTTTTGCACCCCGAATGAACCAACAGACTCCAGAGGAGTCCTCCTCTCTCAGCCACTAGGTAGGTACACAGAAGCCCCCCACGCTAATCTTCCTGCAAAGAAAAAAGGTCCACTGCCCTGAGAGAACCAAGCAGCCCTGTGAACAGCACCCTGGACAAATGACAAGTCTCAATCCTGCAAGGGCCATTACCTGGACATTTCCCTGCACTGCCAGCAATGCCACAGCTCCTTCCCACCCAACCAGCATCTCCCCTTCTAGAACCTGAGTCAAGTTCTCCTGGCGGGCGGAGGGCCTGGCCCCGGTTAACTTATTGGGAACAGGCCCAGCCGCTTCTCTCCATGGGCACTGCCAGGGACATTACAACATCGGCTACGCTGGGCCCCGGCCAGCTCCCCCAGGGATGGGAGGAGAGAAGATGCCAGACAGCCAAGATTGGTGGATGGGGGTGTAGGGCAGGTAGGGCCAAGCACCCAGATGTAAAGAGAGGGGGTGGCGCTGGGGCAGCAGCAGGCAGCAGGCAGGAGACTTTGGTTGCAACTTGGGGGTTATGGCTGGGGAGCATGAACCAAGCCTTCTCTCCACTCTAAGGCTTCTGGGTGGCAGTGGGGGTGGGGAACTGGGGGCAGGTGTGGGATCACCCTCCTTGCTCCTCCCAGCTCCAGCTCCGCCGGGATTGCAGAGATGCCACTGGAGTCAGAAGGGTGGGCAATCCTTTTCAGAACGCGGGGAGTCCGGTCTTGGCAAGGACCCCTACATCAGGACCCCCAAGCCAGAGCCAGAGCAGTGTCTCTGGAGACACAGCGGGGGATCGCAGCAGCAAGGGTAATGGGGGTGTCAGTGATGGCCGGCCAGAGGTCGGGGAGCCAGGTTGGCCAGTTTCGCACCCCTCACGGACCCATCGTCGCCTTGGGGAAGGTTACTCAGTGCTACCCCAGGAGGCCCCCAAGGATCTGCAGAGGCCCAGTCCGGAGGGCCCCTCTACTTTTGCAGACCTTGATGCCTCTGTTCCCAGGCACACCGCCCGCCCACACCCCCCAACACCGCCTGGCACCCCGGGGCTCACCTTCCGCCGGCCGCAGGCTCCGCAGGTCTGCGCCCCCCACCGAGGCCCCGCGATGGAGCCGCGCCGCCCGCGTCTCCGCTCGGGTGCGGGGACCCCGCTCCCCGCTGCCCGGGTCCGCTCGCCGCCGCGCGTCTCTGGGGTTCCGGGGCGGCCGGGGGGCGGTGGCTGGCGGCGGGGGCTGCTCTGGAGGCGGGGCGCCCGGGGATCGTGCGGGGCCCGCGTCGCGCTCGCCGTCGCCGCGCTCGGTCGCGGGTCCCGCCGCCCGCTGCTCGGCTCTGGAGCGGCGGCAGGGGCGAGCTCAGCCCGGCCCGCCCCCTCCGCGTCCCTCCCAGCCCGGCCCGCCCCTCCCCTCTCCGGCCCCTGCGGCCGCCCTCCCTCTCCCCTCTTCCGGGGAGCCGAGCCCGCCCTCCCGGCCTGGGCGGCGATGCGCGGCGCCCGGCGCGGGGGAGAGCGGGGTGGAGGCGCGGGGCTCGCCCTGGGCCCGCCTGTGCGCCGGGGCGGGGGCGCCTCCTCCTCCCGGCCGCGCGGGGCAGGGGGGCCCGGGCACCGAGGGAGGCTCGCGCGAGGGGCCTGGAGGGGGCGGGCTGCCGGGCCGCGGGGAGAGGCGTTCCAAGCCCCGGGCCGGGCGCGGGCTCCGGTGCCCGGTCCCCGGGAGTGAAAGCGCACCGGCGGGCGGCCGATGCCCGGGGCGCGGCGGGGCACGGCAGGGCAGGGCAGGGCGGCGCAGCAGCCGGCCCGAACACCCGCGCCCTCTCCCCACCCCTGCTTTTCTGCTTCAACTCTAGGAACTAAACCCACTGTTTTAGTTCCTACTCAGGTTTAAACTGAGGTGGGCGTGAGCTGTGAAGAAGAGAAAGAAGGAAAAGAAGGGGGTGGAGGGAAAGACAAACTGAGAAATCTCGGAGGGTACGGGGGTGGGGTGGGGATGGGTAAGCAGCAGGGAGGGGGGCATCTGGGTTATGAAAGTGTCTCTGCTCTAGCCTTAAACTCTTCCGCGTCTTCTTGACCCTGGATCGTGGTCAACGTCGGGGGTTCTGACTCCACCCTCCCCAAAGGGCCGGGAAGCCTGGGTCTGAACGGGGAAGTCCAGAGGTAGGTGCCTGGCTTTGCATTGCCCGGGCAAGTCGTGCACCCCTGGGAGCCTCCTCCCTCTGCCCGCTCCCCGGGGAGAACCTCCCCACAGGGATCTGAGGCATTGGGAGGTACTCAGCGGGTGCCTGGAAGGTTTGAGGAACCGAGGGGGCGCCGCGAGGAAAAACGTTTCCGCCCTCCCCTACCCTCTTCTCCAACCGAGGACAGGATTTGGGGTCTATTGTTCCGGTCCTACAGCCCTAAGCTGGGGCCTTCCCACGAAGTGCTGCTACCACCTGCTGGTTCTTTGAAGGAGCACAGGCTTCTGGTGGAACTCCCCCTGGCCTTTCCCCCCTCCCCATTATCACCGTGCAGCTTCTCACTCTCCCGCTTACTTCATTTACCCAAGCCGAGGTAAAGCACTAGCTGCAAATGGGCTGATCAAAACTGGTACTTAAGGAGCATCCAGAAACCAAGGAAAATTGTGAAAGAGATCTGCGAGCCAACAAGCACAATAAGCAGAACAATGAAACTCATTAGGAGGCACCTGGGAGAAACAAACAGGCTTTAATGAATTGGCTGAATGAGTGATGGCAACAGGCGGCTGAACTAGTCCCCACTTGGCAGAGGGATTGTTCACTCTGGATATCTGCAGTCAATTAATAAGCCTAATGATGTTGAATGATTCTGCATTTGGGCATCTTCAATAAGTCCACTTGCACTGGTGAGGCTAATTCCATCCTGTTTCTTCCCCTTGCTCTGAAATTCAGTGGTAGGGAGCTGCCTTCATTTCATTTCCAAATCAGTCATCTCCAAGGCCTTGAAACACTTTGGTGAAGAAACCTGAATTTACATTGTATGCGATATTACATAACTCATGATCCTAGTTACAGTAACAACAGGACTGCCAACAAGATTTGGGTAAATGGAAAACTTTCTAAAAAGAAGCATATGATCGAATTGCGTTAAAAGTATCAACAAAACAAAAACAGCAGTTACTTTATAAACCCCAGAAATTCCAGTGGTAATTCGCAACACATCATATATTGACATTGTAGTAAAAATATCTCTTCCTTTCTTTTGTCTGATCTATCATTGTTTACACTGCCCATTCGGTCCCTATCATATGATATTAAGTTTTTGTGGTTCAAGGCTTATGTAATGAGTAGTTTTCTTTTGTTGATAACATTTGAGAGGCATCCAGTGCAAGAAAGCGCCATCGTACTCTGGAAAGAAAGAGGTTTAAATATGTGATTGCAATTGGCCCCGTATCATCATCTCCTATGTGTTAAACCGAGTTTTACAGGTAGGTGGGTAGCACAGAATACATTGTTAAGTTACACTGCCATCTGTAGCTATTAAAAAGCAAAGTAATGAATCCCTTTTTAAAGTCGAACATAAATCTTCGCTATAATGTGTTCAGTGCCTGGCACATACTGGGTACTTAGAAGTGTTTTAGAATCAGTGAATAAAAAATAATAGTATTTAAACTTGTTCTCTGGTGAGGGGCAGGACCTGATTAAGTCTGTGGCTCACAGAATTCATTATCCTGAGACACAACCACCTATAATGTAAATTTGGAGCCGAAAGAAGCTCCCGGAGTACACAACTCCAGGTGGCTTGGGAGGGGCCTTTGATTCTGCCTCTTTTCTTTTTCTGGGTTTGCTCCTTCTCAGGCTTTTCTCTTCCACATCTTTCAATCCCCAAGGATGCTCCATTTCTTCCTTCTTCCTTATTTCCCTTTAGAACGACTAATGCAAGCTGGTGTTATTATCAACAAAGAGCTTTAGAAGTCGTTTCCGTGATTATCATTCGAGTAAAAATCAGTACAGGAATTTGCTAAGCCCCCAGATCTCTTATCCCAAGACATTAGCTACGGTTCCAGATACACAACCTCACAGGGGCCCGGGTACTTCCCCGAACTGGCTTAAGGTCCTGTGGCCTCTAAGTGCAGGCTTATTTCCCAAAAGCTGGTGTCTGGTCTCCAAATATCTGCCCAATTAAAATGTCAAGTGCCCATTTATACAACTCACCCCTTTTTTCCCCCTCTTCAGAAACTTCTAGAGTGTTCTAGGGTTTTCCTACAGGACAAGTTTTGGAACTGAATTTTAGACCAATAGTGATTGATATCCTGGATGCTCACTGAAAGTGAGTGATCTTCAAAGTTTCCCCCAGCAAGCCTTACACTTTGACATTACTTTAACCAAGCAATAATCAAAAGACATTCAGAAGTATTAGTGCACAGAGAGAAAAAGGAGGGTTCTTCTGTCATAACAGAATGTTTTCTCAGAGATTGATTTCAGCGGCATGAGACAGCAGCAGGGTTGTGCAGAGCACATGCAAAGTTGTACAGCAGTGGTTTAAACAAATCAAGTGCTCCAGGAATGCTATGAGAGCCCCAGGTCAATAAGACTTAGGTTCCCGCCATCCCATCTTTCAGGCAATGCCTTGTTCTCTGGTTCTCAGCATGTCAGCAGCGCTCCAGCTGTCATTCCTGCTAGCTTCAGTCCAGAAAAAGAAGACAGACACAAAACCAAGAGCAGAGCTTTGGCTGAGTTAGCGTCCTTGAAAGAATCTTTCTGGAAGCCCCACCCACTGCCCTCTCCTCGTATGTTATAAGCCAGGGCTGTGTTGCATGACCACCCCTGCCTGAAAGGGACAGGGAAATGCATGCTGCACCAAAGAAAATCCAAGCTCTGTTTGTGAGAGAGGAGAAGAGAGAGAACATTGGACAGGCAGCCGGCAGGCTCTGCCACAAATGAGCAAAGACGATCACCGTTAGGTACATCTTTTCCTGCAATCTATAGAAACAGAAGCTTTTTGCAGGGCATCTTTGCTGGTATTTTCCTCCCAGACCATCATACTTAATACATATTTTTAATGCTCAAAGGGGATTCCTAGGAAGTTACTGTAGTGAATGGAAATGCTAAGAGCTTCCTATCCCTAAAATAACGATGACATCATCTCAAAAGAAAAATAACAAATCCTCCGCAGTTACTCACATAAGCAATCAGAGTTGAAAACATTCTGCATTTTGATGGGAATCGGGCCGTCCCGTGGGCAGGACAGGGTTGATGCCTGCTCCACACCACACTGCTCCTTCCTTTGCTGTGTCTTCGTTCTTCAGCGCCAGACAGGACACGGATGATCCAGGACATGGAGCAGATGATCCCCACGTCTGCTCTTCCGATCAAATGCAGTCTTGTCCCCTCGCTGTGGTCCTGGATAGCGTTCTCTGAAAACACCCGCGTCCCCCACAGTCGGGAAGGTGGTCTGTGTTACCGCAAGATCTGCCTCCAGCTCTAACTGCGGCGGCAGCAGCTTCTGGTTCTTGGGCTGCTAGACGTTCCCTGCCATAGATGATCGCTCTCTGTTTCTCCATTTATACGGGATTCTGGAATCTCTCACATCAGACCTTTAAGCACCAACAAAGGGAACAAGTCAATATCAAGAATGAGTAAACAACACCACCAACAAAACTTGAGCCTTTTAAGAAATCTGCAGAAAAGAGGAAAGGGAATTACGGTGTAAGAGTTTAAAGAACGTGTTTGCACCTTATATTCTTGCTGAGTTAAAAGCAGACACAAAAACTATTTTAAAATGTTGGAATAAAAAGGGAGTGGAAAAAAAAAAGAAAAGCCCAATAGCCAAAATAAAATCTTAGTCATGCAGAAAGAAAAAAATGACAAAACTCTGAGAAAAACAAATAGTGAAATACAACCTGAAGCTAGAAGACTCAGGATATGATACATAAATTGATTAGTTTTTAAATAACAGAGAAGGTAGAATGTTTGGAAAATATGATAGGAAATTCGAACCTTAAAATAGCAATAATTCCAGAATGGGAAAGATCAAATACAGGGGAGAGAGAGAAAAGACAAAATTAACAGAATTTATTTTAGCATCTGGCACATATGAAGTGCTTTATAAGTATTTATTAAATAGTTGAATTAAGTAAGAAAAAAATGTGAGAATGAAAATTTAGAGATGGTTTAAGCAAAACTGAAAAGCAGAAATCAGTACCAATATACATCCTGGAGGAAGTTTCCCGGTGAATACCTTGTAAGTTTACACACACACACACACACACACACACACACACACACACACACAGAATTTATATTTAACAATAGTGAAAATCAAGATCCCTTCATATTTCTTCTCTGGGGCATTAATTAATGAGAACCTTCAGAGTTTTCAGAAGAAAAGTGTAAAGTATAAAATGCTATTGATCGGTTTCTCGAAAGCCGTTCCCAGCTCTTCTCCTTAGCTCCCTGCCCCCCCCCCCACCATGTTGAGGTGAGGGAATAAATAATTGCCCTCCTGCCTTTTCTTACAGTTAGGGGTGAATACCAGGCCTGACTCTGGTTCTTGAGAAGAAAACAGAATTCTGCTGGCAGCTCTTCTGAGAAAGCTTTTGGATCTCTATAAAGAGACAGAGGTTTGACCAATGTGGCTCTTTCTCCTTTGTCTCACTTTGAAACCCTCCCTTGGACGTTGTATAGGGATGTCAATGCCATAAAAAACGTAGCGGATGAAAACAACGCAAATATATTATCTTACCGTTCTGAAGGTGGGTCAGAAGTCCAAAATGGATCTAAACTGGGCTTTAAAGAAAATAACAAGGTGAGGGGCTTCTGGGTGGCTCAGTCCATTAGGCGACTGCCTTCAGCTCAGGTCATGATCTCATGGTCCTGGGATCAAGCCCTGAATTGGGCTCCCTGCTCAGTGAGGAGCCTGCTTCCCCTCTCCCTCTGCCCCTCCACCCCCTCCACCACCTCCCCCGCCCATGCTCTCTCTCTTTCTCTCTCAAATAAATAAATTAAATCTTTAAAAAAGAAATCAAGGTGTAGCAGGGCTGTGTTCCTTGTCTAGGCTCTAGGGAGAATTTGTTTCCTTGCTTTTTCTAGTATGACTTCTAGGGGTCACTGCATTCCTTAACTGATGTTCTTTAAACTCAAAGCCAGTAATGTTGGGCTGAATTTTTTTGCTGACTCTCTTCTGTCTCCCTCTTCTACTTGTGGTAATAGTGGGTCCACCCAGATAACCCAGAATAATCTCTCTACCTCAAAGTCAGGTGATTAGCTTAGCAACCTTAATTCTATCCACAAATTTAATCCCCCATCATTACATAAACTAACATAACATCCTAATTCCAGGAATTAGGATGTGGATATTTTGGGGGACCTGCCCCCATTATTCTGCCTACCACAGACACGATGGCTGGAGCGTCAGCATCCACATTGGCACCTGAGCCAAAGCCAGCAACCATGTACACTTCTTGTTACATGAGAAAAATAAACATGTAATTGTGGGTTTTGTTACCTGTAGCTTCATACATCTTTATTGGGTATAGACTCAAACATTATATCCCCAGCCAAGGGCTTACTCTCTTTAAACACCAAGCTGGGGTCATTTTCAGATCTGCAAATTCTTGGAACATTTACCACTCACGACTGTTTTCCAGCAAGACACACAACAAATGTACTCTGAATAATTAAGAGATGAATAAGCAATTGCATTCTTCATTAGGGAGGTTGTGATGGAGAAAAAGTGGTTATAATCACTGAAACCGTCTAAAAGTATATGATAAATAAAATACAAAACAAAATATAAACCTGCGAAACACTAATAACTACTAGAAAATTCAGTAATTGAGGGTAATTATGGCAACAGAAGTAAAATACTCAATGCAAACATAATTTTTTTAAAGAGTATTTTTTAAAGGAGATTTTTAACTCCAAATTAGCAGCCTGCAAAATATGAAAGGGAAATAGCAACGATGCGGGTATCGTTGGTGTTAATTTCCTTGATGCCCATCAAAGGAAGTAAATAGTTATTGCTGGCATAATTAGGCAAAAAGAACTTTAATGTTTTAAGACAGTCATGTAAGATTATCTTTAAAATAGAGTGTTAACCTTCCAAATGATAGACAAAAGCTAAAAGTAAATGGATATATTTCATTCATCCAAGGAAACATAGATAAAAGATCACAAGGAAGCATTAAAATATAGAAAGGATAATTAAAGTGACAGATGTCAAACCTAGTACAATGTCCTAATAAGCATAATATTCTAGAACAATTTTTATGGTAAGTCAGTGAAATAAGTACGCTGTGAAATTTCTTCATGCAGCAAGTAACAGAAAGTCTCTTCTACATTTTATAATACACTGAAATGAACTGTTGTCTTTTGCATGTCTAGAAATATTTATATAAATGAGACAGTATCTGGAGGAACTTGACCCTTTAATGTCTCAAATGAAGATGGAAATATCAATGACAGTACAAAATAATCTTGTTAAAATTAAATATATAATTTTGAAATATTTAAACCATGGAATTGAAATACATAACACACACACACACACACCAGGAAGGAGAAAATTGCCATCCTTCCCCTGTTTCCCACCTCCTCTCACACCCTCTAGGAGAGATGGGAAGATGTTGACTTGTCTACGAAGTTGATTAGGCTCTTATAAGCGATAACTTTCAAGCTTCATCTGAGTCTTTGTGTAACTAAAGTAGCAATCACGAAAAGAGATAAAACTTAGAAATGAGCTCCCTTTTTATTTATTTTAAACCCAAGAGGATGCCGTGTGAAGGTGGGAGATGATTTTTGTTTAAATCCTGGTATAGTCACATTCAAATTCAAACAAAATATAGGCTTAAAGACTTTAATCACTTTAAATTAAAACATGAAATTGTTTATTTCCATATTGGAAGATAGAGTACGTTCCTTAACTGGATTATATTTGTTCATTTCAAAGTAGATTAATGGCATGGAGACATTTGACATGTAAACTGTTAAATAAAACTAGTGTAAATTACAGAAATTTCCCATATTAAGTCTCATTAAATGTCTACTGACAATACCAATTTCCCCTTTCCTCCCTCCCCCCGTTGTTATTGCCCAGAAGCAGCTTTGCTGACGCTGCTCTCCATAATAGTGTAATTACTAATTTTATTACAGGCAAGGTGGGCTTCACTAATTGTTAGATAATTAGGTTTTTCCTCCTTGTAAGTTTGTTCTGTACTATCTATGAGAATTAATGTTTGGCCTTGTGAGTTGTGTTTTTCTGAATCACCATTACCTGTTGGATACTAGAAG
Source organism: Ursus arctos (assembly GCF_023065955.2). Classification (NCBI taxonomy): domain Eukaryota; kingdom Metazoa; phylum Chordata; class Mammalia; order Carnivora; family Ursidae; genus Ursus; species Ursus arctos. Next base: position 90,686,306 of record NW_026622985.1, on the reverse strand, counting down.
AAAAAAGTGGCATGTTAATGACTCACGTTGGTTATAAGACGAACAAGGAAAATAGATTAAGCCACTCTGTATTATTCTCTTAGAGACCCCAGAGTAGAGTAAATACTTCAGGATTCCCCCCAAAGGTGATTTTAAATACCAGACTAATTTACTGTAGTATGTGAAAGAGGAATAGAAAAATGACATATTAATGCTTACATTTCTGGAAAAGGAAAGCATACTTTTGCCCAAACTCATCTTTCTACCTAGAGGGACTTTCTCTCTTTTGTCATCTAGTTACCTCCTGCTTATTCTTAAAATCTCAGCTCACAGCCCAGAAATAAATCCTCCCATCTATGGTCAACTGATTATCAGCAAGCGTGCCAACACCATTAAAGGACTAAAGGACAAGCTTTTCAACAAGTGGTACTGAAAAAACTAGGTATCTACATGCAAAAGACCGAAGTTGGACCTCTATCTTACAGTAGATACAAAAATTAACTCAAACTGGATCAAAGACCTAAACCTAAGAGCTAAAATTATAAAAATCTTGAAAGAAAACAATGAGGAAAATCTTCATGACATTCGCTTCGGCAATGATTTCATAGACAAGACATCAAAAGCACAAGCATCGAAACAAAAAACAGGGAAATTGGACTTTATCAAAATGAAGAACTTTTGTTCTCCAAAGAAGACATACAGATGGCCGACGAACACGTGAGGAGATGCTCAACCTCACTCGTCAGGGAAACGCCAATCAAAACCGCCATGCGACGCCATTTCACGCTTAGTAGGATGGCTGGAATTTAATAAATGGACAATAACAAGGATGTGGAAAAACCGGAACCCTTGTGTATCACTGATGGGAGTGGAAAACAGTGGAAAACATTTTGTCTTGTCGGTTTTCTAAAAAAGCTAAACATGGAACTATCACGTGACCCAGCAACTTCACGCCTAGGTATCTACCCAGAAGAGTTGAGAGCAAGCGCTAGACTAGATATTTGCCCACCTGTGTTCATTGCAGCATTATTCGCAATAGCCAAAAAGTGGGAACAGTCCAAGCATCAGTTGATGAACGGATAAACAAAAATTGGTGTATACGCATAATGGAATATTATTCTACCAGAAAAAGGAACCATAGTTTGATATATGCTACAAGGATGGACCTGGAAAATATTATGCATGGTGAAGTAAGCCAGATCCAGAAGGACACATACCATAAAATTCTGGTTTGATAAGGTACCTAAAATAGACAAATTCATAGAAACAGAAAAATGCAATAGAAACTACCAGGGGCTGGGAGGGAGGAAAGAGGGAAGAGCGGTCATTGTTCGATAGGTACAGAGTTTTTGTTGGGGAAGATGAAAAAAATGTTTGGATATAGACAGTGGGGGTAATCACCCAGCATTGTGAATATATTTAATGCCACTGAATTGTGCTTAAGATGATAAATATCAGGTTACATATATTTTACAACAATTAACACCGCAGCTCGCAGATTGCTGTTTCAGGAGAACCTTCTGAAATCCTATTGTACTCCCAGGGTCTGCGCTTTTCTTTCATCATATTTACCCTTGTTTTTTAAATATATATTTATTTGTGTTCTTTTTGAAGCTGTCTTTCTCTTCCCCAGGACTGGGGGCTCCATAAGGATTTCTGTGTCAGCCTTGGTTACTTATAGCCCATCAGTGTCGAGCCCATTGAAATACTTTGGTATAAAAGCTCGTATTGGCTGAATTTTCCTAGTATTAAAAAAGGACACAAATACAATCTCGAGGATCACATACATTGCAATTATTTAAATCTTTTGTAGCCGTGACATGTGTAAAGTTGACGAAGTTTAATAGGTCATATAAAAATATCATTTAGCAAACGTGGCGTGACGAGGCCACACACACACACAGATAGAGACACAAGTCTAATTATTCTATTGTTACATCACGTAATTATCCCTGATCAAATTATAGATTGTAGAAGGGATAATTATTCCTAATGGCCTCCAAAAGCCATCATTTCCTTTGATTTGAGTTTGGTAGGAATTGAGGGAGGGTAGCTAACCAGCAAACGCGTGGCGACAGTCTGACGTTCGGTAACTCACTCTGAAGGAGAATCATGGCAGATGAAGTTTCCTGTGAGAAGCTACGCGTCTCGTAAAGGATTTCAAATAAACAGCAGAGCACAAGTGTGGCGGCCTCTTCTATCCACTAACCCGCAGTAGCTTTTCTCACAAGGGCTAATCGTTCACGGGGTGAACCACATAAAGGAGTGAGGTTTGCTCTTCTTTTTCTTTTCTTGTTTGACTAGAAAATGTAAGATTTTAGGAGAGCTTCTTCGGTGAACGCCTTAGATTCTGAACACCCAGAAGGAGATTGACAAAATTGTATTCTGTCAGCATATTTACATAGCAACTCTCCTTCCAGACACTTTTCCTTTTCTTTCTTTCTTTCTTTCTTTCTTTCTTTCTTTCTTTCTTTCTTCCTTCCTTCCTTCCTTCCTTCTTTCTTTCTTTCTTTCTTTCTTCCTTTCTTTCGGTAGTAGCGACAGTGGACAGGGTGGTAGATTCCGGGCTACTTAAAATGGGGAGTTTCTGTAGTTCCCATTAATTGTATGGAGTCATTTTACTATGTGTCTCGTCCTGCTTGATCCGCTTTGTTACTGATAAGTGTATTCTGCGGTTATGTCATTCGCCTATTTTTCCCAGGGAAAACATTTTCACGTCTTTGTAAATAAATGATTAAGGCCTTTAAGACTGTTTTTGTTGAGACTGATAAGTTTGTGTATGGTTATGATGTGTGCCTTTCTCTGTGATCTAGGGTGTTTCCATCTGTTAAATGCCATTGAATAATTTTTTTTAAAAAAGGCTGCTAAGAAACTGGTTGGCAGAGAGACAATATTCAAGCGGTAGAAGTTAGTATCATAAGATAGAGAATGTTTTTGGTTTTTTCCTCTTAGCAGCTGCTTAGAATATTCTCCTTGGGGCAAGTTGTTTGGTTTCGTTGGGAGGAAACGCGTTGGTTAGCTCTGGGGGCTTAGCGATGGCAGCGTGGGCACTCAGGTAGAGCACGATGCTGCCACCTGCCTGTCAGTCCAGCGCTGGGGGGGTTGACTGCCATCCCCCCATTTTTTTGGCTGAGTATTGTATGCACACGTAAATTTGGATATAGGGGCGGGAGTAGGGCTGAACTGCTTTACATAATAAAGGGAGGCGTGTTTAAGGGTTTGTGTTTAATTATTTTTCAAATAGCAATTGGATAGGAATTTTGGAACACTAATGAAAAACGAGCGGTCAGGGGGCTCGAACTTCCTTTCTTCTCAATAAAATGTAGCGGTCGAAGGAGATGCAGTGTTGAGCTCCCCTAGTTCGGGTCTGCGGGCTTCCTCAGTGTTGGATGGGAAATGTCACGGAGGCATCCGTGGCCCACCCGTGGCCGCCTGAGGCTGGGTCCTTCCTAGGCTCCCATTTTATCAAAAAAGAGAAGGTGTATCGTGGTCATAATTATTACTCTCTCTGGGGCAGGACCTTATGTCTCCCTTCCAAGAGTCTTGTGGGAAAATCCATGAACAATGATTTCTGTCTTACTTGAGATATTAAAGAATAACTTTCTTTCTAACCTGCTAATTGAAGCCGAAGTGTAAGCAAATAAGGCTCCTAAAGAAAGCACTGGTCGTATCTTGAAGGGAAGGAGGCAACGACCCTGAGTTACTTTTCTTTAGATAATGATTATCACCTGTTAAGGAAGGCCTCCCTCCGTTCCTTTTCTCAAAAAATGTAAAAATCACCCTATAGCTTTGCCTGGAGAGCCACTTGGAGCTGTTCACGTGGAATGTGGGATAGAAGGAAGCGGATGTGGAAGTGGAAAAGACCCAGCGAAGCTGGAAGCCGTAAGGAGAGGGAAGATGGAGGGAGACGGAGACCGAGATTCCAGGGGAAGCCGTGTGACTAGCCCTCCCCAGGCCAAGAAGCTTAGTGGACAGGGGCGCCTGGGTGGCTCAGTCGTTAAGCGTCTGCCTTCGGCTCAGGTCATGATCCCACGGTCCTGGGATCGAGCCCCGCATCGGGCTCCCTGCTTGGCGGGAAGCCTGCTTCTCCCTCTCCCACTCCCCCTGCTTGCGTTCCCTCTCTCGCTGCCTCTCTCTGTCAAATAAATAAATAAGATCTTAAAAAAAAAAAAAAAAAAGAAGCAGCAGCTTAGTAGACAAGCATGCTTACCTATCTCTTTTCTTTTTACTGACTTGATACAGATGAGTAGAAGGATCTCGGAAGCTACATTTTTAAAAAGGCAGATGGGAAAAACAGCCACTCCTCAGTCTCTGAATTCCTCCTTGGAGAGGTGACTCTTGTCAACCAGAAACAACCACTGAGGACTTCACGAAAGCAAGAAATAAACTTCTACCACGCTTGTGAGACCATGACGTTCAGAGTTTGTTGGTGACAACAGCTAATGTGTCCCTAACGTCCTCTGCTGGGACATGGAGAAAACAGCTTGTGTGGCTGCTGCTGTCATAGGACCAGAGAAAGCCGTTTTCTGAGTTGTATTAAGGGGCCAGGACATTGAACAGAAGTTTGAATTGGACGCCCCCGAAACCTACAATGTTAGCCACTGTCCCCGCGCTCCTCCTCTAATGTGTGTGTTTCAGGGAAAGGGGGTAAAGAAAGCATGAAAGAACACAAAACACATCTGCCATGGTCCTGGCTTCTGCCCCCGGTCACGAGGTTTGAATTCACAGTCATCGTGACCTCCTTTCGCCCCCCATTCCGCTTTCCCTCTAGCTCGACTGGCACCTTAGCAGGACAGGGTTTTTTCTGGGGAGGAATCACGCCTTCGTTCCCAGAGACAGACGTGCTGAGTCTATGGGGTCCCAGCTTCGATGGGTTGCCGCAGTTTTTGTTACCTGGGAATATCAGACAGAGGAACACATCCCAGGGAGTTCTCTGGGTTCCAGGCATAGTCTGGCTTGTCACTATTATGCAGTGGCCACCAAATTTCCCTCGGGTCATGGGGCTCATTCATTTAAGCTGAGATAATGACCACTTGATGAAAATATGTCAGAAACATTGACTGGTTATTGCTTACCTTTGCCCCTCATGTTGTCCACCTCTTTTGGGTGTTCGCTTTTCTGGGGTCTATATTTTTCCAGTTTTTCTCCTGAAATGTTCATGTCAGCAATACTTCTTAACGTCCATGAACTCCTTCTTATTCTTTGATGTTTGTTTTTACTTTATCCTTTTCGTAATCAATGAGCACAATATACCCTCAGATTTTTCTGAAAAGAAAGAAGATGCTTGGAATTAAATTAATGTCCTTGTCTTTTCCCTGAGCCATCTCTGTTCCCTGAAGTCCTTATTCTGTTTGGTTACCTCGGTCTTTCCCTTTTATGTTACTATAGAAGTAAGAGTAATTACTGAAACAATCCTCCAGTTTTTAATACCTCAACCCAATGGAAGTCGTTTTGTTTTGTTTTCTTTTCACATGTAGGTCAATGCACATTTTCCTGGTCAGGAAGCTCCCCGGGGCGGCTCTCCTAAGATCCAGGAGGCCAGCGCCCAAGGCTTCCCCAGGATGACACAAAAGGTGAGAGAGGAGGATCTTGTGTTAGAGATTTGGAGTTTGGGGCCAAACCTGGAAGAGTCATATGCTTCTGCTTGCATTCCATTCTTCAGAACCAGTCATCTGGCCACCTCTCCCCCCCAGGGCACTGGGAAATGCCATGTTCCCAGAGTCGCAAGAGGATAACAAAATAGTTTGTTAAATCGATAGCATTCTCTTTACCACGGCTGTTTTCTTTTTGAAACCAAATGTCTGCTGATACTCAGTTATCCAACCACGTTTGTGGAAAAAAAAATGTTGATTATTACCTATAACTGACTCACGTTTTCTGCGAAGTAGTGGCCTCTTCCCTGCATGAGAAGACTGACCGCACGCTCTCCGCTCGCGGGCGTGGTGGGCGCACTGGCAGCCCTCGCTCTCAGATAAGCAAGCTGGCAGCCTCTTCCCTGGAAGCCACTGCCCCTCTTGGTTAACAGTTTAATTCCTTCGAAAGACCTGTTTTCCAGCTTCACGTGATAGACTTGTTCTCTCCGTATATTCACACATAGGGCGGTCGGAAAGGAGACTCTGACCCGGCAGCCGTTGAACATGTAATTCTTCCACCAACTGTATGAAGTTCTCTCTTGTGTTCTGACTGGGTCCCTGTGGATTGAAGGAACTCTGAGAAATGGCCCTCCCTTGCTGCTTTCTCTCCTGCCTGTGCTGAAGTAGGTCTCTCTCTCCTCTGATTTCTCTATCACTTTCGCCATCGCTAGTTTTGATCTCTCAACACAAAGTCTTGTCTTGTTATTTCCCTTTCAATATTCAGCAATCATATTAATTTCTTTTATTTATACATCTTTACCGAAGCATATACTTTAATAGTTCATTGCTTTGTTTTGTTCATAGAATAGGGAGAGGTCAATGATTTTTTTCAATCTAGTGTCTTAAACTCAAAGTTACGTGTTTGTCACTTAATGGTTTTCTGTGCCACTACAATTATTTTCAGTATCATTTAATAATCTCCTAAGACAAGTTTTGAAATACGAAAATTAGTCCATTTGGTGGTACCATAATATATCTTCTGACTTCCTCTTGTTGAACGTTTCGCTTATTTCAGTATTGTTTTTGACAATTATAAACAACTCTGCAATGGATATTCTTGCATCGGGGATATCAAATATCTGATGATTTTCTTCGATCACAATCTTGAAGTGGAATTGCTGACTCAAGGGTATTTGCTTTTTTAGGACTTTATATATGTGTGGCAAATTGCCTTCCAGAAATACCATACTGTTGTATAAGCCCGTCAGCTGTACGAATTGTCATTAAAAAATCTTTATCAATTTATTTATTTATACTAATTGGGCATGTTGGTTTCCTCAACTGTAAAGTATGATCTGGGTATTGGGAATACTGTAAAGATTAAACATGTGCCTTGGACATGCCCATGACAAACTGAATATATGGTAAATTTTGTTTTAAAAATGATAAATTATTAATAAAAAAAGAAAAGAAGAGAAGAACCAGCTGGCTGACTTTCAGAGTCGTTATGAGGATTAAATGAGATAATATATGTGAAAATACATAGAAGTGGCGTAAATGTGGTGTATCAATGCCAAGTATTATTGTTCTTTGTTCTTCTAATCCAAGCTCCTTGAATGAAATAGTCATCAAAATCCCAAAGCCCCAGCCGGGACACAGGAAAGCAAGCAAATCAAGTGCACAGCATCCGAGCTTGGGGGCGGGTGGTAGGACTGACCCATCCCTGAAGAAGCTCAAAGACACCAACAAAGGATTGACCTCAGGCAATTTACTTCCCCTCGGCCAAGCATTCAGATTTCCTTTTGATTACGGATTTATCTGAGTTTCTGCGTGTGAGCCATTTATCCACCAGACTGCCATTGTCTCCTCCCTGTACGCCATCCCTGCGGCTAAGTGATTTTCTGCTCGCCCCCACTCCCACTGAGTCTTTATAGGAATATGACCCAGGGATGGGGAGAGGACACATTTCTGGTTCACTCAAGAGCCCTGGGGGTCTGGATAACAGTGGGCAGGAAGGAAGGGACAGAGTTTTGAAAAGAATAAAGAGGAGAGAACGAGCATAATGAACTGTGTATTTAAAGGGATAATCTTGGATATGGGAAGATGAATATAAAATTATTAGAAAGTTAGGTCCAGAACTTACAGACCAAAGAGAATTTGGGTTGAACAGGTGGAACGATTGACCAGATGTGCTTCTGCCTTGAGCTTTTCTGTAAATTTAGGGTCTTTGGGACCAAATATTAGCTACACGGAGCATTTTATGGTAAAAGCCTTATTTTCTTGTTCCTCTTTTCTTCCTTTTCCCTCTGCTTTTCCTGCCCTGGGGTACACCCTAGTCAGTTAAATGAAACCGTTGTTTTACATCGATGTTCAGCTCTAAAATACATTCGATTAGGAATAAGTGTTACTAGGGGCGCCTGGGTGGCGCAGTCGTTAATCGTCTGCCTTCGGCTCAGGGCGTGATCCCGGCGTGATGGGATCGAGCCCCACATCAGGCTCCTCCGCTAGGAGCCTGCTTCTTCCTCTCCCACTCCCCCTGCTTGTGTTCCCTCTCTCGCTGGCTGTCTCTATCTCTGTCGAATAAATAAATAAAATCTTTAAAAAAAAAAAAGGAATAAATGTTACTAGACCCACTCACACAGTCTCTGTGTCCTGCTTTGTCTCCTACTTGTGTGGCCCGAAGTCAGCTCCGCAGCTTCCGTGTTGTCTTGTGAAGTAAACGAGCCGGGCTGGTGTCAAAAACAAGGGTGTCCTTTTAGAGTTTATATCAATTAGGTGATGCATTCTTCTGCAGGTAGGAGATATTAAATCATCATGGTTTAAGGAAATAATACGTTGCTGTTGTTTTCATTTACATAAAAGAAGCCCAGAGTGAGGCAGCAGAGAGCTGGTAAAAAGGCTGCAGAGTGGTTTGGGCAAGAGAGATAATTCTCTTTTGCGTAAAAGCCTGAAAGTCAGTAGTTCAGGGTGGTCGTAGAAGCTACACTGTGTTTAGGACCTGGAACCGCTTTCTGCTTTGTGCTCCCAGAGCACTAATAGTCCAAGCTTGAGTGAAGGCGTCCCACTCAGGCACCAAGGAGCAGAATAGAGGAAGGAGGACAGAATGAATGTACTAACTTCCTTTTAGGACTTCTAGTGGAAGTTGCATGCCACAAGGAGCTTATATCCCTAAGTCACATGGCTATGCCTAGCTAGAAGCAAATCTGGAAAAAGTGCTTTTTTTAATTCCAAATTTCCATATATGGCCAATTACATTTTTTTTTAAAGTAGGCTCCACGCCCAGTGTGGAGCCCAATACAGGACTTGAACTCACAACTCCGAGATCAAGACCTGAGCTGAGGTCATGGCAACCATCATATGCCTGACTAAATTTAATTTTGATTTATTAGGGTAGAAAAGTGGAGAACAGATATTAGGGGACAAATAGAACTTTTTGCCACAATAGAATAGTTTACTTGGTAGACAGCCTGGGAAAATAAATTGAAAATATGATAATTTGTCAACTAATTAAAAAAAAAAACACCCAGAATTCTAATTCCAGGAAAACCGATAAAAGTTATATAGGAGAATAACTGTAGTTATACCTGTATGACTTTGCAAAAGTAATTATTTGTGAAGTCATGATAACAGAAACACTATTTTAACTTTTCAGCTTTTAGAGTCAACTTTACAGACAAAGCACATAATACTCGGTCATGCTACAGAATAGAATGTGAATGGTGTCAACCTTGACAATGTATGAGTAAAATTATAGATAACAAATTTCGTGCATGGAAGGAAGGAAAAGAAACAAAGATTTAGGATACCAATGACGTCACATTATGAAGTAAGGAGTCAAGCAATAGTATGGATTTTTAAGGGATAAAGAAATAAGGATGTAAGGATGCGTCGATTGTGAATATTGTTTAGAGGTACAAAAGTAATTAATGGAGAATTTATATAAATAATAATATAATTACGTGGGAGTATTGGGCTCAGTTAGGAGAAGGAATAAGCCAACTAAATATTCATCCATGAAGACTGTCCCACCACACACCGGTTAGGTCTCCCTTCCCAAATGGTGATATCCATTGTTTAATATGACTGCACGGGGCCCGTCTATGGACTGAGGAGACAGACAAAAGGATGTCACTGCGATCTGAGTGGATAATATAAAAGTTATACGCTGGATGAATGGATGAAGGAATGAATGAGTGGTCCTTAACACAGGGGAATTCCTCTTGTGTAAGTAGGCGAACCAGATTAACCGAGGGGGATACAATAAACCATTTGAGGCACCTGTGCTCCGCACATGACCGTCCAGTCATCACCTGCCTTCCTACAAGGGCTTCTCCCAAGGAAACTTTGTGCTGACTAAAGAGCATGTCCCCAGAACCTGTGACAATTTCATTTTTCATTATTGAATTTTAAATTTATAAACTGGCATCCTAGTTCATCGAGCAACCTTTGAACTTGAATAGAACTTTTCTGTGCTGGTATGAATTTACGAGCCAGGAAAACTTGGGATTGCAGCCTGGGTCACGATGACCTCATTAAGGGGTGTGGCGACCCCCCGAGATACCGTTTGGTGGTCGACAAAGCAGATCTGGAGATGTCCTTCCTCTATTACTTCCTTCCTGTCATCTGTGCAGTGTTTTTTACGGGAGTTAAACCTTCACTCTCATAAAACTGGGTAAAGCTGGCTTCTCTGAAGTTGTCTTCTACCATTGACCAACTGATGTCTCTCTCTGTACTTCTGGGACATTTTGTGAGTTCCTTCATAGGCCTCTTTGTAGCCAAAGCTTCCTTCCAGGGAGGAATACTTTTCTTTCCTTGTTGACATCCACTCCGGTTCCAAATACCCCTTATCTTAGGTTCTCAGGTCCTAGTTTCTCAGTCCATGAATGCTAGGGTTCAAGTCCTGGCTCCACCACAACCAAGCAAGCTATGGGTGTCAAGTGATGAAAATTACTGAATAACTTTAGGACTCCTTATTTCCATCCATAAATATAATGGCTTGACCTTAATGAACTATGAGGACCTCCCATTGTGGGAATCAATGACTGTATGGGCTCATAGGCGGACTAACCTAGACCAACGGTTCCCAATATAATCAACTAAAGAGATGATTTTATTTTCACATACATATAATTCAAGGGTTCAAAATGACAGTAATTGTTGTGTTTATTTATCCTAGAGACAATAGTTAATACTTTGTGATAATTTCCCAAGTTAGAAGCCAAGTGCCCTCCCTCTTATGAGCCTTGTTGACCAGTCCGCTCCTTTAATGGGATCCTCATAATCACTCATACTCCCCAGACCTTCACCTGTATGCCTGTGTCTGCTGCCCTGCCTTTAGCGGGAAACTGCTCCTAAGGCCTGGCCCTCTGCCCTCTGCCCTCTGCCCTCTGCTGGTGTGGTCAGCCTCAATTGCACCAGCTGCTTTCTTGTTTCCTTCCTCCCCTCCCCCTATCCTTCCTTCCCCTTCTCCCTCCCTTCCAACTTCCTTTTCTTTCCTTCCTTCCTTCCTTCCTTCCTTCCTTCCTTCCTTCCTTCCCATTTCCCCCCCATGCCCCATCCCTTTTTATCTGTATTTGGCACATTCAGGCTACATGTTATCTCGTCGTATGTGTGTCAGAGTCACTAACTTATTTATCTACATTGAGCACATCGTAAGAATACAGCCAGTGTCTCACAAGCTCCTTACCTCTACACTTAATTTCTTTACCTTCTTTATTTGCTTTCTGGTCTCTGTAACAGATTCTCATGTTCTCACAACATGTTGTACGGAAATGTTGGCTACGTGCCTTTTCTAAGCAGTAGGGCTCGTGCACATGACAAATACCTTTTAATTCCTTCCTTCTCGGTCTTTCATTCCACTGAAATCTTTGACGTCTGGATAGACCCATTGTTCTGTACCAGCTTCTTTCTTTATCCTTGTCTTCTTATCCCTCACTTTCCTTGGATGTGCGGACATTGTTCAGAAGAAATACAGGAGTTCACCTGGCTTAGACAAGCCTCTGCTATGAGTGAAAATACCACAATAGGGGCTGCTTCTGCTTTACGTTTGTTTCTTCCTTAATTATAGTGTCATTAGGCCTAGAGGTAGTGGCCACGCCTGGGGCTTTTATGGACCGTGCAGAAGCCAGCTCTGCCTTTCTTTCTCAGGGTGTGTGTGTGTGTGTGTGTGTCCCACGTGGTGACACAGCCTGCTAATGTGGAGCTTGCCTCCACAACTTCACCAAGGGCCTGGGGAGTGGTCCCGAGGAGAGCTGGGGAGGGAGACGGTATCCCTGACAATGACCTTATGCGCCCATTAGGGGTCCTCACTTCACCTTAACTCCCTGTACCTTTCATTTTTTTTATAATATTTTTTTATTATATTCTGTTAGTCACCATACAGTACATCCCTGGTTTCCGATGTAAAGTTCGATGGTTCATTAGTTGCGTATAACACCCAGTGCACCATGCAATACGTGCCCTCCTTACTACCCATCACCGGTCTATCCCATTCCCCCACCCCCCTCCCCTCTGAAGCCCTCAGTTTGTTTCTCATAGTCCATAGTCTCTCATGCTTCCTTCCCCCTTCTGATTACCCCCCCTTTCTTTATCCCTTTCTTCCCCTACCGATCTTCCTAGTTCTTATGTTCCATAGATGAGAGAAACCATATGATAATTGTCTTTGTCTGCTTGACTTATTTCACTTAGTATTATCTCCTCCAGTGCCTTTCAGCTCCTTAGCGAAGGATGGAACACCGACCCTCCAAACAGCACGCCCTTGCCATGCAGGAACTCCTAGATGTTCCATTGTTCATCTTGCTTACATCCATCCCCGGGTCATATTAAATGTAATATTTTATGTCCTTACGGGTAGAAAGATATTTGAAATACAAGCAAATATGCTTCAAATACAGAAGCGTTCCTGAGTAAGGCTCTGCAGACGTACTTGGCTGCTACACTCCTTATTTTTACTCCCGGGATCAAATGGAGCAATGGTGTCTTCAGGAGACCAGTAGCTTAGAGAAAACGGTAGAGGAAGGTTCTTTAACAAAGTGCATATCCCTAGGCCCTGCTTGGGTCCTGGGTTTATCTTCTACTGACTTCTAGCTGCATCTTATGCTTCCTTAAATAAGTACTCAATAAACGTTTATTAGCGGTAGTAGTATATTTTTGTAGTCTGATTCAACTCTGGATTTATCTCTTTCTCATATTCCCCAGTCGCCTCACGACACCCTTCTTTGGCCATATTTGGCTTCACTTGGAGACCCTTAGTCCGAAGAGTCATTTCCTGAAATTCCTAATTTTGGTGAAACTCCCCTTGTCTTTCCATTACTTGAAATTCGTAACACCGCAAATGCATATGGCCCCAGAAAACTCAATCTTGTTGTTTTGGCTTTTGCTGGTTAACACTCTTGTGAAGAGGAAAATTAAAAGTATTTCCTCTCTTGCCTCCCATCCGAGCTTTTTCTGGTTTCTGTCCCCGCGACGGGAAGCAAAAGCAAGCGTTATCATTGGGGCTTCGGAGCCAGACGACGTCGGGTTGGCCTCTTGGCTCGAGTACCCGCTAATCCTGTGACGGTGGGCAGAATTATGTAACGAATCTGTGCCTCGGCCTTCTAATCTGCGGAGTGGGGTGGGTCGTCAAAGCCCCTGGAGCAGGGGGTCTTTGTCAGGATAGGGCTGCTAAACGTCTCAACACTAACAGCAGCGCCTGGGGAAGCCTAACCGTGAATAGATAGTCCGGGCGAAGGGCGCGCCCCTGCCCAGGAGCCCCGTGAACCCCTAACGTTCTTGCTCCCGGGGGATGAAAAATGCGGGTAATGCAGTAGCGTAACCACCTGAGCTTTGTAGTGGGTCGGCAGCAGACCGAACCCAGATGATGCCTGCGCCGCGTGACCTTGGGCAAGTGACGTAGTCTCTCCAAGCCTCGGTGCCCTTGCTAGTTACGTGCAACAGGGTGATGCAGCTTTACTGGAAGGGCGGTGACACACAGAAACAGCTAGATTGTACCTGAACACTGCAGGTGCTCATCCTACGTTCTCTGTTAGAAAAAAGAAATTGCCCATGGCTTCTCACTCCTTAACCCACTCATTTTAAAACTGGTTTTTGGGAATTTCTTTGTCATTTCTTTTCAATTTGCCTATGCCACTTGTTGTTTCTCATAAGACGCTTTCTTCAGTGACTCTTTACTCTCCTGAAAATTTCCCAACTTGCTTCTGTCTCAACTTGGTCCAGTGAGAGAACTTCCGTGATAATGGAGGACCCACCTTCGAACAGAGCCCTGGAAGATTCTAGGCGGAGTTGTAAGTGAGGCTTTGTCACATCCTCGCTGCTCGTGGTAGTGCAGTCGGGAGTAAACACCGCTGACAGGTCCAACAGTTGTTGCTGCTGTGGTGACTCATCACAAGTCTCACTCTGGGCTCTCAGGGTGTGCGTAGGAGGGAGGGGTGCCTGTGTGTGCGCATGTGCGTTGGCTTCTCCCATCCAGAGCCTCATTTTCCCTCTTTGGGACACTTTGCTTTGGGAGTCACCGCAACCGGACGCCTCGGTTCTCCTTCTGACTTCTCTCTGAACGGCTGTCCTTTGTGCCACCTGCCAGGGTTTCCGTGATCCCGGGGAGCGCACCCGGGGCTCGGCGCGCCCGCTTCCTCCACTGTCATCGCTGTGACTTGGTCCCCCCCCATCCTGTCGGTCGCACCCTTGCTGTTGACTTGACGAAGTGCACGTCTGTCCTGTGGTATATAGTTTTCTTTTTCTCTCAGCTTTGTTTCTGAACTGGCATCTCTGCCCGGTCTAGTTCCCCTCTTTCCATACTGCTTCTCCCGCTCTTCTCTCCCCCTGGGAACTCTCCAACCCCCGCACCCAGCACCGCACCCACGGAGGGGCCGGGAGGGTGGTGGCCGGACTCAGTGGCTCGGGGCATTTCTCCCACCTTTCCTCTGCTCCTCGTTATTGGAAGTCCACACCCCTCTTGAAACGGATAGCTTAGATTCCTGTGCTGACCCATAGCACATCCCATTCAGGATTCAGTAGCTGATCTACGCCTTTTTCTCCAGAGCCCCCCCTCCCACTGCACCCTACATCCAGGTAGGAGCTCAGTGTCTAGGTTAGGTAACCCCCCAAAGGTCTTAGATCTCACACCACTTGGGCCAAGCACTGAAGGTGCCTTTATCTTACAAGACAGTTCGTTCTCAGCATCGTTTCTTTCAGCATTTCCAATCCACATGTTCTCTCTCTCCCTGTCTCGGATCATTCACTCATGCCGTTCCTTGTTTCTTTCACCTACACGTCTGCACACGGACCTCCTGACTTTCTGTGAGTCTGAACTATTCCGGCGCCTTCTTAGATGCTCTTCTCAATAGGCATTTACTATAGACTGAAGAAAAGAAGTGGGGTTTGAGCCTAATGACTTTAATTCATTTAGTTCCCTGCTCAGAATATGGGGAGTGAGACTCGGGCTCAGTGGAGGGTACTCAATAGTGTTATAGAAATGCATCTAGGGGCGCCTGGGTGGCGCAGTGTTAAGCGTCTGCCTTCGGCTCAGGCGGTGATCCTGGCGTTGTGGGATCGAGCCCCACATCAGGCTCCTCTGCTATGAGCCTGCTTCTTCCTCTCCCACTCCCCCTGCTTGTGTTCCCTCTCTCGCTGCTGTCTCTATCTCTGTCAAATAAATAAATAAAATCTTAAAAAAAAAAAAAAAAGAAATGCCTCTAGCTCCAAAAACATAAACACTGCAAATCAGACAAAGGTTCTCTTGACATTTTTTTTTTGCTGCTTTATTTTTCAGAAGTGACTATTAGTATCAATCTGGTGTGCATTTTTCCAGCCCCTTCTCTCTCTCTTTCTTAGCATTCCTTACTAAAATAAGCCACGTGGGAATGGACAGCAGGCCTTCAGTGAGGACTGGTAGAATGAATGTGCCCGTGCGCACACATGGACATAAACCGCTTTGTGTATGTGTTTGCAAATATGTTTTGATACAAATCGTATTGCTTTATACATATTATTTGGCAACTTGGTTTTTGCTACTTAACAGCATGTCTTGGGAATATTTCCGTGGTACCACAAATTGCTTTATTTCATTCCACAATACCGCCGCCTCATATGGTATGTTATGGATAGTTATTTTCCATCCGTTTACCGATGGGTGTTTACGCGTTTCCTACATGCCGCCACTTATCAACAATGCTATAACATAAATCCTAGCAAAATTGACTGCCTGCGTGTACATGTATTTTTATGGGATGGTTTCTTTGAAGAGTGTTTAGTAAATGTTATGTACATTTTTAATAAACATTGCCAAATTGCCCTCCACGAAAACTGTCGCCACTTCCATTCCCGCTGTGTGAACTGAGTACGTATTTCCCCACACGCTCACCAACGTCAAAGATTATTGATTCTTTTAATTTTGCCAATCAGATGAGCGAAATGGTATGTGTTTGTTTTAAATTCACCTTTCACTGATCACGTGTTAGAGTCAGCATCTTTCGATATGTCTATTGACCCTCCTCACTGCAAGTCTATCCTTGAGACATTTTTTAAAATTTCTTTTCTCCTATTTCAGAGGAAGAACTTCCCTTCTCTTGGTGCCCAATAATTAATTTCCTCCTGCTTCCCTTGTTTCTCAATTCCTTCTCTTGTCGGCATCTTTCATTTTCCTGTCTTCGCAGATTTCTTCCTCTTGCCTTTCGAACACAAACCAGATTGCAATTTCCTTGGGAAAAGAACAGTTGCCTCAACCCCACTGTCCCCCTAAACTCCTCTCTGGTCTCTCCACCCACCTGCCACTTGTCACAGGAGCCATCGTCTCCCATCAACCAGTGAAATACCGGTGATTTCACTCACTCCAGATTTTATTGACCTTTTTATGGCCGTTTAAATATTCTCACCCTCTCTTCTTGGTCACCGTCTCCTCTTAGCTCCCAGCTACCACCCCACTTCTCTTCTTTCTAGAACTACCTTCTTTCTTTCTCAAACGTTTTTCCTTTCCTTTCCCAAAAAGTGTGTGGATTTTCATCAATTCTTGTTTTGAGACCTTTGTTCTTTTTTTTTAAAAAGATTTGATTTTATTTATTCGACAGAGATAGAGACAGCCAGCGAGAGAGGGAAACAAGCAGGGGGAGTGGAAGAGGAAGCAGCAGGCTCATAGCGGAGGAGCCTGAGGTGGGGCTCGATCCCAGATCAAGGGGATCACGCCCTGAGCCAAAGGCAGACGCTTAGCTTAACCGCTGTGCCACCCAGGCGCCCCGTGAGACCTTTGTTCTTTTCCTTCACTTTGGAGATCTCATCCATTCCAAACATTCCAACCATTATCTCTGTGTCAAGGACTCCCAAATGAGGCCTGATAGCTCATGAAAACTGCTGTCTTGTGCTTGAACTTTTCCTGCACTGAACTGGGACTCTGTAACTGCAAGATCTGAGCCCTAAATTACACTTAGCACCACCCTCCCCAACAATTTTTTTGTAATTTTACCAATTTTCGGGGGTCACAACAGGGAGAAAAATCTCATTTTCTAACTAGCAGAGTTCTCCCTAGATAGGGACTTACTTTATCCACTAAATATTTTGATGAATCACTTTAGGTGAAGGGGCTGGGAGAGAGGGTGACCTCAGAAACGGTGAAGCTTACGTAAAACGAGGTGATGATGGAACTGCTTTCCCAGGGGGGCTGACCCACTGTTTCACTTTGGTTTTGCTGGCTGTTCTCTTCAAGAGCTGAACTGTCTGCGACAGTAATGAGGATGGGAGTGGCTGTGGGAAGAGGAGGAAAAAGGTAGCTGGCATCGTGAATGGACGTTTGGCAAAAGAACAAGGACATTTAAGAAAGATTTTATAAAGCTTTTCACTTGATATAGAATTATAGATTGATGCCGTTTTTCTATTACCCTAAAAGTGTAAAAGCTCTACTGTCGGGGCACCTGGGTGGCGCAGTCCTTAAGCGTCTGCCTTCGGCTCAGGGTGTGATCTTGGTGTTCCAGGATTGAGCCCCACATCAGGCTCTTCCACGGGGAGCCTGCTTCTTCCTCTCACTCCCCTGGCTTGTGTTCCATCTCTCGCTGGCTATCTCTGTCTAATAAATAAATAAATAAATAAATAAATAAATAAATAAATAAATCTTAAAAAAAAAAAAAAGCTCTACTGTCTTCCCACTTGCGTTGAGTTTGTCAAGAAGACTTCTGCCTCCTTAATCTTGTTCTTCTGTACAAACCATGTCTTTATTCTCTGGCCGCTCTTAGGATCTCTCTAACAACGGTTTTGAGCAATGTGACTGTATTCTTCGGGGCGTGTGCCCTTACGCGCGTGTGTATGCTTGGTGTTTGGGTTTTGTCAAGCTTCTTGGATCTGGGGGTTTAGAGTTTTATCAAATGGGGAAATTTTTCAGTCATGATTTCTTCTAATTGTTTTTCCTTCTTTCCATCCCTCTCCTTCTCCTGTGGGACTCCGACAACAAGTATATTAGGCCATTTGAAGTTGTCCTATACCTCCCTGATGGTCTGTTTATTTTTCAAAAATTTCTTTTCCCTGGGGATTTCATTCTGGTTTGTTTTTAACGCTATGCCTTTGAGTCCGTGTATACTTTTTATCTGCATTCTGCGTTGTCTGATACAGCACTGATCTAATCCAGGGTAATTTTTGTTTTTGTTTTTTTCCATTTCAGACATTGTAGTTTTCCTCTCTAAAAGTTTGACTTGGGGGGGCGCCTGGGTGGCACAGTTGTTAAGCGTCTGCCTTCGGCTCAGGGCATGATCCCGGCGTTATGGGACCGAGCCCCACATCAGGCTCCTCTGCTATGAGCCTGCTTCTTCCTCTCCCACTCCCCCTGCTTGTGTTCCCTCTCTCTCTAGCTCTCTCTCTCTGTCAAATAAATAAATAAAATCTTTAAAAAAAAATAAATAAATAAAATAAAAGTTTGACTTTGGGCTTTTAAAAAATATCTTCTATGTCTGTATTTAACATCTTTCCTCTAGCCTCTTGAACATATGGGATACACTTATAATAACCGCGCTAAGGTCTTTGTCTTGTAATTCTCATATCGGTGTCAGTTCTGGGTTAGTTTTGATGCATTCATTTTTCTCCCATTATGAATTACATTGTTCAGTTTCTTTGCAAGCCGGGTAACTTTTTATGGCATGCCGCACACTGAATTTTACTTTTGTGCTGGGATTTTTATATTCCTATAAATATTCGTCGGCTCTATTTTAGAACACAGTTAACTTCCCTGGAAACAATCTGATCCTTTTGTGTCTGGCTTTAAATATTTGTTAGGTGGGACCAGGCCAGCATTTAGGCTAGGGATAATTATTCTCCCCTCCTGAGGCAAAGCATTTCGAGTACTCTACACGATACTCTGTGGATTTTAAGGTTTTCTAGTCTGGCTGGTGAGAATATGCACTATTTCTGGCCCTATGTGTAATCCAGTCACTGTTCTCTTTAATCCTTTTGGGTGGTGGTTTTTCCAGCCTCAGATAGTTTCCTCGCATCTGTGCTCTGCTCGGCACTCACTAAATACTAAAGATCTAAAGATTTCTAAAATTCTCTTTTTGGGCAGCTCTCTCCTCTCTCAGCTCAAGGGGTTTGCTGGTCTCTACCTGGGTTTCCCCTCTGTGCGCCACAGCCTGGAAATTCTCTCAAAGCAACAGCTTGGGCAATTATAAAACTCACCTGACTTTTCCTGTCCTGCCTTGCCTGATGTCTAACATCTTAACCACTATTGCTTTATATATTTTGTCCCTGACTTCATTTTGACTGGAAGTAGAAAATCAGCTATTTTATAAAAATATTTTAAAAAATTAAAAATGTCATTTTTATATTTATCACATATGTACTATTGAAATTCCATCAGTAATCTTCTGTAGCTGGCTTATGGCAGCTCATGAGACCCAACCATTAAATATTCAGGATATTTCTGAATATCGTTGTTCACCTGTTGATAGCTTACATCTAGCCATGGAGGGAAGATTTATATTCATGATATTGGTCAGTACTATGCATCTAAACTTTTTTCCCCTTTTATATCATAGCCCCCACCTCTCCCCAACAGCTGCCTTACCAACTGCCTCTGGACTTTTTTTTTTTTTTTTTCCTGATAATCTTTATCATTTCTTGTAGTGTGTGTCTCCTGGTGATGCATTATCTCAGTTTTTGCAAGGTTTTTGAAAGATGGTTTTACTGGATATAGGGTCAATGGAGATGGAATTAGTTAGGTTAGGATAAGGTCATACTGGAGTCCTGTGGGCTCCTTATCCGCTATGATTGGTGTTCTTGTAGGAAGACAGCCACGTGAGGAGAGCACCACGTGACGACAGAGGCTGAGCTGGAGTTCCGTAGCTACAAACCAACGAGTGCCAAACATTGCCAGCAAGTCAACAAACGTAGGAACAGGCGAGAAAGGATTCCCTTCCAGGTTTCAGAGGGAGCATGATGGCCGGGCTGTCATCTTCATTTTGGACTTGTAGACTCCAGAACTGTGAGACAACACGTTTCTGTTGTTTTAAGCCACGCGGTGTGGTACTTACTAACTGGATACCAGTTTCTTCATCATGGCGGGAAGCAGAAGTCCCAGACCCCTTGAGCATTTGCTATCTGAAAGACTTTCCCACCTTTTACTTTCCTCAATGGATAATAAGTTATTGGAAGGCAAGTATCACATCTTACTTCTTTTTTCTCTTTTCCATAGCCCCTGCTTACCGTTGGATTTAACATGCGTGTCAGTCGGATATGAAATTTGTGGCTTCAAATATTGGGGAGGCAAAATAATTGTATTTTCTATAATTAATATCATTTTATTTTAAAGTTCCCATCCTGCTGGGGTACATGTGGTTCATTCAGGGGTTTCTCAGACAGGTTTCTCAGACAATGCTTTTCTCCTTATCTGTCTTCCTGGTGATAGCTAAGTTCTGGGGGGAGTTTATGAAGTGGGAGGTTAAGGCATCGTCAGGGAGGGTAGTTGGTCTTTGGTCGTTGTTTCTCTTCTCTTCAGAATTCTCACTCATACTGCTTTTCAGCCTCCATCCCCACTGATATCTGCTGCCTCTTCGGTGTGTCTGTCTGTCCTTCAGTCCCTGTTGATCATGCAGGATGCTCTATGCCTTTCATATTTCAACCAGGAGGTGTCTTCAGGCTTGATGCTTTCACATGTATGAGAGCGTGGCTATTCCTAATCGATCCTGAGTGCCCTGAGGGTCCTGAGAGAATACTTTGGGTCTCTCTGTCAAGACGCATCGTAGAGCCGCGTATTCGTTCTCCATTGCTGCTATAATGAATTACTACAAACTTAGCGGCTTAAAACAACACCCGTGTACCATCTTATAGTTCTATAGCTCAGAAGTTTGACACAGGTCTTGCTAAGCTAACGTCAAGGTGTCAGCTGGGCTGTGTCCCTTCTGGAGGTTCTCGGAGAGCGTCCATTTCCCTGCCTTTGGCTCACGGCCCCCTTCTGCCTTCAAAGCCAGAAACACAGCACCTCTCTGACTCTGTTTCTGGCACCACATCTTTCTCTGACTCTCTTCCGTTTTCCCTTCCCATGGTTAAGGATTCCTGTGCTTACGTTGAGCACCCCTGAATAACACAAGACAGCGTCCCTATTTTAAACAAAGCTGTGGAGGAACCTTAATTCCATCTTCACCCCGATTCTGCTTTGCTATGTAACCCAACAGACTCATGGGTTCCGGGAATTGGGATGGTGACGACTTGGCAGGGGCATTACTCTGCTTACCACAAGCCGTTTCTACTTACAGGTCTGGTGTGAGTGACGTGTACGGACCCAGGACCTGGTTCTCCCCGCCCTGGAAATGAGCAGGGCTCTCCTCGGCAAGAACCTCCGAGCTCCGGATTCTCCACCTGTCTCTCATTTCTTTTCCTGATCAGGGTGCAGAGGCCAGGACACAGAGGAAGAGAGAGAGCAGGGAAACGCAGGAACCCCTCCTTGGCTGACCGTCCTCCCTTTCCCTTAGCCAAAGTCATTTTTAGCCCTTTCACAGAGGAACAGATACACCCTGCAAGTGTCTTCCAAATCCATCATTTGGGATAGATTTCAGTTTTAAAATTAAAAAGAGAAGAGTTAAATGTATTGTCATTCTCTTCACGTATAAAGCTTTATCCTGTCAGCAGTGATTCATTAAGAATCTAGTGAGGAGAGAGAAACCCAACATGGTCACAAAAGGATCTGAGGGGAGGCTTGCCAGAGATGTTGGGCACCCACCGAAGAAAGTGCCCAGAAGGGCAAGGAGACAGCAGAGCATAGCTCAAGCCAGCCCTTGGTTCGGCTTGTCTGGCTGACACCTCCCAACCGGCCAGTGAATATGGCCAACTCCTCTCCCGGCTGTAGCAGAGTAGAGCAATCGTGTTCCCATCCACATTTCAATATATGAATGACTTGAATGAACTGAATGAATAAGCGATATTACAGATGGGGACGGAGAGTGAGGAGCTATTTTTCGAAGGCATGAGCCATATGGAAGTTGCTCCAAGCTACTGAGTTGTGACAATCATCAGACAGTCAGGAGCCAGCTGGCTCCCCTGATCTGGCTGACATGTCTCTTCGCCCTCAGTCTGCTGTGCCATCTCTAGGGAGGAAGACCACGCTGCTCTCCAGGCGTGGTGAGCACACTGAGCCAACGCAGGCGACAAGTTCCGTCAGCTCTCATGGGCTGGGCAGGACCCACACAGCCTGCGCTGGTGGGAACGCCTGCCAGCCAAACGGAGGGCTGACGTGGTCTCATCAGGAGCAAGAACGCTCCCTTCGCCCTGTATCTGCGGCCACCCTCAGCCTCCCTTCTTCATTCGCTCAATACAAATTCCAGGGGCAGACATGAAGGAGGACAGAAAGGGAAAGAAAAGGAGAAAAGAGGCTGCGTGCGTGCCTGTGGGCATGTGTCCATCTCGGGCTCACTCCCTCCAGTCCTGACATGCGCCCATATTATATTGAGTCCTCTCGATGGATTTCTAAAAACTGAGATTGAACGACTAGTTGACGATAGCGATTTTTCATATGTTTGAAATGTTCGCAGAATGCACACTGTTTACCACTTGATTTACCATGATTTAAACATTACAAAAAAAGATTCATTAAACGTGGAAAGGGTAAAAAAAACCCACAATACTCTTCCACAAATACAGTGTTGCAGATGACACTCTGTTAGAAGCTAGAACCCCAGGGGCGCCTGGGTGGCACAGCGGTTAAGCGTCTGCCTTCGGCTCAGGGCGTGATCCCGGCGTTCTGGGATCGAGCCCCACGTCAGGCTCCTCCGCTATGAGCCTGCTTCTTCCTCTCCCACTCCCCCTGCTTGTGTTCCCTCTCTCGCTGGCTGTCTCTATCTCTGTCTAATAAATAAATAAAATCTTTAAAAAAAAAAAAAAGAAGGTAGAACCCCAATACTAACTTTGCATTGTGTTACTGCGGCATTGGCAATAATAACAAAGATATCACATCACTAGACCCTGATGAAATGGTGATGACATCACTTGATCCTGATGAAACGGTGATCGGTCACCGATGCCTGGTTGCCTCAGGCTCCTTCTCCCTGTTAGATCACTTCTATCGATTCCTTTCCCAGGAACTCACCTTAAAGCACGGCATTGCATCAAGAGAATAATTGTACTGAAAATGAATCTTCCAGAGGACTGGGCATGGCAAAGGAAGAGGGAAGAAGAGATTGCCTGGGACAGGTTGGTTTCCTCTAGGCATTTTGGGGTCCTATGTCTCATTTCAACAGAATGACGTTCTCCCAGCCTCTTAGCCGATTCTCACCCTCAGCTATTATGACTCGATGGCTTGGCCATGCTTCTCGTGTGTCATTCCCTCAGCCCCCACCCTCCATCCCGTCCCACTGTAAATCTCCCAGCCTACGGCAGGCACCGGCTTTCCCTCGAGTCCAAAAACCAGCCAACACTTGTAAGAGTTGCCTACACCAGGCAACATGCATCATTCAACCATTAGGAAATATTCTAATCCTTCTCTTAATCTTACAGATGAGAAAATTGAAGATCAGGGTTTTCTAAGGGTTCCTAAACCAGCAAGGAGTAGAGCTGTGGTTTGAGCCCAGGTCTATTTGATTCCAAGTCCCCATGATGTTTCCTCTACCTCGTGTTGCATTTGGAGCATAAATGAGATCTGGTGAGGTCATCGGAGGCACATGGAACACAGAGTCCCACTTTGATCAGCTCAGTAGTTGACTCTGCCTGTCCAGGTCTCAGATCCTGTGCGCCAGGGATGAAGAGGACGCAGATCCCTTGGTTGACTGTCAGAACGGCTTCCTTCCCTAAGAGCTGAGCCTTTTTTTGCTTTGAATATCCTGAAGACCTAAATCTCTTGAGCTCTGATCCGCTTTTATCTCCTTTCCAGCTACCCAGGCGACATGTCCTACAGCTGGTTTCTAGCTTCAGAGACTGAAATCCCTTTTCATCATCCTGCTGGTGTCACACTTTCTCGGTTGGTCACGAAGACTCTCAACGATCTCCTGGGGGAGCCAGAGAGTCGTCTCTTGTTTACAGGTAAATAATGAGTCATTAGATATATTTACATACTAGGACTTCAGCAGGATTTCAGGAAAGATAAGGTGCAGGGTAAAGCTGGTTCCCAGGGAGGATGGGGTGATTCATCACACATTTAAGAAAGGACCAGCCTCATTTCCTCCCCAGCTTGAGGGGAAATGATCACTCCGCTCCGTGGCTCGCTCTGTGGCTGCCGATCTGCAAGTGGGAGGAACCCTGCAGCCCCAGCTCTGGCCCAGGGGGGTGTCAGCCATACTGGCTGAGCGGAGGCTGGCTTGAATTATGCCCTGCTGTCTCCTTGCCCTCCTCCTGGGCACTTTCTTAGGTGGGTGCTCTTCTCTCTGGCAAGCTTCCCCTCAAGTCCTCACCCTCACACCCACCCTATGAATCCAGAGCCTCAGCTGTTGGAATGACTCCCTTTAGTGCATGCCTTCTGTTTTCTGAGTGAATCTGGGGCTTTAATCCTCGTGGCTGGTATGCTGAGTCTTGGTGTCCTATCCTCCAGGAAGGAGTTTGCTCTCTTGGTCTCCCCTTGCCCAGTGCCCTTCTGCACCCTGGGCCCTCGCAGTCTCCTCGCCGTGATGGATCAATCTCATATGCCTGAGCCATGGAAGGACTGGAGCCACCCCTGGGTCAGGAGGGAAGGCAAGCTCAGCTGGGGCTCTTCACTCTAAATGGCCTTTTACGCTTCCCTCAGGTGTCAGAGCTCAGACCATCCACCAATGGCCACCTGTCCGGGTGCAGCTTGTGGGCAGCCCACTCTCCCTGGAATGCACCGTGATGGGGACATCAAGCCCTTATCTCTATTGGTACCGACAGTCCCTGGGAGGGACCCCACAGTTGCTCTTCTCCTTAAGTATTGACCAGGTCGTTAGTGAGGCATCACAGAGCTTCACAGCCTTCAGGCCCCGGGATGGCCCGTCCATCCTGCGTTCTGAGAAGCTCCTCCTCAGTGACTCTGGCTTCTGCCTCTGCGCCTGGAGTCTCACACTGAGGTGGGTGGGGTAGCCGTCTGTGCAAAACCCCACCCTCTCCCGGAGCCCTCACTCTGGGGCTGGGTGGAGGATACCTGGGTGTCTGGTTGTCAGCCACTGTGAGAACAACGGATTCAAGCCAGATTCTCCACAAGAACTTTACTAAGTTCTCAGGGAGAACAAAAGGATGTTTGTGCGCAGGACCTGTGAATGGCATACACGTAGTCAAATCCCCCGTGCACGGACGTGTCGTCCTGGGCTGTTGGACTCCAGCCCTCACACTCTCTTCTCCCGAATTCCCGTCTGTCCGCACCGGGGAGTGAGAGGTGGGAAAGGCCGGGAGCGGGATGTGGTGTGGTGGCAGACAGGTGGGCAAGGACAAGGATGCCAACTCAGGTGACTTCGGTGGCTAATTTTCATCACCTGGAGAGTCTCCTTCTGTTGATCTTTCTGCAGAGAGTAGACATCCGGGGAAGCTTGGGCGAGGCTTCACGCCGGGGAAGGGGCAAGGTGTTCAGTACGCTGTTCTCTTGCGGGCTCGAAGTGCGCCCCTGTTAGTATCAGAAACCACGCTTAGGGATTGTGATTATTGCTTTGGATTTCTGGCTTTTTAATTCGGATTCTACCGTGTCTCATCCCTTCCCTTGTAGCGAAAGGGAGCAGAGAAGCAGATGGTGACCAAAGACATACAAAAGAGGGAACAAGATGAGGGCACATGTGTATAATGGTAAAACCCTAAAAAAGAGAAATTATTTGGATGAGAATGAAGGAGAGGAAAAGGCTTCTGGGGGTGGCTGGGAAGAGTTGCTACAGTTCCCTTGGCAACCGAGCTTCCTTCCTCATCCCTCAGTCCCTCATCCCTCCCTCCTCCTCCTTATTCTTAACAAGCATTTCCTTTCGAATGTCCTCTGTGCTCCACGAGGGGGCACAAGAATCTTAAAATACTCTGTTCCTGGCATCCCTTCGTCTAGGACAGGTCAGACATTTGTTTATTTTCAGTACCTTTCGATCTGCAGAGGAAAACCTGAGACAGAGACACATGGTGATCAAGACAGTAATTCCGACCACCTGAGGGCTCCGCCCGCACCTCCAGGACCTGCTTCTGTAGCTGGCAGCCGGCACAGGCCGGGCGCTCTGGGCCATCCCAGGGGTCAGAAAGAAAAGCCAAGGGCTCTCCAGATGGTGCTGGGCGTAGGCACGGCACGGCACGGCTTAATCAAGCCACTTGGTTGGCTTTTTTCTCCCCCACATGTGAAAGAATTTACTAAGGCAAACAGTAGTGCTGCGACCGCAAAAGTAGAGATGCGTTTGCAACTCAAGTTTGGTTCACGCTATAAAGCAAACAACGTTTCAAGCTAACGTTTGTTTGTTCGCGGATTACTGAACAGGAGCAGAGGTGGCTCTCTCGCCGAAACAGTGCTGCCAGGTTACTTTCAGTTACTAGACTTCAGTATTTGGAACAAGCTTAGAGTCACATCAGCATTGAGCGGATAATTGAGCAAGTTCTCCTGTTTGTCCTGCTGCTCCCCCAGTTTCCCATTATTAGCATCTGACCCTGGTGTGTCACGTTTGTTACTTCTCGTGCTGTACCTGTCTGTGGTTTTTGACGAAGATACCAGTGTCCTGCGGACAGTTCTACTGGCCCAGATCTCCTGTTCTCCACATACGGACTTCTATCCTCATTCCCTCATCTTTTCTGTCTCTGTATTTTTAAGGCACCTTGGTTTTTGAATCTAAATTTACCAGTTGATTTTAACCTTGGGCTAATTATCTCATCTCTCTTTTTCCTCACCTGTCAAACTTCCCTCACTGGATTCAGTGTATTAAGTGAGACGTTGGCGTAAAAGCCCTATTACAGGGTCCGGTTTTCAACAGATATTATTTTCCTCTTTTAGCTTCCAAGATATTTCGATCCCAACTTGCCCAAAAGAAAGACTTATATAAAAAAAAAAAAAACATTAAATGTTAGGCCATGTGGTAAATATTTTAAAATGCTGAATACACTCGGATGGCAAGCTGGTAAGACTGATACCCTGTGTGGTACCCATTCAGTTGCTGGTGGGTTCTGGTGGGGTTTGAGGCAGCCTCAGAATCCTCCTTCACAGAGAGCTGTTCCAGGTCATTACTAGTCAAGCGGTAGGAGAGGTAAGACAGGTTTTCATTCCTGTGAGATATTCAGAAGTTCTGGAAAACCTCACAAAGGAGAGGTTTTAGTGACGGTTAGCTTTTTAGGAGGCTAGCATTTAGATAGGCAAAATGACATTCTCAGCCGGAGAGTGTGTTTGAATAGAAACGTGGAGTTCCCAGTGAATATCATGAGTTCTGGAAAAGCAGTGCGTGAACAACCCTGATCATTGCACAGAGCGACAGAGAGACAGGAGGACGTTAACAGGGAAGGGGAGGCTGGTCAAGGAGAGGCTTGAAAGCCATCCGAGTTCATCAAAACAAGTTAACATCCTCCATGTTATCTGCCCTATTCATAAATAACAGTCCTCGTCCCTAATGGTTTCCCTATGTCTAAGGACTCAGGACTCTACCATCACCTTAATTTCAGGGGACAAAGGAAGCCAGCTCAGGACGGCAGATGCTGCTCAGATGTACATTTTCCGGCCAAGAATTCATCACTTGCGTGCACTTGTGTGCACATGGACGGTCCAGAGCCACGTGCCAGGGGCCAAAGAAACTCCTCTCAAGTTGTTTTGCCTGGATCTCAGGCACTCATGGGATTGATAGGGAGTGAGCCGGGGGCCTCTCGACAGCTGAGGAGGATGGGAAAGGCCCAGGGTTGGAGAGCCGGTGACGCTCAAATGGGGCTGCTTCATATTTGTGTCCAGGATTATAGGCTTTGTGTTGAGTACGGTGTAACCCAAGCATGCTTGGCCTGTGACACAGCCTATCATTCCCACTCCCTCCTTCAGGGGGTTCTCTCCGTCTCGTTTTCTGTTCTCTCGGCATTATGTTCTCCCTCCTCCTCTTAGCCGGCTGGGATAGAAAATATCCATCGCACAGACCTCACAGTCCTCAGCAGTAGGGGGTGAGGCTTTAGAGAAGCCCAGGGAGTCCAGCCCACAGACACCAGCTCAGATATCCAGGGACTGCCGTGTTCAGTCTGTTGATTATCTGGGGCTACCTTTCCAGTGACTCATTACCACCTCTCATGAGATGAATGGAAGGAAGCAGGAGGGCACAATGGGGGAGGGTGGGGAGGTGGGGGTGCGCATTTAGGGAACAGGTGGGAGGAGGGAGTTGCCAGAGTGATGTGGGGCCAGGAGGGACCCCAAGTGGGTCAGAGCGGTTTGCAGCTGTTTTCATTCTTCTGTGGTGCCCGCTGCAGCCTCTGATCTCGGGGTCACCTCCAGCAGGTGCAGACCTTGTGTTGGGGGTGGGGTGGTCTGCACGGGAAGCTGAGGTGCCTAGACCCTTCTCTAGAGGGCCTTTCCTGTCCCTCTGTAGTTCTGTTTCTACTGCCAGGGCGCTCACCGGAGGCTCAGTAGAAAGAGCAAGAGCGGCAGGGAAGGGTTTGGGGCAGGATGTGGTGAGTGTGGGTCTCATGATGCTCAGAAGGGGGGTGGGGGGAAGGGCTTTCACAGGCCCCCAGATGCAGGACCTGCTAAATGTCAAACCACATCCTGTTGTGAGCCCCTGAGATGAGCTGGGGCCAGGTGGGTGGCTGTTGTGATATTGCTCAGAGATAAAGAGCTCAGCAGCCAGCCCCGGGGTCAGGCATCCCCAAACCTCCCCCAGTTGTCTCCTAAAAGACCCCAACCTGCATCTTTTTACTTCCTGCCTTTGATTCAAGGCCACTGTCCTTGAAACACTATTTTTCTCTCCTCATTCACGGCCCAGCCCAGCCTCCTTCCTGGAGGAGGGCCAGGGAACAAGTTTCAGGGCTCCAGGTGCCTTAACTGTGGGGTTCCAGGGTTGGCACCATCCCCCTCCCCCCGGAGACAGCCCCTGAAGCTGTATCACCATGTGAATGATGTGCGTCTGGGAAGAACTTAGATTCCCCAAGTTCTCTTCCTCGTGGTGATTTGGGGCCTGCAGACTTCAAATCACCAAATCTAAAGAGCAGAGTTTGAAGATTCTTTAGACATCACTTTACCCAATCTCCTCCCTTCACAGACGGGGTGATAGAAGCCCCAAGAAGCAAAAGGAGTTGTCTAGGGCCACGCCGCTGCGGACAGAGGAGGACCCGAAGCTAATTCTCTGTGTTTGAGCAGCTCCCGGATCTCAGACAAAGCCTAGAGGAACGAGGGCTCCGTATTGAGCTGTGATCTTGCTGTGAATTTTATGAGCCGCTTGTGGACGGATACGTAAGACGCAACCATCAGACCCGAGTGGCATGAGGATGGAGGGGTCGATACGATGACCAGAATCAGACTCCTCAGAAACTAGACAGGTTGAAGAGATGAGCTGAAGAAATGTGATAAGATTAAACAAGTAGTCCCTGTCTCCCCTCATCTCCAACCCCACCCCCACCCCCAGAAAGAGAGAAACAACTGTCTACACACAGGAAGGGGAGTGTTTGGCTCATAGCAGGACCTGTGGAAAAGACCCAGGGTCTGAGTCAAAAGTGAGTTCTGTGAGTGGGTACAGGATGTCGAAAATTGCCCTAACAGACTCAGTGTAGACAATACCGAGACTAAGGACGTAAGCGCTCTCTCTGCCCTATGTAGGTCAGAGCCCACCTGGCCCTGGGTTCTGTTCTGAACAGCACACTTTTAGAAAAGTAGAAGGGTGAAAACAAACATAAATGTTTTCAGAAGAGAGTGGCTGGGCTGTGGAGCGTTGGGAGTGCTCAAAACTGGGCCAAATGAGAAAAACATTGAGAGAGAACTGGAAATGTTTAGCCAGAAAATAAACTTTAGGCTAGTAATAATTTTTATAATAGTAGCAAATATTTATCGAGGCTGTGAGAGCAGCTTTGCATGTTGCGTGTATTAATAAGGTGAAACCACCCTA
Source organism: Ursus arctos (assembly GCF_023065955.2). Lineage (NCBI taxonomy): Eukaryota > Metazoa > Chordata > Mammalia > Carnivora > Ursidae > Ursus > Ursus arctos. The sequence goes on along the minus strand of NW_026622985.1, from coordinate 90,656,347 downwards.
TGAAGTCGGGGTTGTGATTCAGCCCATTTTATAGGAAGGGAAGTTGAGGCCGGACGTGGTCATAAAGCAGATAAGTGCAGATCTAAGGGTTCAACCGATGTCTCTCTGGCTTCGAAGTCCATATTCTTTGTTATCATAATGTTCTCCTCTCTCTGCTGCATGCTTTTCGTCCTCTGCAAACTCCAGCTTTTAAGGGCTGTGTTTATTCTGTCTTTCCTAGATGTGCAGACTCGGCTGGGGTGGGCTTCCTGAGCTGTCACAGGAAGCGCTCTCCTGGGAGTATCGTGATGGTCAATGAGGGGTGTGACAGGTGTGACAATGAGATTGATGGATATGGAAACAGGACAGAATTCTTCACGAGAGCCATCCGGTGATGAAACGGCTACTCAGGCAGATGGAGAGCTCTCTGTTCCCAGGGCAGGTCAAGCACAACTAGGGAGACACAAGAACCCTGACCAGCGAGAGCAAGTGTAATTCCCAGACCCAGTCAAGACGAAGTCTCACTGTGCCAGTGAGGGCACAGAGGACCAGCTGTAATTGCTGGAATGGCCCAGACTTGAGCAGGAAGGGTCATGCCCAGGACCACCCTCAAGTCGCTATTTTACAAAACCACTTCCTTTGGTCAGCGAGTTTGATCCGGAAGCTGTAGGGCGCTAGGCCCACAGGAAGCCCTGGGGGGCAGTCTCTTGTGAAGACCACCTCTCAGACTCACAGAGGGCAGCTGAGATACTTAGAGCTAGCTGAGGATCCGCCTAGGGAGATACTCCCAGCCGTGGGCTCTTGTTGACGTACAGATCCCCTCACGGATCGCTGGGACCCTATCGTCCCCACGGAGGGAACCCTGTTAGGACTCCAGGTACAGCAAAAGTAAGGACAGTGGACAGAACTGGAGAAGAGTCCCCATGTAGTGGAAACTGTGGGCGTGTGGTGAGCGGAGACTGGGTCCTCTGTTGGAGGGAGATGTTTCGGGATATGGCCAAGTACTGTCACAGTAAATCCCAAGAAAAGGCAGAGAGGAATGGTGTGTTAGGGAACCCGGGGACCTCGGATCCATAAACACAGCTGGAGAACAGAAAGTCTCCAAGATGGAGGGGAGGCTATCCAGCCCTAGACTGAGGCAGGAAACTCTTTGTGTTTGGGTCCCAGATGGGGTGGATAACGTCTCAGATTATGGGGTATCAAGGCCCAGAAATCACCATTCTGGTAACCATAGGAGTCTGTGACAAACAGTGGGAATGAACTGTCATTAAAATTGTTGCCCAGGCTTGGTGGCCTTCTGTACTATGAGTCTTCTCATGCGGGTATAGGGTAATTTCGTGGGCAGAGTGAAAATGAACTTGGTCATGAAAGTTTGAGAAGAGGTCAATAGGCGGACAGAAGAGCAATTCATCCATAGGTCGGTAGTGGTGCTGAGAATTGCCTTGGGGGGTTTAGCCTTTCCTGACCCCCATTAGCGTCTCCTAGCACCCCTAAATGAAAATACATGTAGGCTAGAGCGTGCGTTTGGTCTCAAGTACCAATCCTTTGTTCCCACATCCATCCCTAAGTAGTGACCTCATGAATTTCTTCCCACACAGGACATTTAGGGCTGTGTGCCACACGGACTGTTAGGGGCTGGGATCAGTCAGGCTGCCCTTGCCTGGGTCGCTATGGAAGAGGAAAAATGGGGAAATGCCTCAGGGCAAGAAATGGAGATATTAATATCTATCAGGATCCAATGCTCCTTTTCCACCCTCTCTTGTTCTAAAATCCTTTTTTCTCTCTTCTCTCCCTCCTTCTGCCCTAAGCACTTAAGAGAGAAAAAGTCTTTGTCTCTTGGATGGTCCCAGCGTCTTCTACCCCCATCCCCACTGCCCGGCCTGCGTAGTCTGGCCATGCGTCCTGCAGGAGGAAGGCGTGCGAGTCCTTCACAGACACTAGTGCTGATAGGAAAATTTTTCTGGGCAAGTGACAATGGCTTGAGCAGCGCTTCCCTACGGGAATCTCACCTCCCACCAGGATATTCTCCTGATGACATGACCAGCTGGATGCTCCCCTTTCCCTCCTAATTTCTAAGTAAATCTCTGAAGGTCACAGGACTGAGGTTCCTTTCCTGGAGTGCTGTCCAGGGTGAGCCCAGCTGTGCCCCGGGGAATGGTGAGAACCTGGGAACCCCAGGCGTCCTCTGAGAGATGGCTGGCTTCTAAGTCTCTTTAATCAATAAGCACGCTTTGCCCTGTACTGGTCTCACTTGTGGAGTTTGCCCCTGGGCTACCTTCTGCCCACAGGTTTCTCCAATGGGATGAAGTTTGGATGAGCCTTGAGACTAGAACAGGCAGACAGGCCCAGGCCCGTGAGGAATCGCTTCAGTGCTTCCCATTTTTTGGACCCAGAAACTCTTTGGGAGCCCCTTTAATTGGAATGGCCGTGTGTCCTAGTTTGCCGGGACAATCCTGCTTCACTTCTTTTTTTTTTTTTTTTTTTAAGATTTTATTTACTTATTTGAGAGTGAGAGAGAGTGCCCATGAGTGAGGGGGAGGGGCAGAGGGAGAAGGAGAAGCAGGCTCCCACAGAACAGGGAGCCCAACACAGGGCTCAGTCCCAGGACCCTGAGATCATGACCTGAGCCAAAGGCAGCTGCTTAACCGACTGAGCCCCCCAGGCGCCCCCGATTCACTTCTTTTGTCCCAGAATCCCATTTCTCACCCTCAATAGTGTCTCTATTCATGCCATAAATGATATGATCCCCTTGCATCTAACCTGTCCTTGCTCAGTTTCACCTGGGGAAGGATGGATGGGATGCCCAGAATTGGTCCAGAAGGACCTACTTGGATTCCAGAGAGAGGGGCCGAGGGAGAAGAAGTTAACTTCCTAGTGCCGTGAGCTGAACACTGGGGAGGTGGGGGTGCTGTCTGAGGGAGACAAGAAAACAGCTGTAAAGAATTGGGGAAGGAGGCTGTCCTGTGGGGTGGGGACTAGATGACGTTTGTAACTTTCTCCAGCTTTACTGTGTCTCCAGGAGTGGGAGGGTGGGGGGTCAGTCGTCCTCCTGAGGACGTTCCTTCATTCCCCGTGTTTCTCACACTGGCAAACCCCAGGCATCTCCACCCACATCCTCCCAGCTGCTAATGCCCGGCTCAGCACTTCCCAGACGGGGATCACCAAGGCTGCAAACCCCGTTTCCCTCCTTGCCGGGCTATCCTCTCCCCACCTCCCCCTCCATCTCCGTCCTGCTCCTGCTCAGCCCCCCCCCCTCACTGCTCTGCACCCTCAAACACCTGTCCTCCAACGCCCTGTCCCGGGCCACCCCCTCCGGTCCACACAACACCCTCTTCTCTCTGAGGAGCTTACTCGTCCCTTCGGCGGCTCCTCTCCCTGTCCCAGCCTCATGAGAAGGCACCACGTGTGTCTGAAGCAAGGGAGGGGCGGCCTTGTGGGTGCTGGTCTAGGGCCTAAACTCTGTCCCCTTTTGGAGGCTTTTTAGTCAGTATAAAAACAAATAAACAACAAGAAAAAAAAACTGAGCTGCGGTTTGAGAAATCTAGAAATAATTACTACTAATGGGAAGTTACAGGCACGTGACGCGTTCCCCAAACCACTCCCGCCCTGGGTCGTGTCCTTTCCTGGCCTGTGGGAGTTGGGCCTGGAGAGCCCCTCACCCTCAGTTCCTGGACACCCAGTGCAGTGGGATGAATAGCGTCCCCCTAGACTTCGTGCCCACCCCGAACCTCAGAAAGAAAGTGACCGAGTTTGTAAACAAGGTCTTTGCAGATACACACGTCAAGAATCCCAGGACGAAATCCTTCTGAATTCAGGGTGTGTCCTAAATCCAATGACTCACTTCTTGATATGAAAAAATAAGGGAGAAATCCAGGCACAGGAATGCGGGAAGGTGATGTGGAGACAGGTACAAGGTCGGAGGGACGCTGCTGCAAGCCCAGGGCCACCAAGATGCTGGAGGTGGGCAGAAGCAGAAAAGATTCTCCCCTAGGGCTTTTGAAGGGAGCACGGCCCTGCAGGCACCTTGATTTTGGACTTCTGGCCTCCAGAACTGGGAGGGAATAATATCTACCACTATAAACCATCCAGCGTGTGGTCCTTTGTTATCGTGCTAAGAAACAGATACACCCGTTAGTCTGTTCCTGTGGGTCCTGCACCAGAAGTTGGGGGCGGCTACTCCACGGTCACCCGGTGACCGTCACACCATTCTGGCCACTACTTGGAACAAGCTTCCTGAACTTCCATCTTCAAGAGAACATGCCACGGTGTCACCGCTTACCAGTCATTTGACCTATGTTGTTGTGACTTCTTCACCCCCGGAGGAGGGAGGACACCTGCTTCCAGGGACGTGTGGGGGATGAACTGGGACAACACTGGTACCATGCCCAGCCCCAAGTCAGGAGCAAAGCCGGCCGCCAATAAGGGACTCCACCTTCCC